>NC_138036.1:3261053-3861053 GCF_964106645.2 Podarcis pityusensis | reverse complement strand
AACATCAAATATATAAAGGTAAAGGGACCCCTGACCATTAGGTCCAGTCGTGGCCGACTCTGGGGTTGCGGCGCTCATCTCGTTTTATTGGCCGAGGGAGCCGGCGCACAGCTTCCGGGTCATGTGGCCAGCATGACTAAGCCGCTTCTGGCGAACCAGAGCAGCGCATGGAAACGCGGTACCTATTTATCTACTTGCACTTTGACGTGCTTTCGAACTGCTAGGTTGGCAGGAGCAGGGACCGAGCAACGGGAGCTCACCCCATCGTCGCGGGGATTCGAACTGCCTACCTTCTGATCGGCAAGTCCTAGTCTCTGTGGTTTAACCCACAGCACCACCCACGTCCCATCAAATCTATAACCTTAGTATAAAATCAAACAATAATTAAATTACCTCCTAAAAACAAGTCAGGATCAAATTAAAATCTAATTAGATGGCTTTCCACAGGATTAGGGTTGGGAACAGTAAATGCTCATCAGGCCCAACTGTTTATGCTGTTCTTATATGGGCCTGTGAGAATGCTGGGGGGCTTCTTTCATACTAGTTCTTATACAAAAAGAGAAGGGGAGTCAGGCTGAGCACTGACCAAAGGCCTGGCGGAACAACTCAGTCTTGCAGGTCCTGCGGAAAGATGTCAAATCCTGCAGGGCCCTGATCTCTTGTGGCAGAGCGTTCCACCAGATCGGGGCCAAGGCCAAAAAAGCCCTGGATCGAGGCCAGCCTAATCTCCCTGAGGCCTGGGATCTCCAAGGTGTTATTATTTGCAGACCGTAAGGTCCTCCGTGGGGCATACCAGGAGAGGCAGTCCCATAGGTACGAGGATCCTAGGCTGTATAGGGCTTTAAAGGTTAAAACCAGCACCTTAAACCTCATCCTGTACTCCACCAGGAGCCAGTGCAGCTGGTATAGCACTGGATGAATGTGATCCCGCAGCGAAGACCCCGTATGGAGTCTCGCCGCGGCATTCTGCACCCTCTGGAGTGTTCATTGCATTCTTTCCAGTGCCAGCTTAAAAAAATTCCCCCCTTTCACCCCAACTAGGAGGGACCTTGCTCCCGAGACACACCCCCTTGATACCCAACCAATCACAGCACTCGGCAAGAGATGGTCTCCTGGAGATCCCATCCCATCTGTTTCAGACCAACAGGAAATGGGTCTTCTAGGTGGTGGCACCTCCCCACTTGCAACGCCCTCTTGTTGCATATCTGACAAGCCTTATCTCTACTGTCTTTTCGGAGCCTATGTAATACCTTTTTTTTAAACAAGCCTTTTAAGAGGAAATGCTTGCCCCAGTGTGCATCCGTATTGGATTTGGAGCAGTAAACCTGCTCACTGCTTTTGGGAGGTTTCGTGGAGAGTGATTCATTGACGAATAGAGAGAGAGAACAAAAATTCATGAATTACAGTTCTCCTTTAGAGGAGAAAAAGTATTTAGACAGAGGTGCTCAGAAAAGAGCAGAATAAGATTTTGGTAATATTTGCATCTAATGGTTCATATTCCTCTTCACTGAGCCCCATACTTTTGCTCTTGCCTCGTTTTTCTCAGCCTGAACAGAACAGCTCAAAAACAACTGTTTGTGTGAATGTAGCTTAAGATGTAAGGAAGACAGAAGATCTGTCTGGGAGGGCAGAAGACAGGGAACAGCACCCAAACACCAGGGCTGACACATTTGCCTTTACCATTTCGTCTTGCTGATTTTGTCCGGTTTTCGCTGCTCCACTCCAACTGGAAAGCGCTATTTGCTTACCTTTCCCAATGTTATGTCATCCAATGGTTCCATCTGCTCCCTTCATCTCTCAAGTGTGCATTTTGGGCTCAGAACTTCCAATAAGCTGGATATTCTTTGGCATGTTCCTCTCCTGACCTCACAGCTACCTTTCTATTAAGTTCTGGTTGATATTTATTTGGGGCTTGGGAAGTGGGTGGTGAAGTCAGAAATGGAATAAGAACAGGGAGTTTGAAGCTTGTTTGTGTCTTCCATTAATAGTTCCTCATCTCAACTAAACGGATTTCAGTGAGTTTCCTCCCGATTCTGAAATGCCTGCAAAGCTCCTCTAATGCTGAGCGCTGCTGGCAAACTAATTTGCATTCATTCCTTCAAAGGGGGCAATTCCCCAGCTACTACCAATGCCACAACCAACACAGACTCCTTGGTTTTTAGTCATTCTGTGTTTTCCTTTAGATTGTTCACAGCATTTTTCCAGAAGTTGTTTTGGTCTTTTATTCTTCACACGCCTGGTGCAGTGCATGGTTGCCCAGACAAGAGTTTGCCACAGCAAACCAGCTGGTCTCCAAGGCACACAGCAGCTATATCATTTTGTTGATACAAACACACGCAGCTGCTCTTCTGGAATTTGTGTTTCCTTCATTTTTCCTGCACATCAGAATGACTAGGATTGTCCCCCTTTAGCATCTTCAAGGCATCCTTTCCTTGGTCCACAGCAGCTGAGCTGTCAACTAGCTGCTAACAGCAATTAAACAAACTCGCAATGGAATTAATGCAAGTTTCATCACATCTTGGCCTCGGCATTTCCAGTTACCCCTCACTGTTACACTTCTGTACTTTCTTTAACATCATTTCCCAGATAGCAATTTCAGAACACATTTAAAAGCGAACCTACACATTTTTTTGCAACAGATGAGAATGATGCTTCCTATGGTCTAACAAGAAAAGAAGGTTGAGATCAGAGCAAAGATGTCTAGCTTTAAAGAAAGCAAGGCTCAGAAAACATCGTTTTCTCAACATATTTCACTTGAAAACAAAGGGAGGAGGGCAACCAAGTCTAACTAGCAGTGTGCCACTTCACAAGCGTCACACATTAGGGATCTGATCATGTAGCTGAATTTCTCCACACATTTTCCTCCTACACGTTCAAAGCTTAGTAACACTCCTGAGCTCTTTTGATAGAAATTAAAAAGTTTTTGTAACAGGTGGGAATCACACTTGGAGAAGTGGGTCAATGGAACAGAGCATTCGTTAACACTCCTATTCAGAGACTATCCCTGGATGTAGACTCTTCACACTCCCTCTTCTTGCATTGGAGATGCTGGATTTAGAGAAGCTTAAGATATGGGGCAGCATATCCCTGTGCCAACAGAAGCACAGAAATAGAGGCTCTTGGCTTCCAGGAACTCAAGAAGTCTGGCAACCTCAGTTTGCACCCCGGAAACTGCAGTAATGCCCATCTAGGGTCAAAGAGGAGTTAACCGCACCGAAAAGCACACTAGCAATGTCACAGATCATTCTATGTTACCACAGCACACCAACATTTGCAACTACGTTTAATAAATTTGGTTCATATGACGGGGCTGGTATTTAGTGCCTCTGTGATCTGAGAGTTTGTAGCACAGGCAACGGCCATTTTGCACGGCGGTTCTGTTCCTGGCCCCTGTGTCTGCGGAGTGTGCATAATCACACCCTGCCCACCTTCTTCCCTCGTCCGGGTCCATAAGGGCCCACGCCATAGCTGTCAACTTTTCCCTTTTCTTGCGAGGAATCCTATTCGGAATAAGGGAATTTCCCTTTAAAAAAGGGAAATGTTGACAGCTATGACCCACGCGCCAACAATCACACGTCATTTGGACATGCCTAAAATGGTTGCCGCCTATAGATATTACTTCTAATAGATATTACTCCTGGAAGATAAAGAACCCTTTCGAAAAAGCATCGTCCCTTCTTTCTGGATCGAAGTGTAACGGCATTATGTTAGTGTGCATGCAAGCCTGAACAGCACTCCACTGCTGAGACTTAAGGAGTTAGCTACTGATACTTGGAAAAAGAGATGCAAACACACCTCAAGTTAGTGTCCATTTCCCAGTTCCGTTCTCAGTGGCAGATGGCAAGAACTGAAAGAATGCTGTCAAAAAGATAACTGAACTTGCTCAAATGCGAGGCATCCCCTGTAGACCCTTTTTGGCTATAGATCTAGCATGTCTTTGCTGAAAAAGAATCAGAGTCAGAAGCTGTGCCAAAAAGACCAAAGGCTTTTAAAAAGCATCACCATATGCAAGAGAGATTGTTTTAGCGAAACAGGTAAATGAGGAAGGATATTTCCATAACAGAGGCATCCCGCAAAGCTGAAGAATTCCCCGGCTCTCTAGCAAAGGTGGCCCCAAGTGAGTAGACTCAAGCAGGGCAATGTCCTTGCAGAAGAGCATTTGGATTTTGCTAATGATCCAGGTCCCTGGGTGATAATTCATAAAAAAATATAAGAGCAAGCAGCAATTTTCATGTGGCTGCCCTTTTGATCCTACATTTGTAGGGAGCATTCCTGAGGCTAGCTAGCGGCGCCCCCGTGGCTCTGGTGGGATGACCTCTAGCCTGCCCCTCAAATGACAATCATGGCAAGGAATGACAACAAGGACTGCAGAGAGGTCGACCTGTCAGTGTGGTGCTTGAAAGGCAGCCTGGCTCATCGTGATCATGACCTGACAAAAAAGTTACACAGAAGTTTCGGCTTTTGAAAAAGGTGAGTGTGTCTCTGTTCTGATGCATTCTCACGATGGTCAATAATATCAAGCAGGTCCAAGAATCCAGGGGACACATAAGCAACATACAACAACTCCACACCGTTTATGCCAGCCCATTTGCTGTATTGTGTTCAGGATTTGTGCATAAAAATGGGAACTAATTTTTGATTTAAGAGAGGGTCCCCAGTTGCTTCTCCCACTGCAGGAAGCTCAAAGCTTAAACCCACAGGCCCCATTTGGGGCAGGGAGAGATTCATCTACACTCAGATACGTTAGCGGTTTTTAAAAACACACATGAGTTTTAGAGAAGTATTTGATGTGGTTACTTTTTATATTTTATAGCAGTCAACAGTTAAGGTGCTCCTGAGAAATAATAGCACCCCTCCTAAAAATGAAGAGGGAGTTAGCCAAGCCTACCTAGGAAGAAGGGTCCCATGGACTGCAAGAAGATCAAACCGATCCATTCTTCAGGAAATCAGCCCCGAGTGCTCACTGGAAGGACAGATCCTGAAGCTGAGGCTCCAAGACTTTGGCCACCTCATGAGAAGAGAAGACTCCCTGGAAAAGACCCTGATGTTGGGAAAGATGGAGGGCACAAGGAGAAGGGGACGACAGAGGACGAGATGGTTGGACAGTGTTCTTGAAGCTACCAACATGAGTTTGACCAAACTGCGGGAGGCAGTGGAAGACAGGAGTGCCTGGCATGCTCTGGTCCAGGGGGTCACGAAGAGTCGGACACGACTAAGCGACTAAACAAACAAAAAACCTAGGAAGATAGTTCCCTAGAGAAGACTTTTGGGTAAAGAACCACTGATTTCAATTCAGGTGCAAGGCAAGTGACAGAGAACATAGAGGGGTCCCTTGGATAAGCAGAACCTAAGCTAGCCTTCCCCAACCTGGTGCCCTCCAGATGTTTTCGACTGCAGCTCCCTTCAGTTGCAGACACCATGGTTAATGGTGATGGGAGTTATATTCTAAAGCATCTGGAGAGCACATAGATTGAGCTTGAGAAATTACAAATAAAACCAGTGATTTCTGTGGGGTAGGGGAGATGGGTTGACTTCAGTTAGTGCTAGGTCTGCAATCTCACAGCAACAGTCTAGAACATTTGTCGTTTCCAAATTCTCTTCAGAAGCAGCTCCACAGATAATACACCGCTGAAGTTCAACCCAGATGTTGTTGCAGATCATAGTAGTCAGATCTCTGCTGCCAGGAAAGTATTCAACTGGTTTGTCACGTGTAGTTGGGAAAAGGCACTTCCAGCCCCAGGTGGCACCCAAGAATCAAGCAGTCCACAAGTACCTCCAGCTCTGCAGAGATGATGTTCCAGAGAAAAGCAGCCTCTCACCAACTCATGGACCACATTTTTCCAATCCTGGTCCCCTTCAGGTGTTGTTGGACTCCATTTCCCATCATGCCTAACCACTGGTCAGGTTGTTAAGGGTGTCACCAGACCTGCTAGTGCATCTATATACACACGCTCACATGAATCTTGTACTATTTTGAGGATCTATACGGGAAACGATTCCATGCCACAGATGTAATTGCAATGGACACAATTACTCTGTAATTAGATTTAAGAGCCTTTGAAAACAAATTATACAGGACATGCCAAATGTTTGCCCATTTCATTTTTGGGCCAAAAACTGAGGTATCCAAAGGCCAAAAAAATTCCTACATAATCCCTTAACATTCGGGGCTTTTGACCCCACCATTTCCCCATTCTCTGCTGCTGCTACTTTAGCACCATTTCCCCCTTCAAACTTCTGCGCCTTTTTCTTTCTTGTTTAATCACATAGAGGGCTCCAGCCAACTGGAATGAGATACCATAATGGCACTTAGGAGTGTATCAGATTTTGCTACATGGCAGTGTTACTCAGGCAAACAAAGCCAACCGAGAGGAAGGGCAATACCTCAGTCGTATCTGTGATCCTGGAAAACAGGGTTACCAATTGCTTTCACTCTGCATGGGCTAAAACACATGCCCACTTTCAAAACAATCCATATCACCAAAGGATCGCCAGAAGGATCATCTTCAAAAAGTTGTTTGAGAAGTGCCCTCCCCCAAGTGCTTGATCCTCACTTTAGATTGGGGGGGGGGGCGCAAATGCTTTTGTCACATTCACTTGATGGGTAATTATGGGTCTGGAACTTTGGTATTATTTTGTTTGCCAAATTTCTCCAAGCTGAACTTCAAACTGAGCTCTGACAAGCCTTAGTGACTGGAGAGTCAACTAATTAATATCACTCTCGGATATTTAAAGCCCTTTGAGCTATTTAATAATTATATATATATAAACTGATCAGGGAGCAAAGCTACAGTCTTGAAAACGATGGCTTTAAAATAAGAGACAGAGACGTTAAAAAGAACAGCAAAAGAAGCCTTTGGTGTGAAGCAGTTATTTCATCATAAAATGCCATCAGAATACAGCAGCTTTTTTCCTTAAGGTCTTGTGCTCACTCCCTTCTGAGGAAGGAACAGCTAGTTGTGTGATGGCCACACTCACACTCAACCTCAGGCTGTAGCCAAGATATGGCAAAGACATCCAATCTTCTCAATCAGTTTCTACTCTGTGATGCTTGATAAGATTAATAGTTTCCTGCTACTGTGGCATTTCCTAGAGTAATGTGAACTTGCAAATTTATAAGAAGGATGAGTCCAACATGAAGCTCTCTTGGAAAAGGGCAGGCACTAAGTGACACTCACTTGGGATAATTCTTTGAATCCGTCACAAGCATCAGCAAGTGAGTGGCTCTGTTTTCAGCTTTGCCTGTGTCAAAAACATATCCAGGTGAATGGATATTCCATAATTCGATTGCCTAATGCTAACCCTCCTTCAGGAGACACCTGAATTAATGAGTGCGGATTGAGGGGGTGGGGGAAGAGAAGATAAATCTCAATGGGGACTGGTTTTCTTATTTTGTATGCTGTACGCCACCTTGATATATTTTATTAAAGTGAGTGCTATAAATATTTAAATAAATAAAATAGCTAAATATTAAGCTAAGGAAGCTTTCAAAAGTTCAGTGAGGGAGGAGTGACAAAATCTAACCAGATTCTCTAAAGATGGTCTGTGCTGCTGGGCAGAGAGACTCAAAGTGAGTAGATCCCATATAGCACTTCTGGGCTCCACCAAAACAGTAGCCAGCAGCTAGTCCAGAAAATTTTATCAGAAACCACACAGAGATATGTTGCTCTAGTATGCGGTACAGTTGTACCTTGGATCCCAAATGCCCTAAAACTTGGGACGTTTTGGCTCCTGAAGGCTGCAAACCCAGAAGTGATTGTTCTGGTTTGCAATCGTTCTTTTGGAACCCGAACGTCCGACGGGGCTTCCACAACTTCTGATTGGCTGCAGGAGCTTCCTGCAGCCGATCAGAAGCCATGATTTGGTTTTCGAACGCTTTGGAAGTCAAACGGACTTCCGGAACAGATTCCGTTAGACTTCCAAGGTACGACTGTATCGAAATTTTGTTAAATAAATTAAACTACAAAATAAACTGTGCACATGGAAGGCAGAAAAGAAAATATTAAGCAGGCATAGTTGGAAACCTGGCTGGCTATAAAGATAAAGTCTGCAGTACAATGGGACAACCATTAAGATACAAAGTCAGAAGGCATGGCTTGGTGGTGTCTTTAGAACCACAACTCTTTTAATAAAGATCTACCCAGGAGCCAACAGCAAGGTCAACCAACAATTTACCTTAAAAACACAAGACCCTGCAAGCTGTTGTTCACACCTGGGAAGCCAGCTATGCAAATAGCTTTTTCCTTCCATTCAGCACACAGCAGACAAATGACTATGGTACAATGTGGGCTACTTATCTTCCCAGGACTCCAATTGCAGGCAAGGAGAAATCCTGTGCAGTGCCTTTAAACAATAGGGCTTCAGGAGAATACAGGCTCTAACCAAAAAATCAAATAAAAAGTGGACCTCTAGATCTAGCAGGAACATAGTGATATATTTTAACGGGCCTGTTTGTGGCATTGCCGCTGCAGTCCTTTTAAACACACTGTCGCTGCACTATTTAAAACAGGCAATCCTAAAATATCCTAACCATAATGATGGTTTCCTGGCAATAACTCACCAGGAAAAATCACTTGCGGTCATGGTGAACACCACAATGAAGCAATCAACTCAATTCACAGTGCAGCAGTGGAAACAAGAGAAGCAAACTCCAGTGCGGGGGCTATCAGGAAATGGACTGAAGATAAAACTGCCGACACCACAGTGGCTTTCTATAAAATCTATGATGCGGCTGCCTTTGGAATACTGGGGAGAGTTCTGGCCACACACAAAAAAAAGGACCACAGAGCTGGAAAAGGTCTAGGAAAGGAAAATCAAAATGATCAAGGAGTTGAAACATCTAGGCAGCCTTTCTCAACCTGTGGGTCCCCAGATGTTGTTGGACAACAACTCCCATCACCCCTAGCTAGCAAGGCCAGAACTCAGGGATGATGGGAGTTGTAGTCCAACAACATCTGGGGACCCACAGGTTGAGAACCACTGATCTAGAGGGTGTGTGACAGCATCTGTTCTGAGTTCGGGGGAAATAAAGGCAGGGGAAAGGGGAAAGGAGTGGAAAAAGTGGCGAGAGATAAGTACTTGCATACTTATATCATCAATGGCACTAGAACTCAAAGTCATCCAATTGCACTGATGGGCAGTAAATATATGACCAGCAAAAGGAAGTGGTACTCCACAAGACATAGTTAATGTATAGAGTGAATTATCAGAAAAAGTGGAAAGGGCTTTAGACGGGGATGAGACTAACTCGCGGAATTAGGTCTACAGCTCGCTATTGACTACTGCCAGCTAAGCAGAATTTCCTGGTTCAGAGGCAGAGTGTCGCTATGTACCCATTGGTGGACAGAGGAGGCAAGAGTACAATTATTAAGAGGTTGTTGCAATGCATTGCACATGGGGCTTCCCTTGAAGGCAGTATGCCAACTTCAGCAGCTGCAGAATTCAGTAGCGAGGTTACTAACAGGGTTCCAGACATTCAGAACAAATCATGTAGGTCCTTGTTCGTTTTCACTTCTGCCAGTCTTTATCCAGACCAAGTCAAGGTATTAAGCTGTGAATCCTTCTGTGCCTTAGGACCCAGTACTTGAAGTCTGCTTTTCCCATATGAGTCTATTCAGGCTTTGAGTTCATCTCTGAAGGCCCTCCTCAGTTCCCCCCTCCTCCACCAGAAGCGAAGAGGATGGTGCACCACCCACTCCTGGCTGTCTATAGAGGACTCTACCCAGAGAAGGTCTCCTGGTGCCTTCTGTGCAGAACTCAGCAGTTCTTCAGAAAACTTTGGCAGTTTTACTAAGCAGTGACAGTTTTAAGGGTGTGAGAGTTAACATCCTCCCCCTGCTGTTGTTTATTTGGATTGCTAGGCCTGATGGGGAAGTTTGTTTCCTACAGCTTTGTATAATGGGGGTGGATAATTTATGCTCTTACATAATTGTGTCCATTGATTTTTAATTGCAGCTTCTATCCTGTATATTGTTCTTTGTTTTTGTTTTTGGTTTTTTTGGCCACTGGGCCCATCACCTCCTGGCAAATAGAAGGGGAAGAAATGGAGGCAGTAAGAGATTTGACTTTCTTGGGCTCAATGATCACTGCAGATGGTGACAGCGGTCACGAAATTAAAAGATGCCTGCTTCTTGGGAGAAAAGCAATGACAAACCTAGGCAGCATCTTAAAAAGCAGAGACATCACCTTGCCAACAAAGGTCCATATAGTTAAAGCCATGGTTTTCCCAGTAGTGATGTATGGAAGTGGGAGCTGGACCATAAAGAAGACTGATCGCCGAAGAATTGATGCTTTTGAATTCTGGTGCTGGAGGAGACTCTTGAAAGTCCCATGGACTGCAAGAAGATCAAACCGATCCATTCTGAAGGAAATCAGCCCTGAGTGCTCACTGGAAGGACAGATCCTGAAGCTGAGGCTCCAATACTTTGGCCACCTCATGAGAAGAGAAGACTCCCTGGAAAAGACCCTGATGTTGGGAAAGATGGAGGGCACAAGGAGAAGGGGACGACAGAGGACGAGATGGTTGGACAGTGTTCTCGAAGCTACCAGCATGAGTTTGACCAAACTGCGGGAGGCAGTGGAAGACAGGAGTGCCTGGCGTGCTCTGGTCCATGGGGTCACAAAGAGTCGGACACGACTAAACAACTAAACAACAACAATCCTGTATATTGGGGAAACAAGCACCACTCCTCCACTAATTCCTTTGCTCACCAACCCAACCTATTGCCTCACCACCTCACCAAACCCCACAATCCACTAACCCCTTATATCTTCCCACCAAGCCAAGCGGGATGAAGAGTCAGCCCAGAAGCAGGAGCACTGCAAGAAGGAGGCCAGAACTGGTGGTTGGTCAGCCTGGAGTTCTGCCACTACTGCCTTAACCTGGCTCACTCTTAATAATAATAATTTATTATTTATACCCCGCACATCTGGCTGAGTTTCCCCAGCCACTCTGGGCGGCTCCCAATTGAGTGTTAAAAACAATACAGCATTAAATATTAAAAACTTCCCTAAACAGGGCTGCCTTCAGATGTCTTTTAAAGATAAGATAGCTGCTTATTTCCTTCACATCTGAAGGGAGGGTGTTCCACAGGGCAGGCGCCACTACCGAGAAGGCCCTCTGCCTGGTTGCCTGTAACTTGGCTTCTCGCAGTGAGGGAACCGCCAGAAGGCCCTCGACACTGGATCTCAGTGTCCGGGCTGAACGACGGGGATGGAGACACTCCTTCAGGTATACAGGACTGAGGCCATTTAGGGCTTTAAAGGTCAGCACCAACACTTTGAATTGTGCTCGGAAACGTACTGGGAGCCAATGCAGATCTCTCAGGACCAGTGTTATGTGGTCCCGGCGGCCACTCCCAGTCCCCAGTCTAGCTGCCGCATTCTGGATTAATTGCAGTTTCCGGGTCGCCTTCAAAGGTAGCCCCACATACAGCGCATTGCAGTAGTCCAAGCGGGAGATAACTAGAGCATGCACCACTCTGGCAAGTGCATGCTTATCTTAAGCAGTGGCAGATTACCAGACTGGCTGGCCACTTTCGTCTTCCCTGTGCTGCTCTTCTGACCAGGCCAACTCTTCATCCTAATCAGTGAGAGAAGTAGAAGCAGCAGATCCCCAAACTGGCCAGGGAGGAAGAAGTTGACCAGTAGCAGTGCCAGCTTGACTAGAGCTCTGGGGCAGAGAGGAAGAGGAGTCAAGTGGATCAGGGTGGCCATGGAGGAGCTCCTGCCATCTTTTCTGGCTCTCCCCTTTGCGGCTTCCTTGGCCAGCCATCCACTGCTTCTCACCATGCTGTAGTTCACAGCGCCACCTGTCTGTGGCCGAGCAAACTGCAGAGTAATGACACTGTTACATTCTTATTATATGTATGGATATTATTGTACATTCTTATGCTTAAGCCATTCCAAAGCACAGGTTCTGCTTATGAGCTTCCCTATATGCATCTGGCTGACTAGATTATTTAAATATATATTTTTCTGTGGGCCTTCAACTTCCCTCAAGCTTGCCAGGACCTCCACCTTCTATGTGGGTGTTTCTATTCTGGCTACAAAACAATGAGCACTCTCTCCCAACTATTAGAAATAAAAGCTAAAATAATGCTCAAACACAACTTTTTTCTTGAAGTATTTTTTTAACCCCCATTTTTGCACAGTGCACATGAATTTAAACATTTGTGAACCTGGGCAGCAACCAGGTCATAGCTGAACGCAGGCTTGGCGGTGTTTTCCTAAGATTTAACGCTACCTGTTAACTACCCTGAATAAACCGATTAGTGCAGAGAAGATGTTATGGTTTGATAGGATGTTAAAGTACGCACAGCCTCAGCCTACTCTAGACAAAATATGGTTAAAGGTAAAGGGACCCCTGACTGTTGGGTCCAGTCGTGGCCAACTCTGGGGTTGCGGCGCTCATCTCGCTTTATTGGCCAAGGGAGCCGGCGCACAGCTTCCGGGTCATGTGGCCAGCATGACTAAGCCGCTTCTGGCGAACCAGAGCAGCGCATGGAAACGCCGTTTACCTTCCCGCCGGAGCGGTACCTATTTATCTACTTGCACTTTGACGTGCTTTCGAACTGCTAGGTTGGCAGGAGCAGGGACCGAGCAACGGGAGCTCACCCCGTCGTCGTGGGGATTCGAACCGCCGACCTTCTGATCGGCAAGTCCTAGGCTCTGTGGTTTAACCCACAGCACCACCCACGTCCCATCAAATCTATAACCTTAGTATAAAATCTACTTTGACGTGCTTTCGAACTGCTAGGTTGGCAGGAAAAATATGGTTACATCTTCTCAAACTGACCAGGTCATGACTAGGTTGTGATTTTAGCACCAATGAAACTCAGGAGAAAACTGGGGTCCATCTACATTAGAAAGAAACTAATTTAAACCAAAAGAGCATCCCCTGAAAGGGGGGCATACTTTATAAGCTGAGACATTTTACATGAGTGAGCAAGCAAGCAAGGAAGCATCCTCCCTGGTTCCTTTGTGTTAAAAGGACACCTCAATGAAAACAAGCTCTGCTTCTTTCTCGAGTTCACCTGCACCTGCTGCTTATTTCTCACCTGAAGTCATAATTCCCCCTTTGACATCATAATCATTTTCACAGCCACCAATTGAGATGTCACAAACCAGAGGATTACAGTCGGGTGGGAAAATAAGCAGCAGGAGCAGATGAACTCTTAAGAAACAAAGAACTTGTTTTCATGCAAATGCCCTCCTGAACAAGAGAAGAACAAAGAGAGGGAAAGCTGAGCAAACACCACATATCAAAAAGCAGCAGCTTCTTCCAAATAAAGTCTGTCACAGAGGTTTTCCCTGTGAGGAACTACATGATGTTGCAAGGCTGCCTGCAAAATTGGTACTCAGAATAGAAGCAGCCATTGTTATCTGCCTGGATTTCTAGGAATATATACAGGTGAAACTCGAAAAATTAGAATATTGTGGAAAAGTTCATTTATTTCAGTAATTCAACTTAAAAGGTGAAACTAATATATGAGATAGACTCATGACATGCAAAGCAAGATATGTCAAGCCTTTATTTGTTATAATTGAGGCTTTCCCTCCTTATGGAGGGGCTCAATGATGGCTTTCTGCACAACTGTCAGGTCAGCAGCCTTCCCCGTGATTGTGCTTCCTACTGAACCAGACTGAGAGACCATTTAAAGGCTCAGGAACCCATTGCAGGTGTTATGGATTGAATAGCTACTACACCTTTTCACAATGTTCTAATATTCTGAGATTGTTAATTTTCATCAGCTGTATGCCATGATCATCACAATTATAACAAATAAAGGCTTGACATATCTCGCTTTGCATGTCATGAGTCTATCTCATATATTTTAAGTTGAATTACTGAAATAAATGAACTTTTCCACGATATTCTATTTTTTCGAGTTTCACCTGTATATACTGTATATATTGCCTGTAATGTAAAAGGCTCCATCGTGACATTTACACACCTCCATGCAGGTATTCAAGGCAGTACACGTGCTTCTCCACACATCCCGCCCAGCTTGTTCTCACAACAACCCTGTGAGGTAGGTAATGCAATTACATCTTCAAAGGTTCAGGTGTCGTCAAAGGGAAAGTTTGAAGCAACAAAAGGGGCAGGAATGGGAACTTTCCTTGTAGTGCTGTATAATTATGAAAATACAACGTAAGCTTTAAGCAAAAGGGCCAACATTTTACCATATAAAACAAATTTCATTTTTCGGGTCAAACCCTTGCCATTTCAGTGGGAGAAAAATTATCCTAAACGGAATTTGTGAAATCATTTGCCTTTTTAAAAGTTTGTCTGATGCTACCAACTTGGCCACCTGTTTCTTTTTCTTCCTGGAGAAGACATACTGGCAGCTTGAGGATCGGGGCTCATATAGTGAATAGGGTGATGTCATCATGCTACAAAGCCAATCAGATTTGGCTATATGATGGTTATCACTAACAGGGAATTAGAACACTTTGTCTTGGATCAGTGGCGTGGATGGCCACAGCCAACCAGGAAACACATAAGACTATGAAATGATGCCACAACGCTGTCTGATAGATTTGCTTATGTGAAGGCGGCTGTTAGGGCAGGTATGGTAAGCTGACGAAGGGTCAGAGCACAGTTAATAGGCTGGTGTGTGTGTTTTTTGCTAGTAGTGTTAAATAATCTTTTAAAAAACATAGCAGTTTTAGCACTGCTGAACACATTGAACAAAGAACTGGGTGGTCTCAGCAAAACCTCTCAGAAGGATGATCACTGAGGGCCGATTCAGAAACAATTTCAACCGCGACAGCGCAGTCCTACCTGTTTACTCAAGAGGTAAATCCCACTCTGTCCCAGGGGTCACTCCTGGATGGTCGAGTATGGAATTGCCACCTGAATGTTACTTCTGTGTAGGGCATGGGTAGGCAACCTAAGGCCCGGATCCGGCCCAATCGCCTTCTCAATCCGGCCCACGGACGGTCTGGGAATCAGTGTGCTTTTACATGAGTAGAATGTGCGCTTTTATTTAAAATGAATCTCTGGGTTATTTGTGGGGCCTGCCTGGTGTTTTTACATGAGTAGAATGTGCGCTTTTATTTAAAATGCATCTCCGGGTTATTTGTGGGGCATAGGAATTCGTTCATTTTTCCCCTCAAAATATAGTCCGCCCGCCCCCCACAAGGTTTGAGGGACAGTGGACCGGCCCCCTGCTGAAATAGTTTGCTGACCCCTGGTGTAGGGAATCCATACAAAGAGGTGGAAGACCAACAGACTGTCCAGTTAATTTCAGCACATTCTTAGTTAGTCATCACTGCCCACACCAACCGCACCGGAAAGTCTTGATCACACTGTGACATGAGCTTTTTTTCTCCCCAGCAAGCACACAAGTTCTTATTTCTTATTTCATGGCCTGAATTTCAGAGGTGCTAAGTACTCTGAGGTTTCATCAAAGTCAGTGGGAGCAGTGGGTGATCAACAACCCTGGCAAAGAATCCGCTAATGCCAATTATCTGCAACTTTACATCAGAAAAGGCATTTCTAAATTGATCATTAAAAATGCAGTCTGGCTGGTGAATTAAATGTCAGGTTCTGGCCAGATATGAATTAAAATTGCTGTTGAAATTCAAAGCACAAAGGGATCCTTAACATAAAAGTCAAATGCAACTTCAGCTAGATGGGCTGTCCCTGAAGCAGTTCTGTAAAGCAACGGAAAAGCAAGTGCAGATACCACCACAGCACTTGATGCACTCCAGAAGCGCTGAGCCTTGGGGTTGTCCCAACAAGGCCTGGCTACAGAATCCATGAAGCTGGGATAACAACTCTTTGGTCTCTGTTTGTTCTTGTCCCTGGCTAGCAACAAGAGTAAGCAGTTTCCTTACTGGATCAAACCAACCCCATCACTCTGTTTCCTGCAGTGATACCAGATGCCTCTGGGAAGCTGGTCGGCACAAAGGCTAAACTCTCCAGCGTCTGCATCTGAATTCGGAGTGGGGGGAAAGGTCCCATTAAGCGAGCGTGGTTGGTTGGCAACAGAACTATCCTCCTTCCTGTGGGCATTTTAAGAGGACAACGAAGGGTTAAAGATTGGGCCCTCACTCCAAACTGGCTTACTGGCAATCCCACATGATACCCTCTCTCCTCACCCCTTTGGTTCTGCGAAGAGAGACCACAGTGAGCCAACCACTGAAAGTTAGCGCAGTCTTGCCATGCCTGCTCTTCCGTACACTGGTACCTCAGGATGCGAACAGGATCCATTCTGGAGCCCCGTTCACATCCTGAACAGAACGTAACATGTGACTGCACGTCTGCGCATGCGCGGGTTGCGTTTCGCCGCTTCCACACATGCACATGACGTCATTTCGACCGTCTGTGCATGCGCAAGCATCGAAACCCGGAAGTAACGCGCTCCGTTACTTCTGGGTCGCCGCGGAGCACAACCCGAAAATACGTATGCTGAATCATATTTGTCCTCAGGTATGACTGTATGGGGATGTGGGTGGCGCTGTGGGTTAAACCACAGAGCCTTGGACTTGCCGAACAGAAGGTCGGCGGTTCGAATCCCCGCAACAGGGTGAGCTCCCGTTCCTCGGTCCCTGCTCCTGCCAACCTAGCAGTTCAAAAGTACGTCAAAGTGCAAGTAGATAAATAGGTACCACTCCGGCGGGAAGGTAAACAGCGTTTCCGTGCGCTGCTCTGGTTCGCCAGAAGCGGCTTAGTCATGCTGGCCACATGACCCAGAAGCTGTACGCTGGCTCCCTCGGCCAATAAAGAGAGATGAGTGCTGCAACCCCAGAGTCGGTCACGACTGGACCTAATGGTCAGGGGTCCCTTTACCTTTACCTTATGACCGTATGACTTCCTGCAGGTAAAGACGAGCATGGAAGCAGACTGAGGCTGGAATGCGATGGACTATGCCAAGTTGGCGAAATTAACTGGGAAAATTCAGAACCAGCAAAGACCAGACTTTCCTGAAAGACTGGAAGAAATTTATGATACATTTGAAAGACAATTATAATCAACTGACATTGCTTGTAGGGTTTTGTAAGGAGAATTATATGAATTATTATGTAAAAGGACTAAAAAGGAGTTTATTTAGGATTTGGATTTTATAGCAATAACTATTAAAATAAAATGCAAAATCGGAAAGAACGTTAGGAATCCATTAGTCAAGGTTGATGGAAGTCCTAGGCTGTGATAGCCAAAGGTTTGTTATACTGTATAAGATGAGATGTTATATTTGGGAAACATATGTAAAAACCAATAAAAATTATATTTTTAAAAAAGGAAAGTGTATTTATTTCATAAAGCAAACAAACAAACAAAAACTCAAAGAGGTTGGGTTCTTCCTTTTGCACAATTGCGTCAAATAAAGAAAACCAGAATACAGTGGTGCCCCGCAAGACGAATGCCTCGCAAGACGGAAAACCCGCTAGACGAAAGGGTTTTCCGTTTTGGAGGTGCTTCGCAAAACGAATTTCCTATGTGCTTGCTTCGCAAGACGAAAATGTCTTGCGAGTTCCTGCGGGGTTTTTTTCCTCCCCCCCTTTTTCCCAAGCCGCTAAACCGCTTATCAGCTGATGGCTAAGCCGCTTATCAGCTGATCTTTAAGCCGCTTAACAGCTGATGCTAAGCCGCTTATCAGCTGATCTTTAAGCCGCTTAACAGCTGATGGCTAAGCCGCTTATCAGCTGATCTTTAAGCCGCTTAACAGCTGATGCTAAGCCGCTTATCAGCTGATCTTTAAGCCGCTTAACAGCTGATGCTAAGCCGCTTATCAGCTGATCGTTAAGCCACTTATCAGCTGATCTTTAAGCCGGCTAAGCCACTAATACTGTAGCGCTAAGCCGCTAAACCTCTAATGGGCTTGCTTCGCAAGACGAAAAAACCCGCAAGACGAAGAGACTCGTGGAACGGATTCTTTTCGTCTTGCGAGGCACCACTGTAAAGTGAGGAAACACGCCCCCCCCCAAAAATAACCACAATCATGGTTTTTTTATTCTTTTATCCTGTGGCAATTGCAAGTTTGTAGTAGCCCGCAATCAGAATATGTATAGTGTTCGTACGGGACCTATACTCACAGCACACTGAACTGCCTTCATACCTCATACTGAAAGATCATAGCTAGCTCATACATGACAGATGGCCATCCAACCTCTGCTAAAAAACCTCCAAGGAAGGAGAGTTAACTACCTCCCAAGGCAGACAGTTCCACTGGCGAACAGCTCTTACTGTCATAAAGGACTAAATTATATTTGAAGGATTGTTTGGTGCTGTTTAGTGCTCCACGTCTGGATTGGGCGGGGGGGGGGAGGTTCACTCCTCAAGGCAGTTTGGAAGAAAGCTGATACTGATTGATATCTTGGCAAAAGCTGGTTTCTCAGGTTTGATAAAAACCAAACATCCAAAAACAATCACACCTGGGATTCAAGAGCTCTGTGGTCTCCAGTAACCCTTCTGTCTGGTGGTGACTTCCAATTTTCATAGAATTTTAGAGTCCAACCTGCTGCAATGCAGGAATCTCAGCTAAAGCATCCCTGACAGATGGCCATCCAACCTCTGCTTAAAAGCCTCCAAGGAAGAAGAGTCCACCACCTCTTGTGGGAATCTGCTCCACTGTCGAACAGCTCTTACTATCAGAAAGGCTTTCTGTATGTTTAGTCAGAATCTCCTTTCTTGTAACTTGAAGCCACTGGTTCAAGTCCTACCCTCAAGAGCAAGAGAAAACAAGCATGTTCCGTCTTCCATGTGACAGCCCATAAGATATTTGAAGATGGCTATCTAGAATCATAGAATCATAGAGTTGGAAGAGACCACAAGGGCCATCGAGTCCAACCCCCTGGGTCTTTAAGCAGAGGCTTGACAACCATATGTCAGGAGTGCTCTGATGGTGTTTCCTGCTTGGCAGGGGGTTGGACTCGATGGCCCTTGTGGTCTCTTCCAACTCTATGATTCTATGATTCTATGATTATGAAGACCATTGATGAGCACCCTTTGGGTTCGGTCAGTCAGCCAGTTACAAATCCACTGAGTGGTAGCATAGTCAAGACCGCATTTTACCAGCTTCTTCCTGATGTTTAGTCAGGATATCCTTTCTCATAACTTGAAAGCCATTACGGTATTTTTTTCGCTCTATTAGACGCACCGGACCATAAGACGCACCTAGTTTTTAGGGGAGGAAAACAAGAAATAAAAAAGCAACGCAAAGCATCCTGAGCTAAGAGGGAGCACTCCTCCATCTTCGCTCAGGAGGCCTTGCGGGGCTATCCCTGAAGCCAGGAGAGCAAGCGGGATCGGTGCGCACCGATCCCTCTTGCCCTCCTGGCTTCAGTGAAAGCAAGCCTCCTGGCTTTCCCCCCACCTCCCACAAGGGCTGTGCGCTCTTTGAAGGGAGCGTGGCTCTTGGGGGGCTTTTCTTTCTAATGCGAAAGCCAGGGATAGCCGCGCGAAGCCTCCGCAGGGCAGCGGGATGAAGGCTCCCCGTGCCCTGCGAAGGCATCGCACAGCTAAGCCAGAAGCCAGGACAGCGAGAGGGATCGCAGTGCAGCGATCCCGCTGGCTGTCCTGACTTCTTGTTTAGCCACGCGCAGCCTCTCCCGGGCAAGGGGAGCCTTCATCCCCTGCCTGCGAGAGGCTGCGCGCGGCTAAGGCTCCCCCAAGAGCCACACTCCCTTTAAAGAGCGCACAGAGTGTGTGTGCGGCTCTTGGGGGCTTTTCCGGGCAGCCCTTCTCCCTCCTCAGGGAAAAGCCCCCAAGAGCCACACACACGCTCCACGCGGCTCTTTAAAGGGAGCGCTGAGCAGAGCCTCCCACCTGCATTCGCTCCATAAGATGCACACACATATCCCCTTACTTTTTAGGAGGGGAAAAGTGCGTCTTATAGAGCAAAAAATACGGTAGTTCAAGTCCTACCCCCCAGAGCAAGAGAAAACAAGCATGTTCCCTCTTCCACATGACAGCCTTTGAGATATTTGAAGACGGCTATAATATCTCCTCTCATCTCCTCTTAACATACCCAGCTCCTTCAACCGTTCTTCATTAGGATTGGCTTCCAGACCCTTTTTTGCCCTCCTCTGTGCATGTTCCAGCTTGTCAACATCCTTCCTGAGGGATGTGGTGCTCCCTTAGTAATGGTACGGAAGAAGACAAGTGCCTAGAGAAATGTCCCCTGGACATTCACCAAAGCCTGACAACAAACAACGTGGAGAAATGGATCCTCCAATTTAGACCAACACTGGAATTTAAAATAAGATCGCTAGAAAATGCTAAACATTAGCTGAACTCTACAATTTCAGTATGGCTAAATTTGATTTTGATTTTTAAAAAATTCAATTTAATGTATTGTTACCAGCCCACAGGTTTTGTGGAGTCAACCAAGTGATTTTTAGAGGCCACCCTTTGAAGCTGCCCCCAACACACCAGCTGCAGCATCACACTGGCCTGGGAGGGGCGCTAAACATTTCCCCCTTTCAGAATACTTGCTACAACAATGAGTTCACCTTTCGTCCACCAACAGAAGAAGAAAATTAATGGTGCCAACTTTACCTATTTTGTATCTTAGACACCATAAACTAATAAGTAAGAGAAGAAAGCATTTATCAATTGATACAATTAATTGATGAATTCATTAATTGCAGATTAAAAGTGGGGGTTTAATTGGATCTTAAATTAGAGCTCACCAAAAGGGCATTCTCTGATGGTACTGCTGTTGATCTATGTGCATCTCTTGATTCAGACGGTGTGTTTAATGTGATTTTCCAAAGGATTAAGTGATTTGTCTTTGCTATTTAGTCAAGACAACTCTATCCCCACACTATACAATGTAATTTTTCAACAAAGAAGCTAAGAGTACCTTCCAACTTCTAAATAAAACTTGTCATTTCCAACTTTTCATTAAACATTGTTGTCTTCTACAAGGACCACACGAGCAAAAGGTTTCTACATACACGCTTAGATATTTAAGTCAATGCAGGATTCACATGTTGCCAAAACTCTGTTTCCTTATTAGTTCATCCCAACACCCACCCCTTAACAAGTAATATATCTAAAAGTGTCACAACCATCCTAAATAAACATATTTCCAGTCAGGTTACAGTAGAGATGGATAATCTGTCAATTCTGGTTTCTTCCATTTGTCATTTTTCCAGCCTTAAGTTCAGTTCACACACCATTCCCACATCAGTTGAGACCTTTTTTAAAGGAAAAAACGTCCACATGAAAATTCATATACATTTGTGTATGCAATTCTCCTAAAACATGTATTTCTGTAAACAATTTCCCCAACCACAATGCATTTTTCTATATTCTTTTCACTAATTATTGCCCACCCTCTTCCAGAATACAGTCATACCTTGGTTCTCAAACACCTTGGTACTCGTACGTTTCGGCTCCCGAACGCCGCAAACCCGCAAGTAAGTGTTCTGGTTTGCAAACATTTTTTGGAAGCCAAACACCCAAAGCTCCTGCAGCCGTGTCTTGGTTTTCGAACAGTTTTGGGAGTCAAACGGATTGAATTCAAGAACCAAGGTACCACCGTATACCCATTTTTGTACACATCATTTGGTTGGAGAACTGCCTCACAAAATTCAGAAAAGTTCAGATTCCAAAGAGATAGCTCTGCTTCAGTTTGCATATTGTTCCGAGAAGTGCAAATTAGGTAGCTTTGCCTTCAGACGTGAGCAATGAATTTCTCCTTTATCCCTAGGTTATAGGTATGCAAATCCAATCAACTGATACTAGTTTCAGTGCTTTGCCTAATTTACCTCAAACTGCACAACCTGGTTCTTTTAGCACAGAGTCCTTAATGTCTGCTTATAAGGAGAAAATTAAAAACGCTATCTTGCAATTCCATTGTGCAAGGACACAGGAAATGTGTCTAGGTTTTCAGCATCAGTGGCGTGAGTGCAATTCAGCCACAGCCGTCTGTGATCTGAAATTTCTGCATTTCTCACTTTAAAGAAGTGCCTCCTATCTCTTGGAGGAAGAGGAGAGCTCAGGGTTAGGCAGGGAGAGATCTTCTCTGCAATTGTACAACCTATCTTCCACGAAGCACAAATCCCTCCCCTTATGAAAACTGATTGCTAAGCAAGAGCTTTAAATAAAGTTTGGAAGCAAAGGCTCTGAGGTGCTCGCTCCTGATTTCTGAAATGAGAGGTCAACTCTATTACCCCTCGGATGCTTGACTTTCTGAAATTCCTTAAAAGGCGCCACTTGCTTGCTATTTTAGCGCATGCCCTTCATGTAGCCAGGCATACAGAGCCAGCGGTGTCGTCCATCATGGATGCTTTCGTTGAGATTCCTGCATCGGAGGGGGTTGGTCTAAATGTCCCTTGGGGGATTCCTTCCAACTTTACAATTCTGTGATCTCTTCAGCTGCCACCCAAAGCTTTGCATTTTCTAATTCGCCACTTACAACAAGACTTTGCTAACGGGAACGCAGGCTCCACCTGCTTCAGAGAGGCTTCAATTTGCTGCATTTCCAAAGCGATACAGCGTAAGTAAACACACAGTTTAGAGAATAACGGCAGCCCTGCCCATTGGGAATTTTTGCATTACTGGAAGATAATGCCTTCCCCCCGCACCCATCCCTCACACCAGCTTGAGTTAGACATTAAAGCAAGCAACGTCTCATACCATGTACCAGTGGGGATTAAAAAAAACACAAACCCACAGAGATTCATTTTTTAGTTGCTTGTCCCAACATGCGAAGACAATATGTATTTATTTCAGTTCATCAAGAACACCTAGTCAGAACACTAGGAGCCCAGCATTTCATATGGAAATGCGGATGTGTTCTGCCACATCAATATCTCCATCTGAATTTTGCTCCCAGGATGTGCAAACAATTGCTGTCAGCAGGATAACAGAACGATTCACACTGGAGAGCTCTGTTTTCAGAACTGCTATATACTAACACCAATTCTTGTTTCCAGTTCGTTACTATCTGCATGCTGCTGATCAGAACCTGTGCAGGCTGGTGGACAGAGCTGGCCCCGTGTCCAGGAGGGGACTTGGGTTCAAGAGAGGCTCTTGCCACAGATTCATTCATTGTGTGGATTTGAACAAGTCTGCCTCCGTCCACATTCTGCAAAATGGTAATTCTAGTTAGCTGCCAAACAGCTTGCAAAAACAAAAGAAAAGCACACAAAGAGACTGATAAGGGAAAAATATTTCAGAGCACTTGGCGAGCCAGAATTATAATTCACATTTAAATGATAAATATAAATGGGAGCATGTCAAGTTCCATATTAGATGAGATTCTCAGATGTACAGTACACATACATTTCAATATAAATAAATATATACATAAAACCAACTTGCTTATGATTCATGCAACATCAGATCTACTTAATTTTCCCTACAATTGTCTTCTACCTTTCCTCCAGGGATCTAAGAGTGGACAGTGGACACAGAGTTCTCATTTTATTCTCACAACTCTTCCACATATTAAGATAGGCCAAGAGATAATAAATTGCCCACAGAAACCCCCAAGATACTTTCTTTTTCAGATTTGTGGAGTTGTCTAAGAATACTCAGGTGCCTCCACAATCCTACACAGTCTGATTTCACCTACAAAATCCCTGGTTTTAAACAATGAGACCAGATCAAAAGCTTTCAAAATTAAAATTTTAAAAATGGTATAATCAGCATCCAATTACACCAAGGTATGATAGTTTCTTAATGTCTTCAAGCCATTAAAAGATATTCCGGGCGGCTGCCAAAACAGATTCCTGCAAATAAGATGATTTGCTCAAATCATTTTCTAAACAACAAAATATTGTCAACACTCACAAAACCAAGAAAGCAGAAAAAAAAACCAAGCCCACAATTTTGGAACATTAATTCATTTTTGCATTGGGGATGGTTTAACGGCAAAATTAGATGCCAATGTGAATGTATTGAAGGAGAGGAAAGTTGAAATGAGGAAAGAAACTCTCCTCAGTTGAAAACCTTGGATGGGGGAATGTTAATAACCTAAGAAAGAAACAATAGACCATATTCATAATATATGTTTACTACATGCTGTAAAAAAAATCATTGAGATCATTGTACTCAGCAGGGTTTTACGGCATTTTTGGCCGAGATTCATGATTAGGATGATTACATAAACTGTTTATTACTTGTTTCAGTCTGCGGAGCACAAAAGATCCTCAAACTCTTCATTTGTATTGGGGTGTAGAGAGGACTGACAACTCACTGAAGGCTGGAAATGTGCACTAAAACAAGGCCTCTGAGGAAACTGTGGCATTTTATTTCCTGCTTTGCAAGGGTAAGAGAAAGGAGGGATGCCTTTCTGCAAAGCAGTTAGCACAGAAAAGTTTTTCCAATCCTGGAATTTTTGTAAGGTGGAAGGGCGAACAGAATATACACATGCCAATCACGTGCAACGCTTCTCAGTCAATGTCGCATGGGTCTTCGCTTAAGACATGCAGAATTCTCCGCGTGCACATGGAGAAAGGGAGCAGACAATGATAATGGCAACTGGATTTTCATGTTTCCCCAAGTCTCAAGCAGAAGCAATCAAAATGAATTCATCTCAATGCCTGCGATGGCCAAAGCGTAGCTGTGCACTGTCTGGCGGTTCAAATTAATGGCGAGGAAAGAGATCGCATCAATCAGATTTGCCAAGGAAGACTGGCACAACTTCAATCGAATCTGACGGAGTTCAGTTCTTGCCAAAATGATGGGCCAAGCCTCGGGCTGAAATGTTCTGATTATTCATAATGACATTACAGTCCAGAGCCTTTGATTAATTCAGGATCCAGATATTTCTGCTACTGCAACAGAAGCACCTTGCTCAGCAATGCATCTCCTCTCACGATGCCATCATTAACAGAATGCCATTCTCCAAGCAACCATTGTTTCCACGGTGGCTGCTACAGGGTGCTTAATGGCATAAAAACCCACGTTATGCTTACTCTTCTAACAATTTGCTTTACTAGGCACACACACACACACACACACACACAAAGGTAAATAAAACTATTGTAAAATGTTCAACAACTTGGCTGCCCGGGATTCTGCTAAATGAGCCTTCTTCAACACAAAGGAAAAGCATTTGTCTCAATTGTTACAAACAATGTTATCTTTCAACACTTTCTAGAAACCTTCCCCAGACCACCGGGCGGTGGGTTTCTGTCACAGAACAGCCCCGTTTGCAAATAGAGCTCGCCACAATTAATAGCTTTAAGAGAAAAGGGAGAAAATCTGGTCTTCTTACCAAGATATTCAGACAGAAGGAAATTCATTAAGACACAATCTTTCCAATAGGCACAGACCTAAATCTCATTAAAAAGCCACCGTCCCTGTTCAGTTAGAATAGCCCAATGACAGAGAGGAGAGGGAGAATGAGAACGAGAGAGGAAGAAATATTCAGGACCTGAACAGAAGAGGCTATAACCATTAGTGCTGGGGCTGCAACATTTAGTCAAGTCATTCATAAATTCATCAATTACAAACTGGGGACATACAAAAAAACTGCCTCTGGTTGATCAGGTAGCAGTTTTAATGCAATGAGGAGTTTTGAGGCAAGTATGTCTAAAAAACCTTAGCCAACCCCTACCTCTCATAAATAGGAAGAAATACCCTTCTAGGATGGCGCCAGCTGGGGCACATTCATGCATCATCTGAAAACAAAGAAAGCACCAACATTTTCTGATTTCTGCAGGCTTTCCTCTAGCTGAGCAATCCACACACCAGGCTGTATCTGACAAAGCCATCCTGTTAGATACAATGGGACTTCCTTTCCTCCACTGCCCTTCCCAAACAGATTTGAGGGGGTGCAGGGAGAGGAGAGCCCTGCTGTGCAGGTGGAACTCCTTGTACCAATGTGATGACTTCTTTGGATGTAGCTGTGGTGTTCAGGTACTCTTTACATGCAAAGGACTGAGACCAGAAGGATGCATAACCCATGACACAGGGCATCTTGAACTTGAACCCTTCCCTGCTTCTCTGCAAGTACCAGAAACATGCTTCTAGTGCCATAATGTGCTTCCATCACCACCCTCAGCTCCAACCAACTAACCCACATCACTGACAGGCCCAAGATCTTACCCCAAGGCAGAAGATCGCTCCATTTTTGCCTATATTTTCTCAGCTAAATAAGATTCAAAGGGAACTGGAATTGTCTACATGCGACACACATTCTCCACAACCAACTCCCATGGAAGTTGGATCTTTTTATCAGGTTAATCAGAAAGAATGGATGTTACAATGTCACCGGGGAAAGGAGTTGAATTCAGCATTTGGGGTGGGGACAATTTCAGTGACATTCAGTGGAATTCAACATGGAGATTCTGCATTTCCAATATCACATACAATTACATTTTCATCAGCATCTAGGATGCCAGAATCGCTTATGGGAGCAATTCCCTGACTGAAATATAAAGCATATCTTAGCATGCCCCCTTGCTGGTGGATTATTGTAGAGAGAGAGAAATTCCATGAGGAAGGATGCAAAAGGACGACGACTGCACACAAGAGGCAGAAAATGGAAGCGGGAGGGTGGAGCAAGCAACTGAAATTTGCATTCATCCTGAGCTCAAGGCTGGGAGGGAACTAAACTTTGTCAGCCTCACGCACCTTCTGCCACAGGTGGGTACAAAGAGGCCAAGCCAAAGACTCAAGGGAGACCAGGTGTGTGCATGCATGTCTTACAACAGGTGCATTGTTCAGGAGAATCCCAAGGGGTATGTCTCATTACCGCATGCAATCTTACACTCCTTGCTGAGGTTAGAAGAGAATGGAGATCTCCTACTCTGAGCTCCAAGTTTACATGCACTGCCCAGAATGCCCACAGGACCAGCAAGAGAAGATGCAAAAGAAAACTGCAAAGGAGGGAAATCAATGACCCTTTTCTTCTTCAAGCTAAACTCACCCAGTTCCATCAACTTTTTCTCATAGCACTTGGCTTTTTCCATACCCTTGACCATCTTTGTTGCTCTACTCTCAACCGTTTCATTTTGTCCACGTCCCTCTTAAAGTGCAGAACTGGACAAAATCCCCCAGATGAGATCCGACTACTGCACTGAAGTATAACTACAGTCGTACCTCGGAAGTCGGACAGGATCCCTTCCGGAAGTCCGTCTGACTTCTGAAACGTTTGACTTCTAAAGTGCGGCTTCTGATTGGCTGCAGGAAGTTCCTGCAGCCAATCGAAAGCCGCGGAAGCCCCTTTAGGCTTCCAAAAGAACGTTCGAAAACCAGAACACTCACTTCCTGTTTTCGATTGTTCAGGAGCCAAAACATTATCGACTCCCAAACCATTCAGGAGCCGAGGTACGACTGTATTACTTCTCATGACTTGGAAATTATGGGAGGAATTCAGTGTAGCAATATGTGGCATTTCAGCTTGCCAGAATGAACCACTCCCAGCTCCTTCCCCTGTGCTCTGGTCTGGGGTTTCTCCCAACCTCCCAAGCCAATTTCAAGGAGGGAAGGATGCAGAGAGGGGAGAAAGTCCTGTTGCATCACTGGAAGTCCTAGGGTGGGCCTTCCACTAGTGGGACTAGCTAGCTGAATCCTGCCCCTCCAGTTCTTTTAATGCAGCCTAAAATTGCAATAGCCTCTCCCCCCTTCATCTAAGACAGAGTGTGGAATCTGGGGTGAGAGGTCTAAATGTGGCCCTCATGTCTTCTCTGTCTGGCCCTTGGAACTCTCCCCTGACCTGGCTTTGCACCCAGAGTGTTCTCACCTGGCTGGAATGTGCCCTTGAACTTTGATCATGCCTCTTGCTTGCCTGGATAGGGAGGGGTATTTGAGTGTGTTGAAACCAGCCTATCACAAAAAGGTAACCTACAGATTTGCTGCTCCACACCCATGGACCTGCCTACTACTGCTATATTGTGGTTGGAGAGTTGCACGGAAAGGAATGCTGCCCTAGGGTCCAAAAAAGTTCCCTGATCTGAGTCCTCAATAAATGACTTGAGGAGTACTGGCCCCAGCACAGAGCGCTGAAGCACTGCACCTGAAACCTCCTTCCAGTTGGTTGAGGAATAGCTAATGAACACTTTGGGGGCATGGTTTTCCAACCACTTTTGAATCCACCTGACAGCATTGCCCTCTAGCCTCCATTTAACTAGACAGCACACCAAAAAATATCACGAATAAGTTCTCATCTTCCTTAATGAGATGAATTGCAGAAAATCGTTCTTCCAATCCTCTTACCGTCTCTTTTAATGGTGCAGCCGGCTTACAATTGCTGCAGGTGCAGTCTGAGAGGGCTTCAGGCATGAACACAAGCAAAGCATTCATGCTTCAGGTCATGACCACAGAGCCCTCGTAGGCTTCTGTAGAGGTTCTGCCTTTGCTTCTTCATAGCTTCACACTGCTGGAAGGTTGCTGGGCTCCGGTGGATGGAAGCCAATGAGGCGATTTGGAACACACCCAAAGGACACACACCTCTTGACCCACGGTATATAAAGCAGTGAAAGCCCCAATCAGCTCATGGCTAGGGTTGCCTTACTCCGGGGATCAAAAACCCGGACACACACCCCACCATACCGAATCTCCTTCGCTTGCCCCCTCTCTATCGCTAACCCCTTCCTCACCTGCCTGTTACCCCCTTCTTCCCTCCCTTCTCTTACCTTTGCCGTCTTCGGCCTCCTGCTCACAATGGGAGGCTGAGTGGCCCCGGGAAGGTCATGCAAGGCCTAGTAGCCACTGGGACTGGCACAGGGCCTAGCACAGCCCCAGGCCACATAAGGCCTGGTGGCAGCCAGGAACAACACCAGGCCTAGTGCGACCCCCAGCAGGTCACTCCAGGACACCTGATTCCTGATTCCTGCTTCCTGTTCTAGTGTACAGCACCTTCTGAGAATGCATGTGCCTCACAAAAAAGCCAAAAACATAAAAATAACCTCCTCCAAACCCAGACATTTATTCCAAAATGCAAAAATTCACCCATGCAGGGGTGCTGGCCCCCCAAAACCGGACGTCCGGGAAATCCCAGGTGTATGGCAACCCTACGCATGGCAATCCAGGGTCTTTCTTCAGCAGAGACTGCTGGGAGGGTGTGCAGAGAAGATGCCATCTCCAAGTTCAGTGCTACTTACTGGCCTGTTCAGAGCATGGGGCAGGGAGAAGCCTAAGCGCCAATCAGCTTGCAGTGATCTCCAGCAAGGCAAGATAAATTTCAGTAATCTTATTGAAATTGTCTTGCATAGCGGGAGATCACTGCAAGCTGATTGGCGCTTAGGCTTCTCCCCGCCCCATGCTCTGAACATGCTGAACGCATCCATACAAACAGGATACAGCCAGTTATTTCCACCCCCAGAGGGTACTCAAAGTACCAGCAGCTCTTTTCGTTGTTGTTGAAAAGCGTGGCATTTACAGTAACAACTTCATGGTGAGTACGGCATCTCTTTTTCTGGGGGGGCGGGGAGCACTGACATACAGCTCTGAAACCTAGCGCCCTATTGGCATGGGAGTGTTTCGAAGCGAATCAGTGTAACTGCAGTTGGAGCGTATCTGCGCAGAAGTGAATGCCATGGCTCCGAGGCAAGCAACGTGACATACAAAGAGCTGCTAAAAAAGCAGAGAGGTCCAAACCCTACAGATGAATGTGCAAGAGGAGTTTGGGGAGCCATTTCCTTTGTGACAGCCCCCATGCAGAACCCTCAACTTCCTTGCAAAATGCAAGAGAGTGAAAGTGTCGCGTTCCGCCATCAGAAAGACGAACTGACTTGCAATTCCAGGAAGTTGCCTCCTTTTCAAAAAGCCTTGTAGATCTCTGACAAGTTGCTCATCAAGGCAGTCGGCGTTGCTCTTGAGATGATCAACATGCTGTTGATGTCGAACCAATCTCAACTCAGAGGCAATGCCTTCCATTTCCTATTTTAAGGTTCTAATCCATAAACCTTCATCATAACCTGCATTTTTTAATAATAATAAAAAAAATCCCAACCTGAATGGAGAGATAATGATACACAATATGAAGACAGCCAATCAGCTGGCTACCCCCCTCCCCAACAATATTCCAACAATCAGCCCCAGCTGCAGGCCAATTAAACTCAACAGTTCACAGGTGTTCATAGAAATGACTAACACAAAAGAAAGTCTTACTTCAAAAATGTTATATTTAAAAGCTTCGAGGTGGAACCAAGAAAGATAAAAGCCAGAATTAAGTTTATTGCCACCCAGTGCTTCACTCTGAAGCAGGTTTCAAGCAAGGCCTCCCCCTGGTATTAAAAGTTTGATGAACATCTGCATTTAAAATATAGGAAATTGGAACACGTGAAGGGTTTTTGAAAAATGCTGGTTGCAGTATCAGATCAGCTCCGTAGACATTCACTTATTTTTATAGGTGTGTGGCAATATACTAAAATATATTTGCAAACTGGGCAAAAGATGGCATGATCTAAGTCAACGCTGCATGTTAGATTGCTGGCAGTGGCACTTCTGTAAATATTGTTGGTGCTCATTCCCCAACCATAATTCTCATTTCCCAAAATAACAATTTCTTTAAATTTTAATGAGAACAAAACCATACTAGGATCACATGGCACACTCTTCAATTCTTATTAAAAAAAGCGAGATGGGGGGAGAGGGGGATGAACATGGGCCCTTTGACAACTCTCAAGGTCCTCTTAAGCCCTCGGTTGACAGAAATTCTCCAGCAAATGAATTCTCGTCTCCTCTCTCTGTAGACTAGCAAACAAAAGTATCTTTAAAAACGAATCTCTTTGCGGTCCTATAGCAGAATATGTATACAAATTAACATCCAAATGTCTTTAATTCCCATGATGTGTCTATTAAGCAGCAATTCTCCAAAAGGCTGTTTAGCTATCCAAACAGCAGCCTAAAATTATCATCTTTATAAGCTCCCCATAACTTATTGCTCAGCTCCTATGAAAAGTCATTAATATTGGACTCTCTCTAGCTTAGTCTCACAGGAGATATTCTGCAAAGGGATGCAATAAAACTGCGATTTCTGCCATCATTTCATTAAAAATCCTTGTTAAATTTCTAGCTGAACAGTGTACATAATATGAAAAAATATTCAGGGCGCTTATTAACTATGCTGCTCCTTATGATATGAACTTTTAAAAGAATAATGAAGACTATTTCTAACCTGTAAGAATATTGTTCATTTTCATTGCTATTAAATTTTAATCGGGGCATTGTTTAAAAATGTTTAAGTTTCATTACATTTCAATGTCTCCTGGAATGAAAGAAAGGCAATGAATTCACCAGCCACAACGCTTGTCACTTATCCATCTCCCCTGCTGACATCTCAATATTATGGGCATTCTGTGCTCGTGGGGCTCAACTTCCCATATGTACCAGATTACATTTTTCCTGGTTTATGCTTGCATAAACGTTTGAGTAATTTGGACCAGAAAAGAAATGGAGCCAGAGAATACTACTCTTCCCCACTAGAAATCCAAAAACGTTTATCACATGTAGAGGGGATATCTATGGGGAAGGGAGGGTGGTATATTCTACAGGGTTGTGATATTAAGACCAACCTATATTACAATCCTCTGTGGAAATATATGCAGTTGGCAGGACATGTAGTGTTGCCTGTAAGGAAACAGACACTCTTCAGCATAAGAAATACACTGGGTCTGAGAGTCAAAATATAGGAATAATTTGTGAGATGTTTTGGAGGATTTTTAACACTTTCTGAGGTTTTTAAGCAGGCATAGGCAAACTCGGCCCTCCAGATGTTTTGAGACTACAATTCCCATCATCCCTGACCACTGGTCCTGTTAGCTAGGGATGATGGGAGTTGTAGTCCCAAAACATCTGGAGGGCCGAGTTTGCCTATGCCTGTTTTTAAGGGTTGTATATGTGTGTGTGCTGCTCCTTATGATATGAACATATGTGTGCACATATCCGTATATATACACACACATATACACACACATATATATATACACATTTAGCTAGCATGCGTGCCAACATGTGTGGACATGAGGAGTATGATGGGGTAAATGAATTTTAAGTAGCAACAACATTCTCTCTCCCCTATTGTACATAATTAGGAAAAATCACTCTCCTTTCAAACGAGGTACAAAATTGGAAATATAATCCGATAAAAGAATTCCTGCAACAACTGCATAGATCCAAACGGTGGATTGGATATGCCTTGTTCTTGTGCAAATGGCACTGACCAAGAATAAAATCTCCCCTTAGAATGAAGGGCAACCATAGTCTCTGCGTCTATAAAATACTCTGGTCCACACTGACTCCCAAAGCTCACACCTTTACTTTTACAAAGTCAGAGAGGGATCAGAGATAGGACTGTGTTTGCTAGACCAAAAAGATTCCCCTGGATTTCCCCAGCTTAATATGGGCTACACTAAGGGATTCTGGAGGAACGTGGGTGGCGCTGTGGGTTAAACCACAGGACCTAGGACTTGCTGATCAGAAGGTCACGGTTCGAATCCCCGTGACGGGGTGAGCTCCCGTTGCTCGGTCCCTGCTCCTGCCCACCTAGCAGTTCGAAAGCACGTCAAAGTGCAAGTAGATAAATAGGTATTGCTCCAGCGGGAAGGTAAACGGCGTTTCCATGCGCTGCTCTGGTTCGCCAGAAGTGGCTTAGTCATGCTGGCCCATGACCTGGAAGCTGTACGCCGGCTCCCTCAGCCAATAAAGCGAGATGAGCTCCGCAACCCCAGAATCGGCCACAACTGGACCTAATGGTCAGGGGTCCCTTTACCTTTACCTTTAAGGGATTCTGGTGCAATCCTACTTGTCCACTCACAGAGAACCAGGGAATCAAGGTTTTAAGGGGCTCCTCTGCTCTGGCAAGTGTAGTGTGGTGGATGCACTCAACCTTTCTCACGGCACTTTTATTGTGGTCTAGCGCACAGTTAGTGAAAACCAAGGAATAGTTTAATACTGCACACCAACGTTTCCTTCCTTACCATTTGCACACTTAAATAAACCACTGAAATCAGTCCTAAGAAATGTATGTTCTTGTGTGCACAAAGATGGCTGAAATGCAAATGGATGTGCTAATGTGTGTTACTCTGAGTGCACACAGCAAACAACTTCGCAAAGCATTTTCATAGAAGCATAGAGCTGAAAGGGACCCAAAGGTCATCTGGTCCAACCCACCACAATTTACACACACACATACACGCCCCTTTTATATTCTACATATGAAACATCTGGCATTCTAGGGTTTGGATCTTCAGCTGCTCCTGGTGGCTACCAAAAGCCTTGAGCCCATTACATAAACATGCTCTGATTGTAGTGTATACTGGAACTGATTTCCATGTTTATGACACTGCCCACCGTGCACCTATGTGTATGTGGGAAACACAACAACTGAACCTGAGGACTCTATTAATTAACATAGTCCTCAGTATAGCTGATTCTTCATGCAAACATATTCTCACACCAAATGGTACCCTAGAGGTTCTGTTTTCAAGCAAAACCCATACCACATGTGTTCTGCATAAATCACAGCTTAGACTTATTATTTACGTGTTGCATTTCTAAGTCCTAGAAGTTTTGTAAGAAGACCACAGATACAAACACTCAAATCGACCAAACACAAAATTGTAGAGATTCAACAGAAACAGTTTCACTTGGAGGTCTTTTCTTTTCTGCCGAGTTATAAATGCCACTGTTACATTACATACTGCTCAATTCACCCCCACCCGTGCAAAAGGTTTCATACCAAGACTGTATTGATTTAAGCCAGTTTCATTATTACTAATGCTCTGCTTAATTTTAAAGACAACACGATATTGAGCAGAATAATGCCCTGCATTAATAAACTTTCCCTTGAAATGGCTAGCAGATTTATTGCATTTGGTTGTTCAAATAAACACCAAGATCACTTTCCATAAATCATCATCTGCCTAAAAAGGCAGCCAGCATGGAACTTGATAGAGAAAGAGAGAAAGAAAAGTTATTAAAAAGTGTGTGAAATCTCGTTGTAAATGTTAACTGATGCATTTTAATCAGGTACAACATGCCTGGATCGGTTGTGCTGCCCGACCTCGTCCTAGGGAAAATAAAACCAAAAGTCCCCTCATCCACCAGAAGGCTGTTGCACCTGTCAACGATCGCAATGCAATAGTTCGCAGTATTGCTACAGCTAAGGCGGTACTATCGCGTTTTAAAGGAAGAAGAAATGGAAATAAATATGATCTTCACCCACGACTAAAATTGGCCATTCCACTTGAAATAATTATGACATCCTTCTAACAAAAACAGGCAACAAAAATGATCACCTAAAATCAATGTCATATTCTTTTTTTAAACGTGAAAGCTCCTACGATTCTGATAGACTCTTTAGCGTGTTTAGAACCAGTTCGAATGAGCAGAAGTTCTAACTGGGCACCTTTCTTATTTAAGACATATTTTAAAATTCATTCCAAAAGGGAAACTTCCGAAGTGAGATCCTAGACAAAACGGTGTGGCTGGTGAAGACAAAACAAAACAAAACAAAACAAAACAAAACAAAACAAAACAGGACCTTTCGAGTGGTGGGCCCACATTATATGATGTCCTCCCTGCAGAGATGAGTCTGGACTCGTCGATGCCTGATTTTAAGCATGGACCGAAGAGGGAACAGACAGACAAAACAAAAGACACATCTCTTATGAAAATGTTCATATTGATCTGGGAGCAAATTAAAGGGAATACATTCTGAAAGGTCTATTATGCAGGATAGGTATCCAATGTCCTGAGCACATGAACTCCAGCCTTAAGAGCCTAAGAGGAGATCTCAGGCTCATCTAATCCAGCCGTCTGTTTTCGACAGAGACCAGATACTTAGCTTCTGCTATGAAGACAACAGACTTCCCCCTCCCGGCATCCTCAAGTCGCTTGTTCCCCAGAACCTGATATTCAGAGAAACACTGTCTGAACCTGGAGGTTGCTATTAGGCACTGTGGGCTAATAGCCACTGATAGACCTTTCCTCCAGGAATTTGTGTAATTCCCTTTGGGTGCCATCTAAGCCAGTAACCATTTCCCTAACTTGTAGCAAGGAATTCCATCATGTCAGATGATTGGAATAGGTGACTGGACGTGTTCCTTCTCATTCTAAAAGAGATTGAAACTGAAGAACCCACTGCTAAGGGATTACAAGCAGCACAGCGTCCAATTTCCTTTCCTAATGGAGTCCAGAAAAGAAATACACCCTGGGATTTGCTCTCTCATCTACAATTGCATCAATTATCTTCAAAATGATTCAGGTTTCTGAGGACAGTCCTCTGTACGCCCATCTCCTTTTACCAGCCATTTATTCCCTTCTCCCTTCAGTGGGTGCTGCCAGCACATGCTCAGCACCAATGCATGGGGCTGAAATACTAGGTTCTCCTTTCATTCCTCCAAGCGCTGGTGCTTTGTAAACAGAAAGCAAGGAAGACTCTCTCTGCTTGTGGGAGAAGCACAGTCCTCCTCAAACAAGCAGGACAAGCGATTAACTTAATAAACAGCCGCCCAAGAAGTCTACTCTACATGCCATTTCTACCTTCCAAAGTTCAGCGAGATAGGGGACCAAATTCAAAAAGGAGGCAACATGGCGCCATTAGGATGAAGACAGGGAGGACAAAGGTTAAGGCCACCTCTCCCTGCAACAGTCCCAGGTTGGATTAGAGGAGGGCACGTCCTCTATTCATTTTTTATTTGCACATAGCTTCTCTGCAGAAAACTTGGCCTCTGCGACACATAATTCAATTCTATCCAGGCCTCTCAATAAGCTTTTAAAGCAGCGGTTCTCAACCTGTGGGTCCCCAGATGTTGCTGGACTACAACTCCCATCGTCCCTGAGCTCTGGCCTTGCTACCTAGGGGTTTTGGGAGTTGTAGTTCAACAACGTCTGGGGACCCACAGGTTGAGAAAAGCTGTTTTAAAGGGTAGATGGGGCACAATGAACCACATAACAGACAGGTGGTTCCCATTACCACAGTCCCACAGTAACTACAATGGATGATGCAGAAACCTTCAGCAGCGAATGTGTATTCTTCAGCCTCACTGCATATTTTCTGCTTTGTTTTTTTGAGTGGGGTTTGGTTGAAAAATGGGTCAGCCATTGAGATCAACCAAAACATCAAGCATTGAGATTCTAAGTTTAATCAACCCTCATAAAAGCCAAAATTGGGTGGTTCTTCATTCAATGGGAAAGACTAGCATGGAAACCTTGCGGCAACAAATCACCTGTTCAAAATAATAATAATAACAATAACTATTATTATTATTATTATTATTATTCTACTACACAAAAATACATATCATAGTAACAAACAAAAACAATACACCCCCTAAAAAAAGTTTAAAAGGCAATAGATTGTTTAATTGGTCAAAGGCCTGGGACAAGAAGAATGTTTCTGCTTGGTGCTTAAAGGTACGCAACATTGCTTAAGGAAATGTAATGTTTCCATTTCACAAAGACCTGGTTATAAAAGCTTTCACACATGCAATATTTAAAAGCACGCATCACCTCCGAGCATGTGTCCAGAATGTTTTGTGGTGCTAAGTCACAGTAATGGCTATCTGTTTATAGGTCAGAAGAGCAGTAAATTATTCCAAGGGAAAACAGTAAAAGGCTGCACTGTAGCCAGCTGTGCTTTTAACAGGTTATTGTGAAAAGCACAAGGATGCGGGGGAAATGTCCAGGTTTTGTAGCTATTGCCTCAGCCAGTGTTCGCTTGCATAAAGATGTCACTTTTAAACATTTAAAAGTCAAATTGTCTGGAGAATACGTTCGTATAAAATTTATTTTCAGAAACTGATATTTAGCCTGCTGCTATCAGACTTGATTGCTCTGCAACGTTTAAGTGTTAGGCAAATTCCTACAGGTTTGAAAATAGAGACTAACACTGTAGATTCCGTACTCAGACGTGTCGTTAGGAAGAGACTGAAATGGAAATTCTTACACTTTAAGGACAACTCAGAGGCTGCTTGCGGCGGGCTGCTCTTCCTGTTCTTTCATTTCCAATGCATTATAATAATTTATTTTGGCATGAGTGAGCAGAGGTGAAGGGAAGGTCCTCAGAAGAACAGAATAAGAACATAAGAACAGCCCTGCTGGATCACGCCAGTGGCCCAATCCAGACAAGCATCCTGTTTTCAAAGTGACTAACCAGATGCCCAGGGGAAGCCCTCAAGGAAGACCTTGCAGATCGGACATATGGAGCTTGTCTTGAGACCCTAAAGCTGGAGAGGAAAACCTGTGGTCCTCCAGATGTTGCTGAACAAGAACCCCCATCATCCCTGAGCACTGGTCATACTGGCTGGGGTTGATGGGAGTTCAAAGAACATCTGGAGGACCACTGTTTCCTCACAAGTGCTCCTCAGATAATGAAAGCTCACTTAAAAAGCATCAGAGGGCAGATAAGACTACAGTCTTACCTTATGTTACGTCCGCTTCATGTTACGTTCTTTCAGGTTACGTCCTGCGGCGACCCGGAAGTACCTGAAAGGGTTACTTCTGGGTTTTGCCGCTCGCACATGCGCAGAAGCGCAAAATGACATCACGCGCATGTGCAGAAGCGGTGAATTGCAACCCGCACGTGCCCAGACGCACCGCTGCGGGTTGCACTCTTTTCACGTTGCAAACGGGCCTCCGGAACGGATCCCGTTCACAACCAGAGATACCACTGTACTGGAATTGGAAGAAACCACGGCATAACAACTGCAGGTACTCTTGGGTGAAGCCCATGTCAATCTGTGTTCAGGCCTAGTTATGGAACTGAATCAGTCTTGGTTGCTCTGATGGTTGACCTTTATCAGGAGAAGGACAAGGGGAAGTACGGAGCTGTTATTCTTACTTGATCTCTCAGCAGCTTTTTGATGCCGTTAACCGTGGTCTCCTTCTGAGCCAACTTAGTGGGATGGGTAACGGAAGCACTGTTTTACAGTGGTTCTGATCCTATCTCCAGGGTTAGTTTCAGAGAACAACATTGGGTGATTGTCTTTTGGACCCCAGCAATGTGCTATGGGATGCCACAGGGCATCAACCGGTTCCATGTGCTTTTCAACATTTATACAAAGCCATTAAGTGATTAGGAAATTCGGGATAAGATGCCATCAGTATGTTGAGGATACATACTTCTATAACATCTGAATCAGGAGAGTCTTCAAGACCTGGACAAGTGCTTGGGACTGGTAGTGGATTGGCAAGATGGAGGCACTGTGGGGGATAGTTCCTAAGTCTGGGATATTGGTCAACTGCCTGCTTTGGATGGGGTCGTGCACCCCTGAAACAGCAGGTTCATAGTCTGAAAGTGTTCCTGGAACCATCTCTGTCACTAGAGGCGCAGGAGACCTTAGTGGATTGGTGTGCCTTCTACCACCTTCATCTGCTAAAACAACTGCAGCCATTTCTGGCCTAGGATAGTCTGATCACTGTAGTCCATGCACTGGTAACCTCCAGGCAGGATTACTGCAACGTGCTCTATGTGGGGCTGCTGCTGAGGTTGGCCCAGAAGCTGCAGCTGGTGCAAAATGTGGCAGCTCAACAGTTCACTGGGACAGAATATCGCCAACACGTTACTCCACTGTTGAAAGAATTACAGAGGCTGCCAATGAGCTACCGGGCTAAATTCAAGCCGCATAAATTCCTACACAGCTTGGGGCCAGGATACCTGAAAGATCATGTCACCTCTTATGCATCCAGTTGGTCACTGTGCTCTGCAGGCGAGGGCTTCCTGCAGATACCATCTTATCAAGAGGTCTGTTCCACACAATGTGGAACGTTGGGCATTTAGTGTTATGCCACCTTCCCTTTTGAATTCCCTCCCCTTGAAGATCAGACAGGCACCATCTCTATTGGCGTACTGAAGACCTTCTTCATTCTATTGAACTTTCTCAGACTGAATTGGTACTGGAAATATTGAAAAGACTTTCAAAAGAAAGATTTTTCCGGGGTAATTAGTGTGACTTGCTTACTTCCAAGGACAGAGCGTTCAAGTGGCAGAAAGACTGCCAATGGCCGGGATCTGATTTACACGCAGAGAGATCCAAGACCCTGCCATATTTGGAATTGGGATCGGTTGGCAATCCCCTGGTATACTTCCCCTTCCCTGGGTCTGCGTGCCAGAGAACTATTTGCAGGTGGCTAATGGTAAAGGATAACCAGACTGCCTTATCCTATTTATGTCAAGAATATGTGTCATGCTGTGGACAGCAAGACAAATCAGGGTCTAATTAGCTCAGTCAATTCCTTCAGTATTATCCTTTCAGTCTACATTGAGTTATTAAAGCCATGGAAATACAACACTACTGAGACAGCAATGATGGAAGTAAGATGTCAGAAGCTTATTAACTGGAGTTTGAGGATGCAGCTGCAAAACAGACAAACTATGATAAATACAAATTGGCTAAATGGTAATCCATACCGTTGCCTTACATTTTTTAAGTATGCTTACAAACAAGCTCTGTTGCCTCATATACCACTGGTCAAGAGTGGGTTAGCGGCTACTTAAATAGCAGGCAGTATGGTGGGAGCTTCAAGTATGAACAAAGATTCTTGATCCAAAAAAACAACAACAAACCACTATTGGGATCTCAGCCTCCATTCGCAAGTGAAACCAACTTAACATGTATTACTGTTTTTACTTGCATTTATCCCTTGGTAACTTTGCCTTCGTTCCTCTCCTGTTGCCTAATGTAGACTCTGTTCTTTGCGACACAAGCCTATCTTTTGTTTTGCTGCAATCAGCATGTATACTGACACAATATTTACAAGAAGAAAGATAATAACATATTTAAAGAAGGACAGTTTCACAGAAAATTTAAAGGCTATCCTGTTATGGATTTTATGTACTGTATATGGGGAAAACCCAACAACACTTCACACACACACACATACATATATTCCAGTTATTCACCCAGCTTCACTCAAAACAGAATCTGAAAGTCACAATTAAACACAGCAGAACCTTAAGCAAAATCACACGGAAATTCAAAATTTGCAGGGGTGGGGGGGAAGAGTCCACAGCGGGGATGGGGTCACCTTTCTATAGAGTCCAACATCTGCCTCTGACCATAATCAGAAGCAGGTGTCTTTAGTGGAAGAGCAGAACAAAGAGCACATGAAAAGATTTGGACTCACTCCATTTTTAGCAACTTTTTACCACTAAGCTAAAGAACTTTACAAAGAAAAGAGTATCACACACTCACACCCATTTAGCAGACATAAAGACGGATGCTCACAAAAGGAATGGTGACAGTCAGCTTTACAACAGTCACATAATCTGGAAATCTCATATACAGCTTCTGCTTATTAATTGGATAGATAACAGGATGCCTGCAATGTACATATAGAAATATTCCTCTCAGAGCCCAGCTGGGCTGGCAAATCTCGATCAGGTGGTTGAGTGTCCCTTTTATACAGGATCCTCTCCAGTGAAATAGCCCCATTTGCTATTACCCTCTGATCTCAGGATGAAACTTGAAATGGATTGAGGCACCCATCCACGTATGCAAGAAAACGTGCAATTTTGCAAAGCAGCTGCTCAAAACAAGTACCCTAAGGACTAAATTATATTTGAAGGATTGTTTGGTGCTGTTTAGTGCTCCACGTCTGGATTGGGCGGGGGGAAGTTTCACTCCTCAAGGTAGTTTGGAAGAAAGCTGATACTGATTGATATCTTGGCAAAAGCTGGTTTCTCAGGTTTGATAAAAACCAAACATCCAAAAACAAGCACACCTGGGATTCAAGAGCTCTGTGGTCTCCAGTAACCCTTCTGTCTGGTGGTGACTTCCAATTTTCATAGAATTTTAGAGTCCAACCTGCTGCAATGCAGGAATCTCAGCTAAAGCATCCCTGACAGATGGCCATCCAACCTCTGCTTAAAAGCCTCCAAGGAAGAAGAGTCCACCACCTCTTGTGGGAATCTGCTCCACTGTCGAACAGCTCTTACTATCAGAAAGGTTTTCTGTATGTTTAGTCAGAATCTCCTTTCTTGCAACTTGAAGCCACTGGTTCAAGTCCTACCCTCAAGAGCAAGAGAAAACAAGCATGTTCCGTCTTCCATGTGACAGCCCATAAGATGTTTGAAGATGGCTATCTAATCTCCTCTGTCTCCTCTTTTCCATGCTAAACAGATCTAGCTCCTTCAAGCGCTCCTCATATGTTTATCCTTTCCATCTGGAATGAAGGGCCACTGTATAGCAGTAGACCATCTGCTTTGAGTACAGAAGGTCCCAGATCCAATCCTTGGTACCTTCAGATAGGGATGGGAAAGACTCCCTTCCTGAAACCTTCCAGACCAGGCACCCCCAAACTCAGCCCTCCTGATGTTTTGGGATTACAATTCCCATTATACGATATACGATATCTTTATTGTCATTGTCCCATACAGAACAATGAAACTGAAAATCTACATAAAACATTCAAAAACCCCTAAAAACTCTGAAACCCCATTTTAAAATACAATATACTATAGAGACTCCTTATGCTTCATTTAGAACCAGAATTGCATTTGCGTAGAAACTGTTTCTCAGGCGGCTAGTCCTGGTCTTTATAACCCTATACCTTCTTCCAGAAGGCAAAAGCTGAAAGAGATCATTTCCGGGGTGTGTACCATCCTGCGCTATCTCTGCAGCTTTCTTATGGCACCTGACAGCATAGATTTGATCTAAGGTGGGAAGAGTGCACCCAATTATTCTCTCTGCAGTCTTTACAACCCTGGACAACATTGTTTTTTCCCTGGCCGTGCAGCTCCCAAACCACACACACAGACCGTAAGTTAATACACTCTCCACAGTACAATGGTAAAATGCCATCAACAGGTCCTTTGAGAGATTGTTTTTCCAGAGGATTCTCAGAAAATGCAACCTCTGCTGTGCTCTCTTCATAAGGTCTTTGCTGTTTTCTCCCCAGGTTAGGTCATCCTTGACCACTGGTCCTGTTAGCTAGGGATGATGGGAGTTGTAGTCCCAAAACAGCTGGAGGGCCAAGTTTGGCCATGCCTGTTCCAGACAATACTGAGCTAGATGGGTCAGTGGTCTAACTCAGCAAAAGGCAGCCTCCTATGTTCCTGGGGCAGCTTGTTCTCTTTGAGCTCTGGCCTTTGCACCCCTATAGAGTCCCATGGAGAAAGGCTCCTCCCAAGCCTCTTGGCAACTCCTGCATCCTTCAAGAGTACTAGTCCATGATTAAAAAACAAACCTACTACATTTTTGAGAGTGCAGAACCGCTCTACTAGCTTTTCCTATTTCCAGTTCAGCCACGAACAATTGCCAACAAACCCAAAAGACAAGGGATTTGCAGATGTAGTGAACATTAAAAGTAAGAAACCAAAGTGCCGCCAGCTGTGCTCACAAACAAACGGATTAATATGAAAAAGGGGTGGCCTGGCAAATAAGTTTGCCCTTTCTGCCACGGGAGAGGTTCAAAACAGCCCCCGTGCAGAGGTTCATTCGGCAATGGAGCAATGAAGCACAGGTCCTCTAAGTTGCAAAGCATTTCCACAATTTCTCGCCAAAATAAATTGGATTCTTTCCACTGTTTGAGATGGCAGCGAAGCAAGGACTGTATAATTAGGTCAGAGCTGATTACCTAGAACAAGGGCAATTTTCTTTACATCCAAGTAAAGCTTCATGAAAAGCAGCAAAGAAAGTGCATTTGGGAGTAGCTGAGAGACTGTCTAAAATCTTTCTTGATGAAAGCGATTTAACTACATTTTAATATAGATGGTATTTTCTATTAATGTCAGGGCAGAAACTTATTGCTCCACATATCTCATCACAAGGGCTATCTCTGCATCTGTCTGAGTCAACTTCAGTGACCACTTCAATATTCACTTTACAATTAATGCTGCTTTTTTATGGCTCGCTAGAAAGTAAACCAATTTCAGCCCAGCTCCTCAGTATTGAATTTATTATAAAAAGTTATGTACTTAAAACTCCTATAATGAAACCAGAGGCATCATGAGATATTAACCTAGAGTTAATGCTGAGAAAGCCGGTTTGAATAATTCAATTCATGTCACCTTAAGTATCTTTTCAAATGGAATTAACTTTATCTCACACACAAAAAAGGAAGCGCCACGTTCCAGCTACTGATTATTGACTCCACGAGGGCTCCGTCTTAAATCATCACGGCACCATTTTCCCCAGTAAGTTTGTGGGGCTCTTGCCAAGACAGATGCTCGGAATGGAACGCCAGGCTGTCAGCCGAGGGCCGCTGGGACTCCACCCTCTGAGAAAAGGTTCTTCCGCATCCCAGATACGACCCAGCGGAGCTGAACCAAGAGCTCGCTGGATTCACAGTTTGGACGGGATGCAGGATTCCTGCAAAGTTTTTTCTCAATGTCAGTGCCTCTAACAATATCAGGCACTGTTTTCGTCATCGCTCAGATGGCTTTAAAAGAAGAATTTGACATTCATGGATCCATCAAGGATGGCAACATGATACTGAACTACTAGATGAATCTGTGCCATGAAGACCCAGCTGGCCACAAGCCTTGTGTCCCTGGCAGACCAGAGTAGTATGTAGTCACAGAAGAGAAAGTTTTAGGGGAAATAGCAGCACCAAGAACAGGATGAGAAAGCAGACAATTCTGGTCAAGTTACAAAGAAGAATCATATCCAGAAACTGCAGAAATATATCATTGTAGATAATACTGAGCTAGAGGAATAAGGCCGCTTCCTATGTTTATATGCCACAGAAACCTAGTGCACTCTGTATTCATTTATTCTTAGAACTGAGATTATCCACTGCATTTGGAAGCTGGGAGAATGTGGAAGGAAGGAAGGAACTGGACAGTGTCGCAAATCTGGGAAGAGAGACTGAACAAGGACTGATAGCAGCCTCTACCTTTTCAAAGTCTGCCATTCGCCAAAGTATTGCAGAAGGTCACAGCTGTATTCTTCAGTGTTAAAAGGCCACCTGTCCACTCATTCATGGATCCAATGAAATCAGGTCATAAAGCAATACCAGTGAGACAAACACCCCCAAGGTACCACAGCACTTGCAGTCTTCGGGCTGCTGCAAAGAACATGGGTTGATTCACACATGCATGCCCCTGAGGTCCTAAGATTACTGTTCTTCTGAAACAACAGAGAAAACTCTTGCACGAGACTCTGAAGCGCCACAGAGCCTTTTGAAATTGAAATTCTGACTTGGGTACAGTCGATGCTCCAAAAGCTTTAGCAATATGACTTGTTTTATTTAGGGAAACAACTGCTGCGAGAGTAAAACCATACACTTTTGACTAAACTCACCTTATGCCATTCTTCTCCCAAAGTGTTTGTGGGGGGGACATTTAAAAGTATATTTTTATATGATGTTCACATCACAGTAAATCTCCTCTGTATGCTTCCATAAAGCTGTTGGAGAACAAAGACTAAGACCCTTGTCTGAAGTGACACCCAAATTGCAGAACTTCCTTTCTGATGTAGGCACCTGACATGTGTTTTTTTACTATCTTTTAGGCACCATGCAAAGTCTTTCCCATGTTTAATGGCAGGTGGTTACTGTAACTGGCCCCTGGCTGGTTCCACCTCCGCACTAGTCTTGAGAATGGTGCTCCCCAAACCCCAAGAGGTGTTGGGGGCTCCTGCTGGCTCCAGACTACAGCTCCCATAGAGGACGTACTAGGCTTTCCCGCGGCAGCTGATTTATCTTAAAAAGCGGGTAGGGCAGCAAGCATCCAACAGAAAGAGAGCTGGGATGAAGGGATGCTGGTTCTTGTAGAAAAGGTCCTTCCCATTCACTGCCGTGGTGCGAAGGAGAAGGACAACGAAAGAGAGCCCTGAGGCCCAGCTGCCTTTTGAGGAGAGGAGAAGGACAGCCAACAGAGTATCAGAAGGGCAAACAGTCCAGCCAGGTCTTTCAAGGAGGGTGTGACAATCAAACTGATGGAGACTATCTGTCAGGAGGCTTAGAGGGAATATCTGGGTAGGTTCATTCCCGGGAGAATGGGATTCCTCCCTCCTTCGTTGCTGTGCTCTTAGTTTGTAACTGGACTTAAATTGCTCAAGTCCAGAGCTTATAACCAGCTCCAGTACTTTTTGCTGGTTCAGTACCCTGCCCCCTGCAGGGGCTGCCATCTGCCTTCAGGAGCTAGGGCTGCAAATGTGCCCCACTGGCCCAAAAAGGCTGGCGGCCCTTGGACTTGGCAGAAGTTCTACGCCACGGGGGGTGGGGAGCAGTCCATAGGTCCTAGTTCAATAGGAAAAGCCAGATTTTCTTTCTTTCTTTCTTTCTTTCTTTCTTTCTTTCTTTCTTTCTTTCTCTTTCGGCCTGACAGTCACCAGTACCTCCTCTGTTCTATGTGGCATTTCTGGAGGAGCTGGGATATGTTACCCTGGTCAGTGGCCATTATGGAAGGTGGTCCCTCCCTGTCCTCACCACACCCTTCAATAGTTGGACTGCTGTTTTATAGTTGCTGGATCACTGCTCTTTCATCTTCTGTTTTAATCTATTGTTGTGGTTTTTTATGTTTTCTCCATTGTTTTATATGATATGCTCTCTTATTGGGCTTGGTTCCAGGAAGAAGGCAGGGAGGAAAAACGAAACGTACTTTGTGTGTTGGAAAGCAAAGCACACATCGAGCTATGATCAATGATTTCACTGTGCTGCTGATCCAGAGATGCCTTTCAGCTGGGGTTTCTCACCTCTAGGCCCCACGAGAAGGGAAGGGAAGGGTGCCTGGAGGACTCGCCACCTTTAGGGAAGCACAGCAGGTTTAAATGCTCCAACGTTTGCTGTTGGAGCCCCATGGCTGCAGGTGCCATTTCAATAGGATGACGAATAGCAACCATCCAAAAGGAAACAATGCTGTTGGAAGAGATGAGCACTTACCTGCTGCTCCTTCTGCTTGGCAGCCTCAAGCTCCGAAAGAGAGTATGTGAGCTTTTCTTGCTGCTCCGAGAGATACTTCTGATAAAGGCTCAAAAGTTCCTGGCACTCTCTGTATTGCTGCTGCAGAGGTGAGATAGCAAGTTAAGGACAAAAACATTTCTCATGGATGAGGGAGTGGGAAGGGGGGAGGGAGAAATGAAGTCAAACACATTATTCTGTGCAAATCTGATTTAGCTGTCCAGGTAAGAAATCAGAGCAAAATACATGAGGCATTCAGCAAGAAGATGGACTCTTTCAGAATGTCTAGAGAGAATAAGTTATAACTACATAAACAAAATATTCATCTCCTTTCATCTAGATTCCTGACTAAATGCAAGAACCTGGCTACATGGGCCAAATATTACTGAGTTTTGCCTTGCAATTTGGGCCATGTAGAGATTGCCTTAATTTATACAAATCCTCCCTCTACAGGGCTTTGCACAACATGTTCATTTTCCCACGAGCCCCTAGTTTCTGGTGCCCAATCTTTCCATGCCTCCAACACACAACGTTGGGTGTTTGCCTGGTCGAATAATGAACAATCTTTTAAGCATTCCCTTTAAACAAAAAACAAGATGATGTAATCATCAGCATCCTGATTACAGAAACAAAACTAGACAATTGTTCTTGTGAAGCAATTAAATTAACTTTCAATGAAATTATCGGAACCTTTAACAATATGTTTCTACAAATGTGAATGGTGAATGGGCAGTTCTCCCCACTGGCTTTTATCCCAGAAAACCAGGATCCAATGTTACCTTTTTTAAAAACGATGAAATTAAAAACAGGAAGTAAAGTAATAGCAATTAACAACAGAGTAGACAGCAAGCCCGTTTTTAAGGACAGTTGTGCTAGCAAAGCAGCAAGCCAATTCTTCAATCAACATCAACACCTTGTTCTGTGTAAAAAACAAGATGTGAGTCATGGGCAATCCTAGGCTATTTGTGTTCAGAGGTGCCTGCTGTTATAGTAGGGGACCAGCAGGAGATGTTTTGCTACGCTGTTAGGTTGGCACCCAATTCCTGCAGGACCAGGGGGTTTGGGGGAGTAGTTCTCACTCCTTGTGAACAAATGTCACCATAACGAAACGCTAAAAGGCAAGTTGGCACCTACACAGTGGCACTCTGTTTCATGGGATACTGACCAGGCAATTGGCCAGGGTGCCAATCCTCCCAGAATAACTCTTTTTTGGCCTGCCACATGTGCAGAGCAAACAATTCCATCAGGGAAATGTGCTGAAATTCCGACTACTGACAGCACACCCTCAACTATACATACGCCCATCCAATATATAAGATCATATTATATTCACACTTTGTAAACTACACTGGCTCCCGGTTTCTTTCCGGGCCTAATTCAAAGTGCTGGTTCTGACTGCTAAAGCCCTCCACGGCTCAAGACCAGGGTAGGTGAAGGATCACTTGTCATCAGAAGCTCTTTTACAGGTGTTTCTGCCATTGGTCCAGCAGGTTAATACTTAGCAGAACCTTTTCGGTGCTGGCACCCTGACTTTGGAATGTTCTCCCCAAACAAATGCACCAGGCGCCTAATTTATTATTATTCCAATGCCAGGCAAAGGACTTTTTAGTCTCCCAGGCTTCTAATCTATGCTGATTTGTTCCATCCTGACTCAGGTCTTACATTCTTACAATGCATCTACAAATCTGCTGTTTTTATTCAAAGGCATGCCCCCCCCCCTTAATTTTACTGTAACTTATCATGAAAATGTGATTGAACAGTGGGGGTATAAATGGCAACAAACTGTTCAGACATTTCTGCCACCATCTTGGCTGCTCTCTGGTTCGCAGAAAGTGGATGCAAAGTGCAGGATGGGTGGGACATCATAATTCAACAAAAGAAAGCAAGGGAGACCGGAGACGGAGACAGAGACGGTGGTGATAAAAACAGGCAGAATGAGCTCAGAGATGCAAACGAGGTAAGTGTGGATGATTTATTCAACAGCGGCCGGCATGGTCATCAATTTGCCTGACTACAATCCCAAACGCAAAGCCTTTCGCAAACTCCCCATGGCTCATATGCAGGCACAGCCTGGCAGGCCTTTCAGAGACCGACGACAAGTTTTGGACAGTGATCTAGAGACGCAGCAAACTGTGGCATTTGCAAGGATATTAGCAAAAGCGCCCTGCCTTGCTTGCAGCATTGAAATTCCAGGAGGAGATGAATCGGCTCTTCACCTGTCACTGTGCGATTCCGTCCCTTGCTCATTTAACATGGTAAACCATTTCCTTAGCGTCTCCCCCCCCCCCACTTTCCCCTCCCCACCTTTCTGCTTTTAATTATGCATACAGACAGGACGAGGGCTCGCTGTCCAGAGTCCTCCAAATAAAGGCTTTAACAAGATGCCACTGGTAAGGGAGCAAACAGAACACACACACCCTTTCTAGCCCACAAACAGCACGGACTTGCTTTAACTTTTTCCTACGATCCAAGTAGTGTGTGTGTGTGTGCGTACTGTTGAAAATGGTGGCCGAGGTTACCCATCATATAAACTATTTGTTATTTTAAATAGGACACACACACACTATTCAGTTTCCAAAGGAATTCAAGGTTACTCACAACACCCCCATCACACACTCCAAAACTCACGACATAATACATAACAATCCTCAATAAAATCACTGATGTTAACGTCAAAGCTAAGGCCCCATAACAAATACTGAAGCAGTCATGAAAGCCAGGGCTTTTTTTCAGCCGGAACTCGCTGGAACTGAGTTCTGGCACCTCTTAGGTGGGCGCCATTGCCATTCTAAGAGAAAGAGGGAGGTGTTCATGGTGAATCCTGGCCCCTCTTTTTCTAGAAAAATGGCACTGATGGAAGCCAAGCATCAACACAAAGAACTACATCGGTTAGGAGCTTATTATGCTTTGCTGTCAACCCTAAAAAGGCTCAACCAAGTTTTCAGGAGACAAGCGAATAAATCAGAGTTCAAGAAGTAACTTGTTGTCTGAGATGGTCACACAAATGGCATTTTTAGGGGCTACAGTGGTTGTAATCAACTGCCCCTCTCCTTGTTCTGCTCACATCCACTACACCGGCACCTCTTCTGGGTTCCTGCCCCTCCTTATCACAAGATATACGACAAGACCAGCCTGGGGTGTCCAATACCCACAGCCAGAGAAGCTTGTCAAAACAGCAGGCACGTGGTTCCCTTATTCTGCAGCTGCCTGGGTTGGCAACCTCTAGTTTGTGTCTATGAACTGAACCAAACAGTACTTTCATACATACAGAAATCCAGCAAAGCAGGTAACTACAGAAGAAGGGAGCCACTCAGCTGCAGTTGGAGGGCTTCTGTCTGGATGCTCAAAAAGGGCAGAGAAGCTTGCGAGGAGGTGGCAAAAACCAATGGCTACCTAGATTTGGGGTGTCACCCTCATCCCCTTCCCAAGTGCACACTTGCTTCCCTTGTGTGGTCTGACAATGCAAGGAACGGATGGGGAAATCCCATACTTCTTGCAGTCTAGAAAGACGGGGGAGAGACACAGATATGGCCAATAGGGACCTCCCCTTCTTGCCCTCCATAAAAATTAGGCTCCTTTTAAAAAAAAGAACTTCTATTGGTGCTAATGGAAGCTTACTTTAATGGCTGTGGGGGGGAGTTTAAACTCATGAGGGGAGTTTAAACTCCTGCCCTGCAACATTCACCAACACCACCACCATAACAACACCAGTTGGAAAAAGCCCTGTCGGCTTCAGCAGGTCTGTTTTCAAGCCCAGTTGCTGTGCAGGGAGCAGTCTTTGTGTAGGTCTCTAGCTGGGGGGAAACAGGCTAGCATAATCTTCAAACTGCCCCGATGCTTTCATCCAAGCCTAAGTGTTGTGGGATGCGGGTGGCGCTGTGGGTTAAACCACAGAGCCTAGGACTTGCCGATCAGAAGGTGGGCAGTTCGAATCCCCGTGACGGGGTGAGCTCCCATTGCTCGGTCCCTGCTCCTGCCAACCTAGCAGTTCGAAAGCACAAAGTACAAGTAGATAGATAGGTACCACTCCAGCGGGAAGGTAAACGGCGTTTCTGTGCGCTGCTCTGGTTCGCCAGAAGTGGCTTAGTCATGCTGGCCACATGACCTGGAAGCTGTACACCGGCTCCTGCGGCCAATAAAGCGAGATGAGCGCCGCAGCCCCACAGTCGGCCACAACTGGACCTAATGGTCAGGGGTCCCTTTACCTTTAAGTGTTGTGGGGTGGTGGAAGAGGTGAGCACAGGAGTGTGTTGATGGGTGGGTGGCCTCATCTAGTTTATGCATTGCTCCCACCAACACTGCTGGACCCCAGGCCCAAAATGTGGCCCCCAGAATGTGGCTGAATGAAACTCCCCACCTCTGTTGTGGACGTTTCCTCTTCCTGGCTTATTTCCTCCAAAAATGTGGCATGGAAGTCCCAAAAGGGTTTTCCATTTGATCCAAGTGGGCAGAACTGGGAACCTCCTTCAAATCAGTCCGAAAAAGTGAGCCCTTCCAAATGCCTTTGCTTGGCTTGGAACAAAAGGATGGCACAAGCAAGGTTTTAAAAAAGCTAATTGCATTTCTGAGCCAACAGACGTGGAGCTCAGGCACTTTTATAGTTCAGTGTGTTTTGTCGCTGCACACACACACACACACACAAAGTCTGAAATGATTTGTGGTGGTCTCCCGAGTCTTTGCCAGTGATGATGTATATAAAAGGAATTTTTATGCCAGCTGTAACCATCGGTAGTAATGTTTATAGTAGGTGAACATATTAGCCTGGACGCAGGGCATGAATTTTACTCTTGAAAAAGCCTGTTCGTTTATACAGCCCAAGAGTTAAATGTCTGCATTTGAAGACAAATGGCAGGAAAATTCATTTAAATCTGAGTTGCGTGGCAAAATATAAGAAGCAGCCAATCTCATCATTATCAAACTCTTGCTGTTCGTTCTACCTGCTCAGCTTTTGAGCACCTCCCACATGCCCAAGGAACAACTGTGTTCCTTGAGTTCATTGTTACTTAGTTAGGGGGTCCTTCCCACTAGGACAAGAAAAACCAACAGGACTGACTGCTGCTTTGCTTTTTGCACCTCCATATTGCACCAGAGAAATTACAAAAGCATCCTATACAGCAGAGAAGGCCTTCTGCAGGAATTATTTCATTAGACCTTGCACTTCCAGCATTTTCCATGATTCTTTTTTTTAGTATTTTTAAAGAAATGCAACAGATTTTACTCTGTACAGTATTGTTCTTCTTTGCTTCCCCTAGAAAACTTACTGTATATTCTCCAGGGGGAAAGCAGCATTTCCATTACGTCCCACCAAAATCACCGCAAATAAAGCAACCTGACAAAAGCAGAAGTGAAACGCAGGAAGTTAACTTGTGAGATCTTCCTAGCCATAGATTGAGTAGTTGTGATATCACAGAAGGCTTAGAAACATTCCAACAGTTATAAGGAGTTTTAACTTGAGTGACGAGCGGCAAAGAAGTGAGATGGCAGCATTACTGCAACGATGATCAAAGATCAGGCAGAGTCTGCAGATGGCCTGGGATAAGTGTAGTAGGGTAACCAAGACAGAGATAGCAATGCAGAAAAATAACTGCATTATTTGGGGAAGGGGTGTAACACAGAGTGATGTCATATGTTCCCATTGTATCATGGCAGCTTTCGTAACTCTGGAATAAATGTCTAGTTCACTAGAGGGTATATTCTCAAACTCAGTATGAGTAACTAAGCATGCTTCAGCTGGGAGAGTCAGTGGAAATAAACAGCCAGAAGCTTTTGTTGCTCATAGCGAGAGAAGCTGACCTAGCTTGGAAGCTCTGATTGTGGGAGACAGGGAGGGGGCTTGTCAGATTACCCATAATTTCAACCTTAGGGATGCTCAGGAGATTCGTGTAAATTTGGCTAGTCTCCTTGCAGTTGTCTTCTTAGTGCCAATGGCTATTGAACATGATGCCCAACACACTTCTGGACAGAGAAGGATTTAAACCTAGTTCTCCCACATCCAAACCCACCAAAATATCTGATGCACCGTGATAGCTTCTGCCAAATGCAAAAGGTTTTTCTCTTCTCAACGGTCTAGGCTCAGTACTCCAAGAATTCACTTGTCCAATAATGACAAAACACATCCTCGAAGCAACAATATACATTATTAAGAGTTTTACTTTTTCCAAATTTGTGGGAGATTTCATGCAAGCTGTCGCGAAATACATAAACAGAGAGCAAACCTGGGTTTAAATGATGCACGAGCTCCGAGAAGCTCCGATCGCTTCCCTAGACTAGACAGTCCCAAACATCACATACCACCTGGCACATGCTGTGTGCACTTTCGGAAGCCCAGAAACAATGACCACGGGGGTGCCTGCCTGAATTATGGCTGAGGAAAAGGGTAAAGCCAAGCAACTTCCCTGCGGAGTTTATTAGCTAAAATCTGAAGGTGCGGCAAAGACAGAAAGTAATAAAATGTTTTATGAACAACTTTACTTCTCGTGTTCTAATGCTGCGGAGCTTATGTGGACTATTTAGCTCAAGCAAGCGAAGGACCTGCTAGGAAACTTCCCACAAGGCCCTTCTTTAATAAAGAAAAGGTTCTGCTCAAGCTGTGAACTCCAGGAAAGTCAATGTCCTCTGGAGAATTGGGGTGTTCAGCAAAGCGGGCTGCAGAAACATAAAAGGAGAGGCGCAAGGCAGAAATGTATCCCATTTCTGTCCAGCGAGAAGCTAGGAACTGGAGATTTGAATAGCTTAATGCTAGCAAGCAGTTAGCCAGTCAATTAAACCAAGGTGCAAGTGTGAAAAGAGAAGGGAAAAGGTCACCACGCCTGCAGAAGTTAAGCCACTCACTTCTGTTTGAAGTGTTGTCATTCTATTGTTGAACAGTATAGCTTTCATATAAAGGAATGGCTAATACATTCCCATTGTGTTTGAAAGGAAATTAAATTTACATTCTTTGGGAATATGGTATCATAATTAGTTCATGACTTGATTACACTTTGAAGTGAGCTGGGATGGCATACGGTGCATACAAATGAGCCACGCGGAGGTTACCTGCCTTAAAGAAAAAAGGCACCAGCACTCCAAACAAAGGGAAAGATTCCCAGCTTTCAGCTGGCGCAGCCAGGATATCAAATTCAAATGTTTTCTGCTCCCATCTGGCATCAATAAGGCCACAGGAACTTAAAGATGCAGCCTCCTAATCAGCTGAATGAGTTGTTTGGAAAACTAATCCTTCCATCTCCACCCATACCACCTGCACAGTAGTTGCTAAAATTGATTTTAAAAGCAATGAAAAACACTAAGCTCCTTACATCGGTCAAAATTGCCGATATGATTTATTTCCACAAACAAGATGGAAATTTCATGAACTACCGAAGGGAGATTTACATGCCATTGCTCCTTTAGCAACCTGAATTTGTTTGCCAATATGTTGTTGAAAATAACATATTTAAACCACCACCAAAAACACAGAGGGCAGTAGAGAATCACAAGATTGCAGAGACTGCTTCCAAACCAAATTACTGAAGGAAAATTCAAATTAGTCACTGCAACCTATTCACTTTTGCATGAAGGCAAAATGGTTGTTCAAGCCGCCTTCTTTTTTTAACTGTGCCCAGGTTTCCAAAGAAAACTCTTGAATCCCTGGAATGGCTGTACCAAAGTCTGGTCACCATTTCTCATGGTTTTGCTTGACACTGCCAAAGCCACCTCCCTTTCCTTAATGTTCCTTACAAAAGTGTTTGCTTTTACATTAACTCGCCCTCACTCAAAATCACTCTCTATTGCCTTTATTTGCCAACAGGGGTACAATCATGTCATCAATCTTGAGTACCTGCATCCACTCACAGGACTAGCCACCTGTCATGGATGCTTTAGTTGAGGTTCTTGCATCGCAGGGGGTTGGACTAGATGACCCTCAGATCCCTTCTGACTCTGCAATTCTATGATGCTGTGACTTTGCTCATTAATATCTAGGGACAGCATCGCATGAGACACTCAGTCGTGAATTCCCAATAACTCCCTAGGATCACCCAGAGGAAAGAGTGGTGCTAAACATATTGATGACACTACACTCCAAACTTCCTGGTGCATCTCCAGGGCTTCATATAGATGTCAAATACCATGGGGAACAAGATGGAATCCTGTGGAACCCCACGGAGTATCTCAGGATGTGAGCAACATCACAGGAAGGGTGCTTTGAGGATGAGGGTGAAACTGAGAAGCTCCCTTGTTATATTTGCTGTTATAGTTCTAGTATGGGAACATGTGTTTTTTGTATGTTATTTTACTTGTGATTGTTTTGCTATGTTATTATAGAGTTGTTTTTGTGGTGTAAGCTGCTTTGAGCATCGTCTCTCTCTCTCTCTCTCTCTCTCTCTCTCTCTGTGTGTGTGTGTGTGTGTGTAAAAGTGGCATCCAAATAGAATGAATGAATGAACTCCTATGGCGCCAAATAATAGCCTCACGTAACTATTTTCTGGAAATGGCCTTGGAAGTAGCAGTGGAGCCACTGAAGCACAATGCCCCCGACACCCACTTCCCTGAAATGCTCCAGAATTGTCAACAGCATGGGTAGGCAAACTAAGGCCCGGGGGCTGGATCCAGCCCAATCACCTTCTAAATCCGGCCCGCAGACAGTCCGGAAATCAGCGTGTTTTTACATGAGTAGACTGTGTGCTTTTATTTAAAATGCATCTCTGGATGATTTGTGGGGCCTGCCTGGTGTTTTTACACGAGTAGACTGTGTGCTTTTATTTAAATGGAATTCTGGTGGGAAAGTTTGCTGACCCCTGGTCAACAGTATCAAAAGTCACCAAAAGATCAAGGAGAGCGAGCAGGCCTGAATCTGGACTTCTGAGCTGGAGTTTTCTGGAACCAGAAGAGAATAATGCAACATTCTTGGGCAGGGCAGGAACCAACACAATGGGACCCTCTTGTAAGAATGCTTCTGGTTAGTAGGGACATCTGGGGCTGGCCCTGAGGGCAGTACGTTCTCCCACTCCATATCCCTGGCCTCATTTCCCAAAATGCAGAAGTGGGGGGCTTCCCTCCCAACATTCGCAATGTCCCAAAGATCGCCACCTCCCCAGCTCTTCTGATATACCTTAAATTCACAGTCCCTGTTCTGTTTAGCAACATGGATATGGTGATATTTTCCTTGCTGCCCTGGGGCTTGGCTGACTGCAGGTTGTCCACCTAGGCTGAATAGCAACAGTTGTTCAGAAAGCTAAAAGGCAGAAACAGAGGAATACAGACTCAGCAAGGACGGATGCAGACAGAAGATGGCTGATTTTCTCTCACGCACAGGATCACACCCCAGTTGCAGAACACAGGTTTTGGGCGTACAAGATCCCATGTTCAATCCTTGGCAGCTCCGCCTAAGAAGCATCTCAGGCACCTGGTGCTGAGAAATAGCTTTTTCCCTTTGGCTCTGAACAGCCACTGCCAGTTAGAGAACACAGAATTGGCCAGAACAGGTAATGGCTTGACTCTTTGCAAGTCAGCCTCATACATACACAGGCAACAGCTAAGTTGCTTGTATATAACACAGAAAGAAACTGAGCCGCAATTTCCAATCATTTTGACACAATATTTAGTTGGACCTTGGAAGACGGAAGAGAACAGAAAGCACTGTTTCTGTACATTTAACCAGAGTTCTTTAAATTCAAGCTGAGTTGAGCTCTAGGTGCTGCAGTGATGATTAGAAGGGTATGGTGGTCCCAAGACTTGCTGGTTACCAATGGCAAGACTTTGCTCTCTGTTTACATTCTGCACAGGTTAAGGTCCTCCAGAGCCTGACCGAGAAAGTCAGCGCAAACTACACCTGGGACTATAGAGATGCTCTTGCAAAATCCGTCTTGGCTTTGGGTGCTTCCATTGGCTCACCTGCCAGTAATCAAAGCTCCTCCAACAAGGATCAGTCAGGGGCCCTTGGAGTGGTGGGGATGTGATGCCTTCATCATTGAACAGGATACAAGTTTTCCTAACGATATAGGATTTGTGGGAGAAAACTTGTTCCATTTGCAATGCACACACACAAAGTAAACTCAACCCAAGCTATAGCAAGTGCAGGGGGGGTGGGGGTGGCACAGAGAGAAGTAAGCGAGAGGCTAAATCTTCCAAACACAAAGAAATAGGTGTACTACTTCCCCCCTCCCCTTTACATATTTAAAGTGCAAGATTAAAACAAATATAGAGAACGCTGCATAATTTAGCTGTCATTTTCTATCAAATTGCTCATAATTGTAACCATAAAATGATAATATTCTACCATATGTGCATCTGCAAAGCTGACAAAAGCATTGGTCAGTGCCATGGAGACAAAATATGGACCGAAGGCTCCCCTTAGTGGCCGCTGTGGGGGATATCACGGCAGCCCAACATTCCTGATGGCCCTCAGCAGAAGGAGTCTTAAATGTGCAGGGAGAGAACCTGAAATGGTTGCTTTGACATAAGCTGCATCTTCAGACAGACTTTCCAAGCAGAATAATCAACAGTGACTCTATAGGCACACGACTTCTACACTGGCCAGTTCACTTCTGGGTCGTTTGCACACCACTCCTCAAGCGCAGGCACTAAGTCAGGATTTAGTCTCCCAAATTTATTCCTAGGCACCCCATTAATTTGAACAGATTGTTCACCCCAGGAACCTGTGCTTACTGAGATATGTTCCTGCCGTGAATTTCTGCTCAGTGGTATTGCTGGTGATCCACTTTTTCTAAGTGGTGGATCAGTCCATTTTGGTTCTTTTTGACTCCAGCTTGAACTGGTTTCCATTAGAACAAGAAACGAGGCTCTGTACCGCTGAAATTAAAGGAGGCACTTCAGGAAGACGGACGGGTGCATAGCATGGGTGGAAGTCATGGAGGCAGAAATAGGGAGAGAGGAAGTCACACGTTGCTTACTAAGAAGAAGCAAGGGAGGACGGAGGCTGAGCCCCTTCCCCTCACTTGCCCCTACACTTCAGCCAGCCTTTCAGGGTGGGCTTCCTTCACTTTGGGCAACTTGCCTTGCTGGGGCAAAGTAGGCAGTGTGAATGCTCCTCAACTCAGTCCAGTCCATTCCTTGAGAGCAGAGCTTTCTTCTCTCACCCAGTTCAGACAGCTGACCATGAGAAGACAATACCTGTCTTTGAGCACAAAAAGCAGCATACTCTGAGGCTGTGATTTGGCCATGCTGGCACTACAAACTGCATGCAACCCCAAGGAGAAAGGAGGGTGCACTACAACGGACGAGTAGCATGACCATGACAGAAGAAGAAAAGCTGCCATTTGTATCTAGGCTTCACAGGCCCTCTCTCATCCATCCTTGCAGTTGCTTTGTTGTCAAGACATTTCCTGTTCTGCACATGATGTTTGGAGGTTGACAGAGGAAACCGAGGCCATCCAATGACTCGGTTTGTAGAACAAGATCCGAACCCAGATCCACCTCAAATCCATCCAAGACCAACCCATAGGAGCTTTGAGGCAGTTCTTTCTAGGGCTGTGCACACTGAACTAAAACTAGGACTATGAACTATGAAAACTGAGCATACTGAGCATACGGAAATACGTTACCTTTTCCGCTTAAGGTGGTAAGGGACCAGAAGACAGAGCAAGCGCCAGGTCTCAACAACCATAGCATGGAGCCATGTTTTGCAGCACAGAAAAAATTACAGCATTGTGGTGGCAATAGAAATGCTAACAGATTTGTTACTCAACTGCTCCCATAGAGCAACTGCTACTTGGCAAATGGCGCAGCTGACCTTCCATTTTTCCTGCTGCTAGACAAACATGGCAAGGTGAAAGAAAATAAGCATAGCACTCCAGCTTTGAGCACTGGAAGTCCTGCTTAATTTCACCAGCATTGCTTTACTTACCCACACACCCAGAGAGAGAAAAGGGGGAGAGGGAGAAAGAAGGGATAGAATATTCACCTAGATGCTCTCAAGGCTATTTTCACCATCATGAAAGCAAGATGCCTGCTCTTCAGCCAAGTGAAGGCTGAGGCTCTCGCTTTGAAAAATCCTCTTTGTCTCCAAACACACACCTGCATATTTCTAGATTCACATATTTATCTTTGGAAGTTCTCAGCAGATAATGATACTTCCAATTTACATTAATGGCATTCATCCATGACTATTTGAATTCATCTACCTGGGTTGGTTCTGCAATTTGATGAGAGCATTCACTTAAGAAACAGGGATACAATGGATCTAAGAATTGGCAGCAGTTATGTCTGAAAAAGCCAAAGGATGGACCTCATATCCTGGAAGCCATGGCAATAGAGAACGAGAGGACAGCATCCTTCCCCAACTGGTGCCCTCCACATGTTTCATTTATATATAGATTTAAAGTGTTAACAAGAAGGCATCCTATAGCAGGTCATGGGGGAAGGAAACATTACTGTATAATAAAAAGGGAATGGAAATAGAACACTTTTTTTAAAAAACAACACAGAAGTAAATCACCCAAATGCCTAGGTAAATAAATAGGTCTGCAGCAGGAACTGAAAACTCACAATAGTTGGCACCAGCCTGTTTTGGTAGAGGAGGAAATTCCAGAAATTGAGAGCTTGTCCTGAGAATGTTCTCTCCCACATTGCTGCCAAGACAGTAGCCCCAAGAGAACTCAAATAAAAGGCAGGTCTATATGGCGGAAGACACTTGGCCAGTTATCTAGCTACTTCGGGCTTTGTATGTCAGTATAAGCACCTTAAATCTGGCCTGGCAGTTAGTAAATGCAATGTGTTTCCTATAGGCTGCCCCACCCTTCCATTGTGCCCCACCTGCAGCTTCCAGACCAGCTTCCAAGGCAGCCCTACACAGATTGCATGGCAGCAGTCAAGCCTTGTGGTTACCAATGCATGGATCACTATGGCCAGACTCTACCTAGTCCAGGAATAGCCGCAGTTGGTGCACCAACCAAAGCTGGCAAAAGGCCAATGGCCATCCTGGCTGGGGCTGATGTGAGCCATAGCACAAAACACATGGAGGACACCAGGTGTGGGGAGGACAGAATAAAGGGACATGTGAAACTGCCTTACACTTAGAGAGTTCATTGATCTGTTTCACCAAGCGATGTTTCCTCTGATTGCAGGTCTTCAAAGCCTCAGGTGGTAGCCCTGCTGCCTAAGATCCTTTAACAGAGATTGAATGTAGAATATTCTACATGAAAAGCACATAGTTTTGCCACTGAGCAAGAAGACTACTAGCAAGTGAGCAGGACAAGAGGGCACTGTGCAGGACTAGTCACACTAGTGTTTGGTTCTCTCTCCTGCCTAGTCACTGCAGGGGAAAGGTTGTGCTATGCATGGTTAGTAAAAAGTGGTACCTCTCTGATGCTATAACCCACTTATTTCTGGGAAGGAACATGGATATACTAAAAACTTGCAACATGAATGAAGTTGGAAAAGGGCCCTGGCATTTGAGGCTTCCTAGATGGAAACTACCATCCTGGTTCTCAATGAATTTATGCACATAAATCTTTCCACATGGACCAAGGAGAAAAAATGAGATTGAAACTAGAGCAGATTCTCTCTCTTTTTCACTTCACTGAGTAGCTGCCTATACTCTTCAACACAGAATCAATTTCTTGCAGGAATTTTGATAGATGTTTGCCAAAGATGATTTCGGTGTAATGTATGACAACAGAAGCCCTTTTGAAGCTATGATAATCAAAACCCTCTCCTTAGAAATAAGAGGCAAGGGTAAGAATCCTTCACCTTAAGCTTGCTGCCCAACCTGCCCACCATCTTGCATTCAGTTGCATCTTCTCACAAGAGACTGCCTTGAAGTCACATCAGCTAATTCGATTCGCCAAAAACTGCAAGCTGAAAAATGAGGAAAGGAGCCCATCAAATATCAGGGCTCTTCCCTCGCTAAAGAACATCAGCCAATCACCAGCTTTTTCACATTTTTGTGCAACCATTTATGACATTCATATTCCACCTTCCCTCCAGGAAGATGAAAGGTGTGTATACAGGGTTCCTAAGTGCTCTAGCATCCAAGTATGGGACGGAACATCTGCAGCGGTGCTGAACAATGTGCCCTTGGCCCTCACTCCCATTAGCCCATGTCACCCAGAACACAGTATGGGCTGCAGAAATGAGCGTGGAGGAAGAAAGCCAAGCCACACTCCAGAGAAGGCAAATGGGACACTACAGTTAGCCTTAGAAAGGACAGTTATATTTGGCAGTCTCTTACAAACACTTACCCCCTGCATGTGCTTGTATGTATACACACACACACCAAAAATTATAATAATCTGGGCACATTTTTCATTAGGCTGATGTTATTGCCTCATTTCTAAGCCCTGTACCTAGAAAAGTCTTTCAGATTGAGACAAATCAGACACTCATGCGGTGCAGAGCACAGCTGCTGCTAAACAAGGGTGCCCATACGAGCCAAGAAGTCCTGCCCTTTCAGAGGTACCACAAAGCTAACTGTCTCCGGACTGCTCTCATTAGAACCATCCAGAACGGCATTCGCTTGAGTATGCTGCAATTTCCTCTTTCAAAACGGCAGCTATTTTGACAGCTTTTCTAACCTTATTAGAACACAATCTGTTTACAGCGCTTGTGATGGGGTTGGGAGGGTAGGGAGAGAGCCACAGCGCTGAGACGGGAGTCGAGGTCATACTGACAAATCCTCTGCGAGGGGAGGGGGGCGCTAGCACTCGCTGCCAACAAGACAGCAAATGCACAGAGAGAGAAAAAAGCCTCACATTACCATCCCATGTGCCAAACCTAGTTAAGGCCATTTCCCTACTTCCGCCTCTGAAAAAAACCCAGCCTTAAGAATGTGCCAAACCGAAGAACGCCAGTTGTCCTGAATCAAAGCCAGCAAAGAAAAGATTTAATAACAACCTCATTATAAGGTTCATTGTTGTAGGACTATTTAATATACAAGATTAACACATCTTATCGGCCAGTTCCGCCGAAGCCTATTATACCCCTCATTAATACATGCACATTGCTACATCATTTACAATGCCAACTTCTCAAGTAACACTGCATGAAAAGAGGGTGTGGAGGCGGAGGAAGAAGAGGCGGCGGCTGCTGCTGCTGCTGCTGCTGCTGCTGCGAATAAATTGCCTTCTTCCGTACAAAGAGTAGACGCTGAAATGTTGCCTATAACTCAGGCTGTCAGACGTCGCTTTGGAGGAACACTTACTTCTCTGTAGAGGGAAACCTGAAGACGGACGACAGCAGCTTCCCTCGGTCTCACCAGGGTTCCTGTCTCCGAGTTATAGCAGGTTGAGAAAGGAAGAGGCAGAGCCATTAGCACTGAAGTCCCAAGACATCTTCTGGTTTCCAGCTTTGTTTTGTTTTAACATTTACAAGCTGGTAATTTTTTTAAAAAAGGAGAAAAGTGAGACAAGGAGTTCTCTGCCATCGGGAGCCTTCTAAGGTCAGGGTATTCAAACAACTTACTCCGGAGTGGTCAGTTCCATACCATAATGAGTTTGGGAAGACACTGAGCCCAGTGTGCAGAGTCCTTGACGAAAGCAAGGCTAATGAAGAGGCCTGCCAGGTCATATCAAGCCCATCTAATCTGGCACGCACTTCCCAACAATGGCCAGACATCCATTTCCAACAAGCACAGACTGAAGGCAATAGTTGTGCACCACACTTTGTCCTAAACAACCGGCAAACAAACCGGTACACTATCTCTGAAGGTGGTCTATTTGGCCAATATGCGTAGTAACTAAGTGATACAGAATATGACATTTACTTTTGTCTTTTCTGAACTGATGGTCAGTTAATATACTAGGGTGGTCCCGATTCTACAACTACAAGGGAAAGAGTCCTAAACAGTCTCTTGACACCATCTCTGGCCCGTAATCATGGCATAGGCATAAAGTATATGTTTAAACCCTGAGCCAGGCCCCCTTCTCTAGGCAAACAGGTCAAATGTTTAAATGCTCTCACAAATAAAATGCTGTTTATACCTACAGACCTAGGGTGCCACAAAGAAGGTTCTAGACTAGCTTTCACCTGACATTCATGTAAAAAGTAGTTTCATGTTGTAGGGAAGGATGAAGGATCACCAACCCATTAGCAATCTGAAATGGTCTGGCCCAGCAACAGATAAATCACCAGGGCTTCTACTGGTCTGTTTAATTATTATTACTACTGTTATTTATTACATCTGTATACCACCCTATGCCTGTAGATCTCAGGGTGATTTATAACATAAAATTGCAATATAAAAAACCCAAAATCAAAACAAAGACAACTAGCTGGAGGTTGGAAAGAGTAGTAATAGCTTTGGAGATCTGAGGCGAAGCAGAATGGGTGAAGGAGGTAGGTGAGAGCAAAGTTCAAGTCAACACAAGAGTTTCCCAGATTTCAATGACATTTAGTGCAGCTGACTCTGCTTTCTCCTCTTTCTATACAAGAGAAACGACAACGAATGGCACAGGCTACCAGCAAAAGCATCTCAAACAGAGATTTAAAAACATCCCAATAGGCACTACAATTTGGTGCCAACAAGTGGAAAGTGACCTGCAAGTGCAAATGAGAAAAAACACAGTACGCAGCTTCATATGTGTCTATTTTAAGTTATCTTAGTAGAATTGCAAAATAAGAGACTGAGCAAGGATGGTAGAAAAAGGCTCAACTCTCTCTCTGCAGGTTTGCAAAGCTCTGGAATCAGCACGCCGTTTTCATAAGGCACCTCTTTCCACTGCATTTGTTTAGGAGCACAATGAGCGTGCCTCTGAAAATGCCAAGGAAACGTGGGCCCATAAATAATGCTGCATTCCTGTTTGCGCCTAACCTAAATATTTATGTAGTAATTTAGCAGTTAAAGATGCAAACTCTTTATTTTAAATGTTACTCCGCATTAAAGGTTAACCACATGACGTGTTTACTATGAGGCTTTTGAATGACATTAAGGCGAGAGCTCGCTTTGGCCAAGCTTCCCGCAAAAAGCGTCTGGAGTTGAAACGAAACCGACACAGGCGAGCCCTCAAATCCACATTCCGCAATAATGAATGAGAGTGCCAAGACCTTTCTAAGCTTCCGCAGGCTCTCCAGCTGTAGCTTAGACAAAAGCCGGCAGCACAGCAATTTACAAAGCGGAGGCCATCTTCGCCAGGAGGAGGGCTGGGAACACAAACACGTGAAGCAAAGCCTCACTTGCAGTCTGGAGATGGGGCAACGCGAGGGGGTCTTTGAGCCAAAATGAGGGTCCCTCGACAAGAGCTGCAAGCCCTTTCTCATGCGGTATTCTGTACCTTCCAGCACAAAGAGGAAACTCTGCATTCCACTTGCAGAATCAAGAGTATGGCTGTTCACTGTCTAGGTTTGTTGGACTGGAATTCAGGTGGAAGGGAAATGACAAACTGACTGCCACATCCAAAACTATACTACCAGAATGAAAACCAAGCAGAAGCAAATCCCAGAACTGGAGGAGCTGTTATGACCCAAATCACAGGATCTTGCACCGGCCTGACCCATGTAACATAAAATGTCTGGTTGGCCACTATGGGAGAAAGAAAGCTGGACGAGGTGGATTTCTACTCTAATTGAAGAGGGTTCTTCTGTAGCCCAATGATTTTCAAATGTCTACATTGAGAAAAATTTCCATGTATTTTTTCCCCCTTGCTCCTCATCCCCATACTGCTTTTCTGCCTTGGTGAAAACTCCACAAATCTCTGAGTATTCTGGGGCATATTGTAAAGAGCACACAATGGGGAGCAAGCCCAAATCTGCTTCACTGCTGCCTTGCACGAGATACATATGTGCTCTACAACACAGGTCTCCTAGTGGTGGGTCAGGACCTATAGCAGGTCACAGCCTAATCCAAGGTGTCTTCCAACAGGAGCACTGCCACCATGTAAATATATGGTAAATGGTTAAAAAATGGTCCCCAAACACACGTTTGGATTAAAAGTGGGTCCTGGGTCTGAAAAAGTTGGAAATACCTGCTCTACAACATCCCCAGAAGCTGTGCCATTACAGGGAGTGGCAGGCCCGCCATCTTTCAAAGAAATCTGTTAATGACTGAGGATCTCTCTGAGGAACTCCTGGGTTCCTTGAGTCACAGTCTGAAAGCAAGGGAAGATCCCCTTCTCCTTTTCTACCCTGAGATGGATTTATAGCACCTAATGCAGCCATGGCAAACGCTTCTCCATGCGTCCTTGAAAACCCCCAAGGAACGCAGCAGATGCTGTCATTTTTCAAACCAGCTTATCTCTTTGTCAAACAGCTCCTACAGTGAGTACAGGTTCACACCACCAGCCTGTATCTTCTTGCTCGGTTCCCTGCAGAGCTGCTGAGCGAAGTGGTCCTTCTTTTAAAAAGGGGAAAAAATGGTAAGCATCAATGTGCTCCCTTTGCCACCGCGGCATCCTTACCTAAAATACAGGAGTTTTCAATCTATGTCACAGCAAGCCTCTCTGGGCCAACAGACAACAAGTTTGAGCTTTCCTAGAGCGTCACAAAAGCAAAGCAAAGATTCACAGTGCATATTCTGCAGTTTTATTTAAAGCAAAGATAGGGAACCCTACAGATGTTGCCATACCTTGCCTCCCAACGACCCTACACCATCGGCCATGCCAGCTGGTGCTGATGGGTTTTGGAATCCAACATCATGAGAGCCTCTGGTTCCACGCCCCTGACATAGGGAGTTCTGGAGCATCTCAACGCCATACCCATTTGTGGCAAAGAGGAGGAACTCGGATACGCCATATTCCCTTTCCCGTAAGGGAATAAACCACATATTAGCATCTTCCACTTTTCCTTGGCAAATACAGCTTCATGAGGGAATGTGTTAATTTTCACTTTTTCTGTGAGAGGGGGAGATGAAGCATTCATTCTTACTGATGGGATCTGTGTAAGTCTGTACGCATAAGCAAACTTTCCAGGATGAGGAAACCTGTTTGCAAATATTTGTGCTCTGAAAACCACCATTCACTTGGATTTTATTTTCCTCCAGTCCAACTGTATGGAGTCTGAAGGACACTCAAGGCAAGGCTTAAGCGCAAACACTGACCTTTCCAAATGCAATCAAAATTCATCTTGGGGTTATGCGGAGGGAAATGAAGAGCACTGTAGCCTATTCGGTAAAATAGGGTACAGCACACTCGAATAGAAACTGGCCCTCTACACCATTTTTTGCATTTTTACCCACCAGACAAGCAATGCAATAGGAGTAAGAAGTACTTTTGCAGGTGGAGGAGGTTGCTTTGGCACGGGCCAGTATAGAAAATTCTGAATCAGATTTTTCCCCCCCAGAAAATTTTCTAGGTAGTTTGCATCAGCTAATTTGCATTATAAAATGTTCTGATGCCCTGGAGAGTGATCTAATTTAGCATGTTTATTTTACTTGTATTTAGCAAACAAAGCTAAAAATGCTGAAACTGCCAAGCTTGCCCAGTATTGTACTTGCAATTGGCACCCATCCATTGTTTCTAATGAACTCACAAAATGGAAACAAAAAAATATTCATGGAAAAAATAAAGCACTGGGAAAATGAATTTATTTATCTATTTATCTATCTGTTTCCTATACTGCCCTTCATCTGAGGATCACTGGGCGTTTTACAATATAAAAACACAAAAAATATGTAATGTATGTTGCACACCCCATCAGTAGTTGTAGTAATGTGGTGTTCTCATTGCCAAAGACGGGACACTTTTTAAAAACAGGATGCTGGCTTCTCTCTTTGGCAGCAAGAAACTGCTCAAATGCCAACATCAATGAAATCTATGGATAAGAGGGGGTGTGGACAATGAATTTCTTGTTAACTTTATTTCTTGCCCAATCAAAGACTTTCAGGATGGCAAAAACAATAAAGAAAGTTGCAAAAGTTAGGGAGACAAATAAATTAACTGGATCTGTACAACTGGTAAAGAATCCTCAAAATCTCAGATTCATGTTTTCTTGTGTTTCTACCCCCCCGCCCCGAGGGGTTTTCATGTTAGTCTCTAGTAGCAGAAATAATCAACGATCGGAATTCAACACAGCACTATGGCAATCATTCCATCAGCGCAAGCATTCCAGCTTTGCAGGCAGAAAAATTCCCACTCTCCTTCCTCCGTGCACTGTTCTGGGGCTTTTCCCGACCCCCGTGCAAATTTTGGGGAGCACAGTGTGAGGACATGGGGGAACCGCACTAGTAGAAGTTGCACTGCAGTGGGCTAGATTAGATTTCCCTTTGGGTCCCTTCCAGCTCCACAATTCTATAATTCTGAGTCTTTGCATTGAATCCTGCCCATTGAGCTGCATCTCGTGTAGTCGGCTTGTGTCCACAAAAGCTTATGCCATAATAAATTGTTTAATCTTTAAGGTGCCGTAAGAATTAGAATTAGATTGGTTAGAACAATGATAGGCCTTCATGGGTGCAGAGATGTCGGAAAACATGAAGACAGAGCCTGCGAATGAACCAAAGGATTCATCGAGGCGACTTATGCACTGTGGCATGTTAAAAGTTCACAGCCATAGCCCATGCCAATCTTGTCAGTGACTCCTGTGGGGAATTTTCCAAAGTGGCTGTTGCAGCAACCCACGTGCCCTGTTGAAACTAGCCCTAAGTACTTATTAATTGCATCTAAATATATTCTTCCCTTGTTACTTTAGCTTCTCTCCTCTCTTCTTCTCCATTTCCTCATGTCTCCTCTCAAGTCGAGATTGGACAGAGACTCCCCCCCCCCGCCAAAAAAAAGCCCCATCCATCCATCTATCCATGGAGAAGAGTAAAAAAATGAAGAATAAATAAAAAGCTAGGGTGTGACACATCAGCTTTTTCGTCTTCTTCTTTTATTTATTTTTTACTGTTCTTTTATTTTACACCCCTTCATCACAAACAGGTTAGGATAAAAAAAGAGAGAGAATATACCTTAGTTAAGCTCAGGGTTTTTTTCTATAGCTATGGCAAAAGCAAATATTCCCTTTTGACACCATATCCCCAGGTGCTTATAAGGCAAAGTGCTTTATTGCACCTCTTGCTCTGGGAGAAGAGAAAATGAAGCATGAAATAAGAAATATGCTTGCAGAACAATATTCATTGGACACTGATAAGGCTGTACAGAAGCAGGGAGGAAAAAGGATTCCGCTTCTCCCTCTTCCCCCCCCCCCCCGCAAAAAAAAAATCCTAGCACACACTTCGTGCAGTTTTTTGCCAATGGTTCACCAACATACTTCTCTTGGCTTCCCTTGCACCTCACCTTCCTGGGAGCCAAAGTTGTGTGGATCTTACCAAACCCATCCAGCAGAACATTTTTACCTGTTCTCCCGCTCAGCAATTTTCCAAGCTGGAGAATTCTTCTTTCCCTGTTGCTTAGCTCTATCAAGCTGGCCAGTCAGAGGTAATTGCAAATGTAGCTGATAGTCTTAAAAGCTCCTTTTTTATTTTTATTTATAAAGTATTTTATAAAGAAACCCAACTGTGCCTTGCATGAAGATTAACTGCTCTTTTTGCAGGCAGCACAAAAGGAGCCTTGAATTGTGTGAGGAAGCCAGAGGAAGCCCAGATACACCTACACAGAACAAGCATGGTCCTCCATAAAGCCATTTTCTTTCTCCAGTTAATAAGGTTAATCAAACCTCATTTCAGACACCGCAGGCCAGCAATCACTAGCCAAATATTAAGGCATAGACGCAGGCAGTTTTAAAACTTCTAGTTTTCCTTGGAGTTGATAAACAAGGGCAACAGTCCCTCCGCTTCTGATTCCTATTATTTTCAGGTAGACAAGCTAGCCAACTTCCAAACCATCTTCTAATTTGAGGGACTAACCAACTTTGTTGCAGGAATGCCCTGACACTATGGGCAAGGGGTCCTAGTTCAACGGGGATGGATCCAGGCCCCATTGCATCTTCAGCTAAAGGATCTTCCTGTTTAATCTGTCACAACCCCTCGTTATCCAGAACCCTGGAGAGCCAGAGGCTGGGAGGGAATAGTCAGCCCTTGCTTGTGGACTTGCAAAAACATCTGGCTACTGGTTGCTCTTGAAAAGGAAATGCCTGAACCTTACAATGGAAGGCAGTTCTTGTGCCCTTGCTAGGTGGGAGGGACCTGGCTGTGTACAGGATAGTCTTCTCTACAGCAGCCAAATAACAATTGACACAGCCTGTTTTAGTTGCCTAAAACTAAAGTTCAAAGAGATGGTGCGAGTTCAAAGAAAAAGCCCAGCCTGAGCTAACTAAAAGCCCTGAAGTTCACTCAGGATAGCATTCATCTAGTACAGCGGTACCTTGGTTCTCAAACGGATTAGTTGTCGAACAAATGCCGCAAACCTGGAAGTGTTCTGGTTTGCCAACGTTTTTGGAAGCCGAACGTCCAACGCGGCTTCTGCTTAAGTGCAGTAAGCTCCTGCAGTCAATCAGGAGTGGTGCCTTAGTTTTTGAATGGTTTCGGGAGTCGAACGGACTCCCAGAACGGATTAAGTTCGAGAACCAAGGTACCACAGTAAAGATGTTGCTGCACATCCCCTTTCTAGAGGGATTAGCCTGACGGTGCTTCCCTCCCCAGCTGAGCAGAGCAGACACCTGAGTACTACTTTAACTTCAGGTACAAGTGTGGATCTGGTATCAGGCACCTGGTACTGTGCCATAACTGCGCTGCCCATAAATTATGCCAATTAAGGGGGAAATTCTGCATGCCTCCTCAATTTATACAGGTTGCAGAAGTGGGGTTTTCTTTCCACAGAATTTGGGTATATCGATTTTTGATTTTTTTAAAAAAAGATTTTGAAATATGTGGGGGAGAAATGATTTTGAAGTTACATGCAAAGTCAAAGCTTGAAAGAAAATCCAAGACACCAGGAGATGTTCTTTTTTTAAAAAAGGGGAGGGGGAAATGTCTTACAGAGAAAGGTTTGCGTGACTTCCTTCACTTGGATTTAAATTAAGGATTCTTGATTGAAAAGAGCTGTAATTGAGTCAAATCTCAACAGATGCCTTAAGTTCTGCATTTAGCATCCAAGAAAGGCATCTGATGCTCAGCAGGCAACTTGCATATCCTATGGGGAAAGCCGGCTATGAAGGCACCATCAAGGGGTCATTGAATTGTTCGTGCCCCTTAAGGCAGCAACTCAAGAGCCTCCGTCTCTATGCAAGGGAAGCCGGCAGTCTCACACCCTCTCAAACTTGAGGAGCTACTAATCCCCACCCTGTGATGCTTTTGCACACTTCCTGGTCCCCAGGGCAAATACTCAGGATGACAGTGATCCTGCCCACCCCCCTTCTCCCTCACTCAAGAGATCTGCGAACAAGTCTTTGCCTCCCCAGTTACAAATGGAGGACAGAAGGACAACACAGTATTGTTTGCATTAGAGTTGGCAATCTAATAAGAAGCCACTACGCCTGGGAAAAAAAAATAGGGAAAGGTTTAAATCTTTTATTAGTGATTTGCTTGAATAATACATCAGACTTGCTCTAATGCAATAGACCATGCGAGATACCCAGGGATTTGCCAGGGACTCGCTAGTCAAGAGAGGTTTCATGTAAAAAACCCATACCAAAAAAAAGATATAAGTTATAAAAGGAGCCCAGAGATAATCTCAGTAATTTCAGGGCATTTATTACCTACCGTTACAGCACATCCCTGACAGTAGTGATGGCTGAAGCACTGGGAATATACAGTACAAACAAAGAAATGCCTCAAAATTGCTGAGCTTATCTGAAATTATTCTCTCTTTTATTGGCTGGTGGGGGAAGGGATGCTTGCATCTGTACCTTCAGTCTCCTTCAACTCTGCTTTAGTCTCATTCCAGGAGGCAGGCAGCCCCTTCTCCAGTGGGAACAAAGTCAAAAGCTCGATTCATATTTTAAATCAAAAGGGACAGAAATTTATGATGCTAACACAGTTGATAAAGCCTCAAATGTCAAAGCATCAGCTAATTAGCAGAGGGACAGTCAGCACAGGGGGTATGTGATGCCTTCACCTGTCTCACACAAAGAAACAGGAAAGATGTATTGCTGTTTATCCCTTGAACCATCATGGCTAAGCTATCTTAAGGATGCCCAGTTTGAAATTATGAATCCATTTGGTAATGCAAAAATCTAGGATTCTAAGCCATGTTGGCGCGTAAGAAAAACTCCGAAATTCTTATTACTGGGAGAACCAAAATGTCACAAATAACTGGAAGCTTTCAAGTCCTCCAGAACTCTTCGTCTCAGGGGGAGGGGAGTTGGCTGGTGTAGAAGTCTGCACTGAGTCACAGCCCTAAGATGCAACACAGATGGAAGCTAGCACACATTCCAATGAGGCTCCACTATGCAGGTTTCAGGCCACACCTAGGAATTCTGGGATGAACAATGGTTGGTTCCCTGTTCTTGAACTATAATATCCAGCTGTTGCCCAGACCCACTCTTCAACCTAGGCGAAACACCAAGATTCTATAGTTGGTGGTAAGCAGAAGTAAACCATGTAGTTTTGATATTCACAAAGCTGTAGACTAATTTTAGATGGTGTGCTGGGTAGAGAAAAATGTCAACAGAAACCTAATTGCAATGTTTTGTACATGGGGCCACCTATTAAAATGGTCTGGAAACTGCAGTTGGTCAAAAGCAGAGCCCCAAAAATTATTAACTGGAACTGGGCAGTTTGGCCATGTTATGCCAGTGGCTTCTCAGCTGCACTGGCTCTCAGTTTGCAGGCCCAATTTAAAGAGCTGGTTCTAACCATTAAAGCCCGCTTTGATCCTGTTTCCCTAAGAGGCTGCCACCTCATGTACCTGTCAAGGCCTTAAGATCCTGTCCACAGCTGCCTAACAAACTGAAGCATCTTTTCTGCTCATTAACCACATTAACATAAACTCGTTTGTTTATTTACTACATTTATAAACCATCCTTCTGCCAGGGCACCAAAATGGTTTACAATTTTAAAATTCATATATATATATATATATATATATATATATATATATATATATGATATTTAACGTAAAGTTGGTCTGGGTGGGGGGTGCAGTCCAAGTGGAGAAGGCCCTGGTGTTGCCTTTGTCTGCATCCTTCATTCCCTTCTTTCTTCTCATGGGGCTTCTTGGTCTGGGTTGAACTTTGCCTTTCAACTTCATTTTTACCAATTCCCTCAGTTTGGGAAAGCCTCCTCTTTTGAAGTCAAATGTGACCATTTTGGATTTTCTTAGCAATTGCATGTATCTTGGATTTGGTAGCACTATGGGACACTGTTCCCAACTGGTCCAACAACGCTTGCATCTCATGCTAGGTCCTGGGCACCACTTAAGATTCACTCCAGGGTTATTAGCCCTCTGCTTGTGGTTCAATGACCAACGGTTTTATGTCATTAAATACATCTGGAATCAAAGAATCATAGAACTGTAGAGTTGGAAGGGACCCTGAGGATCATCTAGGCCCACCCCCTGCAAGACAGGAATTTCAGCTCTTTCTCACGACTGGAACACGCACTCAAGTCTATCTGAGGGTAGTTGAAGTCACTCATTACTGCATGTTTTAGATGCCTCTCCTTTATCTCATTTTCCATATCAAGATCTCCCTGGGTATTTTGGTCAGGTCCTCAGTACTGCATTATTGAATAATGAAGTAATTCACTACCCACGATTCTGTGGTGGAGCCTCTCCCTTTGGGGGTTTCTAGATTGCTGGACTCTGTGCCCTTTTTGACATTCAAAGCAACACCATTGTACACCATCCCCGTTTTTCCTACAGAGTATGTATCCCGAGATAAACATGTCCCACTGGCTCAGTTCACCAGGATTCAATTATGCCCACCATATCTGTGCTCTCCAAGCACTCCAGCTTGCCCATCTTGGCTTGCAGTTTTCTAGCATTAGCATATAAACTCCTATACACTGTTTCTCTCTCCAAATGTCTTTGGCGTGGACATGTAACACTACAGTGCTAAGGCCCCTTTGAATTGCTACTGAAAGCCCCTGCATACTCAGTGCTTACTTCTACCTCTCATTTGGACCACCATAAATATTCTCTCACACATCCCTGGGGTGTTATTTGCTCCAAACCTGATGCTCCATGGTGCTCTCAGCTTTCCCCCAGCAGTCAGTTTGAAAGCTGCTCTGCCACCTTTCTGATTTTAAGTCTGGTTACATCCTGGCTCCAATGAAGCCTGTGCCTCTTCTACAGGCCCAGCTTGTCTCCAAAATGTTCCCCAGTGCCTAACAAATCCAAACCATGATCTCACCCATACAGTGAGACTACTCAGCTGTATCTGCCTAGCTACTCCTGCACACAAAACAAGTAGCATTTCAGAGAAAGCTACCTTTGTCGGTCCTGGCTCTCAACCTTCTACCTAGGACCTAAAATCACTTCCAGAGAGGCACACAACAACATTTTGCCATGTCACAGGTGCCAAGATACAACATGACCATTGACTATTGACTCCTCTCAAGTAGTATCTAGACATGTGTTGTGACACTTCCTTCTCAGCTTCTCCAAACCAGGAACCTAAGCCTCAAGGGAACAAATTTGCTCCCTGTGCAATGCAATAGGTAGACCACACAGCCCTGTTGCCTTTCTATCTAGTGTTGGACACATAGCAACAAAAAAGTCCAAAAGCAAGCAGGCTTCTTCTCTTTTTAAGTTCTTCCATCTCAATTGTGCCATGCGCTCCTCCTCTGCAGTTTACAATTGCTATTGGTGTCCTTGTTCTAGCGGCCACCTTTTTTTATTATATTGTGCATGCACACACATATATCCATACATATGCACAACGTTGCAAAGGAAGCTGGCGACTATTCACAGTGTAGTGATGGATACATTGAGCAGCAGGTATAACAGTACAGTCTTTTGCCAACCAGCTAAGGGAAAAGACAGACCCAGCTCAACATTTTAATGAGTGATGCTTACCACCACCTACCCCAGGTAGCTTATGAACCCACCGAAACATGGTATGGACCTAGCAGCACCCCAAGCCCTAATTCTTTCAGTCCAAGCTGGAGCTGATTCTGTTCTGCACATCTGAAAACTTAACCACACACTATATATTTTATCATTCTTTTTCCTCTCCTCATCCCCTGATTTCCCCTACTTGTTCTTTCAAGGGCATTCCCATTAGGAACAAACAGTGTTCTCTCCATTCTCCCCCTTTAAAGCACAGGAAAGATAATCATATCAAGAGAAACTTATTACTGTTTTCAAATTGTCTCTGCCTCTCAGCAGGCACACTCTCCAGGCAACAGTTTTGCCGCTACATTAGGACTAATTTTTCTCCCCCTCCAAATGACATTTTGTACTGTGGGTACAGGAGGGAAAAGAGATGAGAGATTTGCAGTCTGGGCTGCAGATGAACCCTCACAAACAAAAACGCAAAACAGGAGAGCTCAGCCCTCTTTGGCCCCGAATAAAAAGGTTCCGCTTAGAAGAAAAATGTTTCCCAGCGTGAAACAGGTGTGTGCGCCTGTATATTCAAACACAATATCCATTTCATGAAGTAGGGTGAAGCCCCTGCTCCTCTCTGGACCTGGATTCATCTTTCCAATTTTTCCTGGCGACCCAAAATGCATCTAGAGAAAGAAATATCTCTCATATCTATTGGGATGGGCAGAGCACACACTGTATGATGCTGCCATCTCGTGTCCAAACCTTTCAATAGCAGAGCTCCAGCTGCAGGAAGCGTTGGCTATTGTCTTTTGAAAAATTCAGATTTTGTCGTAGGATTTGCAAGTCCTCCGTCCCCCCCTGATCTCGGCCATCTGTTTTCTGTCAGGTTAAAGCAGGAGTGGGGAACCTGTGAACCTCTGTATGTGGTTGGATTCCATTAGCCCTAAGCTAACACAGCCAATGGCCAGGGGTGGTGAGATTTGGGTCACTCCAGGGTTAAAGTTTTAGCCATTTTAAATCAACCTTTCACAAAAATGACTTGAGATCAAGGCCAATAGAAGAAAAGTCTGTGCCTTCATATTAATTTGCACCAGACTGAAAAATCTGTATTGTGGCACTGCTAGCAAAGCCCTTACAGAAAGAGGCAGTGTGGCGGCAGCCAAGCCAAGGTTTTAGTGCTTGATCTTCAATACAAGCCCATAGTCCCACCGAGTTCACTGGGGTTTAAGCAGATATAGTTATGCTGGACGGCAGTCTTGATTCCATTAGAATGACAAATGGGCTTCTAGATTATATTATTCTATGCTATTTGTTAAGAAATGTGCAGCGATCAAAAAAGCACATTGCTGCCGGCCACAAATCATGTCAGCCATGAGAAGATAATGTCCTCTGATAAGCCACTAAAGGTACATAAATGCAATAAATAAATAAATAAATAAATAATCCACTAAAGAAAGCATTTGTGCGTTACTGTAGGGTACACACATTGCTTTTAAAAGAGGAATCTTTCCCAAATGAGGCTTCTGGGGGCGTGGGCGGAGAGAAAGGATTTCTTAAGATTAGAACTACTTTAAAAGTTTTGTCTCTGAAAAGAGTGATGCTGTGAAATCTGTTCAGCTTCTGTTATCCTAGTCTGCACTTCGTAATTTGCGTTTTATTCTATAAATGTGCTTTGATTTGGCAAAAGCGGCGCACAGACAAGCAAAACCACATGCTGGTTCTCCAGTCTAACAGGCCAGAACATCTCTGGCTGAAAGGCACGCCGGCGTTGCCAGGAAAACAGACAAGTTATCACAACCAGACAACTGCACAGAGGCTGCTGAACGCACAAAGGAAATTCAACTGCCAAGATGCAGCCGAAGGGAAACGTGTGGCACACAGCACAAGCTCTCCACTGTTCAACCAAAGTCAGCCTTCCTAGAGCTTAAGCCCATTGCTATGAATGATCCTATTTTGAGTGCACAGGGTGCATAATTCCCTGGGCTTCCGCTGCCCTTGCCCAGCACAAAGATCCCACCCGACTCCTCGAGTGCTCGTAAAATGCAGACAATGTGAGGGGAGACAGAACGGTTTTCTTTGTCTCTGTGTTGGTTTCCCCCCCCCCCCCCCGAAAAAAACCCCCAGAAACATGGGGGTGTCTCTCCCTTTACAGAAAGCAAAAGCAGCAAAGCACTTTACAGGCCTTCCACAAAAGCCTGAAATCAAGGAAGCGGAGTTCTGTGCTCACGTCATATAGGAATCAGTGGGGTGGGCAGAGGGCAACCATAAACACTACTAATGAGAGACAAATGCCTGGACTTTTGGGGAAGCATGCACAGGACTGGGTGTGTAGGTCAGCAAGCTCTCAACTGGGACATTCATAGTTTAAAAAAAAAACCTGGCTCTACCATTAGTTCACTGGGCAAGCAGCCACCTTGCCTATCTGCACTGTAGGGTTTGACCCTCCTTACAGGACTACAATGAAGAATTCTTGAAAATGTAGATGAAGCTACTTTAATACAGACAAGGACCTAGCACACAAGAAGGGAAAAGACCCACAGCACAGTGGTAGGGTAATGGCTTTTTGTATGCCGAAGGTACCTGGTTCATTCCCTAGTACAGTGGTACCTCAAGTTACATACGCTTCAGGTTACATACGCTTCAGGTTACATACTCCGCTAACCCAGAAATAGTGCTTCAGGTTAAGAACTTTGCTTCACGTTGAGACCAGAAATTTTGCTCCGGCGGCGCGGCAGCAGCAGGAGGCCCCATTAGCTAAAGTGGTGCTTCAGGTTAAGTACGGACCTCCGGAACGAATTAAGTACTTAACCCGAGGTACAACTGTATCTGCAGGTAGGGCAGGGAAAGGACACTCCTTTCCGAAACCCTGGAGAGCTGCTGCCAGCCAATGCAGACAATATTGAGCTACAGGGCCCAATGGTTTGACTTGATATAAGGCAGCTTCCTATGTTCCTGTAAGAGGCGCAGTGCAAATATGCAGCAACGGACCACGAGATTCAAAAGTAAAATACATCTAAAGGCCAAATTTCTGGACCCCAATCAGTCTCACTCTTCTTCTTTTGGATATTCATTAAAGTAAGAGGAATTCTAGTTATTGCCATTCCATTTTTTGTCTTTGCTGACAAACCTTTAACATGCTCTCATTTCTTGTACGTTAGCACCGCTGCTTCAAGCAGACACTACAATATATTTTTTTCAGGCACTAACCTACAACAAACTGTTGCCCGGGTCCAACAGAAAGAGCTCCCCTCACTCTTCTATGCCAAATAAAAGTTTTCTCACTGACAGCTCACCATCCATTTAGAAAGAAATCTGTCTAAATTCAGTTTAACGCATCTCCACTAGGCAATAACCAGCCAGGATGTTATGCCTTGTCTGAATGAAAGATTTCTTTAAAACATCACAGCCTATAGACTCAAACAGATGTTTAAACTGAAGTGGAATAAGATCCTGCTTCAAACGACAAGATTTGATTTTCTGGATTCCCTTCGGTTATGCGAAGAATCAGCGTCCAGTACATAAACCTACTTACAGAAAATATCTTACTGCTCCAGAGAGAGATTAAAGCTGGTGCTGGGAGGGCGGGGAAAATCCAGGAAATCAAAAGACAAAAGCTAGGGAGAACATCTGTACCAATATTCATAAAATCATGTTAGACGGGTTAATACAACAGAGGCATCTGGAGAATTTATGGACCTAAACACGATTAAGAAAAAGAGAAGAACGAACTCAGAATACCTGCTGGGCCTATGAGAAGGAGAAGGGAATTGTCTTTATATTTATTGAGGTGTAGGGCTAAAGTACAGGAGAACAGCAAAAATATGAGAGCCTAATGTGGTTTCCAATAGCAGTGTCAGTGGGAAAAATGTCTTTGTAAGATAGAAAGTGGAAAAGATTTAAAAGGAAACAAGCTGCTGCCGACAGCATCTTGTCTAAAGTGGAATGGGAATGAGCTTTCCTTCCCACCTCTCAGGCCGAAAAGCATTGCTCCAACCACACAGTCAGGAACACAGAATGCTGCTCCCAAATCCTGATACATGCCTCCTCTCGACTCTCTTTTGTTCCAGTGCACAAAGGGAACTGGCATAAGGAATTCACATGTATATAATATCTAGAATTCGAGAGACGTCAGTCCTTCAACAGCAGGGCTGAGGAGCAGAGTCAAAGCCCAGGTTTTACAACATACTCCTTTAAAAAATGAAATATGGTTTGCTGTGATAGCTGAATTAAACTGGTAAGCCATTGCCTGGTAAGCAGGGGGCGGGGGGGGCGTGTGTTGGGTGCGGGTTTCTGCTAACCTTGGTTTGGTGTGATGTCTAAACAAACAAGCCAATGTCATGCTCTGCATCCAGAGATTGCTGCAACACAGATATAGGAAGTAAGCTAACAAGTGCGCTGAGATGATGGAAATCCAACCCAGGCAGACTGGGATCTGGAATAAGATTAAATTAATTGAAATATCACTCAAGCTGAAGGAGCGAAAATGAAATTAACATCATGAAAAACAGGGGATTCAGTATCGGGTTGACATTTTGTATTCTTGTTGAAAAGTTCTGATTTATTTTTAAAGGCTAGGGGCGCTGATTACTAGTGGTGGTGGGGAACCAAGCAAGAGACCATGAGATGGGAACAAAGGGGAGATATTAAGTGCCTTGTGCCATGAGATTTAGTGCCCTGAGCCATCATTTCCTAAATCCTTTCCCAAAATCAGGGCTCCTCTGGTGATTTCTTCTTTTTCCCTCCACAACTATGTCAGCTAGAATGATGCTCAGCTGTTTAAAACAAAACAAAAAAGGCCTTGCTTACTTCCATGGGACTTACCATAAGATCACAACAATAGTGTTGAGACAATGCCGAAAGTAGGTTATAGACAAAAATCTACATAAACTGAGTTAAGTTTTAGTTGACAATGTCCTCCTAGCTACTTAACTGTGTTTTCTGCTACCACCGATAGTGGAGATCCCTCCAAATGTCAGAACACTGAACTTGATGATATACTATCCTGAACACATCCTGGCACAATGCAGGGTAGAACGTTTCTAAGGGACAGTATCCACCAAGCTGAAATGTGCATCACAGCATCTGTAAGAATATCTGCTACATCCTTCTACCACAATGAGAGGCTCGTTCTTCCAGGGAAGTGTTTTTGGCACTCAGATGAGACAGCAAATGAGAAAGCACCAAAGCTATTAGTGGCTTGCTTAGAACTTGTTCAGCATGAAGAAAAAGAAGGAGGAACCGTAAGTCATAAGATACATGAAAGGAAAATGGAGGCAAATAGCTCTCCTCATCTAAGGAATAAAACTGCTGCTTTAAGTTATTTGGGATGGATACCAAGAAGTTTTTAAGAGATAGGGCAATAAATCAAAAGTCCTCCTAAGAATCAGCACAGAATCCAGAAGGCAGATTTCTGCTAATTCCAACCAAAGCTTTTCTGCAAATTCCAACCGAACTGCTAATTCCAATTGCATCTTTTATATTATAGGACCCTTACCTGAAAAAAAGTCGAAATAGTACCAGCATCTAATTTGCATTTTACGTTGAGGTTTTGGAGATGAAAGTTTCTGACTTACCCTAAGACAAAGGTCTCCTTTATATATGTATTTAAAAAGTAGAGGCTGGAAAGAGGGTAAACAGGGTGTACGTGAAAGGGTCTTTTGCACGAGTTTGCAGCCATTTGGGCTGGAGACCTCCCCAGAGTTTGGCCAAGGTTGCTGAGGAATACTGCAACTCCTTTGTTCCACTAGGTTTTCCCTGGAGTTCCCTGGCACCTTCAAAATCATGTATAGGGGGCATTTGCTTAGCTCTGTCCAAGCTGTAATTAAAACTGCAACTTAAACTAAATGGACAAATAGTTAACACTCTGAGAAAAGGGAGTTAACAGCAATTCAAAATAGTTTAAAACAAATTACAATTTGCTTTTTTTAAAACTGCTTTTCGAAAATATTTGTATTGCTTGGGACAAAGTCTGAAAAGTTATGTGACATATCAAGTTTCTTTGATGGGAGAGACTAATAACCCAAGCAAAGTTACATAATATAAAAATGGAAATAAAATTTAATATCTATAATTTCATGTTTATGTATGCTTGTCCAGATCACAAAAAAGTGATAGCAAAACCTAAATCAATATGACCTGCAAAGCTGGGATATTAACCAATGAAATGTCTATTTTCAGACTGGTCCCAGGGAAATTATTACAACTAGTTACAGAAATTAAAGATGTGTGAAGGTGCCTTCTGATAAGCTCAGGATTATTGCCATAAAATATATTTGCAGAATATAAATTATTGCATGTTCTCAGGTGTTCCAATGAGATATTCTAAGGAGGCTTCTTTCAAAACATTTAACACTTATTCCGTCGCTTTTGAGGCAATAATGTTAGGGTTGTCAGCTTTATTGACAGACATCAAAAAGCTAAGGAGAATTAAACATGTAAGACTTAATCCTGTATCACTGCTTCAATGTAGAACAAAACTGCAAAAATGAACATTTGAAGAGCTGCAGAGCACATACTGTATCTTTTACAGCATTTTATCTTAAAGATGAATATAATAAACGAGTTATTCCGGGGACTGAGACGGATGTTCTCCAGCCAACTTTTTTTTTTTTTTTTTTTTGCAGAAGAAAAGGGTTTGCAGGTGGCAGAAACATTTCCCATATCAACACCCCCCCCAAAAAAAAGCTTGCCATTTTTATACAGGTTTGCTGCTGTTCACAGCCCCACTTGACTACAGCTTCTGTATGAAAAATAGCCCTGCTTCTTAGTAACAGTGACATCACACAGCTAGATTTGGCAGTGCTAGATGGCCCCAAAATGTTAAAAGCCGCTTGGGGTTTTAGCAGGCTTGCTGTCAACAGGGAAACATGCTGAGAAAAAAATGGCACACTTGCTCCAGAGGCAGCTTCCGTACTGGAGAGGAGAACCTCAAACTGCTTCTAAAACCAGGCAAAGTTTTGACCGGAAGACTTTCAGCAACTCTGGTATCACACATCTCTAGCAGTTAACCAGTGGGTTTTAAGATGCAGAGTTTTCCCCCTGGAGCAAATCAACCATGGCTGATGAAACTAGGGAAAACATGCATGCTATTGTATAAGGAATCTGAATTTTGAAACATGGGTGTTCAAACTGTGACACAGACACGGCCCATGTTAGTGTCTACGTTAATAAGCTGCTTACAGCTTGGGCTACAGAATCTTAAGGGCTGGTTTGCTCAAGTGCTGGGCGTCTTATCTGTGCCCTGAGATTGGAGTGGGGGGTGAGGGCTCCTTGTTGAGGTGTGGCTCACTTTGTGGCAATACAGGAGCCTTTCCCTAGAGCAGCGGTTCTCAACCTGTGGATCCCTAGATGTTGTTGGACTACAACTCCCATCATCCCTGAGCTCCGGCCTTGCTAGCTAGGGGTGATGGGAGTTGTAGTTCAACAACATCTGGGGACCCACAGGTTGAGAACTGCTGGCCTAGAGCATAGCCTCACCTGTGGAACTCCCTCTGCCTGGAAGCACAGAAAGCAGCAACATGACTGGGCATCCGATTCCAGGTTAAGAAACTTTCAGCCATGCTTTTGGTGGAATGGGTGTTATTCTGAACTGCTCCTGCATTTCTTCATGGTTATGGAATAATGACAGTTGTGTTGTAGAGGTTGCAGTTTTCAGAGAATAGCAGACATATAAGAGTTGCAAGGGACCTAGCCCCTTCAAAGCAAGAATAATTTCCACTGCTTTAATGACTTGTTCTGTTCGGTGTTTTGTAAATTGCCCTCAAATCTGCAACTGATGAAGTGTGGTTTTAAAAACAAGAAAATAAATTAAATACTAATATTGTGCTATAACAGGGCTAGCTATGTCTCAGGATCGAGGGCAGAATATGGCCCTCCTAGCTTCTCTATATGGCCTTAGGGATTCATCCTGGGCCACACCATTTGCCAGCCTTCCTCCAACCCCTCCTCAAGTGCTCAGCTGTGGCAATGCCTTTCTGTTCGTCTGGATGGAATGTGTGTGAGCTCGGCTGTACATACAGATGCACAAACCTCTCTGAGTTTTGCATGTCTGTAAGGCAACTTACTATAGAGAGGCAAGAGTCACGCACTTTTGCATCTGGTTCAGTCCACATCTAGCATCCAGCCCTGGTAATGTTGTCCTAGCATGCAACACTCAGGCAGAAAAATGCAGCCCACCCCCGAGACAGAGTGTGTGCATTTCAACAAAGTAAGCTCTGGAAGGGGAAGCAGAGAGGCACTGGGTCACCTGAACTCACCTCCTGGTCAAGGCAATGTCTGAAATGAGGGTTTTCTGGTTCAGGGCTCGCCATCCTAACCACTGCACCTCAACAGCTGCAAACATGATGAACCTATCAGAGATGCTTACGCCTTGCATAAATCACCTGTTTTGGCTAAACATGCGCCATTCATAGGGGCTTAATCTAGCAAAAACTAAAAGCCATAGAAACCAGACAACCAATACATACAAGTTTGCTCATTACCCTTCATGTCCCACTCTGCTGAGGAAAAGCATATTGACTTTAACTCTGTTCCTTACTTGATGTCAAAACCCGGAACCATTCCAAACTTCGTTACCCCTTAATATGATTTTAAGCAAGCCCTTTGATGCCATTTTAACATAAATTTGGATAAGTATGCCTGTTTATTGGATTCTTTTTACGATCAGGCCATAAAGCCTGGTTCATACAGTATCTTCATCTCTAATGATATTTGTCTAATTAGGAGATCATTAAAGAACTGTGCTCAGTAAGATAAGGCTGCCATATGGATACATTTAAGCAATGTAGTGATGGAAACTTGAAAGAGAAATCCAAGATAGGATAGTCTAAATTGCATATGGATAAATCTTGAATTAACAGTACCTTTGATTTGGAAGATTGTCAGTCATTTGCAAACCTAAATTGATTTAATTAACGCTAAGTGTGAGAAGCACATGACCTCTGAAGCATTTCTGTGAGATCTGTAGTCACACAAAAAGGAAAAAAAGCACCCAACCAACAGTCACACAAAGAGCTAGTATAGTGTGGAGGATTAAAGCTGCAACTTCACACTCATTTACCTGGAAGTAAGACTCACTGAACTCAAAGGGACTTACTTCTGAGTAGACACTTGTATAAGCAGAAAGGGTTCATTCCTAAGCACTTACTAGGGAAAAGTCCCTCTGGATTCAGTATGAGTTACTTCTGGAGTAAACATACATAGGCCTCTATTTCCTTGGAGGTTTTTAAGCAGAGGTTGGATGGCCATCTGTCAGGGATGCTTTAGCTGAGATTCCTGCATTGCAGGGGGTAGGACTAGATGACCCTTGGGGTCCTTTCCAACTCAACAATTCTATGATTCTATCATCTGTAAACCAGCAAAGTTCCCATTTTCAAATCTGCCGGTTTCATGAGGTCACAAAGTATCCTGGGTAAAGCCACAACCTCGACAATCTGTGCTATTGGGCCCTTTGTGGCCCTTACGTAAAAAAAAATTAAAATGTAAGCAAAATTGTTGAACACAATCCAAACCATGACATACCACACAAGAAGGGAACAGAACCACGGTGGAACAGCGCAGGGCCAGAGCCAACAAGAATCCCCAGATTTGTGTTCTCCAAACTTATCTCATGGTTTTGAAATACTGAAGATCGACATGATAGCTAAATGGCAAGTTCAGAATCAACATGCCTCTAAACACCAGGTGCTGGGGACAATGCAAGAGAAGATGCTTGTCTCTTTTCCCCCAAAGACATATGGCCAGCCTCTGTTAGGACAAGAGAATGGAACAAAACAGAACCTTCAGTGTGAACCAGCAGGTCAGACCTTACATTCTAATAGCCCAATAAGCACCAATGGCTTTTACTTAATGCTCAGAGTTTAATAGTTGTTGTTGTTGCTGTTCTTTGCTAAACTGAATACAGAGATGGCTGCTGCTACCCTCCCTGGTCTCCAGCTATTTGTGCACTTTTAATATCATGTGCAACTAAGGAGGAAAAGGGAACTCTGTTACGTGTATGTGTGACGTGTGGGTGGGTGTTGTGCCTACTTTTAAACCTCTCGCTGTACAAGTAAATCCATGATTGCTTGACTCCATTTCTGCAACAGCCACAACTCCAATTTGCAGACCAGGTTCCCCTGGGGTAAAATCCAGTGAGGCACTCCCTGCAGGAGGAGCAGATTTACTGAACTCCGCACCACAGGAGTAATCCCATATCCCTATCTGGCTGCTGCAATGTGCTTCCCAGGACACCAGTCCAGGAAGGGATGAAAACTTGAACATACACAATCCATGCTCTAGCATTCAAAGCTGAGACCAAATGGAGAACTGCAGCTGGGGACCATCCCCACTGTTCCCAACTCACATGATCGAGGCAAAGCGTGAATAAACAGGGAAATGGTTTGAACTGCTCTGACATACATCGTCTTCTTTCAGCTTCTTCCATCTTGCTGTGGAATGCAGCAGATGGGCTCCACTCCTCAGAATGGCCTAGGCAGGCGAAAGGCTACCAATCACTAATTTTGCCTTCTACCCAACACTAATATCCCAACTGTAGAAAAGGAATTGAGAGGCAATATTCTCCTTTACTTGGTGGGATGGGGAATCTACTACTCTCAACCAAAAGAGTTAAATAACCTTCCCATAAGCCCAGTTTTGTGATATCTTCCCATTTCCATGACAAAGGTGCATCATTATTTCAGCTGAAGCCTTCTCCCTTTTTTCTGAGCCCCACAAGAAAAATACAAAGCTGATTCCACTTTCTACAAGTTAATTCAGACCATAGGGAAGAACCCTAAATGCCTACAATACACAATTAAAGCAGCCCCCAAACCTTCAAGCTCCATCACGTGTGAGAACAGGCAACAAGAATTTCCAATTGAGCAGCAGTTTTAGTGCTCACTTTTTATTGTGCTGGAGGATTTAAGGGAGCACAGTAGGAAACTTGGTATACAATACATTGAAAGCTACTGCACTAGCAATCCAAGTCTATTACTGCCAAATTAGCTGCATTTCGAACATCTGTTTAAAACTTTGGGATGACACCAAATGAAATAAAGCCATTCACGCACGACAGCAAGTGCTTTGGAAATTCAGGGAGAAGAGTGGTGATTAGCTGTAAAGTTTGCCAAACACACAGTTCAATAGCACTAACTCCTCTGTATTGCTGCATTCAACGGCTAGCAAAGACACCCCAACTACGCCAGCACTAGTCCCTCGGGAAAGTAATGTGTGGGGTTTAAACTACTCTGCACAAATGTTCATGGTGGCACAATGGATAAATTCAACCTAATATCTGGCATAATTATTGACTGCCTGAAGTTATCCCACAGGCACATGGACAAGTTGCAAATGAACTAGCAATCCACTTCAGGGGCAATCCCAGTAACTGGACCCAAAAGAGAACCGCATCAAGAGGCATGTTATCCCCCTCCAAAATAAGCAGCTTCAATACATAGCATGGTACACTTCTCTGTTTTATTCTGATGTACATACCTATGTTTTTGACGTCTATACAAATGAAATCCAGTAATCGATATACAGCATTCCAAAACCTGGCAGAGTTGCAGAGTCCAAAGGAACAGACTGCCCAAAACAGGGCCACTGAGGTGGGGATAATATACACACACACACAAGAAAAAAAGGTCTGATTCATCTTGGAAACCATAAATACCTCTTCTTACTAAACCATACATTCTGTTTAGATAAACAACCAATTTTCTCAGCGGTATTTAACTTTTATGGGGCACTCAACTGTTTTGAATAGGAAATACATCCCAGCCACTGGCAGGCTGTTTCCTTTACACCTTTCCAATCACTCAGCTAAAGGCTTCCAATCTATCTCTGTTTCGGGCCCATCAGCTGGCCTTTTTGCCTTCCTTTAAATACCTCCACTCACGGTATTTCATGTACAGATTAGTAAAAACACATCCACACCTTTGGCATGGGAGTGTCGTACAGGGAACAGTGATGAAGAGGGCAAGCCTCCCAGGTCCATGCCCACAACCAATATGTGTAGGCTATCTTGCCACTCAGAGAATGCCTGAGAACCAAGCACAAAATCCACATGAGCCATGTGAATTATGGACAAAATCAGAGAGCGGTGTTTTCCTTCGTAGGCATGTGAAAAGAGCCCTGGTCCTTCTCCTGTGACCTCACTTGTGTCACTGCAGAGAAGTAGGTATACTTGGTAAAAAGGTAAAGGTACCCCTGTCTTGCCAGTCTTGCCAGACTCTAGGGTTGTGCGCTCATCTCACTCTAGAGGCCGGGAGCCAGCGCTGTCTGCAGACACTTCCGGGTCACGTGGCCAGCGTGACGAAGCTGCATCTGGCGAGCCAGCGCAGCACAGGGAATGCCGTTTACCTTCCCGCTGGTAAGCGGTCCCTATTTATCTACTTGCACCCGGGGGTGCTTTCGAACTGCTAGGTTGGCAGGCGATGGGACCGAACGACGGGAGCGCACCCCGCCGCGGGGATTCGAACCGCCAACCATGCGATCGGCAAGTCCTAGGCACTGAGGTTTTACCCACAGCACCACACCGCGTCCCTTGGTAGCTACACCCAATGAAACATCCTGAGAAGCCAAGTGGGTAAACTGAGGCCTCAGAGTTCCCACTCACAGAGGGAGCCAAGTGTAGGCTATAGGCATGCCCTCAACTAGTGGAGAGCCTTGTGGACAGGAAGCTCAAGGGACAATGGAGGAGAGAGGACACAGAGCCCTACTCTTCCACTTCACGCAATTATCAGTGCTTTAACTCAGAGTTACAGCAAAGTATTCGGAGAACTAACTCTCTTCTCTAGCTATTTACAGTAAAGTTTGAATTTTCATCCCCACAATTCAGCAGCAGCCTTTATCAAACCTAGCTTTTAACAGAGAGGAGTTCTCTTGCATTATGGAAATAGAAGTTTGAGGACACTTAATTTAAAAGCTATTCCAGGCAGACCAGAACTGACAGCGCCCAGAATCTTTACATGATGAACATACGGAAAATCAGACGCCACAGCGGTAGAGTACATTTCTATTAAAGTTCAAGAACAAAGAGAGAGGGGGGGTTAAATATAAAATAACTCTCCACACGGTTTGCACCAGGAGCTAGGCACTTGTTGGAATGGTCGCTCCTGCTGCTGGTAGTGGATTTGGCAAAGGGTTCAAAATAGGCACCTATTCAGTCTGCTCACGTGATTTTAACATGCACTCCAGAATTCTTAGAGATTAGTGAAAGAACAAGACTATTAAATTTATGAGCACTCAAAACAACTTGTCTTCAGAAAACCAATACAACCAGGATAATTGACTCTTCCCACAATCATATACCAAACAAGTGTCAACTTTCATACTTCATGGAGGCAAGAATTTGAGTTTAAATGCTCAAAATTCCAGAGCTGGGAAACTTACATTAAAACCTTTTTCAGGAAAAAATCTCAGGAAGAAAGATTCAAACCATTCTCTAGTGAGAAGGAACCCAAAATTCATAGACCTAAGTCACCGTGGGATGTACATCACAATTCTATGGAAGTATAAGAAAGGTTGTGATTTAGGGCAATAATTCAGCTTTTTAAATATATATTAAAAATGCAAGTTGTACTAATGTATTCTTAGGGCAGTGTACATATAGCCTGGCCTAGACAAAGGAGTGAATTTTTGTATTTCCAAATCAAATTGCAACAAGGAAAGAAGTTTCCTTTCAGTGTCAAGACTCAGTGTGCTATATTCTCAAGTTGCTTGACATATGACCATAGAGTTGGCCATTACCATGACTAAGGCAGGCTACAACCATTCCACATAGCATGGAAACTGGGTCTGCTGAGGATTCAAAGAGTGTGCTGAGCTAATTGAGAGCTAGTTCCAGCACTCACAACACAAAGCTAACTTCTACCAAGTCAGACCGTCAGTACATCTATCCTGGTATTGACTCCTTTGCCTGGAGCACCACTCAAGGGTCTGACGCAGAAGTCATTCCCATTGCCTGCTAACTAAACCCTTCTAGCCAGACACAGCTGAACCTGGGACCTTCTGCATGCAAAGCGCATGCGCCACCACTGAGCTAAGATTAATGGTGTCTTGATAGGGCTTCACAAAGCCAGCTTTTATGACAGGTTATTTATGTGCTAAATAACCACAAATACTTCAACCAGAAAATCCAAGTTCTTTTACATGACAGAAGCATGCCACCTAGGCAAACTTGTATAAATATACTTCACTTACCAAGTTATCACTCTAGGAGCCAACGCAGACTTACCAGCTTGCCTGCCAATGGTCTACTTTGTTAGATGTTTGAAGCACACCTTGGCTATGCAAACATATGTTGAAATAAATCCTCTACAGGACTTCTAAAGAACATATTGTAGAATTGACCCCAACCACCTTGGTGTTCACTAATTCCTACCCACCTTTTCAGTTCCTGTGATAAGATACCAAAGAGCAAAATATTCACCCACCAAGGAAAGCAACTCCAACACATGAGTTCTGTTCTTTGTCAGGAAGTGTGCCAGATCATATTCCTCCTTTTCCATTACTGAAATCAAACACAATCAAGTTGCACAGGTGCTGCTGAACACACAAATTGGGCAGCAGTCCCTTATCACTTGGCCACGCACAGCATTCACCGTAACTTCCAGAGCCCCAACAGAATTTCCCTTCCAGTTACAAAATGCAGACCGTTCCATATCCAAGACCACAGCACATCCAGCAACATAATTTTCAGTCACCTCTCCATGTCCCCTTAAAACATTAAGCGTGTGATAGGATATTTCCTAGGGAGCACCCATCCACCAGGAATGAAACTATCTTGGCACAGCTGAGGAAAGCTATCTGGCTGGGCTATACAAAATGAGGACAGACTTAGCAGGTCAGTTGATGCCCTTGGCTTGAGTTAGATATCTCAGATAGCAGCAGCAGTCACCTTGGCTGGACAATCAGGCTTCTGAATCCAAATCTTTTGGCAAGGTTAAATTCGTAGTGTGGAAGCCTCGTCCAACATGCCAGCTGCCTACTCTTCCTGCACCTGCGTACACCCAGGCAAGAGGAGGCCCCCAGACAGCTAGCTCTTCCTTACATTCTCCTGGCTCATCAACATTCACATTTGAATAGGCCGAAATTGTTTTATTCTTAGTCCTCAAAATGCAACCTTCAGACTGCTCACATTTAAATCACGTTGGTATTTAAGCTGTCACACTTGCGCTGCCGGGCACCGCCGAGTCCCACCTGAACATTTCTGTTCCAGTGCCTGTCGCATGGCACCAGTGATATTCAGTTTAAGGTTAAAGGAATGATTTAAAGGATGTTAACATTTATCATTCCTCACCATTTTATTGCAACATATATAAAAACCAGAAGGCATGCCTACGAATCCACAGTCTACTCTCCAGGATCTCAGGAACAAACAGATAACCTGTAGGTTTTGCTTTTCTTTATACACCCCAATGACTCCCTGTGTTCCCCAAAGTTTTATGTGGCATAAGGTAACAGTAAGGATTGCCAAATAACAGCACATCATCTTCTTTTTTACTATTTTTTTTTTAAAAAAAAATTTGTTTTAAGTTGGAAATAAAGTACAAGGCAATTAATGTCTTTGCCATGGAAGATGGCAGCAACTCCAAGCAATTCCAAAAGTAGTTATTTGATTTGCTGCCCCACAGAGTGAAGAACTCCAAGTTTGCTTTGAGGAGGGTCCTACCAAAAAAGGAAAAGCCATTTGCAGTGGAAGTTGCAGCAGGTCTGCCAATACGGTATTTTAAAAGATGAATTCCCAAAGGCAGCAGTACGAACTTGGGTGCACGGCATTCTCACAAACATGAGGTGTTGGGATGGGGAACACTCTAGAGCCACCCCTTCCTGCTTTGTTGCAACTTAGCGTGCTAACATTTTCTCTTTTCCAAACATGCCATGGATATTCTAAGGGAAGCTGAAGATTTAAGCCATAGCACCATGTGAGGACAGAGAATAGCACTGGGCTTGGATTTAGGTTCTGCCTCTGACATGAAGGCAAGTCTATCTCCTCCAGCCACAGACCCTATGTGTAAGTAAAGGTAAAGGGACCCCTGACCATTAGGTCCAGTCGTGGCCGACTCTGGGGTTGTGGGGCTCATCTCGCTTTATTGGCCGAGGGAGCCGGCGTACAGCTTCCGGGTCATGTGGCCAACACGACTAAGCCGCTTCTGGCAAACCAGAGCAGCGCACGGAAACGCCGTTTACCTTCCCGCTGGAGCGGTACCTATTTATCTACTTGCACTTTGCCGTGCTTTTGAACTGCTAGGTTGGCAGAGGCAGGGACCGAGCACAGGATTGTTGGGAGGGCAAACACAGTAAATATATGCTGTATAAAAAACAACAGTAGCCTTTCCTCTTCTTGACATATCAAGCTAATCTGGGAGCGTCCTATAATTCCCTTCAGTCTTCCATTCTATTGCTTCCTTTATTTCTTTGTCCTCTTATTCTCTCCTTCTTTCTTCTTTCTTGTCTCTTTCTCCTTATCTCCATGCCCTTTCGATCTCTTCCCACCTTCCTTTCTCCCACCTTATTTCCCCCCTCTTTCTTTTCCTCTCTCCCCTCACATCCCACTTTAGTATTTCTCTCCCTTTCCCAACCTTCCCCCTCCCTTTTCTTTTGTCTACTGCTCAGAAGAACCTGAAACTCAGCCAGGAAGGATGATTTTAAGCCCATTTCTGGAGCTGCTGTGCACCCCCCTCCCCTTAATTTGGAGGGTGGCCCATCCAAGGCTTGCAAATGATTATTTGACTTGATCACGTAAGTTCTATACTGCTTAATATATATATATTTAAAAATCCCTAAGAGTTGGACACAAAAAACAACCCTGAAGCAAGAACAGGCATCTTAAACAAAATATTACAAAAATACAATACACAGTTACATATAAAAATGTTGCATTAATACAAAGTTACTAATATAAATAAATCAGTGTCAATTCATTTTCATTCTGACACACCCTCCCTCTCAGCCTCCAGGTTCTCACCTGGGGTCCAAATATTAGGTTGCAAGGCCCCCCAGAGATAAAACAAGGCGTCCTAAAGGGACAGAAGAGAGTTCAGTGCTGGGGGAGGAAAAGCGGAGGATTGCTGCTGCCCCAAAACAGCCAACCTGCCACTTCCTCTGAGATTGCAAACTGTGTTGCCGGATCATCAACCTAGAACCCACAATCACGGAGCCTCAGAATGACTGTGTTTGGTTTCAGAACTCTCATGCAAGGGGTGGGCATGGGAAGAGGGGAAAACTCCACTGCCTCCTTCTGAAGCCCTCTGCTTTTCTCAAAGCAGTACCACAAACCTCAGGGAAGGGCCAGGGCTCAGCCCCACTGCCATTCTTCAAAAACGACTTCCCACTCTCGCATCAGGCAGCAGCATCCCAATGCACATTAGCTGCCCCTCAAGAAGCTAAAGCAATTAAATGCCACCAAGACAAGACAAATTTCAATACACCACCAGTTCATATTAAAAATGAGCCCTGGGTCTGATAGGGCGGGAAAGGACCGGAACGCATCGGGGAATTTATCATGGCATTCTCCTGCTTTGGCTTTTGACTTGTCTAACTCCGAGGGGCAAGTCCTTTGACTTTCTTCCTTGCACATGTGTGTGTGTGTGTGTGCGCACACACACACACACACACAGGGTCAGGGCTCTGGCATCATCTTATCCAGAGCTTCAATGCTGCCAAACAGCTACCTTGCCTCATTTCATCACTTCTGATAAATCTGCTGACCTCTGCATATAGCGGCTTGCTTTATACCCTTCCAAAAATTATCGTGCAAAGAAAAATAATTCTCTCTGTAGAGACTCTCCTCCATGGGGAAGAAAGGTTGCATCTCACGCTCCTGCAAGGAAAGTAGGTGTCAGAACATTTCAGAGCAGCGGCTGAGGTCAGGACTGGAGTTTTTTTACTTCTCACAGCTATTTGGAGTGACACAAACTACATCTAAAAAGTGCCAAGAGGAGTTTTTTTTAATTATTTTTTTAAAAAATCCTTTGCAGTTTGGGGAGGGATCGAGGAAGGCAAAGCATCTCTGATTTGTATATTAAAGCACAAACATCTGTCCTACTGATGATATTCTAGGGAAGCACATTAGCATAAAATTTAACGATGTCAAATAAGTGGATGTGAAATAGGGACTGCGTAAAGCCACTATTTCCAAGCTTGACAGAAACATCACTGTTTAGAAATGCAAATGAAACCATTATGTTCAATAATTATATGAAAATATGAACAGTTCAGCATGTTTTCCAGCCCTGATGGCGGTTAATGGGATGTACGCTTATGTAAATAACTACTATTAAAGCTAATGCTGAAAAAAACTAATAAATTCACACTAAAGCAACTGATTTAGTACGCTTTTAAAGCCCAGCAGTGCTCACTTATTAGGAAGGAGTGCATTCTTATGTTTAGAACTCATCACTGTTACAAGTCACTGCAACTCCATCAATTACCCGGCATTAATGAAAATGGGACACATACAAAAAAAAATTATTGCCTCTCAGCAGTTTTCCTTAAAGACAAAATATAGAGGTATTACTGCCATGGGGCCTGGAGGGGAACTCATCAGCAACATAATCTTTATTGCTACAACTGCACTTCCTGCATTTTAACCCAGGGGTATTTCTCCTGTCCCAAAAAGAGCTATGCTTTCCATGAAATTTATAACACACCTGCATTTCAAAGGGAAGCTCTGAAAACTTAAGAGTCACTTCTCCAACATAAAATAGAGGCCTGCTCCAAGCAAAGCATAACCCAGACACCAAGCTAAGGTGCCAAGGGCAACTGGCTGGGATGTTGAACCTGACCGGATCCATATAGAGACTGTATGTTTTGGTCTGGCCACTTGCTCCATTCCCTTCAAAACAATCATGAATCTTGGGGTCTTTCCCATGCTTGGAGTTGGAACCCAAAAGATGACCAAAAAATAACCATGATCAGTGATGGAAAGTTGGCCTACTACTCATCTTCAAACTGTCCTTCCAAACATCACTGGAAGAGTGGGTTGCAACAAGCCTCTTGTCATTTTTAATATTGCAGCCCAAATGGAAACTTATGAGAGAAGTCCAAACTTGGCACTTCTATTGTGACGATGAGGGCCGTTTTCTATCCAACACCACACTCAGAGAATTCAGCGTGACACTCTGCCACAGCAGAATTCACTCAAGCAAAAACTGTATGCAAGAGATGTTCACCCAAGCGCTGGGGAAAGGAGATCCACAAATTCCTGAGCTCTAGGTTAGGACCCTCTCCCTAACCCTTGGCTTGCCCATAGGCATGGTTTTCAGTTTGGTGGCTTCATTGTCTCAAGACCAAATTCTCTGTCCCATGCTAAATTAATCCCTGGATATATAATTCATCTCATTCTTCTACCCCGTATTTTCTTTTGCAATGCTGCCCTGTACAGAGTAGCTAATCTGCTGCTCAGGGTAATTCCTCCTTCTGTTTGAACAGAGTAAGTCCTTAAAGCTGAGTAGCTTCTGTTGTTGTTGGAACTATGCTGTCAAAGGTCTAGGAGCATTCAATAAAGGCACAGCTCTGGCAGAACCTGCATGTGGGGAGGAAATAATCAAGCTGTCCATCAGCGTTTAGGGTGAGTATCCTTCCAAAGGAAGATTTGGTAAAGAAGGACACACATAATAAACTGATAGCAAAGTCTAGACTTTTTTAAAGGCTTCCAACAAAATGAGACAATCATGGGATCTTCTTGATTATGATCTCCAGTACAGTTCTTTAAAGATACTCATAAGCTTGAAGACACAATCCAACCTAAAGTGAAGAACTTTAGCACCTCTGGATCTCCATCTTGGCTTTTGAGGAGTGACATACAAAGTAAGTTTCACATTTAGCTTATCTACATCAGATTTTATTTATAATCTGGGAGGATCTGCCCAACTGTGTAATTCTGCCCTCTCTGTTCTGAGATTAGGGGGGAAAGTAGCACTTAAAAAACTAATACTATATCAGGACTCATGCCACATTGAACTGCTTATTCCTTCAGGGACATGGTGATAGGGCTGCCAACTAGGAGTTTAGCTCTAAAGAGAAATTTGAGCAGCCACCGGGCCTGGTTCACACATTATCATAAACTGCAGGTACAAACTATGGTGTACTGTGAACAAAGAGCATGCTGGTACTCACTGCTCAAATTGCACCAACCCCACTCCTCCCTTTGAAAGAACCAAACCAGAGGATTATCTTAGCACTGCATGTGAACCAGCACGCATGGTTAGTTTCTCTCCAAACAAACCATGAGAGGAAGCCAAGAACAAACCTTTTTTGGACAGAACCCAACCACAAGGGCTAGTTCACACATAATGTTAAGCCAACAAACTTTTTTTCCTCCTGTGTCAGAAAAGGGAGTGGGGGGAGAGCATGATTTGAGCAGCAGGCCTGGTAAGCCACAGCTCGTTTGGAATTATGGCTTACTAGGACACGCAAACCAGGCAATTTTAGCAGCAACCAAAATTAGACTGCAAGACAGCAGCAAAATTGTTGTGCCTATGACAATACTGCAAAGGTGTGTTATGGGATTGCTGAAGTTTCAAGGCAACTGGAAACATATAATATTGTCATGGTTTTCAAGCAATTGGCAAAATTGAAACAAATATGAAATGGAGGACACTTAAGATGTGAAGGATCTTAGGCAAAACAGTTTCAACAAAAAAATCATAATACTAATTTTCTAATGTGCAGCTACTCACCACAGCAAAAATTCTATAGACAGTAGAACACACTCATCTTTCCTGAACCCAGCCAGGCAAAAGCAAGAGTTTGAAAAAGGCCTGCAAAAGTGCATGACTTTGGGGAAAGGGATGAAGGGATGTTGTGGTCCAAAGAATTATTTAACTGACCCTTCCCTATACCCCAAATCAAGCCAGTTCAGAGGACTGAAACTATGAGGACTGAAACTGTGACAGTCAACTTTGCAATGGGAAAACACAAAACTTGTCACCCTGCGAAATTTCCTACATTTCGCTTAAAAGGAGGGTTGACGGTAGGGGACCGCGGAGGAAGAGATGGGAAGGACATTAAAAAAACTTGCCAACAAAAGGAGGGGACATTTTTTAGAAAGGGACAGATGGCAGATTGGGAGATGACAACACCCAGTGAGCAGAAAAGCCAGAAACATCAAGTCTAGGGGAGGTTCAGTAGAGGGAGAAAGCAAAACAAGCCATTCCAACTCAGTTGAGCTTTCTGAACATATCCCAACCTTCCCAAAACCAGCAGCCTGACAAAAGAGCTAGCACTACATTGCAAAAATGTGTGTCATTCCTCTTACTGAGGAGAGGATGTGATGGAGCTTGATGTGAGAGTCAATACAAGATTCTAGATATGCACACTTGCAAACTGGCAAAATATTGCTGATGTTTCAAAGCTGAGACTCTGATACCTCCATCTTTGAGTTGGCCTCCCTCCTTTACCCTCTTCTCCTCCTGTGAACTTTCTATTCTTCTGTTTCCTCTATTATTTTTCTTTGAGACAGCTTTCATCAAGTTGGAGGTCTATCCTTCTTTGCACTTACACAACCTCTTTTTCCTGTCTTTGGGGTTCAGAATTTGGAGGAAGCCGTCGCTTTTAGTGGACGTTGGCTGCGAAATGAATGGCATTTTTAACAATATAAAAGAAAAAAATGTGGAAATCCAATAAATATCTGAATTTCAAAACCATGTACTTGGTTGAATCCTATTAAAATAGATAGTATGGGATGCAGAGTTCTTTGCTTGGGTTCTTAAACTTACTCTACTTTTTTATCCAGAGTTGGCCCAGTGAAGTCACAGCAGACAGCTCAGGTCACGACAAATGTACAACCTGAAGGAAGCACAAAAGGCCAGACAAGAAGCCATTGAGACACCAAGCGGGTGGTGGAAGCTAATTTGTTCACCACTGCATGGTTACAATCATTGTGATAAATGGCTTGCAAAAAAAAAAGGATACCAATTGCTTTCACCAAATAAATCCTTTTATCCAAAAGGGAAGAGAAGGGATAAAAAAGTGTTCTGCCATCTGAATCACCGAAACTACTTTACAAGTGAAGGCCATTCTAAGGTTAAAAACAGTAAGACAAATTTGCTGCTGATTAATAATAAAGCCATTCATTTTATTCTTCAAATCTAAAGTAATTACAAGCCAGAGTATGGCAAATGGATTTAGCTGAAGCCATTATTACGTCAGGAAAATCCTTTAAAGAAGAACAGTCATTTAAAAGACTAAACTGAATAATGAACTCTCCTGAACAACAATTATTATGAGATTGATTTATTGAAAGTGCATTTAATCATGCAAGAAATGTTTAAAACTTTGCAAAACAGTTCAGTAAGGCAGCAACGCCAATCACGGGGCTGGCCCAACGTGCTCATTACTGCCGAGGGGGCAGGAGAGACAGGGGAATTCATTTCGGTAGGAGCAATAAAGTATATCAATTTCTCTGAATCCACATTTCTAGTCAATTTGCTACAGTGCAGGCTCCAGCAATTAATGATCTCATTTACCACTTGTGCCTCCATTTAGGAGACCTCAATCTTGGCCTTCTCTTGGGTCCAAGTGTCAGCAAGCAGACCATAACTCAGAAATGCAACCCGTGCGCACAGAACATCCACAACGCCAGGGCCCACTGTAAAATTATCACTGCGGTGTCTGTTTCCACACAGCAAGTTGCATCTTCAAAGCAGCTTGCTCGCCACACGGACAGGGGAATCTGCCACATGCAGCCTGAAACCTTTTGAGAGTTGGAACTTATCCATTTCTAAATGAGCACCAAACAATTTCTTAAACTAATGAGGGAACACTATATTACTGAGACTCCCCAGAAAGTATTTCTGTATAAAGGAGCCAGTGCACACAATCCTTGAGCAAGGGACAACTTGTTCAGAGAAATCACAGCTAGGCTATTATTTCTTTTTTCTCTCCCCGGCCTCCCAAAAATCTGGACTGGCTATTCATTTAGGTGCTTAATTTTTAACCTGCCCCATCCCAGTAGCTCTGAGTAGGCTACATTACTTAAGATGTAAATACAAAATTACTGAAAACGTACCCCGTAGGAAACCGTATGTATTTAAACAGTAGTTTGATTTATATAATGATTTTGGATTTCCCCACACCCAATAATCCTTGCCACAACTCTCGAAAGGCAAGTCAACATTAGTGGTGTGTGTCTTGTCTTGGACTATCCAGCAAGTCCACGCTGAGCTAGCATTTTAACCTGGTATTTCTCAGCTATTAGCCATTATGCACCACCCACGATCAGCTGTTTAGCCAAGCCCCTAAAAGCCAGAGCAGACAATAAAGGATTCTTAGCCCAGAAAATCCTCCAGCTCACCCTTCGGGTGGTTGGAGAGCCACCTGGTCCAATTTGCCCCACTACAAGAACTCACAAAATCTGCCTCTAACTCAATTAACACTGGGTGCCACAAGCAAAGGAAGACTCCGCGCCAGAAGTGCCTGCAATTCAGGAAAGAATTCAAACCTCCGCAAGCAGTGGCAATGCAAGAGGAGTAACGCCTCTGCAAAAACTGTGGGTCTTGGCAACTGTCACAGACAGGGCTGTGGATTTAATAGGGGCCAGAGTCACTGCCTGGACATGAAAGTTTGACAGGGTGCCGCGCTGCATGACAAGACAGCCCATTCGGGATTGCCATGAGCTTCTGTGATGACACCGCTTTGAGGTTTAATCCCACAGAGCTGGCATTAGGGGCAAAATGTCACTCTTTAAGGACACCCCGTTAATCCTAGCTTCCACAACCACAAGCAACCCAATCTGCCTTTGTTCTCATAAGCGTCCGGTATTTCAAGGGACAAACTAAACCAAGTGAATTAAGACTGAAAGTGTCTTCAAGAGCATTTCTGAGCTTTGATAAATTTAAACACTTAGCATTATTTTAATGCCGGTCTTCCTTGATGTTAGTTTAGGAGTTCATAAAAATTTCAAGGCATGTGTTATTTACCCAACAGCCCTTGACTACGCCTTCTACATTTAACAAGTTGCTAAATACATATATTATTTAACTGATGCCACCATTATGGTTGAGCATATAAATATTCAGGGAGTTTTTAATAAGCTGAGCTTTTATCCATTAGGCCATAATGACTGTTTGGAAACCTTTACTAGTGGGGAGCCAAGATGCTCACTATGGGCACCATCTTCAAAGGCTGGGTACTCAGGAATTATCGGCTCTTTTTCTCCATTCTTCAACTAACCGTCTCTTTTCAGAAAAAAGAGAGTGAATTGGTTCAGAACTACACAATACTTTCCTTACCCATAATTTGTGAAGCCTAGTTTTGGCAGCTGAAAGGTCCAATGTGCACAGAGTCCACAAAGGTATAATAATAATAATAATTTATTATTTATACCCCACCCATCTGACTGGGTTTCCCCAGCCACTCTGGGCAGCTTCCAACAGAACACTAAAATACAATAACCTATTAAAGATTAAAAGCTTCCCTAAACAGGGCTGCCTTCAGATGTCTTCTAAAAGTTTGGTAGTTATTTTTCTCTTTGACATCTGGTGGGAGGGCATTCCACAGGGTGCGTGCCACCACTGAGAAGGCCCTCTGCCTGGATCCCTGTAACTTGGCTTCTCGTAGCGAGGGAATCGCCAGAAGGCCCTCGGCGCTGCACCTCAGTGTCCGGGCAGAACAATGGATGTGGAGGCGCTCCTTCAGGTATACTGGACCGAAGCCGTAAGAAATATTACATTCCTTTCCCTTCACAATTATTACATGGTGATATTCAGAGCCATGTGGCAAACAGTGACCTCAGTTCACATGCAACTTTAAACCACACTTTTAAAATAAACTATGGTTTAATGCACACTAGCAATTTGCCCCTGACTGTGGTGTGTGGGAAAGGAAACAAATCAAGGGTCTAGTGAACCCAGTCTCATGGCTTGCTTCCTCCAGAAACTTGCCTCCATTCATGGTTTGTTTGGAGAGAAACAAACTATGAGCCCATGTTCACACATCCAGCTTGTACCTTCACCCACCTGACACAGCCAGGAGCAAAGGAGGAGTAAAGGGCTGGTGTGAATTAAGCCATTGTTTAACACAGATTGCAAAACAGGGCATTCTAGAACCTGAACCAGAACAGTACATTAAATATCTCAACCAGCAATACTGATACAAGAATATTCTCAGATTACTTGTGTTCCGTGTGCCAGAAGAGTCAGATTCTGAGCCTTGCAGCAAGGCTACAAATGTGTGTTTTGCCCTTTGTAGAGACACAAGGCTATTAAGTACTGGCAGTGACTGTAACCGGACTAAACCACTACCAAAACTATCAATCATGCACCTGCCTGGCTAACTAAGAGATGGAAGTTGGTATGCAATTTCAGATCATTAATGTCCAGCCAGGCCAAGCACAGCACTGCACGCCAACTCAAGCTAATGGCTGCTCTATGCTATTGGAAGGTAACTTTTCCCAAACTGGAGAACCCACCAGAAATGTTCACAAACACATATTCAAATTTAATTTCTGCGTGGAGACGTTTTTAATATATTTTTGTAAATACTAGGATTCTCAAGAGTTCCACAAATGCTACGGACTGCAGGAAAAAGAACTCTGGGTATGAGAGCAGCCCTGCCCGACTGCAAAGGAACTGCATGTAGCTTGTATGCCTCTCGTCTCTGCCTTAGGCCATTAAAGAGATGATCAAAGGCATGATTGACAAAGGTCATAACACAAAGACAAGGTCCATTTTAAGCACATTGCCATCAGCAAGCAAACACACACAGCCACCTGCATAGCATTACATGGGATCCTGAAATAACCAACTCAAGACTCTGTATCTGTTTCATGGCCCCTTCTGAAAACAGAGCTCATTCTACACTTCAAGATGGTGGGTAAGGTAATAAAGAATGCCAGAATTATTTCTTTGCTTATGAACTGAGCATTGTTCATCATAATCTTCCTGTTTTGTTCTGCTCACTGCTGATTTTTGTTCTTTTACTTTTTATATTATTGAAATGTGCTTTTACAACTTACTGTACATCACTCTGTGCGTCTTGTATGAAAAAGTAACGAATGTGTTTTATAAATATACAGCATAGCTAAAGTGATTGTCATAAACAGACACAGCATGCACCCATATACACACCAACTTAGGTCTCTCTTGTGACCATCAGCGACAGTCACACACCTTGGCTTTGCATACATGCGTACGCGCAAACACCACCAAAACCTAAGGCACATAACTCTCTTACCCATACATGAAGAGCATTCCCAGGCACCTCAAGCCCCTAAAAGGAACAGACTATGTTTACAAATCTTATATGCTCAAAGCTGTTCATTTGTTCCATTATCTTCAGAAGTCAAGAGCCAAGACTGGTTCAACACAATGTCCTACTAAGGCTAAGATGACAGAAATTACTTAGAAGTGGGGACAGCACAGCACAACCATCACGAGCCATGAACCTCCCTTACGATTGTTTGCAATCTTGATTAAAACTGGATCTGCTTCATCTACACTCCCCTGGCTATGCTGACCGGCTGCAACCTTCTCTGACGTCAGTGGAAAAATATTCTTCGCATCAGAACTTGGCTTCTGAAGTTCCTCTTTACTTACCTTCATGGGGCTGTAGCCATTGTCAGTCATGCTCAGAGTCATCTAAATCGAGAGGCATTACTAATTTCGGTCCATTGATTTCAATGGGTCTAGTCAGAGAAAAACTCAGCTGGGCACAAACCAATATTTCTCAGAAATATTATATATCACTCCTCTAAGAAAGCCTATTAAAATTATCCCAAGGCATAGGAAAAGAGTTACTGAGACAAATGTGCTCCAACTGTACCGTATGCAGGGATTCAGCAGCTTTCTTTGGCAAGACCAGTCCACAAAATCCCCTTCTACCTGAGGGATAACCCTTTCTCTTGAGCTGGTTAATGATTTCCCTACTTATTTTCATCCCCAACCAATGTTACCGTACAGCAAACAATGCCAAATCACCACAATGTTTTCAACTAACCCTGCAGCTAGAGGATAGAAGCTTGCATTTAAAAATATGCAAGCATAACATCAGCACACAACAATAGACTATCGAAGAGATGGTACCCAATTGCAGTAGAACCAGATGGCCCCTAATGTCAACACCAACTCTTATGATTCTGTGAATTGTTCCAATTCTATGAAGTGTTAGGGGCTTTTTCAGCCATTAAAATAAATGCTTCTGGCTACTTCTGGGGTGCCCAGTGTAAAGAAACGAAGTCAGGAAGTGTGTGTTCATGAAAGAAATGCACCTTGGAAACTGCCTGCACACCCCCAGATTTCTAACACAAATTTAAGAGCTTCATAAAAGTGTCAGAGAGTGGGAGGCGCATCACCTATGTGTCCATCCCATATTTGTTTTAAGCATGTCCCGAACAGATGCCTTCCCACATTCCAGCACAGCACCAAGCTTCCTCCCCTTCTTTGCAGAAGACCAAGCATTTGTATTCCAGATTGATAAGTCATTTACACAGTTCCTTGGCCACTGAGCAGACTTCAAGAGAACTGAAATTAACTGATCAGAGGTATGTGAAGGATTTTGAATCATTCATGTATGATGGATAAGTGTTCGCGTAGTTAAAATTATATTGTTTTAAATTATGTCCTTGTTTTATGTTTCTAGTTTTTATAGAGTTTTATGTAGTGTAAAATCGCATGTATTAACCTTCTGCCATCTTTGCCAGACTTCTCCTGAAAGAAGTATTTATGCTCGAATAGTCTCTCGCCAATAAAGGTAAAAACAAAAACCCAAAGGGATATATTTCCTTCTCGATAGCTCAGTAGCACTCATTAGCATTAATGGAAGTTACGCATGCAGAAATGCGCCAAAGGAGAAAGAATGCCCCCCGGAGTGTGCATCCCACCTCACATCCATAAGCATATGCAAAACTTGATGCCTAGAACAATGCGCCGCTGAAGGAACGAAAGACACTATGAACACAGCAAATAAGTACGAAGTTTCAAACTCTGTTCTAAAAGCATCAAGGCTCAGCCCCCTAATACCCAATCACACAGTTAAATAAATAAATATATTATTTATACCCTGCCCATCTGGCTGGGCCTCCCCAGCCACTCTGACGGCTTCCAACAAAACATTAAAATACCATAATATATCAAACATTGAAAGCTTCCCTAAACAGGGCTGCCTTCAGATGTCTTCTAAAAGTCTGGTAGTTGTTGTTCTCTTTGACATCTCGTGGGAGGGTGTTCCACAGGGTGGGTGCCACTACCGAGAAGTCCCTCTGCCTGGTTCCCTGTAACTTGGCTCCTCGCAGTGAGGGAGCCACCAGAAAGCCCTCGGCACTGGACCTCAGTGTCCGGGTAGAATGATGGGGGTGGAGACGCTCCTTCAGGTATACTGGGCCGAGGCCGTTTAGGGCTTTAAAGGTCAGCACCAACACTTTGAATTGTGCTCAGAAACGTACTGGGAGCCAATGTAGGTCTTTCAAGACCGGTGTTATGTGGTCTCTGCGGCCGCTCCCAGTCACCAGTCTAGCTGCCGCATTCTGGATTAGTTGTAGTTTCTGGGTCACCTTCAAAGGTAGCCCCACGTAGAGTGCATTGCAATAGTCTAAGCGGGAGATAACCAGAGCATGCACCACTCTGGCGAGACAGTCCACGGGCAGGTAGGGTCTCAGCCTGCGTACCAGATGGAGCTGGTAGACATCTGCCCTGGACACAGAATTGACCTGCATCTCCATGGACAGCTGTGAGTCCAAAATGGGGGGCTGCAATGGGGCAGCAGGTGTTTTGCCCTCTCATCAAATAATTCTACAAGCAATTATCTCTCTACTGGGGGATATTTGTTTGTTTGAAGCTGTGTGTGTGGTCAATGCAACATTATAATTCCGAGAATAGGCATTGTCAATGCAAGTAATATACCCTAGAAGAATAGCTGTTTAACTGGAATGAGAGGATCAAGCCAATGGCCCATCTAGTCCAGCATCCTGTTCTCAGAGTAGCCAAACATCCCTGTGGGGAATCAACAGGCAGGACCTGAGCACAAGAACACTCTCCCCTCTTGAGGTTTCCAGGAACTGGTATTCAGAAGGATCACTGCCTTCTTCTCTGCAAGGTGCGGGGATTTTCCTTACTCACACCTTGCAGTGGGGAGGGGGGAAAGGAGAGAGATTTACAAGTGTGATATTTCCATTAACTTTTGAACACGCATAAGGCAGGTGCATGTGGCATCACTGGGAGGGCTGTGTCGTTTCTGAATCCTTCAGGAGCTGCAGCCCCGCCTGTCCCATCAGGTGATATCCCAGAACAAGCTATGGAGTTGGAACCAATGAACTTCCCAGGCCAAGCAACAAGCTGTCCAGGGGGATCGGGGGTGGCAGCGGGAGATTCCCAGCTTCCCGCTTGTACACTAAGGTCTACCAAGGATACCTGAACAATGTTCTGCTTTACTCACTGCCCCTACCCTTCCCAAATCCCACCCCACATTTCCTACAGAAGCACACGCAGCAAGCCCTACATTTGCACCCAATCTGGCTGCAAGGTGGGAAATGACACTGTGCCATTTGGTACCCCACCCCCCTGCCCAGGTACCTCTTGTTCTGTTTTTCACTCCGCGATCAAACCATCAGTCAGTCAGTCAAACTGACAGATTAGCATTAGCACTCTTAGCTTTGGTTAAGAAATGAACCCACAGTGGTAGTTCAGACACTCCTGTCTGCCAAGGGCCTGGGTCAATGCCTGACCAACATCCTCTTTTTTTTTCTTTTTAATTTGGGCATGCGCACCCTACCCTACCTGAGATCACTGTCTGTTGCAGTCGCCAGCAATTTTATTCTGAATCATTCAGCCCAAGTCGTCTCACTGTTGTGCAAGTCTTGAAATAAATGACTATGTTGGAATTTCAAATACCGTAATGCCTGGCAAACATCCTGTTTGTTTCAATGGGGTTTTCAGAGATAAAGGGAGGAATTCAGTGATGCTAAGTCAATCATTCCATCAGGGCAACCAACACCCCCCCCCTTCTCCTCCCTGCCCCCTGCATGCTGTTCTGGAGATTCTCCTACCCCCACAGCACCAATTTCAGGGGGGATGAAGGAAGGAGAGGGGAGAAAGGCCCGTTGTGCAAGCAGAAGTCCTTGAACACAGTTTCTACTGAGGAGAGTCATTAGTTGAACCCTGCCCAGTGGTTTTGGTGACTGAGGACCCTTCTGCCTATTCAATGTTTTCCAAAAAGGAGAGGCAGGCCACCTCAAAGCCCACCTTGCATTGATCCGATCGTGTGCCATTTGCTCCAGGTGAGGACCATGCCAGGGCCACCATTCCAGGCACCCGGCAACATCCAGGTACACAATGCAGGCAAAGTGCGGGGTGATATCTCTGGAATCCTGCATTAGCCATCCGTGAAACTGCTGGAGCAAGATTAAGCAAGAGAGGTGGGAGGGAGAAGTCTATATTTTACTAATGCACAAATTCTGTTTCGTTGTTTTTAAGTTGACAAATATCTATTTCACAGCAAAGCAACATCCTGGGAACAGCTGGGTGGCACTTTCAAGCTCAAATGAGCCAGAAGTGCATGCTGGCAAGTCACCTCCGATTGCTTCTGAATGGCAGCACATGGAGATTTATGCCCGGCTATAAATTAGGACAATTATTTCTCTCCGGTTTGCTTTTTATTCCAGGCAGCAACTCTGTGTTTTACTCCCCCCCACCCCCCACCCCGCTCTTAAATAAAAAAGGATATCTTCCCTTTCTTTGATGATGAGTTCGTTCTGTTCCTCAAGTTGTCTGATCTTCTTCTCAAACGACTCCTGCTCAGCTTTCAGGCGCTCCTCTGTCACCTCTTTTTCCTCACTCACCCTGAAAGAATGAAAGAACACACACGCTATCAGACAAATATTATGCATGAACACAAGCGGGGAAAGCTTCTGATCAGGGCCAGCCTTAGGCATCGGGGCAACCTCTTCCCCCACCCACCCCAATCTCGCTCCGAAACATCGGGGGGGAGGGAGAAATGTGTGGATAGATTTACTACTGCTGCTTCTGCTCATTTACATAGCTCCTGTCATCAGCAGAGCAGCCGATTCCTTTTATTGCTTTCAATCTCAGCAGCCGCCATACAAAGTGAGTCATTATTATTGCTGTTTTACCAATGGGGAACGAAGGCTGAGAAAGTGACTTGACCAAGACCAAACACTGAGCCCACTGGCAGAGGTGGGACTTGCTTTGACTGAGGAGCAAAAGTCTCAGGGTCTTATCTGCTGTTGGAGCATATCACTTCCAGCAGCAGGTGGAGAATCAAATGTCTGAAAGTTTCCCACCTCATAAAATACCGTATTTTTCGCTCTATAAGATGCACCCGACCATAAGACTCACCTAGTTTTTAGAGGAGGAAAACAAAACAAAACAAAATTCTAAATCAAATGTTGTTGAAGAGGAAGGAGGAGGGAGGATCAGGCTAAGGAGCCGCCAGTCCATACACCCCTTTGGGGAAGCTGGATCTGCTGGCCACCTAACAGCGTTGTCCCTGCTGGGGGGATCGGAGGAGGCGGGCGAGACGAAGCAACACTCTTCAGCGAAGCGGGAGGAGGAAAGGAAGGGAGCCCTTATGGAGCCCTTTCCTTTCCTCCTCCCGCTTCGCTGTGCTGCTCTGCTGAAGCCAGCAGAGCAAGAGGGAGAGCTGCGCAGCAGCTCTTAGTCTGCTGGCTTCCCAGCGAAGTAGGATGAGGGACGGAAGGGGCTCCATAAGGGCTCCCTTCCGTCCCTCATAGTGCATCGCTGTGAAGGCATCACAACAAGAGGCGCTGCACAGCTCTCCCTCTTGCTCTGCTGGCTTCAGCGATAGCTGCCCAGCCTGCATTCGCTCCATAAGACGTGCACACATTTCCCCTTACTTTTTAGGAGGAAAAAAGTGCATCTTATAGAGAGAAAAATACGGGACTCTCTACACCAGCCTCCACCAACCTGGTGCCCTCCAGTTGTTTTGGACTATGACTATAAGTTGCAGCCTAAAATACCTGGTGAGCAACAGGCTGGTGAAGGCTGGTCCACGTTACATATCATGGCGGAAGTTCTAGGCAATGGTGGTCCCATGCATGGCCCAAGGGTGGACCTCCTGCTCTGTCTGCAGATCTCCCTCTCCATTTCCTCCCTCACCTGCAGAGAGGGGATCCTGCAAACTCTGCTAGTCCCTGACTCTCTCCCCCAGGGACCAGAGGATTGTGTCCTTAAGGATCGTAACTGTGGTGCTGCTTTATTTTGTGATCTCAGCTTTTTTATAAACCCAAGTGTTGATAACGTGCTGTCAAATATTTAAACTGATGTTACTGGGGGGGGGGGGGGAGGGAGGTTCTTCTGTGTATGAAATAAAAATCCCCCAACACTGATAAACTGGCTGAGGATACCATGAAAAGCCATGTTGGCGATCAGACTGACAAACAAAGGAATGTGAAATATAATAAGCAAGAAAACAAATCTGTGTCTTTTTCATGAGCTGTTATGAGCCTCAAAACCAGATACCGACAGGTGTCTGTATATAAGGCACAGCCTTGGCTTCCACTACTAACATCTGCATCTAGTACTATACCAATGTGTGCTGCCACAACTCTAGCTCATTTGCACAACTGGAGAAAGTGTTCCTCCAAACGTTGGGGGGGGGGGGGGAGCAGCATCACAGTGTGTGTGTGTGTGTGTGTGTTTGGCCAGGGAGGGGGGCAGCCCTTGCAAAGAAGATAAGCCTTAGAAGATACAATTACTCACAGGTGACCAAAAAGACAGCAGAGAAAATGGATACACATGCTTTGTCAGATTATGTCAGATTTATGTCAAGGCCTATTCAAGACCTGCTGGAGATTACTGTGTACTTTAGTGCTTTATGCCTCATGGTGGAAATGCCAAAAATTATTTCTGGGTCTGTCAGGAAGGAAATCACTGGAAGCCAAACCAAAACTTTGGCTCACTTGCTGCACTTCTACTTCCGATTCATCTACCCAGAACATATTGTTCTACATGTTACTTGCTATAGTATGACAGGAGCACAAGCATGATGCAACTCACTTGCGTTATCCTTTGGAAAAACTAGTGGTTTTCATTTTATTATTTCAACGGTGCACGGGACTTGTTTTAAATGGTATATTTTTGTAACCCAACCTGGAACCATTTGGGGAAGAGTGAGCTATAAATGCAAATAATTAATGAGCAAATAAGTAAAGGCTTAGGGCATTATTCAACTGCCTCGTTGCATCAATACAAGGATTTCCATGTGTACAATGGTATTTTCTTCCCCCGACGCATATTCCACAACCTGCCCAAATCTGCTCCAGAGGGTTGCAGAGTATGTGGGGAGGAGAGGGAGGGAATATTCTGTTGCACAAACAGAAATCCTTGCACTGACCGAACAAGAGATTTAACGCTATACTGGATTCCTCCCTAGGTGAATGGAGCTCAGCTGAGGTCACCAGGTCAGGTTAACATAAAATGAGTCCTTGCTATCAAAAGAAAAGACCACCTCATCCAATGACCTGTTTCCTGCAATAGTCAACCATTAAGTATGACTACACACCCCTGCTGCTATTATCCACCAGCTAGCATTCAGACGAAGAATACCACTGCCACAACCTCCTCCCTGAGCAAAAACATACAAAATGCGGCTTGGGGTCAAATTAATTTGTCCATCAGTTTGTGTATTTATTTATTCAATTTGTATATTGCCCTTCATCCAAAGATCAAAAGGCAGCTTACAACATAAAAATGCAAAATGAGAAAACAAAATGCATAACAGAAAAGACAAAAACAAACCAATAACCCTCCTACAAACACATTTAAAAAGACATAGATTGGTTAATCAGCCAAAGGCCTGGTTACAGAGAAACAGTTCTGCCTGTCTTTCGCCTGTGGCAAAACTTATTTTTCAAACGCAAGTCCCTAGACATCGGGTTCCCCCATCATTTAGAAAGTCCAAACAAGGAGCAGATGTGAAAAGAGGCTCGTTTCCACTCGTTAACAGCGAGCTACCTCCAAATTCTTAACTAGCACGCGAAAACAGAATTCTCTTAATTAAGGATTTGAAGGAGTAACAGGAAAGGTCTCCTGCTAAGAAAAAGCGATACCTGGCAAAACAAAAGCTGGTGAAAGCTTTGCACAATGATATGAAAGGCGTCATAGAGGAGACATTATGTTTCAACATTTAGACCCCTGCATTTCTTATCAGGGTGCAGGCTCAATATTTCCTTAAGAAGCTTTCTTGAACAGATACACACTTGAGATTTACAACATTTGAACCTTTGTGTGGAAAATGGCTAAGGGAAAGAAGTCCTGGCCTGTGCGGGGCTAACATCTAGCTCAGAGCTTTCCAAACGGTCTGTCGCAACACATTAGTGTGTCGGGCACAGTGTGTAGGTGTGTTGTGTGAATGTCCCCTCCTCCTGGGGCTGGAAAGGGGTTAGTATAACCTCCGGTTTGCTAGTAAAACTGAATTACTGTGCCATGAAATGATGCATGTCTTAAAAGTGTGCCGTGAACACGAAATTTGGAATGCTCTGATCTAGCCATAGCTGTCAACGTTTCCCTTTTTTTAAGGGAAATTCCCTTATTCTGAATAGGATTCCTCACAAGAAAAGGGAAAAGTTGACAGCTATGAATCTAGCTGCTTCAACAGACAATTGAAGACCAGGAGACTCAGCCACAGAATGGAGCTTTGGTTGGAACATCAGAGCTGCCCAGAGTGGCTGGGGAAACCCAGCCAGTTGGGCGGGGTATAAATATTTATTATTATTATTGGAGAACAAGAAGGGGAAACCTATGTATACCTTTGCCCTGCTGTTGTGACTTTTGCATCACTGTCTATTTTATTGTGTTTAAAAATATATTGTAAGCCACCTTGAGCACTTTGGTTAGTAGGCAAGGTATAAATAAACACTCCTAAATTAATTAATAAATAAATAAGCAAGCAGCTCCACACAGGAGCTTCTGCATAGGCCAGCAAGTGCACAAGGTGAACAATACAGGACTGGCCTGCTTACTCTGCAAAGTGGACGGTGTGTTACAGGAATGAGAAGAAAACAAGAGTCATGCTAAGCTGCTGGTAAGAACTCAGCAGAGGTTGGATGGCCACTTGTCATGGATGCTTTAGTTGAGATTTCTGCATTGCAGGGGGTTGGACTAGACGACCCTCAAGGTCCCTTCCAGCTCTACCATTCTATAATTCAGACTATACAGACTTCCGATTTGACACAGCAAGGCAAGCAGGTTATTTTCTTAAACACCACTGGTGACATTAGAGAAGGATTATTTGAATGGAAATTATCTGTATGGAAATGAGGCAGGTAGACTGTTATACAGGCTGCCAAAATATTACAGGGCCAAATTCAAGGTGCTTAAGATGACTTATAAAGCCCAGTGACAACTTGGGACCTGGATACCTCAAGAAGTGTTGTTTCCTGTTCATTTGTATCTTCTGGGAAGGCTCTGTTGCTGAAATTTGCTATGCAGCAACACAGGGGAAGAGCCTTTTTGGTGGTGGTGCCCCAACTGTGCAGTTGCCTCCCTTCTGAGTAACAGCTGACACCAACACATAGCAGTTTTCATTAGCGCCTGACTGATTAGTGGATATTAGTCCATTTTGTTATTCTGGCATGGTTTGATCTTTCTTGCCTGATATTTATAATGTGTTGTTTCAGTTTTAATGTCCCCTACCCTGGGACTGCCCTTTGGCAATATAGGGCAAGATAAAAGGAAAAGCAACAAATAAATCAAGTGAAGAACCAAGGTATAAAATAACTCCTGCTGATCAAAGCATTAGTCTAAGAAATCAGAGTATGGCAGTCAATCTACAATGCACAGTTCAAAACAGAAAAAAATGAGTATGCCTACTCTGTATTGTTACTAGGAATTACACCAGTACTGGTTAATAGTAATGGGGGGAAAGAACCTTTCCATCTTTTCCAAAGAGAGAAGAAAATTATGGCAAGCATTAAAAGAGTGGAGGTGAAAGAAACTAAAGCTTAACTCCCTCATTACGGTGAAGAGGTCTTTTTAATTATATCCATTAAAATATGATTAGGTTTAAAAATAAAAGGAAAACCAAGTATAAGAGAGTGTTACGCTCATTTTACTTTTCAGAATTAATGTTGCTGCAACTTTCTATTTTTCTTCCAAGAAATGGAAGGTGGAATTATCAAGTTGGCCCGGGGGGGGGGGGGTGGACGGGACTCACAGCATCCAAGACTTAAAAAGAATATTGTTCTTAAATGAGTTATTGTATGTATACAGAGGAGATTTTAAAAAAATGTGTTCCTTAAAAAACAAGGGGGAAAGCATATATATTTATTTAAATGAGGATTAAAAAAAAAAATCCCTTAACTTCTCTTCAAAAAAATAACCCAGTTTAAAATAAATTTAACACCAACATAAATGCTAATGATTACACCTAAGATCTTTCACAACTGAACCACAACCATTTTGGAACCTCTGCCCAGTTCTGACATAACAAACCATGGTTTGCCATTGCGTGAACGAGCGGCTGACTTGCATGCATTCCCGCAACCCTTCTTCACACACTAAGGGACAAAATCAGAAGCTTGCAGGACCAGGTTTGATATCCTGTAAATGAACTACAGTACGCACAATACATGTTTTGCCACAGTTGGTTTTCAGAGTTCACTGCTGGACAAAATATGGTTTCTTGCAAATGAAAGCACCTGACAAGGGCATCATCTCAAGGACAAATAGAGAAGGATTGAAGTGGGTCAACTCTTAGTGGTTGCTCCCTGTGGTTCATTCTGCTGGAGATAAAAAGATAAGATATGCCAAACTCCGCTAGGCCTCAAGTCCAACCAGGCTAGATCTCAGTCTGTGATAGCTATCAGCCAATTATCCCCAAAAATACTCAGATAGAGGATGTCAGGGAACTGCCATCGGAAGGAAGGGAAGTGAAAGGGCTCACACAGGTTGGGAGAGACTCAGCAGCTGAAGAGGGAACCAGTAGGGGGAGAGGAGCTGAGCTGAGGGAAAGTGAGCTGGAGGGATGGCTCAGAGACACTTCCAGCGAAAACAGTGGGGAGGTTTCAGGACCTCCTGTAGGGACACCCACTCCTCGCCGGAAACTGTCACGCAGAGAGTCCAGAAGACGTGTTTCCGTTAAGGAGCTTTTATGTTGGAAGCGATTCCGAAAGCAACCACTGTCGGAATCTGCCAGCGACTGACGGAGCCATGTTTAAGGGGCTCCGTTACAGACAGAGGTTTGCAAACTTGACCAAACTCTGAGGGACTAGGATTTTACACACAAGCAGCTCATCGTCCCATCACAGCATTCCGACAGTCTCCGTGAGCAGCTTGTGCAGGAGAAGGCATCATGAGCAACCCAGCCGGAACCGGAGAAGCAGGAGCTGGAGCGGGTCCAAGCCTGGAAGAAAGGTACCGGGTGTTGGAGGTCCAGCTAGCGCTGCAGACGGCGAGGCTTGAGGAGAGGAGGGCTCAGGATGCAGACAAAAAGGGGAAAGACACCCAGCTCGTCAGAAAGGTACCAGGATTGGTGCAGAAGTTTGGGGGGGAGCCCAAAGACTATCATGGCTTTCGGACAGAGATGCAATATGCCCTCAATCTGCAGTTTGATGAATTCCCTGACGAGGAATCACGAGTGGCTTTCGTGATTGGGCATCTTGAAAAGGGGGCGAGAGACTGGGTTAGACCCCTGATGGCAGCGAATAGTGACGTCCTAAAGGACACGATGAAGTTCTTTCGCGCCATGGATCTGATGTTTTCCAGCGATATTGAACAGGGAGTGGTGCGCAGACAGTTAATGGCTTGCAAACAGGGGAGCCGATCTGTCCGTGAGTACTGGACTGAGTTCACCATGTTGATCCATAAATTGGGGTGGGATCTATCGGCGGAACCCATTCAAATGCTCTTTGAAGAAGGGCTTTCTTCGGCTGTGAAAGACGAACTTTCCCGGGCGCCCAGGGCGGAGTCTATGGACCAGCTGACCAAATCAGCGCTGACCATAGGAGCGCGCCAGGAGGCGAGAGCATTGGAGAGGCGGGAAGGGAAGGGGGAACGTTGGAAGGAGTTCCGCATTCCAGACCTTCCAGAGCCAACTTTCCCGCCGGCAGAGCCGATGGAAATCGGAACAGCGCGCGCGCGCGCAGTTTCAAAGCCCAGTGAGGGGGGAAAGAAGGAGGGAAAAGGCGCCCGGAAATGCTATCTCTGCCAACAGCCAGGTCACTTTGCCAGAGTCTGCCCCCAGAGGAAGGAATGGCAAGGGATGGTAGGAGCTGTGGAGGGAAGAGAGGAAGAAATACCGGAGCAAGTAAAAGCCAACGCCTGGCTGCCACCGTCGGGGCACAGCAGCCAGGCCAAAGAGCAGTGAAAGTGCCCACGCCAGAACCTCCTAAACCCGCCCTAGTGATAGAAGTGGCGCTAGAGCTGCCAAACGGACACCCTCTAAAGATAAAGGCGCTGTTGGACTCAGGCAGCTCCTGCAATTTCATGAGCAAAGAGTTTGCAGCTGAACACCAGATACAGACGATCCCTTTAAGCAACCCCCTGCAGGTGACCACGATCGATGGCAGGGAGCTGTTGGGAGGAGAAGTCAGCTTGCAGACCGTCCCAATGATAATGAAGGTGGCAAGGCACACCGAACTGATAGCGTTTAATGTGGCCACCTTGGGAGGAGCTCCCATTATATTGGGGATGAGCTGGCTAGCGTTACATGATCCGCTGGTGGGCTGGCATCAGAGAGTGGTTTCTTTTGGTTCAGCACATTGCTTAGAACACTGCAAAGAGGGAAAGGGTTTGGCAGGGGCCCAAGCCACCCTAGCAGGGACTGAAGTAACGGAGAACGTGAAGGTACCACGACAATACGCAGATCTCCGCGACGTCTTCAGCGAAAGGGAAGCTGACCAACTACCCCCGCATAGACCCTTTGACTGTCAAATCAATTTACTCCCTGGGGCACAGCTCCCTGTAGGCAAGCTGTACGCCATGTCAGACAGAGAGATGCAGGAGCTAAGAGAGTTCATTGACAAGAACCTGAAGAGAGGGTTCATCAGAGAGTCCAGGGCGGTGGGGGGCAGCCCAGTGTTTTTTGTGGATAAAAAAAACACGAACAAGCCGAGGCTTGTGTGTGACTTCAGGGCCTTAAATGCAGTGTCAGAACCAGTGGCTTTCCCTATGCCCAGGATTGACGACATTTTGACAAGGGTCAGGAAGGGAAAGATTTTTACTAAACTGGACCTAAGGGGGGCGTACAACCTGATACGAATAAGGAAGGGGGATGAATGGAAAACCACCATGTTCACCCCTTTGGGGGCATTTGAATATTTAGTTATGCCCTTCGGCCTACAAGGAGGCTCCGCGTGCTTTCAATCGTTTATGAACCACGTCCTGGGGCCTTTGCTTTACAAGAATTGTGTGGCCTTCTTAGACGACGTGTTGGTGTATTCTGAGAATGAGGAGTCAGAGTGGAGACCGTGTGCCTTTTTTTCGCGAAAGCTGAACAAATCCGAGAGGAACTACACGGTGTATGACCGAGAACTACTAGCCATTCATGAGGCGTTCCGGAGATGGAGGCACCTGCTAATTGGCGCACAACATAAGGTGCAAGTGTGCACTGACCACAAGAACCTAGAGTATTGGAGGACGGCACGAGTGCTCAACCAACGGCAAGTGAGATGGGCCCAGGAGTTCTCCAAATTTAACTTTGAGATTTGTTACGTGCCAGGCCCAGAGAACATTAGGGCGGACGCTCTCTCACGCAAACCTGAATATTTGGAGGGGGAGGGAGCACCCGAAGAGAGACATGTCATTCCAGAGGACCGCTGGGTGTGTGGGGCGGCATTGGTGGGACAAAGAGAACTGGTAGAGGAAACAGAGAATGATGAATACGCCCAGAATAAGCTCAGAGGTCTTAGGGGTGAGGGAGAGGAACCAGGGGGTTTCGAGGAAAGAAATGGAGCTTTGTATTACAAAGGGGCACTGTATATCCCTGAAGGAGACTTAAGGGGGAGGGTACTCAAGCAGCTGCACGACAGCCCCACGGCGGGGCATTTTGGACAACACAAAACCATGTGGTTGGTCACCAGGGAATTTTGGTGGCCTAAGGTGAGGGAAGATGTACGGGAGTATGTAAGAGGGTGTGAGCAATGCCAGCGAGCCAAAGGGGAGAGGCGGGCACCGGCGGGGCTATTAGAACCCTTACCAACCCCAGAACGACCTTGGGAGGCAGTGTCGATAGATTTTATGACTGATCTGCCGAAGTCCAAGGGGAAAACAGCCATCATGGTGGTGGTAGACCTACTAACAAAGATGTGCCACTTTGTAGCCTGCTCGCATGCAGTCACGGCGGAAGAGACAGCGAAGTTATTTGTAGAACACATTTTTAGGTTGCACGGGGTGCCATTGAGGGTGGTCTCAGACCGAGGAAAACAATTTACTTCCAGGTTCTGGAGGAAGCTCATGAGCTTACTGCAGGTGGAGGTCAACTTTTCGACTGCCCGGCACCCTGAAACCAACGGGCAGGCGGAAAGAGCAAACGGGGTCCTCCAGCAATACCTGAGGTGTTATGTCAATGACAGAGAGAATGACTGGGTAGAAAAGTTGGCGCTGGCGGAATTTGCCTACAACAATGCCGAGAATGTGTCCACAGGGATGAGCCCCTTCTTGGCTAATTATGGGTGTCATCCCAGGGCTTTCCCAGGGGGAGAAGGGGAGAGATGGAGCGTCCCGGCAGCCGAGCATTTTGTAGAAGAAATGGAAGCAATCCATCGTCAGCTCCAACTCAACTTAGAAAGGGCGAAGGAAGAATACAAGAGGCAGGCAGACAAGAACCGAAGGGAAGGTGAAACCATAAGGGTGGGAGATAGGGTGTGGCTGTCAACCCAAGGGTTGCCGTTCAAAGGAGGTTGTAAGAAATTAAGACCCAGGAGATTGGGTCCCTTTGAGGTCATTCAACAGGTCAACCCAGTGGCTTTCAGGCTCCGGTTACCCAACCACATGAAACTGCACCCAGTATTTCACAGGTCGTTACTGTCACCGTATGAGGGGGGACGAGAAGGGATGGCCACTCGGGGACCGGTCATAGAAGAAAGGGAATGCAGCAGCCATGTGGCAGAAATCCTCGACGCCAGGTGGAAGGGGGATCAGGTGGAGTATTTGGTAGCGTGGGAAGGAGAACCGGAGTCAGAAAACACTTGGGTAATGGCAGAAGATATCAATGACGAGGTATTGATAGAAACGTTCCATCAAAGGTTCCCAAGGAAACCTCAGCCTGTGGAGAGGTTCCGGAGGGAATACTTTGGGACCACCGATGAGGAGGAGGAGTTGGAAGGATTCTCGGACTCGGAAGGGGAAGGGGAGATGGACTCTGAGGAGGAGGAGTACTTCGAGACCAGGAACCGCAACAGGTGGAGAGAAGTGTTCGAGACATCGGAAGATGAAGGAAGTTCATTCCGGGGTTTTGCCTCCTCACCGCCCGTAGAGGAGGGGGCGAGAGGGGATGAAGGGGGCCCTGGAGGGGAGGTGGATGTCAGGGAACTGCCATCGGAAGGAAGGGAAGTGAAAGGGCTCACACAGGTTGGGAGAGACTCAGCAGCTGAAGAGGGAACCAGTAGGGGGAGAGGAGCTGAGCTGAGGGAAAGTGAGCTGGAGGGATGGCTCAGAGACACTTCCAGCGAAAACAGTGGGGAGGTTTCAGGACCTCCTGTAGGGACACCCACTCCTCGCCGGAAACTGTCACGCAGAGAGTCCAGAAGACGTGTTTCCGTTAAGGAGCTTTTATGTTGGAAGCGATTCCGAAAGCAACCACTGTCGGAATCTGCCAGCGACTGACGGAGCCATGTTTAAGGGGCTCCGTTACAGACAGAGGTTTGCAAACTTGACCAAACTCTGAGGGACTAGGATTTTACACACAAGCAGCTCATCGTCCCATCACAGAGGACAATGAAAATACAATTCCCCCATTGTTCCCAGCATGACTTGATTCTCATCATGACTATTAGGTGACCAACAGACATAGCCTCATATTACTGTTTGTCCAACTGTTTCGCTTAGCAATTTTTATCATAAACCACTTTGTGAGGGAATGCTCAAAAACGCAGGGGTAGAAAGTAATTATAATCTCCTCTCCCATAACTTCACCCAGTTCATTCTCAGTACCCAAATATCACATTCTGCCCACAAGCTATACAGTAGGGAACACAAACAAATATGCAAACACATGCAAACCTTGTTTTCCTTGTTTTCCATTCTTACATTAATAGGAGAGCAGTGATCACAGACTCGTGGGAAGAACAAGAACCTCATAATGACTCAAAGGAGGTTAAAGCTTTTCAACAAGAAACTCATTCTCTATCTCTGGTTACAACCAAAGCTAACAAAACATCCCAATTGTAGGATGATGCTATATAAAATGACAAATCTGGATAACAATACATGTTATCCCCAACTGACTCCAGCTTCAAGGCCTCAGGAGAACTGGTGCATGTTGAGCTTAAACTAGGAAAATGATGAATATAACTGAATATAACATAACTGAAGTAGGCGGTGGGATTGGCAGAGGAGAGGGAGCTAGAAAAGCATGTGCAAGGCTTATTAGCACTGCTTCCGGACACTAGACAGCCAACATACAGCCCACCTTATTTAATCCTTAAATCGATTCCAGCAGCACATGTTCCAGCCTTTTACCATAGCTCAGATGGCAGAAAGCAGAGACTATCTAGAGCGCACCTGCAAAGCCAGTACTAGGCAGCTGCATTATTAAAGGGGCAGTGCAAGTCACAGCCACACAAACTGCAGCACTGAGGCTTTTGCTGTTAGCTACCAATTTGTGTTCAAGAGTGAACCAAAGACAGGTTTGGCTGAAGTGGATGGCCATAGGAAACGACCCTCCTGCCGTCTTGTAAGCTTATGTACAGTGTTGTAACTGATGTCTCTATCCCTGATAGAGAGCTAGGTCATAAGAATGCATAAAAGTTCACTCCTCCTCAGGAAGCTAGGTTGCAACAATGGCTATGAGATAATTGATAAGCAAAAGGGCACCAGGAGCAGGTTTTGAAATCCTGACGCCTCTGCTTTAAGATTCTTGTGCCAGGTTCCTTCAACCAACTGGGAATCCCGTAGAACTGAAAATACAAACTAGAAAGAGCAATGGCACTTCCAGGATGAGTCAGGCAACCTCAGGTCAGATCACCTGCACACTCACAGGTGTGCACACTCACAGTTTCAGGAGCACTCCAGCAGGTGCCAAGAGAACTAACTTGTGACTATCTTTCTAATTAATTCTAATTATTTAGAACACTTATTTTAGAAAGTTAGAATATTGCTTTTATATGTGCTTAGAATTGTGAGTGTATGCTGCTGCACTTTGTTGTTAAAACTATCTTTATAATAAATTCCTTATGTTTTATATTATTTCCACGGGGACCCACCTTTGTCGTTTGAGAGGGTTCAGATACACACATTAAGGACAGCACTCTGTGTGACTCCCGCTAAAGATCCTTTTGGAGGGAGTGTGCTCTCAGGACCACATGGGTGCTGGTTTCACACAAAGCCTCCAAACACACATGTCTATCAGGCCCCATGTTAGTATGTCACAGTCCAAAGCAAGAACTTGTAGGTGCTTGAGAGGCAACAGCAAAGTGAGATAGGGCACAATTTTTCAGGACATCCATGACACGACGAGGAAAACTTTTGGAGGAAACCCTTTGAAGACCTTCCTTACAACAGCAGCAGTCTCTTGCAACAAAGGCAGACAACTGCTCCATGCCTTTCTTGATCATACTTGTGCAGCAAGGAGTGAGAATACAGTGGTACCTCGGGTTACAGACGCTTCGGGTTACAGACGCTGCAGGTTACAGACTCTGCTAACCCAGAAATAGACCTTTGGGTTAAGAACTTTGCTTCAGGATGAGAACAGAAATTGCGCAGTGGCAGAAGGAGGCCCCATTAGGTAAAGTGGTACCTCAGGTTAAGAACAGTTTCATGTTAAGAACAGACCTCCAGAAGGAATAAAGTTCTTAACCCGAGGTACCACTGTATGCTTTTAATAAACATGAACGCTTAAATTTCATAACAGTAATTGGAAAGAGAGTCTCATCCTAAACCTGATGCATTATCAGACAGTTTATCCTCACCTTGCAAGCTCCTTAATTAAGTTTGCTATGCGCCTCTTGTCTTCAGGACATAAATCCTTTAGAGAAGCACTCTTCATTCCTCCTTTGTCAGGGACCTGAAAATTAAAATCAGCATTTTAAAAAGCAATCATTAACATGGAAGAAGTGTTTCTGAATCTACAATAAAAGTATTTCAAGCACCAGAGGCTGCATATTCAGCCCCAGATGAATTAAGAACTGAAGAGAACACAAGTTTTTAAACAATAAAAAATCAACCAGTAGGATAATTTCCCAAATTGTGTGCTGGAGGATTCGCCATTAAATTGTGCTTCTAAAGATAAGCTCCAGCTGGAGGGAAAAGTTCGAAAGGGGGTGGGGGAAGGAGAGTGCAGCCAATTTACCCATTCTGTAATCCTTATTAATGATTTTATTTATTAATTGGTTGACAATGCAGTTGTTTCAGGAGAAAAAGATTGCTCTGCCCAAGGTGCTATTGAGAAAAGTGTACAAAAGTCAACCCATGAATATATCATATAACTATCAATACAATATGATGTGTGAATGTTAAAGGCAACCTTGTTAAACGCAAGTCATAATAATAGGAGGGAAATTGTTTATCATTTCAATAAGTACTATTCAAGATTTAAAATGCTTGAATTTGTTTCCTCTGTGGTTATTTCAGAATTCAGCATTTAGTTCAATGCCTGCCATATCAACCCCACTTTGCTACTGTGCAGGGACCAAAGGAAACTGAAAACCTCAGGTTACTACAGCAATGAAAATGTCACTGCCAGTGCTTTGGTCATCCTCCCTTACTGTAAGAACTGGCTAACTTTGCACTCCTTGTCCGCCAGAGGGCATTTCATGCTACATAAATGCTCAGTTCCCTTCAGCTCTCTGCATGCATGTAACAGCTAAGTCTTGAATTTCCACAGCTAATACAATGTGCACCTTCAGAGAGCTGAGTTGGGAGTCTTCCATTATACTCTCAATTTCAGTCGTGTAATAGCACCTTTCTCCACAGTGAATAACAGCAGCATCAGAACAAAAATACTGAGAATGAACTAGAAATTACTGGACTACACAGAGATGAAATCCAAGAGTAATTAATGACTAATGCTTGAACAAAATGGTGGTTTAGAGGTTCGGGAAGGATCTTTGCAGAGAAGGTCCCAATGTACAACCTGCCTCACCTTGCACAATCACACCAGTTGCTGCCGCTACTGCTAACCTGCTGGAGCAAACTCAGCGGAGCTTAAGTTTTAAAAACTGTTTCAACACAAACACATGCATACACAATACAGACACGCATATAAGCATGGGTATTCCTTAGATCCCAGCCCTTGTCTAGGCATTTGTGTCTCTGCTTTGTGCAAGAGTTAAAAACAACCACCCATTTTTCTGGTGACGTGACAACAACTCAACCCTCTAATAACTCCTATAGTGTGATCCTACAGCACAGGGCCCCAGCCCCATAGCTGTACTCTTGCCAGGACAAGAGGAGCTCAACAAGGTTGCAGCAGCAGTAGTTCTCCATCCTGCTGCATCCACTTTGTACGCAAAGGGGAGAAGGGTACTTCTTCTGTCAGCCTTACAAATAAGTCAAAAAGTTACTAGCCTGCAATATTTGTTTTGCCCCCTCCTCCAAAGTCAGCATGGAAACACAATAAAAAGTGCCTTCTTCCATGATGGATGGTGGAGGAGAGACACTCTGATAGTCCACTGTGTTTTTTGTGCTGACTCTGGATGAGATAAGGTTACTCTTCCTTTATAGCTAGCCAAGAAATCAAGTGAGCTGGTTGCTCAGTCACCTGCATGAAAATCCTGGTTGCCTGTGGCTACTAGGCAAGTCAACAAATACAAGGCAGTCTTCAGTGATTTTAGAACTGTTCCCTTTCATCTTTTGAGTCTTCGAACCCATGAATGTCTCCATCCCCTTAGGTGCCACTTTAAATTGGCCAAAGGCTAACAACACAATGCTTTTTCCCCCTCTGAAGAGCTTGCCATTTCTTGCCAACAGAGGCCTGTGGCACAGATCACAAAGAATGAACAAAGGGTGTGTATCTCTTCTATGTGATGCCTCTTCAAGAGCATGACTGGGAGTTGTGGCTAGACATTACCAAGAAAACATGCCCTTCTGGGTTCAGCTACTCCTTTCAAAGAAGTCTTCAAAAGCTAATAAAATTATTATTTTAAGCCCTCTTTGAAATGGATAGAAGCGATCAACCTGTATCGAGTGATGTTTCTCACAACCCCAGGCGTTAAAAGAGCTTCATTCAAACCTTTTGATTTGTGTTTAATTTAAACAAGCTTTTCACTCAAAGCACTTCAAGTTAACAGCTGCAGGTTACATCTGTGAAAACTTTCTCCGCACTTCTCAAAAAAGGATGACTAGTTCCAAAGGCACGGGCTCCCTCCCTACATTCACACCAAATAGATGCTCTCCCGTTACATTTGAGAGAAGCACCCATTGCAGGTACCCTGAGTCAAGTAATTTCTGCAACACGTATCCTTGGTGGACGCTATGCATGGGCCTTTTAAAGGAGCAGCTTTTTCAAAATCATGAAAAACATGAAGGAAAGCCTGGTTCGCAGGATTGTCCCAAAACACACTGGGGAACACTGCACTCCCAACGATATTCACTAATTCACCAGCATGAAATATATGACTGGCAGATTATCTCCCTAGGTATCAAGAGGAAGTCATACTTTTTTTTTAAAAAAAGGCACATTGAGAGAACACATTTAGAAGAAGAAGAAGAAGAGTTTGGATTTGATATCCCGCCTTTCACTCCCTTTCAGGAGTCTCAAAGCGGCTAACATTCTCCTTTCCCTTCCTCCCCCACAACAAACACTCTGTGAGGTGAGTGGGGCTGAGAGACTTCAGAGAAGTGTGACTGGCCCAAGGTCACCCAGCAGCTGCATGTGGAGGAGCGGAGACGCGAACCCGGTTTCCCAGATTACAAGACTACCGCTCTTAACCACTACACCACTACACCACGCTGGCTTGTTAAGTCTTAACAAGCTGTGGGAAAAGGGAGGGCACTCCCTGAAAGCCAGTGGCAGCCACCGAACAGCTAAGCAGGGGCGAAATGATGGAGATATAGCATGGAATAAGGAGATCGTCTGAAGAGAGAATCAGTAACACAACCAGCGCACAGATCCAGGGGAGAACCAAATCCCATCTCAGCCACAAATTCAGCTGGCAACCTTCAAAACCCACGTCTCAAACCCCACTCCATTCACAATATAGGGACTAATACATACAGGGTTGTTGTAAAGTTTGCAATATTACACGCACAGCTCTGCATTGTATGTTGTTGTGTAAGTGATGCATTACTCCAATATAGGAGCAGCACACAGACCAGAAGGTTGGCTGAGCCAAGCCAGAAATGGCTGGCAGCTCTTTAAGCCATGGAGAGAACTTTGCTAAAGGACACACAGAGCAGAATGAGAGGCATGGCATTGCCATGAGGGGAGGAGGGCGTAAGGCTGAGGCTACCAACTGCTTGTTTATGCAATCTCAACCATGCCAGTAGGTCATTCTGCTTTGACCAAAGCTAGGTTAGCACAGTCTTCTTCTCTATGTTCTGGCGTTTGCCGGTACTTTGTGCAGAGAACAGCACAGTAAACAGCTTGGCTTCCTCTTCACCTTGACATTTGAGGTGGAATCAGGCAGCTGAAGCAGCATCGCAAAACAAGGATTTACCAAGCCACCAAGATCCACAGGATTCAGGCAGAAATGCCCCTTTTTTCACTTCTGAGGTTATACAACAAACTCTCAGAAAGAATCGCGCACAAGGACGGAGAAGATACAGGCAAAAAACAACTCACCGCAGTTCCTGCACTTACTCTCCAGGAAGGTCTGCCTGGTGACAACATTAACAACCTTGCAGCACCGGGCTAATGGGGAGGGGATTCCGTGGATGCCACAAGAACCACAACTGGTGACCCCAGATATACCTCCTTCTCCTTGGAGCTGGATGAAATGGGATTATAATGCTTACTGCTGTTTCTGTATTTATTTTTGGAGGAACACTGTTGAACTCAGCAGGTAGAGATTGAGGCACTTAACCTCATAGTTGTGAGTTGGAGCCTCACATTGGGCAAGAGACTCCAGAATTGCAGGGGTTAGATCAGATGACTCTTGTGGTCCCTTCCAACTATACAGTCCTATGATTCTATGTACCTGAAAGTCTTTTAATCATCTGCAGTTTTCTAAATACCCAGAAATGTTTGTTTCTATTAGGCAACAGACACATAGAAGGAAGGAAGGAAGGACTGGGATTGGCCCCTACAGCACCTCCAGCCTAGATGCTTAGACCTTTTATCTCTTCGGGTAGTTTTTTTAAAATGTATTTTTTTATTAAAGATTTCTTGGTTTACAAAAGTATGTGCAATATCTCTTTTTTTCAAGTTACATTTTCTACAGATCAGCTTCATTTGTTGAGACATTTGTGTTAGGAATTAGGGGGGAAAGCGGGGGGAAGAGGTGGAGGGGCAATAGTGGGTGGGGGTCGGGTGGTAGTCTTTCTGTTTTACTTAATGTATGTGTGGGGTTTTGTGTCAGCGTCGTTTGTGCAGGTTCTCGTTGCTATTTGCTTGTGTTCCTTTGGTGGAGAGTGAAGTTGGGGTTGGCCTAGGGCATGGGTAGGCAAAATAAGGCCCGGGGGCCAGATCCGGCCCAATCACCTCCTCAATCTGGCCTGCAGACGGTCCAGGAATCAGCGTGTTTTTACATGAGTAGAATGTTGCCTTTTATTTAAAATGCATCTCTGGGTTATTTGTGGGACATAGGAAATTTTTCATATATTTTTTTCAAAATATAGTCCAGCCCCCCACAAGGTCTGAGGGACAGTGGACCGGCCCCCTGCTGAAAAAGTTTGCTGACCCCTGGCCTAGGACATGGGTAGGCAAACTAAGGCCCGGGGGCTGGATCCGGCCCAATCGCCTTCTAAATCCGGCCCACGGACGGTCCAGAAATCAGCGTGTTTTTACATGCGTAGAAAGAGCCCTTTTATTTAAAATGCATCTCTGGGTTATTTGTGGGGCCTGCCTGGTGTTTTTACATGAGTAGAATGTGTGCTTTTATTTAAAATGCATCTCTGGGTTATTTGTGGGGCATAGGAATTCGTTCATTTTTTTTCGTTCAAAATATAGTCTGCCCCCCCCCCCCCAAGGGACAGTGGACCGGCCCCCTGCTGAAAAAGTTTGCTGACCCCTGGCCTAGGGTGTTGTTGCTTGTTTGTGATTGGCTGTAGTGAACTTTGTTTTCATGTGTGAGTGGGGTGGGTGGATGTTTTCGAATCAGGTTAGCAATATTGATTCGTATGCTGTTGGTGGATTCTCGTCGTTGTCTTGTTGGGCTGTGATATGATAAAGGGGAGCCATACAGGGCTAAAGGCATCTTCTTCTATTTGTCCCTTAGAGAGACATGTTACAGATAAAATACCTGCTACACACCCTCAACCCTTGGGATAGGGTGGGAAACAAAACAATAAAAATAAATTGAGATATCAGTTCTTTTCTGAAATAGTGCTGTACTTTTCGTTTGCACCACCCAATCAAATCACATCTTGATTTATGACTCAGCTACACCAGCCCAGCTGGGCAGCAATTGGGCAACAGTTCCTCTTTGGAAACAAGGGCTTTCACACTTTCCAATTTGCCCTGTAAAACAGATTGGCCTCAGGGAAAAGAAGAACTAGATGACTAAATATGACATAATAGGCATCACTGAAACCTGGTGGGATAAGTCCCACGATTGGAATGTAATAATGGGGGGATACAATCTATTTCAAAGAAACAGACCAGACAAGAAAGGAGGAGGAGTGGCGTTATATGTCAGGGATGTGTATACCTGTGAAGAGATCCAAAATTTAGAACCTCAAAGCCAAAGTGAGAGCATTTGGGTCAAAATTAAGGGAGAGAAGAATAACAGTGACCTCATTGTGGGAGTTTACTATAGATCCCCAAGCCAAACGGAGGACATAGATGATGCCTTCCTGGAACAGATGGCCAAGCATGCAAAAGGAAGGGAGATAGTAGTAATGGGGGACTTCAATTACCCGGATATTTGTTGGATGTCAAACTCAGCCAAGAGCATAAGGTCAAACAGATTCCTCACTGGCCTTGCAGACAACTTCATTGTCCAGAAAGTGGGAGAAGCAACAAGAGGAACAGCCATTTTAGATCTGGTCCTAACCAATGTTGATGACCTGGTTAGTGGGGTAGAAGTGGAAGGATCATTAGGTGCGAGTGATCATGCTCTTCTGAAGTTTACTATACAGCGGAAAGGAGCAGCCAAGCATACTAGGACTCAATTTCTTGACTTTAAGAAAGCTGACTTCATAAAACTTAGGGAAGTGCTGGGTGAGATCCCATGGACAGTAATACTAAAAGGAAAGGGAGTTCATGATGGCTGGGAGTTTGTTAAGAGGGAGATAGTAAAAGCACAACGTCAGGCAATACCAATGAGACGGAAACATGGAAGGTGCCTAAAGAAGCCAGGGTGGCTATCTAAAGAACTTTTAACTGAGTTAAGATTTAAAAAGGATGTGTACAAAAAATGGAAAAGGGGGGAAACCACCAAAGAGGAATTCAAACAAATAGCCAGCACGTGTAGACACAAAGTCAGAAAAGCTAAAGCACAGAATGAACTCAGGCTTGCTAGAGAGGTTAAAAGCAACAAAAAAGGCTTTTGTGGGTATGTTCGTAGCAAAAGGAAGAACAAAGAAACAGTGGGGTCACTCAGAGGAGAAGATGGTGAAATGCAAACAGGGGACACAGAAAGGGCTGAACTCCTCAATGCCTTCTTTGCCTCAGTCTTCTCCGATAAAGAAAACAATGCCCGACCTGAAGAATTTGGAGCAAATGATTCAGCAAAGGAAACACAGCCCAGAATAACTAAGGAGATAGTACAAGAATACTTGGCTAGTTTAGATGTATTCAAGTCTCCAGGGCCAGATGAACTGCATCCAAGAGTATTAAAAGAACTGGCAGATGTGATCTCAGAACCACTGGCAGTCATCTTTGAGAATTCCTGGAGAACAGGTGAAGTCCCGGCAGACTGGAGGAGGGCAAATGTTGTCCCTATTTTCAAAAAGGGGAAAAGAGAGGACCCAAATAATTACCGCCCAGTCAGTCTGACATCAATACCAGGGAAGATTCTGGAGCAGATCATTAAGGAAAACAGTCTGTGAGCACCTAGAAAGGAATGCTGTGATCACCAATAGTCAGCATGGATTTCTGAAAAATAAGTCATGTCAGACTAACCTGATCTCGTTTTTTGACAGAATTACAAGCCTGGTAGATGAAGGGAACGCGGTGGATGTAGCCTACCTTGATTTCAGCAAGGCATTTGACAAGGTGCCTCACGATATCCTTGTAAAGAAGCTGGTAAAATGTGGTCTTGACTATGCTACCACTCAGTGGATTTGTAACTGGCTGACTGACCGAACCCAAAGGGTGCTCATCAATGGTTCCTCTTCATCCTGGAGAAGAGTGACTACTGGGGTGCCACAGGGTTCTGTCTTGGGCCCGGTCTTATTCAACATCTTTATCAACGACTTGGATGATGGACTCAAGGGCATCCTGATCAAATTTGCAGATGACACCAAACTGGGAGGGGTGGCTAACACCCCAGAGGACAGGATCACACTTCAAAACGACCTTGACAGATTAGAGAACTGGGCCAAAAGAAACAAGATGAATTTTAACAGGGAGAAATGTAAAGTATTGCACTTGGGCAAAAAGAATGAGAGGCACAAATACAAGATGGGGGACACCTGGCTTGAGAGCAGTACATGTGAAAAGGATCTAGGAGTCTTGGTTGACCACAAACTTGACATGAGCCAACAGTGTGACGCGGCAGCTAAAAAAGCCAATGCAATTCTGGGCTGCATCAATAGGAGTATAGCATCTAGATCAAGGGAAGTAATAGTGCCACTGTATTCTGCTCTGGTCAGACCTCACCTGGAGTACTGTGTCCAGTTCTGGGCACCACAGTTCAAGAAGGACACTGACAAACTGGAACGTGTCCAGAGGAGGGCAACCAAAATGGTCAAAGGCCTGGAAACGATGCCTTATGAGGAACGGCTAAGAGAGCTGGGCATGTTTAGCCTGGAGAAGAGGAGGTTAAGGGGTGATATGATAGCCATGTTCAAATATATAAAAGGATGTCACATAGAGGAGGGAGAAAGGTTGTTTTCTGCTGCTCCAGAGAAGCGGACACGGAGCAATGGATCCAAACTACAAGAAAGAAGATTCCACCTAAACATTAGGAAGAACTTCCTGACAGTAAGAGCTGTTCGACAGTGGAATTTGCTGCCAAGGAGTGTGGTGGAGTCTCCTTCTTTGGAGGTCTTTAAGCAGAGGCTTGACAACCATATGTCAGGAGTGCTCTGATGGTGTTTCCTACTTGGCAGGGGGTTGGACTCAATGGCCCTTGTGGTCTCTTCCAACTCTATGATTCTATGATTCTATGACTAATTGGTTTAGTTGCGCCAGGTTTTTAAACTAATATATACTATGTTATTATAATCATCATCATTGGAGGGGGTGAGCTAACATGTAATATTCTCTTTCTGTGATCCCTGCTTTGTTGTTTTATAACCCACTATTTCTTCTTTAGACAGAGGCCCATTAGTCATAGCTATAAATTCAATAAAGGCAGTGTAAGGATGCACTTTTACAGCAGCTCCTATACAACTGAAGTTTACGTCTTCCACTTTAGTGACTCTGTAATGTATTCAAAAGGAGCACTGCTCACACTGCAGGCATAAACTGCTGCTGTCTGAGGGGACGATCTTTAACTCTCCCCCTCAATCTCTCACACAGCCATGGTTCTGCCCACGAGGAGAGGGCAGTTCTGATAACTTGAAATGCTCTTTGCAAAAACATTCTGCTAGAGGGATGGTAACTTGCTGGGTAGAGTACATGGCTGACACAAAGAAGGGTCGAGGCTTAATCCAAAGTAGTAGTGTTCTATGTTATAAATCCAGCACTGCTACTTGTTTCTTTTTGTTTTCCAATATATTTCTTATTAGCAAAAAACAAACAAACACACGTGTGTGTGTTGCAAGCATTTTTTTATTCTGAAAGTGTTGCCCAGAGAAAAAGGTTTGAGAACCACTGCCCAAGACAGCCACTGCTGGTGGAAGATAGCAGCCTTGGTGAACCAATGTCTGGCCCAATAAAGGGAAGCTTCTCAACAGAGAATGTGGAAGCTGATCACTGAAGAAGCTTGTCTTTGCCCCGAAGAGAAGAGAGACCTGCTGGGAGGAGGCAGCAAATCTCCAAAGAGAAGCACTGGGACACCTTGCCAGCCAATCTACCCCCCCCCCCGGTTGCCTTCCAGCCCCAAATAAGAGGAGCAGGAAGACATGCCTCTTTTTGACAAATCCCTTGCAGCTGCCTGTTCATGCTGAAAGGCAGCTCATCTGTCACAACACTATACACAGCTGCAAGAACAGGCAATGACGGAGGTGTATCCAGAGTTCTGACTCCCTAAAAGAAGCTTTTGATCCTCAGGCACTGTGACGGGAACTGGTCCTACTTGCTCCATTCTGGCCCCAGGCTTGCAAGCGTTAATCTAGCCACAGTTACAAATGCTGAAGTAAATTTTTAGATGCCTGGACAAGGAAGATTTTTCAAGGCCTGCACAATTACTTTATCTTTGCACCTTGAACGCCACAATGATTGCACGAAAAAAGAAGAGGGGAAAGGCTTCTAAGCCAGATACAAACAGCCACTTTTCAGCTGTGTGTGAATAAAGCAGAAACAGTCTGCATCAACATCAAAAGTCTGATTCCAATTGGACTGCCATCGCTGCCACCATCCAAGACCACGTTTACATTATATCTCATTTGTTTCAGTATTTTAACACTGTAAACTGCCCTGGATGCCTTGGTAGAAAGGCAGCATATAAATGTCATAAATAAATAAAACAATAAGTAAACTTCACATTGTCATCCTCCACAGGTTTACTCTGTCCTGCTGAGTTGAATGGACTTCCAGGTTACCTCTGCCACAGATTGCAGCCTCAAGAGTTCTGGTTTCATTTGCCCTTCTCCGTACTGACCTGCTGCCCAGGCGCTTGGCCTGAGCTTTTCCAGGCATCCATTGAGGCTGGAGCAGCAGCTGCAGGCACCTTTGCCTTCACTTCCACTTTCTGACCTTTCAGCAGGTGTCTTGCTCTAAAATTCCTCTCTGTAGAAATTCCTAGAGGTTGAATAGACAAGGTCAGGAAAACTTCCAACTTGTTCTTACAAAGCACCTCCCACACTGAAGCTTCCCACAAAAAAGAGGAAATGAAAACAGCACCCTCCCCCACCCCCAAAAAAAGCTTAAGCATCAGCCCAGCCCAAGGAAAAACTCTTCATTAACAAAAACAAACCAGCCCAGACTTGAGAAGGCCCAAGGATAACCCTGCCCAACACCAAGAACCCTGCACCTTGGACTTACTCTTCCCGTCAGGAGACAGGGGCCGAATGCTTGGTTCAAAGAGTCCTGCATGGTTACACCACAGACCAAAGATTAATAGTCTTTTTATAGACCACAGTTATCACATCAGCTGCCTGACTATTCTCAACATATTTATAAGAATAAGCTCAATTATTTTGTATACCAAACAGATTTTTAATGGCTTTGGAGGTACTTAATAAAGTTTTATAATTCCATGAGCAACTAGTTTTTCCTTCTCCCTACCATTTCTTTTACAGTTATGAAGTTGACAATCACAACACAGAACCAAAGACCAGGGAGAGGAGTAGAGAGGAGGACAAGCCTAATTTTTGCTGCCTTGTTCCTATACTCTTCACAGGGCAATTAGAGAAAGTTCCCTTACTTCTGTCATTTGGGGCTGGAACATCCTATAGTATGTAAACATACTATAACATACTACGTAAACAGTATGTAAAGGGACCCCTGACCATTAGGTCCAGTCGTGGCCGACTTTGGGTTGCGGCACTCATCTTGCTTTATTGGCCGAGGGAGCCGGCGTACAGCTTCTGGGTCATGTGGCCAGCATGACTAAGCTGCTTCTGGTGAACCAGAGCAGCGCACAGAAACGCCGTTTACCTTCCCGCCAGAGCAGTACCTATTTATCTACTTGCACTTTGACGTGCTTTTTAACTGCTAGGTTGGCAGGAGCTGGGACCAAGTAACGGGAGCTCACCCCGTCGTGGGGATTCAAACCACCGACCTTCTGATCGGCAAGTCCTAGGTAGGCTCTGTGGTTTAACCCACAGCGTCACCCATGTCCCCCTATAGTATGCAATTCACTACATATCAATGTGGGGTGGCTGCTTTGGCATAGCCAAGCTTCTCTCTGGCTTTGAAGGACCCAGCCAGCACCCAAGAAGTGGGTGGGTGGCAGCAATCAGAACGATACAAAGAGACTGCAAGCTGATCAACCAGGGCTGATCTACTGAATCATCTGCCTGCAGAAGAGAACTTCTTGGATATGAAACATGGAGAAAATTAAGGCACAGAAAATTCATCTACCTTCAAGAGACATATGTTTCTTGACATGGCACTAACTTCAACTTCTAAGGGTCAATACAGAGAACACATTTTCACACAAACAGGAACTGTCTCTGGGGCTGACAAAAATATGTATCATCAAAGCAGCACATTGGACTTGCTGTCAGCTGGGTTAAGTTCTTGAAATTATCCATGAAAATCTTTCATTCTTTTCTCAGTAAAAACAGTCAGAATATAGAAGCAGGTCAAAGCAGGCCAATAAAACTCTGCCTCACCTTCTCTGATACCTCTAAGTAAGGAAGGGCCAATTGGGAGTTGGCTAGGCAGGCAAATGAAACTCAGAGCCCAGCTCTAATTCATCAGGAAGTCAGTGCGTACAATGAAATTATTCAGTTTGAGCTATATACTCCCAGGGTAGGGCCAGAAGGAACATGATGCCACGACCTATCGGAAGCTGAGCAGGTCTAGGCCTGGTTAGTGCTGGGTGGGAGACTGCCTGAGAACCGCATGTGCATGCACGCTACCTTGGGCTCCATGATGGAAGAGAAGGTCAATTTCAAGTAAATAAACATGTAAATATGAGCAGCTAGAGATCAAATGTTGCTAAATGACAGCTTTAAGCCATTTCTCTAGCTCTAGGAGGAGCACCTAAAGGCTGGCTGCCAACCTGTGAAAATGAGATGATGGTGCCTAAAAGCACGCCATGATTTTTCCAGCCCCCCTAAAGGACCTGAAACAGTTGTATCCCTAAGTTATCATTTGAACTCTTTTACTTCTAGCCCTCTCCCCAAAGTTACAAACAGAACCCCAATCTTATTTTATAACCCGTTGCTCCAAAGTTGCCGAGATAAGAGTGCATGTGCCGTATGCACAGAGTGAATCCGAATCAGGTCCTGGCCCAATTCACTACCCAACAAGTCAAGTTAAATGTGGCAACCATTCAAAGATCATACCTGGGACATAGACAGGTGGCTGCTCTTCGTCAGAAACTGAATGCAATTTCATTCAAGGAAAGAAAGGGCAAAAGGTTTGTTCCATTCTACATTTTACACTCTGAAAATATTATACAGTGGTACCTTGGTTTACAACCATAATCCATTCCAGAGGTCCGTTAGTAAACCAAAACAGGATGTAACCCAAGGCAAGCTTTCGCCAATGGGGCCTCCAAAAAAACCTTGTGTGTAATCAAAAAAAAAAAGGTTCGCAAACCGGGACACACACTTCCAGGCTTGACGTGTTTCTATTCCAAAACGTACACAAACCAGACTGTTTGGAAACCAAGGTACCACTGTAGTCTGAAAAATCTTCTGCATCAAAATAGAAAGTTCAGAAGCAGCGGACAACTGACCAGGAGACTACCAAAGCAGACATTTCTGTAAATCCACTTTGTTATTACTCTTAAAGAGACCTCATTTAAAAGGTTGTCTTTTATTAAAGACTAGCTCAATCAGAGAGATAATGAGCCACATTTATTTGTATTAGCCTTGATTATAAAAGCAACTCCTGGAGGCTATACATTCAATGCATGCTCCTCAGACTCTGATTATGGACATAGAGAAACTAAGCTTTACACTCACACATTTTTTAAAAAGCTATCTGGGGCTCTTATAAGCAGGTACTGGTATTTGGGGGATCAGGAGAGAGATCTGGGTAAACTGCACCCTAGTCAAGACCATAATCTGGGACCCTTCCCTTTTGTATCATCCAGATTGCCATCAGACTGCATATCTTTAGCAGTCACCCATCAACTCATGGTGGATTCAATTAAGTTAATAACAGCCCATTGCCAACTATTGGCAGCATGCTACATCCAATAAGTTGTTCTCTGCACATCATCTCTTCTAGATGCTGAAAGGAAGTTCTTACTCTGCCTCAGTGGGCCAGAGGGGAGCAACCAAATGGAGACTAAAATCCATTTGGAAAGATTTAGTGTAAATACATCAGCCGAAGACCTATGTAGGCAAGTTAGTTCATAAAAGATGTGAGCATTATAATACCAAACAGAAATCAACAACAGATTATATATAAATGAATTCTGGGGAAGAGGACAGTATATCCGAATAATGAGAGAAAGGAACAATATATGCAGATAATGATTACATGGAAAACAAAATAGCACGTTTATGCAATTACTTGCATATACTGTTCCTTATAAAGTACACTGCTCCCTTCCTCATGATTCATTTACATACAATATGCTGTTGATCTCTCTTTGATATCTTTACGCTCACATCGTTCATGAACTAAAATCCATTCACTTACCTTCTGCCAATATGTTTAAAATTATATTTTTGAAATAGATTCTAGCTTCTTGGGCCCACTTAATCTCATCCACCCCAGCAGATTAGAGTCTCATTTTCTCATCAGTTACATGCACTCAGAATGTGACCATATAGTGTTATCGTAAGATGCTCATCTAACTCTTTTAAGCTGGAGGTGCAAGATGTGTGCCCCCCCCCCCCCACTGTTAAAGCCTTGAAAATGTTAGAATCATAGAACTGCAGAGTTGGAAGAAATCCTAAGGGTCATCTAGCCCGGCCCCCTGAAACACAGAAAATTGAAGGTGGACCTTATGAGGATCAAACCTGCAACCTTGGCATTATCAGCACCACGCTCTAACCAACTGAGTTACCTAGTGCAGGATAGCCTTCTTTTGCAGAACTGTGATGCAAAGTCTCTAAGAACCACTAACTTTGCCTCTGAGAGCCTGGAGGTCTGAGCCTCCATTTCTAGCTCTATATGTATGACCATTTGGTGGCCGGGACAATCAGTCGTTTCTGCTGCAAGTGGGACACCTAATTCTGCTGCCAAGGATCGAAAGGACACTAGGAGGGAGTGACAAATAGGCTCTGGGTCTGCTTTGCAGGGTCACTTGCTGAAGGGGAGAGGCTATGGAGGCAGACGATATCATAGACAGGACACGTCCCCCAAGACATACAGAAGCCTCAAGGGCCATGCAATATACGTCTCCCCTTCACCAGCCCCGTCTTCCCCAGGACGGCAGCCAGCAAAGTTACCAAAACTTCAGCTGCAGCAGCTCAGAGTTGACGGGGGAAGCCGGAAGCCCCGAGTTCAAGGCTCCCTTCAGCGCGACCATTAGGGTGGCTACGCTGAGCACTGAATGGAGACTTCGAAGGAGCTATAGGGGAATTTAACATACTGGCAGCAGCATTTGTACTAGACCATGAAGCAGCAACATTTCCAACCTGCTCTTTCCCGGCGGACGCCAGGGCGCCTCAAGCGACCTTCCCCGGCCCCTCACAACACCCCTGCAGAGTAGGGCGAGGGGCGAGAAAGAGAGAGGCTGGCAGGCCAAGGTCCCCCCGCCCTGGGAGTGGGGGCTTCCCCCGGAACCCCCGGGCCTGGCTCCGCACTCGGCGGGGCGTCTTTCCTGAGGCGACGGAGGCGGCTCTCTGCACATGCTCAGGAACCACGGCAGCCTTTGCCAACGTTTATCATCGACCCGCCGTCAAATTAGCCCCCCCTCCCGCTTTTCCTTCTCCTCCCGCCACGCCCCCCCCCGCGAGCCCCTCCTGAGGGAAGGATACGGTCCTTACTCCAACGAGCAGCTGCTTCCGGCCCCGGCCCCGCGGCCACATCCGCCATCTTGAAACAACCGCCACTCCCAGCGTCCCCCCGCCCTGCCACGCCCCCCACGCCCGACTCTGACCTCCCATTGGCTTACGGAACCCGGGCTTTGCCCAGATACGGCGCAAGTGACGCGCTGTCGTAGAAGCCGGCCAATGGGGAGGACTCGGAACGGGCGGTGGGAGAAAGGGAGGAGGAGGAGGAGGTGGAGCCGGCTCTCCCATTGCCTTATGGGAGTTGTAGTGCCTGCTCTCCGTTCCTCCCCCCTACAGAACGGCGGCCGAAAGGAATTCAAAGAAACGGAGGACGGCGTTTCCCAAAAAGCACCGCGGCGCGGCGTCTGAGCTACGGGATGCGAGAAGAGGCAAAAGACGCTAATCCAGTGCTCTCCCTCCCGTTTGGCTGCGCGTACAGGTGTACAGGTGCAGGCGGTCAGGGGCTGGTGCGGGAGGGCGGAGGCAGAGGATGGAGGAGAAGGCCCCGCGCAGCGTGAGCAGCTCCAGCAGCACCAAGCCCTACCTGGAGAAGCTCACCCTGGGGGTGACCCGCATCCTAGGTAAGGTGGAGGTGGAGCTGGCATCCCTGGTTGCCATGGAAACAGCCGAGGGATGGAGCCGCAAAGAGCCTTTCTTCCCTCTCTTGCTCATTGCATGGCGCTTCCCCCTCCCAACAGCCCTGTGAGGGAGGCCAGGCTGACCTATATTTTCCTATATTTTTCCTCACAACAGCCCTGTGAGGGAGGCCAGGCTGACCTATATTTTCCTATATTTTTCCTCACAACAGCCCTGTGAGGTAGGCCAGGCTGACCTATATTTTCCTATATTTTTCCTCCCAACAGCCCTGTGAGGGAGGCCAGGCTGACCTATATTTTCCTATATTTTTCCTCACAACAGCCCTGTGAGGTAGTCCAGGCTGACCTATATTTTCCTATATTTTTCCTCACAACAAACCTGTGAGGTAAATTCTTCTCCCCTCCCCCACCTTCCCCAACCTCCTTTCCCTCAAGACTTTTCCTTCTGGTTTTCCCTTGGCAACCCTTTCCTGTTTTGTGGGGCCCATTGCAGTAGGACCCCCTCCTAAAGTGGCTCTCTGCTATCAATCTAGCTTTCTTCCGGACTTGAGAATCTCCGCAGCCAGTTATTTCCTCTCAGCCTAGCCTGCCTCGCAGGGTCATTGTGATGACAAAATGTGGGAGAAGATAATGACATACCCCATCTTGGGCTCCTCAGAGTAAAGGTGGGATATCAACGTAATGAACAAAAATGCTCCAGGGCTACTTTTTTATTGCATTTTTATTACAAGTTTACCTCCAAGGAGCCCAATGTGGCATAGATGGTTCTCTCCCTCCTCATTTACTGTAATCACCGCAACCACTGTGAGGTAGGTTAGACAGGCACTGACTGACACCCACCCACCCCCAGTCACCTAGTGAACTTTATGGCCAAGTGAGGATTCAAACTCTGGTCTCCCAAGTCTCAGCCAACACTCCAGCCACTGCACCACACTTCCTCTCCTTTGGCCTTAAAGGTAAAGGTACCCCTGCCTGTACGGGCCAGTCGTGTCCGACTCTAGGGTTGTGCGCTCATCTCACTTAAGAGGCCGGGAGCCAGCGCTGTCCGCAGACACTTCCGGGTCACGTGGCCAGCGTGACGAAGCTGCTCTGGCGAGCCGGCACCAGCGCAGCACACAGAAACGCCGTTTACCTTCCCGCTGTAAAGTGGTACCTCTTTATCTACTTGCACTTCAGGGTGCTTTCGAACTGCTGGGTGGGCAGGAGCTGGGACCGAAAGATGGGAGCTCACCCCGCCGCGGGGATTCGAACCGCCGACCATACGATCGGCAAGTCCTAGGCACTGAGGTTTTACCCACAGCGCCACCCGCGTCCCCCTTTGACCTTGCTATGGCATAAAATCCTGCCTGGACCGTCTCATGTTTTGGACCTGACCTTCAGAACACTTGCCCCCCAAAATAAGTTACCTTTGCTTGGAGGAAAAATACCTGCTACTTTTTCTTCTTTTTAAAGGACTGCCTTCTCCAAAGCGTACATGGCTCTTTTAATAGTGTAATCTTCTGTTTTGCCCTTGGGATATTTCTAATCTAACATCCAGGCTTTTAAGACAGAATTTCCCGTTTGATCTAGGATTTGGTTCAGGCCCCTTCAGAACCTGCCGCTCACTCATCCCTCGAAACCTTTGTGCAACCTCCGTCCCCCGTCCTGCCTGTGTTCCCTTTGATCTCAGGAGAACCAAATTTATTCTGTTTATAATTTGCCGGCTTGTTAAATGCTCCCGTGGCAGTGGTGCGGAGGAGGAAGGCCCCGCTGGATGACTGGCCCTTTCCATAAAGGAGATCTGTATTTTCATATTAAGGCTGGAACTAAATGATTTTAGGCGTGAACCCCAGAATAGAGCACCGGAGACTGTTTTGCAGGGAGCCCAGGGGGATGAACTAAATGACCTAATAGGATTTCCCCCATCTTTTACCTTTGATGCTTCAAAGGGCTCCCTAAGGGTGGGGCCCCCTATCTGTCCTCTTCTATTTTCCATGCAGAAACCTAAGATCTGCCTGCTTGATAGCTTCCAAACACCGTGTGCTGTGCAGCGACTTTCTTCCTCTAATTACGTCTTCCCCAAAACCAGTGACCTCTGGGAGATTTGGAGCTGATGGAAGCTGTAATGCAGTGGTGTCATGGACCGGCTGGATGCAGAGAAGTGGTGGGAGGCACAAGCTGGGGAACCCCCAAGGGAACCCCCAGGGGAAGAAGGCTCTTGGAATCCGAATCAAAGAAAAGCCTTCAACGACTAGGACCCAAATTATCTCAGGGCCTTCCTGATTCCTAGTTCTTCAAGCACTGAGAATCTCTGGTGGTTCCCAGCACCCCCCGTTTCATCTAGTCTTCACTCGGGATGTACCCTTTAGTGTGACAAGCCAAGCCCTGTGGAACTCCCTGCTACTAGACGTTTGTCCTTCAGAGATCTTTGGAAAGCTTTGTTTGGTTGTACGTTTACAAACTCAGTTAGAGGTGTGAGCTTGCTTTTGTTGTGTAATGTTACTGATATTAGGTGTAATTTGAGACAAACATGTGCCTATCAACAGAAAGAAAGCTTTCTCTTTTCTGATGTTACATATTTGTTAGAGTTCAAAATCCCTCTTCGCAACAACAGGTCATGGAGAACTGTAGAATAATAGCCAATGCTCCTGAAAAGAAGCATGCATGCAGTTTCTGGCAATATTCTTAAAAAATATTTTTATACTATACTATACTGAAATGTTTAAATGTTGTTTTTTTTCCTGCCACACTTGCCATTCTCCCCTGCCACCCCCTTTGAGAAACACTACTCTCAGGGGTGTTGGACATGTCCCCACCAATTATTCTCCCTCTGTTAAATTGGGCCTGTAATGAGGAACTGAAGAATCAGGGGAAACTCACCTGCTGTTGGGTCCTGCTTTGAAGAGCACCCTCCGTGTGTGCAGCGCACCCTTCCTCTCGATGCTGCCGCTCTGATAGCTGTTAGTTTAGGAGGCACGAGTTTTCAGGGCATGTAATCCAGGGCAGCAGAGAACCGGACATAGCGATGACATCAGGCAGCAGGCAGGCAGCTCAAGAAGAAAAGCGATGCAAACCTGGAAAGAGCTGGCTCCGCGGGTGCAAAGCTATAGATGCAGCAGGGCAAGGGGTCAGTCTTGACATAGGCTGACAAGAATGCTGAGGGGGAGAGATGATAGGGCTCTCAGACAACAGTTGGATACTGCAGGCCTGTTTCTGTCCATCGGGGCCAAGCAAAGTATAGGAGAAAGACAAATGTTGGAAGTGATATAACGGACAAGAGGGCCAGCTGCACATCAAGGCTTGTTTGTTTATTAAATTTGTACACTGCCCTACACCCATAGGTCTAAGAGTGGATTACATAAAACCAAAGTATGAAAATCACAAAATGCAAGTTAAAAATAAGAACAAGAACAAACTAATAATACCCCCCCCCCCTTGTTTGCAGGCTAACACACTCCACAAAGGAAGGATGCCCTCCAGATGTTGGGAAATGATTGTAGTTTAATGGTAGAACATCTGCATTACACGCAGAAAGTCCCAGGTTCAATCTCCGTCATTTGCAGGTAGAGAGCTTCCCTACCTGAAACCCTGGAGAGCATCTGAACCCTGGAGACAATGGTGAACTAGGTGGCCCAACAATCTGGTTGAGCATAAGGCAGTTTCCTATGTCTCAGTGTTGCAGTACTCCAACTCCCATTTCTGCACATATAGAATCCTAGCTGCTATTGTTACATACAGAAACAACTTTAACTAATTATAACTGACCACAGGTCACCACAGCCAAAAACTGCAGTATCTAGCTCACCTTGCAATGATAAACACTAAATTGAGACAAGACAATTTAAGGAAAATTCACCAGAAACTATTCACTTTGGTTGTTGTTAGTGGCTGTGGACATGCCATAACATTTCAGCACATGACCCCCCTCCCCCCCAAAGAATCATGGGAACTGCGGTTTACCTCTAAACACAGTGCTATAGGTCCCAGTGCAACACATGACTGGCTTATCCTAGAGATCACTGCGTGCAAAAACTTGTGGTGCCAGAAGATGTTGAGCCTAATATTTACCCTGGAATCCCAACCACCTTTGCCCAGGACAATGTACGACACCCTGGACTCAGTCATTCAAACAGTTATGTTGAGACTCAGTTAAATTGTCCTATGCCCTAGGGCCCCTCTTTTCAAGTTTGTCTAAATCGTGGAGCACCAATTAGTGGAACAGTGTGATAGATGGGTTGGAATTAGGTGGAACGAAGGAAGATTCGGGTTTAAATTGCTATAAAGGCTGATCATTAGATCCATACATATCACGTAGCTTGATATTGTGCATGAGCTTTTACACACTTTATGCTGTGGTGCGAAAGGCATTATAACGAGGCTTGGGCACAAAACCCAATCCTAGCTGTAAGACCTGTTCTTCCTCCGATGTTGAGGTGCGGGATGAGTTGTAGACTATTAATATCTCTTCCTTTGCAGGGTACATCTGCCCCCTTGAAAATCCTGTTTATCGTTTCCGAATCTGTTTCTGGAGTAAAGGACGTAAAGTGGAATATCGTTCATCTATGGCCGACTGCGATGTGATGCTAAGAGTCACTAGCAGACCTGGTTACGTTAAAAGACCTGGGTCTAGAGTCAGGCTAGTTGCTTATCCAGACCTCATGGCGAGTTCTTTTTGCTGAGTTGCTTTTCAGATGCCCTTATGTCCAAAGGGGCTCCAAGTGAGCTAACCAACCAGCGGGCCATTTCCCCTCTTGCAGGATGGCTTTCTTCTTAAAGAAGAAGAAAAGTTCATCAAAAGTTTATCCAGTTAATTTACAAGAGAGTGTCGCCCAGGACCCTGCTGCCCAAAGAACATACCAACTCTTGCCAGTGCTGGTGAAACCTCCTCAAGCACGTGCAGAGGCCTGGAGGAAGAACCAAGTCCAGCCAGTTGTTTTCCCTGAGTTACTACAGCACCAGGCCAGTACAGTTCAGCGGGTCAGCAGCAGACCAGACGAAAAGCATTCTGGGCCAGTGTTCCCAGGTGAGTAGGCAGAACCAGATCCCTTTCGGGTTCCTCTTTTCAAGGCCTGCATCATACGAGGCTGGTGTCTCTCTTGGTTTCCTTTTATCTCTGGGCACAAGCCCCACCCACCCAGGCCCTAAGGAAGTCAGATTATCCTCTACCAGGGCCAGGGCCTTCTCAGTGATTGCTCCAACCTGGTGGAATGCTCTGTCGCATGAGGCCAGGGCCCTGCAGGATTTAACCTCCTTCCGCAGGGCCTGTAAGACAGAGCTATTCTGCCTTGCTTTCAATTTGAACTGATCTTTTATTCCCTTTCCTTCCCTCCCTCTCCCCTTTTTATGAAGATTACCTGCTCTGGGATCCCACACCTAATTCTCCCCTGGTCTCCTCACTGGCCCAAGTAGGACTAATTTAGCCAGCTAGCCCTGGTGATCATCTAATGTTTATTGGATGGATTTTCCCCCAAATTGATTTTTGAATTCTGAATTTATTGTTATTCATGTTTCATACTGTATTTTATGCTTTTTTTGTTGCATCAATTAAGTGTTTTAATTTTGTTGTTAGCCGCCTGAGCCCGGTTTTCTGAACCAGGAAGGGCGGGGTATAAATAAATTATTATTATTATTATTATTATTATTATTATTATTATAGCATGTCCATGGCTACAGCCTGCACCAAAAAAATCACGCATCCACTGTTGTGTGGGGCCACAATGGCACAAAAATGTGATTACAAAGCACAGATCCACATGGATCCTCAGGATTTTTGCATTGGGCTACTCCAATCTCACCGTCAAATCACATGTCTGTGGCCACAGCATGAACCACAAAAATCATATATCCACTGTTTCGTTCAGAACATTTTTTTTTCTTGTTTTCCTCTAAAAACTAGGCACGTCTTATGGAGCGAAAGATACAGTTTTAGTTTGGCATTTGTGTTCCCTTTTAATAAGAATAATAAGTGCTGGGGAGGCCAGAGATTCACACTGTGGCCCGAAATAACAAGGTGGAGCCAGTAGTCTTCCCAGAGCTGGTACAGCGCCAGACCAGCACCCTTCAGCCTGTCAACAGAAAGCCAGACTCCAGGCAGCAGCGGCACTTGCCCCTGCTGAAAAAGAAGAGCCCCAAGGATTCTGGGCCAGCGTTCCCAGGTGAGTAGGCAGAACCAGATCCCTTTCGGGTTCCCCTTGGCAAGGCCTGCGTCATACAAGGCTGGGGTCTCTCTTGGTTTCCTTGATCTCTGGGCACAAGTCCCACCCACCGCACCCCTCCTTTTTAAAGAGACTTGTAACATGGAGCAGGGACTTCTGGGTGGCTGCCCCTCTTCTGCATTGCTGAGGATTGGACTAGGTGGCCCCGCAGGTCCCTTCAGATGCTACAGTTCTATGATCCCTGTTCAGATACGACATGCATCTGCTCATCGCAACAGTCAAGAAGGCCCCTGACAAAGAACTTGCCCTGTTTTTTCGTGTATAAGATGAGGTATTTGTGGAGTATGGTGGTTAAAGGGTTAACCCCTAGTGGTGTCCTGTATCTGGGGGTGGAGCTTCGTTCAGGAAGCTGCGTCAGTTCTTTGTCTGTGAGTTACTTTCAGTTTTTACGCTGAGAGACGCTGAGGCACAGAGCGTGTTTTGTTCTCCGGCACAGAGAATGCCTCCAAGTTCTGATGGATTTATTGCTTGTAAGTAAACGCTGTTAAAGAGAGAACACTTGTGGACTCTTCCTTACTCTTTCTCACACGGAGGCAACACTGCGACTCTGCATACTGCTTAAGGTAGCTCCTGACGAAAGCCTGCGCTGAGAAACACAGCGGAAGTTTTGCACAGAGGGAGTGTACTGGACACGCAGTTACTCACAGGTTATGGGAAGCAATGTTTCTTTTGCCGGGTGTGAGAAGAGACCACAAGGAAAGAGGCCAGCTTTGAACTCCTGCCTGAGAAGGGGGCAGTCCTGAGTTCGCTGGTGAAGCAGGAGCTTGCAGCAGACTGCATCTTCAGGGGACCGGCTGGCAGAAGCATGAGTAAAGCTTATAAGCCCCGGGGAAAGATGGCGCAGGCTCAAGAGGCTTTTAACGTGCCCTTTGGGAAGCTAACTGGCCCCAACTGGGATGAGTGGTCCGTCAGAATGAAGTACTGGCTGCTGGGCAAGCTCTGGTCTTGCATGCATCCCCCACTACCTCAAGCTGCTGAGAAAGCTAGTGAGGCTGTGCTGGTCCCGGAGGGGTTACCGTGTGCCATGGTCCGAGTCCAGTCCTGGGTCGAGGGTCTGGAGGCTGTCTGTCAAGGGCGAAGCGGGGTCCAAGGCAAGGAGCCGGGCATGGCCAGGAACTCCGGAAGAGCAGGTCAGAGTGCTGGCAGCAACAGGTTTCCAGTGATGTTGCTCCCACAACTTGGGACTGGGCTGACTGGCCTTTATCTCCTCTGGGGCCTAGGGCGGTCCCGGCCCACAGGTGACTTGCCTCTCCTGGCCTTAAGGTGAGCACTCCTCCTGAGAGAACTTAGTTCCCTCCGTCTCTCTGCCCTGAGCCTCTGCAGCTCAGGAGAGGCTGGAGGGTTACTGGACCCAGAGGCAACCTCACCTTCCCCTGACAGGGCTGGGAGAGGAGCACCTGCAGGCAATGGGTCCTCAATCACCTCCGGAGCCAGAGTGGATTCATCTGGTGTCTGCTCCTGAGGATCCGGCACAGATGCAGGCCCTTCAGATTCAAGCCCCTGCCCTGGCTCAGCCGGCCCTGGAGACGGGGACTCCTGTGCAGGCTGGGATTCTTCAGGTTCAGCCTCTGAATCAGATTCCCAGGCCATCACAGAGGCAGACGTGGCTGCAGCTCTGGAAAAGGAGCAGTGGGTGCTGGGCATACTAAAAGCAAGCGTGGATGCTTGGCTTTTGCCTCATGTAGAGGGCATTAAGGAGTCCCGGGTCGCTTGGCAGGCACTGGAGAAGGCGTTTGTAGCCACAGTGGGAGCCAAAGACCGAGAGGGGACTGTGAGCCCAGTGGGGGCTGAAAGGAGCCCAGTGGGGGCTGAAAGGAGCCCAGTGAGGGCTGAAGGCAACATTCCTGGAAGCTGTTCCTATCTGTGCGATGAACAGGGAGAGAGGCAGAGAGCTGGGAGGAAAGCAGTGGCAAGCTGTTCCTCAGGAAGCTGGGCACCCAGGAGTGGGGGTGCAGACAGCAGCTGTAAGAGCTCTGTGAAAGCCAAAGTCTCCAAGAGTTGTTTTCGCCGTGAGAGCTGTTCTGCAGAGGCTCAGGAATGCAAGGTCAGCCGGCAGAGAAAGCAAATAAGCGAAGGTTCTCAGACAGCGAAGCATGAGAACACTGGCAGAGGCCCTAGTGGGGGCGGAAGTGTTTCCATGGCAATGTTGGAATGTCAACAATCAGCCACTCTCTCTTTTATCGTGGACAATGGAGCGACTCACACTCTAGTGCCATCTGGTGGGCTTCTTTGAAATTGCAAGTCTGAAAAGTGGACGATATGTGTCATTGGCTGATGGATCGAAGAGACAGTTAACTGAGACTGGCATGTTGTATTGTTCTTTTCTAGATCATGAAGTCCAAGCTTTTGTGGTTCCTGAGATCGCCAACTGTCTTTTAAGTGTGTCCGCTCTTGTAGCTGATGGCTTCAGTGTAAAGTTTGCAAATAACGTGTTCTTTTTTCAGGGATGGGAAGAAGCTATACAGTACTGAGTGCAAAGATAGGCTATTCATGGTGGAGATGCCTATTGCTAATGTTGCTGTTGTGAACCCCCTGAAGAGGCACAAGTGCAATGCGCAAACATGCCACCACACAATGGTTGTGTACATCTTTGGCACAGGAGATTTTCCCACACAGGGTGGTCCTACGTTAACAAGGCCCCAAAGAATACTGAGGGGTGTAAGTTTAAGGGATGTGACAAGTTCTTAGATTGCAGAGCCTGTAAACAATCTAAGGTAACCACATGCACATATCCTAGATCCACTAGAAAGACCAGCAGGCCCTTTGAGCTAGTCCATGCAGATTTGTGTGGCCCCATGCAGGTAGTGTCTTTGGGTGGATCAAAACACGTTCTGTTGCTGATCGATGGTTTTTCGAAAAACTCATGGATTTTTACGATCCGACACAAGAGTGAGGCTGCTGCATTGATTAAAGATTGAATCACAGCAGTAGAGATAAGATTTTCCACGAGATTGGTGTCCTTTCAAAGTGATAGAGGCTCCTCTTATACATGGGTAGTGCTGAGGGGGGACGGGCGGTTGATTGTAGCCACCAGGAGGAGATTTCCAGCAGTGATTTCTTTGCTGTGGAAAGGGCTGTTGTTGATTGGCTGCTGCTGTGGCAATCGGGCAGACGATAGGTGACTTGGTTGATGCGTGCAATTTGATTAATGGCTACCCCCCCCCCAAAAAAAAAAGCTCAACAACTCTGGGCAATCCCCTCCCAAAAAAGCTTAACAAGTCTTGGCAATCTCTCCCCATTTTCTAAATACTGAGTACCCAAAAATAGGGGGCGTCTTATACACGGGGACATGTTATACACGTAAAAATGCGGTACCTTTCCCTCTCGTCCGCCTCATTTATTCCTCTCTCTCTCTTTCTCAAGAGCTCTCAGATGAAAACTTCGGAGAATTGTTGACGGGTAAGAAGATGCTGGGAGGAAGAACATTCAGAGAAACTTTGGAGATGATGGATGAGAGGGAAATTTTAGACACCATCCTCCAACACCCCCATCCACTTCACTTCTCCAGGTGTGTGTGATGCAGGTTGGTTGATTGAACTCATGAGCTTTCCCATGTTTGTTATGAGGAGATATATTTAAATTATGGGGTTGCTAAAATGCATATACGGTACCTATAAAGATGTGACTGTCCAACGAGGCCTTACAAATAGAGGGGGGAGAGAAGGCAAGCAAAATGTGAGAGAGGTATTGAAAGATACATGAAATTGAATGCAGATTTCCAAAAAATAGCAAGGAGAGACAAGAAGGCCTTCTTAAACGAGCAATGCAAAGAAATAGAGGAAAACAACAGAATGGGGAGAGCCAGAGATCTGTTCAAAAAAATTGGAGATATGAAAAGAACATTTCGTACAAAGATTACCATAATAAAGGACAAAAGTGGAAAGGACCTAACAGAAGCAGAAGACATCAAGAAGAGGTTGCAAGAATACACAGAGGAATTATACCAGAAAGATATGGATGTCTCATACACCCCAGGTAGTCTGGTTGCTGACCTTGAGCCATACATCCTGGAGAGTGAAGTCAAATGGGCCTTAGAAAGCATTGCTAATAACAAAGCCAGTGGAAGTGATGATATTCCAGCTGAACTATTTAAAATTTTAAGATATGATGCTTTTACGGTTCTACGCTCAATATGCCAGCAAGTTTGGAAAACTCAGCAGTGGCCAGAGGATTGGAGATCAGTCTACATTCCAATCCGAAGGAAGGGCAGTGCCAAAGACTGCTCCAACTACCGCACAATTGTGCTCATTTCACACGCAAGGTTATGCTTAAAATTCTACAAGGCAGGCGGACCGAGAACTCCCAGAAGTGCAAGCTGGATTTCGAAGGGGCAGAGGAATCAGAGACCAAATTCCAAATATGTGCTGCATTATGGAGAAAGCTAGAGAGTTCCAGAAAAACATCTACTACTGTTTCATTGACCACCCAAAAGCATTTGACTGTGTCGACCACAGCAAACTATGGCAAGTTCTTAAAGAAATGGGAGTGCCTGATCTCCTCATCTATCTTCTGAGAAATCTCTATGTGGGACAAGAAGCTACAGTTAGAACTGGATATGGAAGTACTGATTGGTTCAAAATTGAGACTGTATATTGTCTCCCTGCTTATTTAACATATGCAGAATTCATCATGCGAAAGGCTGGACTGGATGAATCCCAAGCCGGAATTAAGATTGCCGGAAGAAATATCAACAACTTCAGATATGCAGATGACACAACCTTGATGGCAGAAAGTGAGGAGGAATTAAAGAACCTTTTAATGAAGGTGAAAGAGGAGAGTGCAAAAGATGGTCTGAAGCTCAACATCAAAAAAACAAAGATCATGGCCACTGGTCCCATCACCTCCTGGCAAATAGAAAGGGAAGAAATGGAGGCAGTGAGAGATTTTACTTTCTTGGGTTCCATGATCACTGCAGATGGTGACAGCAGTCACAAAATTAAAAGACACCTGCTTCTTGGGAGAAAAGCAATGACAAACCTAGACAGCATCTGAAAAAGCAGAGACCACCTTGCCAACAAAGGTCCATATAGTTAAAGCTATGGTTTTCCCAGTAGTGAAAACTTTGATTTAAAAGATGCTTGGAGATTTAAGCATCCTATAAAAAAGATTTCACCCACTTTTCAGAACCGAACCAATCTGCCAGTAGCATAGATACGCTATGGATTTTGAAAGAAATACTGTGGAGAATAGTGGTAATACAGTCAAAAACAATTTCTGACCACAACCCCATGATGTTAACAAAGGGAGCCCTTTGAAGCATCAAAGGTAAAAGATGGGGGAAATCCTGTTAGGTCATTTAGTTCATCCCCCTGGGCTCCCTGCAGAACAATCTCTGGTGCTCTCTCCTAGGGTTCACGCCTAAAATCATTTCGTTCCAGCCTTAATACAAAAATACAGATCTCCTTTATGGAAAGGGCCAGTCATCCAGCGGGGAAAGTATCAGGTTTCTTCCTCCAAGCAAAGGTAGCTTAGTTGGGGGAGGGGGGCAAGTGTCCCGAAGTTCAGGTCCAAGCATGAGACGGTCCAGGCAGCATTTCATGCCATAGCAAGGTCAAAGGAGAGGCAGTGTGGTGCAGCGGCTGGAGTGTTGACTGAGACTTGGGAGACCAGAGTTCGAATCCCCACTTGGCCATGAAGTTCACTAGGTGACCAGGCAGGGGGTGGGTGTCAGTCAGTGCCTGTCAGTCTAACCTACCTCACAGTGTTGTTGTGGTGATTAAATGAGGAGGGAGAGAACCATCTATTGCACACTGGGCTCCTTGGAGGAAAACTTGCAATAAAATAAGTAGCCCTGGGACATTTTTGTTCATTACATTGATATCCCACCTTTGCTCTGAGGAGCCCAAGATGGTGCACGTCATTATCTTCTCCCACATTTTGTCATCACAACGACCCTGCGAGGCCGGTTAGGCTGAAAGGAAATAACTGGCTGCGGAGATTCTCATTATGGAATGGGGCATCCCTGTTTCCATCAGAGAAATGTTGGAGGGTATGTGGCTGCAGCATCTGCCTTCTCATCTCCCTGTGTCTGTATCTGTGGCATCAGCATCAGCCAGCCACAGCCACCAGCTTGCCCTTGCCTTCTCCATCACAGATGTCTTCTAAGACATTTTGTCACTATTATCTATGCGTAGCACAGCCACAGAAGCCCAGCAACACTGCCACATCCACAGTTATGCTATGGAACTCACTGCCACAAGACGCACAGGTGGCCACTAGCTTGGATGGCTTTAAAATCAGATTGGACAAATTCATGGAGGGTGGCTCTGCTCTGATGCCTCTGCTCTGCCTCCGTAGTTGGAATAGATAGAAAAAACAAAAAGCATTGTCCAATAGCACCTTAGAGACCAATTAGTTTGTTCTTGGTATGAGCTTTCGTGTGCATGCACACTTCTTCAGATACGCATGCACATGAAAGCTCATACCAAGAACAAGCCTAGTTGATCTCTAAGGTGCTACTGGACAATTTTTTAATCTATTTTTTTCTATTTCTGCTGCGTCAGACCAACACAGCTACCTACCTGAATCTAGATCCATAGTTGGAGGCAGCAATGCTTCTGAATACGATTTGCAGGAAACCACAGGAGGGTTCCAGTTTAACAACTGGTTGAATATTTTTTGGATTGATTTTTTAAAATGGCATTTGTTAGATTTGCAAATGTTAAATGCTTTTTTAAAAAAATTGATTGGTCCTTTTTCATCTTTAATTGTACTCTTGTGTATAAATATTATATTGAGTTGCATTGTCAAGTCAACCTTTTGGGACTGTTAAAAGAGGAAATTCCCTTTAATATAGTTCCGATTCTTGTAGAGGAAAGGAACACCGTGTAGAGTGCGTTTTGAGGGTCTTACCGGTCAGGAGGACCAAATAGAGACAAAAACAATTAATATTAAAGCAAGGCGGCAATTAAGCCCGATCGTTTATTGCAAAGAAAAGATCTGTTGCACCAGGGTCCCTGCTCAGCGGAGGAGCAACCCAAACAAAAGAAAACTCAGACATTTATACCTTTCATTTTCCATACAGAAGGAATGAGCAAGTGAAAAAACAGGATGTCAGACTAGGTGCGGCATGAGGGATTTACAGGTAAATCATAAGGACAAATAGTTGTTAATGGTAGCATTTGTGAATACTTGATTTCTATGGTGTAGACAGTGTATACAAAAGGATTTAGGCAGATTCCTGTTTTTCCCATGTTTATTGATGGCTATGTATTGTTTGTTTTTCTGATTTTTCAGGAAGACTTTGAGTGATGCCTGGAGCAGATCCATAAGAGAGGAAACGAAGACAGGATTTTGGGTGTTTTCCGGTACTTTGCATATATAAGTGTGATTGTATAGCCTTGTTTTGAATAAAGTCATTCAACTTGTGAATTGGTCTGTGTGTGTACTGTAGACTTCGTAGATGGCACTGTGTAGCCACTGACAACTATGACATTTCTTATTAGTATCAAAGTTTTGCAGATAACAGGACCATAGAATAATCTACCAACTAAACCCGGGGTTGGCAAACTTTTCCGCCGGCGGGCCAAATCGCCCACGTGAGCACGCACACTTGTGCACATGCGCCCACGCTCGCCGCTCTTTCCCCGCTGGCTTTCGGAGCCACAGCAGGGGGGGAGAGAGAGTTTGCAGCTTCCTATTGGCTGCAGGAGCTTCCTGCAGCCAATAGGAAGCTGTGGCTGCGTCCTGGAAGTCAGTCCCCATGCGGAGGAACTGGAGCAGCACGGCGGGTTAGCTCCGTGCGGGGACTGACCAGGCGGGCGGCAATGGCTTCCTATCCTGCAGTCAATAGAAAGCCATTGCTGCCCGCTCAGTCAGTCCCCGTGCCAAGCTAAACCGGACCTACGACCAATTTTCAAACAGGCACGTGCCTACATACGCCGCCCTGACACCAAGGAAAGAGCAATTGGGATGGCTTGCTTCACGGAGGTGAGAGTCGGAAACGAGGAATGCCTGCAGGCGCTCCTGCTTTGAAACAACTGCACCCAGGCAGGCAAGGAAAGCAGAGGGTGTAAGAAGGTCTCCTGCGCCACCATTGATGGCTGGCAGGCCTGCACTCTGCCTAGGGCAGCAATTTTTACAGGCCTTAGATAAGAGCTGAGGGCAGTGTGCATTAACTAACTCCTTGCGCTTTGCTCCCCCTTTCTTCCCGCCCGGGGGGCCCTGCCCTCTGCCTGCCCCTCAGAGCCAGCATGGCACACAGGGCTGGGCTTTAGTGGCCGCAGCCTCTTCCCGTCCTCACCTGCTTTCCAGCAGCCTCTACAACAGCCTTTCTCAACCTGTGGGTCCCCAGATGTCGCTGAACTACAACTCCCATCATCCCTAGCTAGCAAGGCCAGAGCTCAGGGATGATGGGAGTTGTAGTCCAACAAAATCTGGGGATCCACAGGTTGAGAACCGCTGCTCTACAAGCTGCCCAAGGGAGGAGGCCAGCAGCAGTGGCCACAGAGATGCCACGGAGGGGCAACAAGAGGCCCCCTCACAGCCTCCACTGTCATTGGGGACAAGCACTCATCCTCCCCAAGCTCGGTGGCGGTAGCTCTGGCAGGGAAAACAGGGACATAAATCAGAAGCCGGTTGGCTTTCATAATACCGGGGCTGTCCCTAGAAAATCAGGACAAACTTGGAGGGTATGGGGTAGTGAACTTTGATTTTCATGGCACTTTCTTTGGCCTTGCACCCCATCAAGTGTTTTCTTTCTCAGCTCCTTTTTCACCGGGAGATTGGCTGCCTCTGCAGCAGAGAGAACATTGTGGACACTCTCCAAGAGTGGCTGGTGGCACCCAACCCCCTGATGCAGATGGGCAGCCTGCGAGGACTAAGCCATATTCTACAGGAACCGCTGGCGGTAAGAAATTGGTGGCAGGGGGCACATTATGAAGCGGTGTACAAATTAACCTAACAACGCTTTGCCTTTCAATGAGCCAGTTGAAAGGAGATTCCCTTATTCTGCTGCAGCCTTATTCTCAGGGGCAGACCAGCATAGGCAGGAAGCTGCCTTAAAGAGAGTCAGGCCAATGGTCTGGCTATCTCAGGGTTGCCTACACTGGTTGGCAGCAGAAAGACTAATCTGGCACCTCGTTTGCCTTTCTGTCCACTCCCGTCCCCAGGTGTCAAGATACAACCAGAAACTGCCAGCCACCTTAAGGGAGCTCACAGAGTTGCTGAGGAGCACGAGGCCCGAACATCGGGAGACAGCAGCCAATTGAAAACAACGCTCTTAAGATGAAAGGGGGTTTTAGGGCATGAGCCAGAAGTGGGAGTTCAGCTGGAAAACCTGGAGGCTGAGAGGCAGGGATGCAACTCCATGTGTCATGCACTGCCTGACACTGTCCAAAGGAGAGCGCTAAAGGGAGGCTGCACCCAGAAAGCAGTTTTACTCTGCCTCTCTCCACCTGGCTTGCGGGGGCCTGACAGACCCTAGAAAGGACTGCAGCTGCTGCTGCTGCCACTGTCACCCAGGACTGCCTGCCAGGAGCCTGAGGGCCCTGCCCTGCCTCTCTCCACCTGGCTTGGGGGGACCTGACAGGCCCTAGAAAGGACTGCTGCTGCTGCCACTGCCACCCAGGACTGCCTGCCGGGAGCCTGAGGGCCCTGCCCTGCCCTGCCTCTCTCTACCTGGCTTGGGGGGGCGAGCGCTGACAGGCTTCACAAGGACTTTGGCTGCTACTCGGCAGAGAGGGCTCCTCTTTTTAAAAGCTTTTAAATTATATTTTATCTGTGGCCTTTTAAATTGTGCTTTTTTGGTATGTTCTTTTGTTTGTGTGTTTCTTTCTCTGTTGGGGGTGGGTGGGTGTTGGGTTGTGGGCAGGTATAGTTTTGATCTTAAGGGGAGAGAGTCAGGGCTGCCTGGGAGTGGGCCCCAGCCAACAGAATGGCTGGGGCATGTTCCACGGGGGGTGGGGTGTCCTGGGACATCTGATCTCAGTTATCATGGGCAGCAGGAGGAGTTACGCTAAATCCAGACCATTACTGTCATTACTGAGGAGGCAGGTTTAGTCGTTGTTTGAAGACTATCCCTGCCTCCGGGTCTGATCTTCACCAGAAGGATACTGGAATCAGCAAGGGAGACCCACATGACTTTAAGGTGCTGCTGTGCAATCTCAGGAAGATCTTGTTTGGGTCTAGCCTGTTCACGAAGGAATCGGCCTCCTCAGAGAGCTGCTCCGTGTTGACAGTGGATGGGCTTGTACATGTTGAACCTTGTGGAGAAGGAGAAGGTAAAGTGAGCTGGAAACGGCACTTCCTGCCACCCAGAACTGCCTGCCAGGAGCCTGAGGGCCCTCGTCTTGAAAAGGATGTTGGAAAAAGTTCAGAAAAGGGCAACCAAAATTATCAAGGGGGTGGAGTAAATCCCCTATGAAGGAAGGTGGCCAAGGCTAGGACTTTTTGGTTAGGAGAAAAGACAAGTAAGAGGCAGTACGATAGAAGTTTATGAAGTTTGGCATGGCACAGAGGAAGTGAAGGGAGTATCTATTGTTGGGAGATGCAGGACAGGTAAAAGAAAGGTAAACCAAGGAACTCAAAGGATCCCAAACAAGCATGGCTCTGGAACGCAAAGGCCAACCTGACGCAGAGGACTTTAGGCTCCTAGCCCTGTCTGTCAAATTGTCTGTCTGGTAACTATCAAAATTGGCAATAATAAAAAAGGCTGCACACGGCAGAGAAGGAAGGTGAGTGATGGAAGGGTGGGGGTGTCTCAAGGCCTGGCTCCTGGCTTGTTATCTGCCGGCCGTGGGACCGGAGGCCTCAGACAGGAATCCCGCTAGATGGGCTCAGGGACAGAAGGAGGTCTGCTTGGGATGGAGAAGATCCCTAATTCAATCCCTGGATGACCTGCTAAATTATTATTATTACCCTTTGGCAAGGCTTTCTTGCCATAGAGCTGCAGAAGAGATATCACACCACAGCATGGTAATATCCTAAATTCATGTTGCATGGTGTATCTGAGGGAAGAATCATGCTTCAGTGTCAGAGTGTGTACATTGGATGCAGAGTTCAATCCCTGGGGATCTCCAAGTGGGGCTGAGAACAGCTGCTGCCCCCCAAATCCTGGAGAGTCAGTGTCCAAATGCCTCTTTGGGAAACTGGGAGTGATGCAAAACAGAGCAAGGGAATGGAAGAACTTCAGCCCTGGGTCAGAAGGATTCATTCAGAGGCGAGAGCATTAAAGTTGCATGCAAATCCCGATATCTCCAAGGAGGGGTGGGAGAGACCCCCACCACGCCACCTGAAGCTCTGGAGAGCAGCAGCCAGTCAGTGTAGAGGTGGTGTGGCATAGTGGTGAGAGCAGTGTTTCTCAAACTTGGGTCCAGACAACAAGCCCTTGGCTGAGTGATCTCCAATACCTTTCTAAATGTGCTGGGTGAGGGGGATGTTTGCTTTTCTTCTTCTTTTTATTATTATGCATATATAGATATAGTAATTTTATGTAGTGAACCGCCCTGAGATCTGTGGACGAAGGGCAGTATACAAATTTTAATAATAATATTAACAACAACAGCAACAAAGCATAGCTTGCTCTTCAGGAAAACTTCACCACAGGCCATTATAGATGACAGCCTTTGTCAACCTGGTGCCCTCCAAATGTTCTGGACTACAAAGCCCATCACTCTCAGCCAGCACGACGTTATGGTGCTAGGAACAGTAGTCCCAAACATCTCCCACAAAGACAAAAGCTAACTGGGGTTTGCAGATGGGGTCGATTAGTGAAGACAGCTCTTGGGCTGTTGGTATCACACAACATACCTGGCTTGGTGTTCTTGTACACAAGGCAGACCTTCCCATTCCCTCCGCACGGGTCCAGCTCAAACTCCAGGCTCCGCAAGTACAAGTGAGGTTTCTCCAGCTGACCCCCGTTACCTTTGGGGAGAAAGAAAAGGCTGAGCGAGGCAGGCAGGCATTCTCATGGGGTGCAGGACGAGGAATACTCAAACCAGGCAGAGCTTGAGAAGCTGGGCGTCGGTGGGGCTTGTGTATAAGGTCACGGAAACTTTTGGTGGGGTAGCAGGGGAGGTGGAGAGGAGAACTGAGGTCTCCCATGGACAAAGGGGTGAGGTGGGGCAGTACCTCCTTCATTGTCGGTGTCCTCCAAGTCAGCCAGCATGGGGGCATTGGGCAAGGCGTAGACGGGCGATGCTCTAACTTGGTTTAGCTAGGAGATGCTGTTGATGGTCATGCAGCCAAGGGGCATCAGGTTGTCTGGAAGAAAGGCAGCCATTACTAAGTTGCTGGCATGGATGCCACAATTCTGTAGGAGCACAGAAGGCTCACAGAACATGGTGCCCTCTGGAGAAGAATCTCAGCTTGCTTGCTTTTTGCTCACATTCTTCATGAACTAAAATCCATTCACTTATCTTCTGCCAATACATTTAAAATTAAACTTTTGAAATAAATTTTAGCTTCTTGGGCCCACTTACTCTCATCTACCAGATCAGATTAGAGATCTCACTTACGGATGTCAAGCCTCTATCCAACCCAACAGTGGGGAAACATTCATCTGTTCGATCCCTTGAAATGCAAGCCCAACACAAATTTACATCATCTTATCAGCTCACATTGATTCTGGCCTCTTTAGTTCCTGTACAAAAGCAGGGGAAGCTATCCTAAATTTATCCAGTGCCTCAAATAAAATGGAACATGATTTCAGTATGTTTATTTGTCATATTTATTAAGAACAAGTTGTTTATCTTATTTATTTTGAGTGTTGTTATGAAGAAAGGCATTCCAGACACCTTAGGCAGGCACGGCCAAACTTGGCCCTCCAGGTATTTTGCGAGTACAGTCCTCATCATCCCTGACCACTGGTCCTGTTAGCTAGGGATGATGGGAGCTGTACTCCCAAAACATCTGGAGGGCCACATTTGGCCATGCCTACCTTAGAGTATAATCCAGACCCCTCTTTGCTATTCTCCTTGCAGCTAGAGCTGCAACTTAACCTTCAATATTCAGTTGTCAATCCATTGATGTTGCTGTTGGCATCTGTCTGTCTCAAGAGACAATGGAGTAATCGTCATGATATGGATTATTTCTAAGAAGCCAACAGACAATTTGTAGCATCAGTTTTGCACGTGTTGCACTAACCACATATGCATTCCCTTGGACTTTTCACTACCAGAAAATGTTGCAGTTTTAAATGGAATGCGTGACAAGAGACATGTTTCTTGGGATCCAACTCCAGCCGTTTAATAGCAAGTTTTGAGGGGGTTTTTATTGAACACTGTCTGAAGGGCCTGTATATTGGTCGTGCATTTTCAGGAAATAACGTGAAATGCATAAAATTGCACCCTGGGGATTAGCTGCAAATTATTTGGATGTATTTATAATGGCTTCTTTGAGGTTGGGATACACTCCCACCACCACTTGAGAAACGAAGAATATAGTTAGCTTCATTCTCTCTCCCTCACTTCCCTCCCCCCCAAAAAAGTGCAAATTCACTACAAACTCACTAAATGGAGCTCCTCCCCTTCCAAGCGTACCAATCCCAGGCCGCCATGTCAGCAGGCCACATCAGAGAGAAGGGTAAGACAGCAAGGCCCTCCTCATAAGCTCACCTGGGACAAATTGTCATTGGCTCCTCCCCACTCCGAACTGTCTTCTGCAATCCCGACTCCACCCAAGTCATTATATAACTTCAATGTACAAGCAGGAAAGATGTCCTACCTGAATGGGCTTGGTTTTTCCTCCTCTCTCCACATTTCTATCTATTGCCTTTGTTGCCATTTTATTCTTGTGCACTGCACTAGCACTTAGCCAAATAAAAAGGTTGAAATCCAAGGCACAGGATCCAGGTCAGCTGTCAGTGCAGGTCAGTAGTCGCTGCTAAAGTCCCCCTTGGGGGAAGGTGGTGCAGGAAGAGTTACATGCACCAAGAATATGACCAAATGGAGTTATCGTAAGTTGCTCATCCAGCTCTTTTAAGCTGGAGATGCAAGATGTGTGCCCCCCTTAGAGCCTTGAAGATGTTAGAATGATAGAACTGCAGAGCTGGAAGGAATCCTAAGGTTCATCTAGCCCAGCCCTCTGAAATGCAGGAAGATGAAGGTGGTACTTATGAAAATCAAACCTGCAATCTTGGCATTATCAGCACCACTCTAACCAACCGAGGGAACTAGTGCAGGATAACCTTCTTTTGCAGAACTGTGATGCAAAGTCTCCAAGAACCAATTCACTTTGCCTCTGGGAGCCTGGAGGTCTGAGCCTCCATTTCTAGCTTGATACAGAAGTAGGACCATTTCCTGCTGCGAGTGGGACGCCTAATTCTGGTGCCAAGGATGGAAAGGACGCTAGGAGGGAGTGACGAACAGGCTATGGGTCTGTTTTGCAGGGTCACGAGACTTGGGGTTACTTGGTGAAGGGGAGAGACTATGGAGGCAGACGATATCATAGACAGGACACGTCCCCCAAGACATACAGGCGCCTCAAGGGCCATGAAATCAATATACGTCTCCCCTTCACCAGCCCCGTCTTCCCCAGGACGGCAGCCAGCAAAGTTACCAAAACTTCAGCTGCAGCAGCTCAGAGTTGACGGGGGAAGCCGGAAGCCCCGAGTTCAAGTCTCCCTTCAGCGCGACCATTAGGGTGGCCACGCTGAGCACTGAATGGAGACTTGGAAGGAGCTACAGGGGAATTTAACATACTGGCAGCAGCATTTGTACTAGACCATGAAGCAGCAACATTTCCAACCTGCTCTTTCCCGGCGGACGCCAGGGCGCCTCAAGCGACCTTCCCCGGCCCCTCACAACACCCCTGCAGAGTAGGGCGAGGGGAGAGAGAGAGAGAGGCTGGCAGGCCAAGGTCCCCCCGCCCTGGGAGTGGGGGCTTCCCCCGTAGCCCCGGGCCTGGCTCCGCACTCGGCGGGGCGTCTTTCCTGAGGCGACGGAGGCGGCTCTCTGCACATGCTCAGGAACCACCGCAGCCTTTGCCAACGTTTATCATCGGCCCGCCGTCAAAGTAGCCGCCCCCTCCCGCTTTTCTTCTCCTCCCGCCACGCCCCCCCCCCCCGCGAGCCCCTCCTGAGGTAAAGAGACGGCCCTTACTCCAACGAGCAGCCACAACCGATACCTTGAAGCAACCGCCAACCCCAACGTCTCTCCGCCCAGCCACGCCCCCGCGCCCGACTCTCGGCTCCCATTGGCTGACGGCGACCGGGGTTCGCCCAGATACAGATGGGAGGAGCCGGCCAATGGGGAGGACTCGGAGCGGGGTGGGGGAGAAAGGGACGAGGAGGCGGTGGAGCCGGCTCTCCCATTGCCTTCTGGGAGTCGTAGTGCCTGCTCTCCATTCCTTTCCCCCTACAGAACGGCGATCGAAAGGAACTGAATGAAAGGGAGGACTGCGATTCCCGAAAGCCACCGCGGCGGGGCTTCTGAGCTACGGGTCGCGAGAAGGGGCAAAAAACGCCCACCTGCTGCTGTCCCTGCGCGTACAGGTGTGCAGGTGGTCAGGGGCTGATGCGAAAGGGAGGAGGAAGAGGATGGAGACGAAGGCCCTGCGCAGCGTGAGCAGCTCCAGCAGCACCAAGCCCCATCTGGAGAAGCTGACCCTGGGGGTGACCCGCATCCTAGGTAAGGTGGAGGTGGCATCCCTGGTTGCCATGGAAACGACCAAGGGATGGAGCCGCAAAAATCCTTTCTTCCCTCTCTTGTTCATTGCATGGCGCTTCCTCCCCCCTCACAGCAGCCCTGCGAGGGAGGCCAGGCTCAGAAGCAGGGACTGCCTGCCCAGAACCCCAAATTTCTAAATTCCTTTTTATCTCTTTCCAGGTTTCCCCATAATTATCTTTAAATATATTAACATTCTTAGTTGTCAACCTATTCCCAAATATTTAACCTTTTTAGGTATATTTGTCTGTTGCATCTGTTGTAACTCCTTTTTATCCTGCTCTGTAACAGTTTTCACTAAGAGCTTGGTCTTGTTTTTATTCGGTTTAAAACCCAATACCTGTCCAAATTCCTGTTTATTTCATAATACTTTAAGTAATGAATTTTTTGGATCTTCAACCGTTATTGCAAGGTCATCCGCAAATGCTTTCAATTTATATGCTTTATTTCCTACTTTTATTCCTCTGATGGTTTCTTTTGTTCTTATATTCCTCATCAGGACCTCTAGCACTAAAATAAACAAGAATGATGACAAGGGGCAACCTTACCTTGTTCATTTCAAGATCTTACATTTCTCAGTAATAACATAGTCCACAGTTAATCTTGCTTGTTGTTCTGAATAGATAGCATCTATTCCTCTTCTAAATGTCTCCCCAAACTTCATCTTTCTAGTACCTTATTCATAAATGTCTAAGAGATATTATCAAATGCCTTTCAGCGTCAATGAACATCAAGGCCACTTGTTTTTCATTTCTCACTTCCAGGTACTCTATAACATCAATTATATTCCTTATGTTGTCCTTCATCTGAAGTCCTGGAAGGAATCCTGCTTGATCATGATGTACTATTTCTAATAAATTAATTCTCTTTGCAAATATTTTGTAATCATTGTTTAATAACAAGATCTGCCTGTACTTCCTAATCAATAATAAATCTGCCTCTTGCTTCGGGATTAATGTAATAAAAGCCTCTTTTAATGTCTCTGGTACCTTACCTACGTTTAGAATTTCATTCATTACATTTTGTTATGGTTGCACCAGAGAATTCTGTGGAGGTATTTTTGTAATATTTTGCTGTCAGGCTATCAGGTCCTGGTGATTTCCCTGCCTTTGCTTGATTACGTAATTGTGTCCAAAATCTCAGACCAGCTCCTCTTCCTATATTCCTAACCATTCAGACAATGTGTTAATTAAATACTGTTTTACATTCTCCTCCTCTTCCTCTGGGACGCCTGTAAAAAGTAAATCATCTCCCACTGCTTCATTTCCAAAACCGCTATTGCATCCCAGCTTGCTTCCTGAGCGGCACAGACAGGTATGAGGTTAAGATTAAAACTGGCCAGGAAAACGCAATGGTGTTTCAAAGAGGAACTGTTTCAATCAATCAATCAAGAGGTCTTAGAGTCCTGAATATTCTGAACCTTAATTTGCAACAGACTGACAATGCATAGTCAAATTGTCAGATATTACTGAAAATGATTGAAACATGTAGCTGTCTCAAGACTTCTGGAATGTGTCAGACCCCTTCCCAGCCCCCAATGGTTTCCCTTTCCTTTTTTTTCTTGGAGGAATTTAGGTATACTCTGTGTATGCAAGGCATGTGTAAGGGATGCTACCCTTCTGAGTGTGATCAGCTCTCCACTGGATGGAGGGGACAGGGGAGAGAAAATCATCATATAAAAACAATGGCATGTGGAAAGGGAGAAGTTGAAGCGAAAAGGTTAATTCCTAGAGAGAAAGGCAGACCACACAGAAAGCAATGTCTAGAATCTTCATTAAGTTCTCTACAAGTGCTCTCAATTCAAATGGAAACCCAGCTGCCCTGCAGCTGCTCTTTGTGGCAACAGGAAAGCAAGAAGCACTGCTCCTGCTTGCCTACGTTTTCTGAAGACCTCCTTCTGGGCAGGCCAATTCTCCGTCTCACTGCCTTGCCATGTTGTTTTTTAGCATGGACAGGAGATGTTGGCTGGGTACAATCTTTGGATTGATCCGACCGCCGCAGCGTCTAAAAAGCTCCTCGCTGGCCGCCACCGCAGCGTTTGAGACAGCCACGTCCAAGTCACCCTGAAGGTCCAGGAGAGCTGCAATGGAAGAAGGAACATGAGAACCACAGCAGAGTCCTCCTGGATCAGGCCAATGTCCTGCGTCCTCTTCTCACAAAGGACAACCAGATGCGCCCACAGGAAACCCGTAAGTGGGACCCGAGCACAAGAGCCCGGTTCCCTCCTGTGGTTTCCCGCAACTGGCCATCCAAGTTGGTGGCCATCGCTCCCTCCTCTTGTAAGCTGGTTATAAATCACATAGAGATATTTAAAGAGATAAATTCAAAGGAGGGACAGGGATAGATCTTGTCAGGAGCAAATGCCCCTCATTCTAAGGACAGAAGGAGCTGTCTGGAACAGAGTTAGGCCCATTGGGTTGCTGAGCTCAGTATTGTTTATGTGGAGGAGGTTTCTAGGACTGGCCATTTTTTGATGCGGAAATGAGGAGAATTGACACACATGGACCCCCCCCCTTACCATTGGCTCTGCTGGCTTTGGCTGATGGGAGTTGTAGTCCAACAAGATCTGGAGGGGGCTGATGGACAGGACAGGAGAATTGCAAAACAATGGGGTTGCAATGGCAAAGAAAAGCAGCCGGGGAAGTGAGCTAGGTAACACGTGCCATTTTAGGGGGTGAAACTTAATTTTTGAAAAATTCTTCAGTGAAAGGTCTTTAAAATATGTTTTTGGGTGTGAGGAATTAAAATCTGCTATTATTTTTGAGACTGAACAACATTTAGCATGGTAAGTCTATGTCTGATGAAGAAGTAGAAAAAAAAACGGCTTTCGGAAAAACCAAAGAATTTTAATTTCTGAAGATGTAAGGTAATTACGTTAATACTGAAATAAAAATAACTAAGTTCCTAGCAATCGTTTGTAATGATTTCTATGCAATTTTACACTCATTTCACTGACCAAGCAAAAGCAAATCGTATGCATTTCACCCAAACAACATCTGAATTCCCAAGTCATGTTACAACTTTTTAGCACCCCTCACTTTCTGAATTTGAAAGCTGAAAAATTCAGCACGCCCTACTGTGACAATTCATTTCGCCTTGGCATTGCTAAGGTAAATTAATGCCAGGTGTTAGAGAGAGAAAGAAACACTGTTTCTGTTCAAGTCCAAGTGTACAGAAACAAAACTTTTGTTGTTAGGTCCAATCCAACTATATTATACTTTGCCAATGCAATTTCTTGCCCAGCACAAACTCGTCAGATTTCCCGTCATGTTAGTGGCTAGAAGAACATGGGAATCACAATCCAGAAGGGAAAGGAGACTGCAGGGGCTTATAGTAACTAAAGTGGGATAATCTGGGATTAATGAGATTGGGAAAAGTAGTCCTGTGATGAAAATATCCCTGCAAGGATATTTGATCCTTACTCACCCAGATAAATGTCGTCAATTTGTTTGGTGCTCACCAAGTCGGGTTTCATATACTGTGCATTGCACGCTAGACAGATCAATAGAAAACGATCAGTTCCTGCATTTGATACTTTGTCCAGCTTAAAAACATTCATCAGACTTGAGGCACAGAGGCTGTTGGTACTCTATAGAAGGGGCTAGCAACTTCTGGATCACTTTCACAATTTGCTGGTTTAATTGTAGGAACCTAGGAAGCTGACGGATGCTGGGTCAAAGCATTGGTCTGTCCAGCTCAGGACTGTCTACACTGAAGAACAAGGGCTCTCCAGGATTCCATACAGGGGAAATGGTGTGGCGTAGTGGGGGTTACTGGGGGGATTGCCCCAGGCACAAAAAGGTTGAGGGGCACGTCTCTGTTTCAATACAGGCAATCCTCATTTTGCGTGGGAGTTATGTTCCAGACCCCCACACACATTGGTAAAGCATTCCACCCCACCCTTGTTCCGCCCTGCCGTACCCCACCCCCATTCGACCCTTGCTCTGCCCTTTCAGTGACATCTTAATGATGTTTTGGTGACGTTTTCAGGCCACTTCCAGTGTGCATGGTGCACCAATCGCAAGAAACCAGTCACTGTCTGTATATAAAAGTGGTAACCCACCCTGGGACCTTGGGGCATGGGTCGGGTAAACAACAACAACAATGGAGAAGCGCCTGACTTTCTGGGTGCAGCCTCCCTTTAGCACTCTCCTTTGGACAGAGTTAGGCAGCGCATGACACCTGGAGTTGCATCCCTGCCTCCAGGTTTCCCAGCTGAAATCCCACTTCTGTCTCATGCCCTGAAATCCCCTTTCCTCTCAAGAGCCTTGTTTTCAATTACCTATCAATATGGTCGCTGCCTCGCGATGCGCAGGGTTCCTGCTCTTTAGGTATTCCATCATCTGCGTGAGCATGTCCGGCAACCTCTGCCTGTATCTCCACAACTGGGGGGGGGGGCGGGGGGAGTGGACAGGAAGACAACCAAGGTGCCAGATTAGTCTTTTGTATAACTCCAGCTTCTTAACGCATTTCTATCCCTCGTGGTGGCCAAACAATACTTGAAAAGTATGACCTCATTGTTTCCGAATTGGCCACCCACAGTAATACTACTGCCTTTATATAATGCAGAATCATACTTCATGCCCAAGTATTAAGAGCACAGAAAAATTTAGTTGGTTTAGTTGGTAGAACTATGGAATCAGAGCAGAGCCACCCTCCATGAATTTGTCCAATCTTATTTTAAAGCCATCCAAGCTAGTGGCCACCTGTGCGTCTTGTGGCAGTGAGTTCCATAGCATAACTGTGGATATGGCAGTGTTGCTGGGCCTCTGTTTGTGGCTGTGCTACACCTAGATAATAGTGACAAAACGTCTTAGAAGACATCTGTGGTGAAGAAGGCAAGGGCAAGCTGGTGGCTGTGGCCGGCTGATGCTGATGCAACAGATACAGACACAAGGAGATGAGAAGGTAGATGCTGCAGCCACATACCCTCCAACATTTCTCTGATGAAATGAGTGACACCCCATTCCATAATGATAATTTGACTATTTATAACCCACCCATCTTAGTGGGTTGCCCCAGCCACTTTGGGCAGCTTCCAACACACATAAAACCATAACAAAACACTAAACGTTAAAAAACTTTGATATACAGGATTCCTTCAGACGGCTCAGAGGTCGGATAACTCCATACCCTCCAACATTTCTCCAGTGAAAATAGGGACATCCTAAGGAAAAGTGGGACATTCCAGGATCAAACCAGAAACCAGGATGGCTTCTCTAAAACAAGGACGTCCCTGGAAAATAGGGACACTTTGAGGGTCTGCAGCCACAGCTGATCCAGGGAGATGCACATCAATACACCACAATGGCATAAAACTGGGGGGTTAATTTAGCAGAGGGAGAGAGGGAGGAGCCGCTAGGAGTGCTGCAGCTGTTGCACAGCATCTTTCTAAGAAAAATCAAAACACACACACACCCCCCATTTCTCAAGAGTCTATTTTGCAGAATTTCATCTAGATATTCTTCCACTTCCTCACCCAAGCCGTGATCTGGGGCATTGTGGTGGATACAAAATATGATAGTAGCCAGGCAGTAGAATAAAATAAGCCTGCAACTCCCACTGCCCACATCAAACACACACAGTTTGGGAGGAAAGTAAGTGAGTCCCAAACTTAAGAAATGGTGGGAAAATTTCTTCTCCTCTGAAGAAATCTGGTGAAAGAGTCTGGAGGGAACAGTTGACCATGTTAATTTTACTCACAATGTACTTGCAGATAACTGAGAATCTGTGGTAGAGTCTGTCTTGCTGCACAGACTCAAAGATGTCAAAGGGCAGCTCCCCCAGTTTCAGGAAGGTGACAATTGTGTTAAGGACAATTCGACACTCCTAGAATTGAAAGGATGGATGACATTTTACTTCACATCAAGCCTTAGGCTTGCAACAGCTTTGAAAATATACATATCTGCATTGAGGCCGCAATGCAAATAAAATGCAGACAGTAACCCAGGTAGGGTTAAAAACACAACTAGCCCACTGGGAATTAAACCCTGAGAGCTCACCTAGGTTTTTAACAAGCATCAAAACGCCACTAATGTAGGGGCTCACCTGCGCTCAGAAGGGAAGTGATTCCATAGAGAGGAGCCACCCTGAAAAAGACCCTCCCTCTGGTTACTGGCTGCTAAATGAACCTCCACCAGGCCGGCCTAGTCAGCTGATCACAGTGACAGCAGAGGTGTCAAGGCTTAGCTTCCAAACCCAAAAACTCAAACCTTGGTGTTTCAAATAGTGTCTAATGACCAGGTTTTAAAACCAACCCTGCAGGGCTTCCACTCCTTAAAGCTAACCAGCCTGGATCAGAAGACTTCCAGAACCAACTTCCTTGGAAGGCGGTGGCCTCTCCTTCACTGGAGGTTTTTAAGCAAAAGTTGGAGAACCATCTGTCAAGGATGCTTGAGTTGAGATTCCTGCATTGCAGGGGTTGGACTAGAGGACCTTGGGATCCCTTCCAACTCTGATTCTGCGGTTCGATGACTCTGATGGTTCCAACCTTTTGCAGAGCAATCCCAACCATAGCATGGTATCTGCAAGGATCTCTAACTTTTCTGACCTCAGGTGTGGTGATGACTCAGACCCCAAGCACAATCGAGGCCCACCCATTCAAGACCAGCCTACGCATTACTTGATCTGTGGGGCAGCATGGGATGATTCTCCAAGCCCTGCTGGAACACGCAGAGCAACGCTCCTCGTGTGGAAATTCCCAGGAAAGGGGAGAGTTCCTCAGCTGCAACAGATGCTTCGAGGACCACCCAGCATTGGTATCGTAAGGGGTTTCCACAGGCAGAGAAACATTGCTCTGCGTTCCAGCTGCGTGCGACAGTTGCCAGGGAGAAGCAGTTTGCCAAAGGGGCCAGGCGATGCCCAGACTGGCCCTTCCAGCCTCAACCTACCTCTCCGCTCACAGGGTCAGTTAGCTGGATTATCAGGGGGACGAGGCTCCTGATGACAATGTCCTCCACCCTGTTTCTGTGCTCTTCCTTCACGCCCCTCAACAGCATCCCAAAAAGAATGATGGAGCAAAGGCTGAGCTCATTGTCCTCCTGAGGAGAGAGAGGAGGAGAACGCCAGTCAGTCCCAAGTGCTGTGCAGGGCAAACCCGTTTCAGGGAGTTTAGCTGAGGAAACGCTTCTCGTTCACTATGGGTCTGGTTGTTTGAGGGTGTTGGCTGGGCCCACGCAACAGGGGACCAACCCCGGGGGCCTTTGCACACCACCGTTAAGCTTAACGGACTGAGTTCATCCTGGTGCATCTAAAGTTCTGCCAGCATCACCTGCTGGCAGACAGAGTCACCTGAAGTGCAGGTGAAGCAAGGCGTCTCGCAGATTAGGCCAGTGGGATCACTTGTGGGGGGGTGACAGAGGGGGGCTTGAGGTGTAAATGCGGCGTGCGTGCGGCACATGGCGTGGCATGTGTGCATGACATGTGCATGTCACACAGCGCCTGCCCCCTCAATTGCAGGGGCAAGACGGCGCAGCTGGTGTTCTGAATTTCTTCTTTATTTTTTCCTATAAGTCTTTATTAAGGCTTTTTCATAATACAATAAAAAAAAGGAAACTGATCTAAATAAAAACAGAAAGAGAAACAGAAATGCAGAGTCTTCTCTCAAGGATAGCTCTTAACCCTTGTCTCACCAGGAAAGGGGTCAACCCTCCCAACCTCTTCCCTTCCCTGTCTCTCACTCAGGGTCCTTCACCAACAAGCCATCACCTTCCTTGGAGCCCAACATGGGCGTAGCCAGGATTTATGTTGGTGAAGCAGTATTAATGTTGGGGGGGGGGGGCAGAAGAACCAAGCTATCTGTGATGCGATTGGTCAGTTAATTAAGTATTTTTCTTTATTTGCTTGATTGAAGGGGCAGTTGCCCCCCTCCCCCGTTGACCATGCCCAAAGAGCCCAATAATCAATGGCCCTGAGCAAAGGACACCAAGGAAAACAAAAGGAAAAGAGAGAAGAAAGAAGAAAGAAGATGGAAGGAAGGAAGGAAGGAAGGAAGGAAGGAAGGAAGGGAGATAAAAAGGAATTTCGATTTTGTGTTATCATCTTCCTTAGTGGATCGTGCAAACCTCTATTCTGAATACAGTGGTAACTTGGTTCTCAAATGCCTTGGTACTCAAATGCCTTGGTTCCCAAATGCCAAAAACTTGGAAGTATAAATGTCCAGTTTTTGAACGTTTTTCGGAAGCCGAACGTCCGATGCGGCTGTCGGCTATTTTTTTCAGGGCGCTTGCACCAATCAGAAGCCGCGCCATGGTTTTCGAACATTTCAGAAGTCAAATGGACTTCCAGAATGGATTAAAGTTCGAGAACCAAGGTCCCACTGTATTTGGCGCTTTTGTTTTTACTATTTATTTTGCATTTTTGTTTTTGAGGCTTTTTTGGTTAGTTTTTGTGACTGTTTGGAACCCAGTTTAGCTACTGATAGATTGATTGTGTGACTGTGGAAATGGATAAAAGTCCCCCATCCAAACAATGACTATCATCAGTGCAGGTAAGAAAAAAAATTATTTAAATTTTAATCATCTACAATACCGTCTTATTTATTTTATAGTATGGTACATTGATTATTGCTTTCATTTTATGGATCAGTGGTCTCGTTAGAGAGTAAAATTCATGTTAACTTGCTGTTTTAGGGGTTGTTTTTAAAAGTCTGGAATGGATTAATCCATTTTGCATTACTTTCTATGGGAAAGCGCACCTTGGTTTTGAAACGCTTTGGTTTTGGAACGGACTTCTGGAACAGATTAAGTTTGAGAACCAAGGTACCACTGTGATTCTCTTCATAGTGTAGGGGGCACTGGGGATGAGGCTATGGAACCAAAGGGGCAGCCCCCCCAAAAAATGTTTGGGAAGCACCAGGGCATGGATGAAGTCCATTTCGAGTAGGCTTCTTGACTTACATCATTGAAGTGTTTCAAGAGTTGAGGGTAAAGGCTGCAGCCGGCCAAGCTGTATTCCTCCCCATCCAAGTGCTGGAACATGAGTTGCAGGCACTTAATGGACTCTTTGGCAATACTCTTGTCCGGATTGTAAGCGCAGTTGATCAGGGGCGAGATGAAGGGATTCAAGGACTCTTCCTGAAGGAAGCAAGGAAGCAGGTGAGGGAACACGGTCACGGCAGAGAAGTCAGTGCACGCAGACGCAGTTTGCACCCAAAAAGCCACAGCGTAAGCATTACACAAAAGTAAACAACCCAAGCGGGTGCTCTCTCCTGAGTCCTTGTGCAGGGTGGGGGCCTCCAGTAGGGGAAGGGGCCAGAGCGGGAGCGTCTGCTTTGCAGGCAGAAGGTCCCGGGTTCAAGTCCTGGCATCTCCACACAGGGTTGGGAGAGACTTTTGAAACCTTGGGGAGCTGCTGCCGGTCAGTGTGGGCAACCCTGAGGTATCCAGACCATTGGCTTGACTCTCTTTAAGGCAGCTTCCTTCCTGTGCTGATCTGCACCTGAGAATAAGTGTTATGTACTGAGTTGAATAGGATCCAAACTGCAGCAGTCTGATTGGTCCTAGAACAATAGGATCCAAAATGCAGCAGTCTGATTGGTCCTAGAACAATAGGATTCAGAATGCAGCAGTCTGATTGGTCCTAGAACAATGCAGCAGTATGATTGGTTGGCAGGAACCACCCAATCCTGCTCCAGATAGAAGTGAATCCACAACCTGATTGGCTTACAGTAGAATTCCAGAATTAGCCAATCATGTGCAGCCCATTGTGTAAATAATGTATATAAAGCAGATACTGTGAGGGAACTTCTATTCAGTCCTCCTCACCACTATGAGCTGAATAAAGAGCCTGAAATCACTTTGCGACTCTGAGTATATTTCAATAAGGCTGCAGCAGAACAAAGGAATCTCATTTTAACAGCCTCATTGAAAGGCTGATATGGCTACCTCAAAGCGTTGTGGGGTTAATTTGTACGCCGCTTCCTAATGTGCCCCCCACCACCAATCTCTTACCTCCAGCTGGTGCTGCAACATGTAGCCCAGTCCTCGGATGCTGAAGAGCTGCATGAGGGGGCTGGCTTGCCCCATCCACTCCTTCAGGACGTCCATAATGTCTTGCTTCACGAAAAACAAGCCTATCTCTGAGTGGAAAAGGAGCTGAAAAAGAAAACACTTGATGTGTGCAAGGCCAAAGAAAGTAGTGAGGGCAGGAGGAAATCTGTGCCGCGGAAACCGAAGTCCGGTACCCCATACCCTCCAAGTGTCCTGATTTTCCAGGGACAGCCCCGGAATAACGAAAGCCAACCGGCTTCTGATTTAATCCCGGAATGTCCCTGTTTTCCCTGCCAGAGCTGCTAGGGGAGGCGGATGAGCCAGAGCTTGTCCCCAATGACGGTGGCGGCTGTGAGGGGGCCTCTCGTTGCCCCTCCATGGCATCTCCATGGTCACTGCTGCTGGCCTCCTCCCTTGGGCAGCTGGTAGAGCAGCGGTTCTCAGCCTGTGGGTCCCCAGATGTTGTTGGACTTGCTAGCTAGGGGTGATGGGAGTTGTAGTCCAATGACATCTGGGGACCCACAGGTTGGGAAAGGCTGTTGTAGAGGCTGCTGGAAAGCAGGTGAGGAGGAGAAGAGGCTGCGGCCACCAAAGCCCAGCCCTGTGTGCCATGCTGGCTCTGAGGGGCAGGCAGAGGGAGGGCCCCCCCTGGGTGGGATGAAAGGGGGAGCAAAGCGCAAGGAGGTAGATAAGAGCTGAGGGCAGTGTGCATTAACTAAGGCCTGTAGAAATTGCTGCCTCAGGCAGAGGGCAGGCCTGCCAGCCATCAATGGTGGCTCCGGAGACCTCCTTACACCCTCTGCTTTCCTTGCCTGCCTGGGAGCGGTTGTTGCGAAGCAGGAGCGCCTGCAGGCATTCTCCGTTTCCGACTCTCACCTCGGTGAAGAAGGCCATCCCGACCGTCCTCTCCTTTACGTCAGGGCGGCGCAAGTAGGCATTGGCCTGTTTGAAAGTCGTTCTGAGGTGCACTTTGGAGAAGGTGAACAAGGTCCTGAAACACAAAATCAGACACAAAGGATGCACAAGCCTGAAGCTGGCAGGAAGAACCACTAAGTGTTCCATCATAATAATAATAATAATAATAATAATAATAATAATTCATTACTTGCACCCTGCCCATCTGATCGGGTTGCCCCAGTCACTACCCTCTGCTCCTCTCCAATTTCACCCAAGTCATATCTAGCTCTCTCTGTCAAGGAAGGATGCTTGAGAGTGCAGGGCAGTTTCTTGCAAATAAATCTCCAAAGCCAGCAGAGTTTTCAGTGGGGAAGGTTCATTACTCCATTACCCCATATGCACCCACTCGACCTCTTCAACTGGTGGAATTGGCACTTTTTCAGGCACCACAGAATGCCTGCTCTGCGTTTAGTGTGTCAGCACCTAAACTTTGGAACTCCCTGCCTATTGATATCAAACAGGCGCCTTCACTGTACTCTTTTGGGCACCTGCTAAGAACGTTCTTGTTTAGACAAGCCTACCCAGATGTTTAGAAAGCTGGTGCAAATGTTAATCTGGTTTTAGTCAATTGTTATTTTAACTTTTCAAAAGTCTCAAATTATTGTTGTCAGTATTTCTAATCAATATTTGCCTATCTTTTCTTTTTAACCGCTTTGAAGTTTGTTTATTACAATAAAACAGCATATACATTTTCTGAAATAAATAATAAGTTTAACCCCATTTCCCAGAAAGCAGGCCTTGGTGGGCTGCTCTTCGTGCCTCACCTGCCAGTCCTTTTCACCGTCTTACCTTGTCAGAAGACGAATGCCATCGAAAAAGCTTTCTGGGTTTGACAGCATATCCCAGCACCTTTGCACCCCCAAAATGTTGTATTCTTTGACGTAGCCGCCACATCCAATAAGGTTTTTCAGAGCTTGCACAGTGGTCCTGAATCGAGTGAAAGAATTAAGAATATTATATTTATTTATCCATTAAAAAAAATTGTATACTGCCCTTCACCCATAGATCTCAGGTCAGTTCACAACACAAAAATACAAGATAAAAAGCACAAAATAAATAATAAAAACAAGAACAAACCAAACCAATAACTCCTTCTTCCTCTCACAAACACAGCTGAAAGGGCGTAGGGTGTTAATCCGCCAATGGCCTGACTGAAGAGGAACATTTTGGCCTGGCATCTAATGGTATATAATGAAGGCACCAGGCAAGCCTCCCTGGGGAGAGCATCCCACTAATGGGGAGCCACCACAGAAAAGGCCCCTTCTTGTGTTGCCACCCTCTGGACTTCTCGTGGAGGAGGCACATGAAGAGGGGCCTCTGATGATGATCACAAGGTCTGGGTAGGTTCATCTGGGGAGTTTTAGCTCCTTGACATCTTGCAGTCTTGAGCTGCTTGGCCTGATGGATCCAGCCACAACCACCAGCCCCCGCAGCCTCTCACATGTTTCCAGCACAAGCTGCAACCTTTCGGCTGCGATGGAGACTTAAGGTTTCATGACACGTGAGTCCCGCCACGCCAAAATCAGCCCATCGCGTGGGAGAGTCTCCAACATCCTTTCCCATCCTAGTGTCCTTTGGACTACAACAACTCCCATCTTCGCCAGAGTTGTGCTGGCTGGGGCTGGTGGGAGTTGTGGTCCAAAGCGACTGAAGAGCACAGGGGTTGGGGAAGCCTGGGTCTCTTAGCTACCCAAGCTAAGCAGAACCTCCATGTCCAAGTGAAGCCTATCTCTTGGGGGAGGGCTGAGCCATCACTGCTACGGTCAGGCTTGCAAGCGCCCAGAGAGAGAAGGGAGGGCCACCCCAAATGCATGGGCAGGTCCCTTACGCCAGCGGATGGAGATGCGAAGGGGGCTCCGGCATGAGACTTGTCGCCCTCGAAACTCTTCTGCTCGTCCCAAAAAGAAAATAGATCTGAGTGATCAGGGCAAGCAGCAGCTGGGGGAACTTGTTCTGCAGTACATCCGAAGCCTCAGGTAGCGACAGGATCAGACACAAAGCGTTGGTAGCCTGGAGGGACAAGGACAGGAGAACAGCATTCAGCAGAGGACATCCTCAGATCAAGATCTCCCAACTCTCTATGCAGGACACGACTCAGACCCCTGGTCCATCTCACTCAGTATTGTCTACACTGACTAGCAGAGGCTGTCCAGGGTTTCAGGCGAGGGACACCCCGACATGGAGATGCTGGGGCCCTTTTGCATACAAAGCAGGTGTTCTGCCCCTGAGCCAGGGCTGTGCTCCAGGAGACCCCCCACAGCGATGGACCACTAAGATGCCGCTGGGAAGAACCCCAGAGGCCAGTTATTAAGATGCAACCCTCCCCCCCAGCCAGAAGCCCCAGCCCCATCCAGCTCCCATTCAAGAACCACCCAGGAGAGAGAAACTGAGTGGTTTCGTACCGCAATTGGCATTTGAGAAGTGCTGCGTCGCCTGTACGTGACTTCTGCGTTGGGGTCTTCATCCTGTAGCCTTTTCAGGAGGGGTCTCAGCAGCTTGATGCTGGAGTACGGATCGGAGACCAAGGCCTTCCAGATCGCTGCAGCACTTCTGCAATTTGTCAAAAGAGAATTTTTCCTTTTTCCCTTTCTTAAAAAAAGTCAGGCCTTCTGTATTTCTTTTATATCGCACGTTCATTAGCAAAGAAAGAAACTACTATTCCCCTTTTTGATATGTAACTCGGGGCACAATTTTTTGCAAGTATGAAACGGAAATATAAATTAAGAAAGCCCACTTAAATTCAGCTCTCCCCATTTCCACTTTGCAGATTTCATATCCAGTTTTGCCTCTTAAACACCTTTTGCAAATCAATCTCCTCTAATTTTATGTCTTTCTATATGTTATTTCCACCAGTTCATGCATTTGTGTGCCTACGTGTATGTGTGTGTGTGTGTGTGTGCTACTTGACTGGAGAACTGCATTGAAAAATTCAGAATAGTGCGAATTTTGAAATACGACAGTTCTCATTTTGGAAACTGCAAATGACGTAAGCTCTCACTTAAAAGTGACCCAAACGGAATTTGTTCCCTGTCCCTCGCAACTGTCCAGAAGGTGTGTGTGTGAAAAACCTGGCATGGCTTCCACCTGAATCTTGAACAGAGGTTTGATCCACAGTGGGTACTGCTTTTCACAGCGTGGAAGAAAGCCTCATTCCTGCAGAGCAAGCGGTTTCCAGGGGACAAAAAGTTGGCAGCTCTACTTCAAAAACCTGGGAGATGCCCCAGAGTTGGGAAATCTCCATCCATGGCTGATGGGCTCTGGCCTGGCTTGGTGGATCGCAGGTTATGCAGGGCATCTGAGACGCCCTGAGATTTGCAGGCAAAATGGATATATCCCCCCATAACACACTCATCTCTAAGAGGCCCTTACTCATCACACTCCAGTGAGCAGTCCAACAGGCTATCTACGACCGGGTTCAGGCGCTTCGCAGCAAGGTTGACCACAGCTGTGAGTGTCTCATCCTTAGTGCGGGTGTCTGATATTCTGTGGAGATGGTTGTAAATCTCCTTCACAACGATGGGCAGCTGGATGAAGATAAAAGAAGACCAGGATGAGAAAGTGTGGTGAACCTGAAAGAAAATGAGGGATTTGGGGGGAATGATATATGACAAGATAAAAAAGATGCTCAAAGTGATTATTACCCCCCCCCCCCAAGAAAAACAAACAAAACAAAACTGAGATTAAAAACATGGTGGTTGTTTTTGGAAGCTGAACTGCAGCAGAATGGAAACAGAGGCGCAATCCACAAACGTGGAAATCAATGCCTTCTTACACCCCTAGAAACAATCTGATTCTACATCCAAAGAGAATGTTTAATTTAGAGGAAACCTGCTTCCCCCTGCCTCCATTTTGAGCCTTACATCTTCCATGTCCATCCCGCATTCCTCAAGGAAGGAACTCAGCAGCTTTCCTGAAGCCTGAGAGACGACTCTGTCTTCCACTGTCAGGTTGTCAATCGCCTTCAACACGACTTCGTTGATCTGGCTGGGCGCGAGGTGCTCCCCAAAAGCCTGGCACAAAGAAGAAAGACGAGGGAGTTTTCTTCTGCTCCGCATCTGACCACTTTTCAGTAGTCCAAGGGACAAACCTAGTGAAAGACACATCCACTCTGCCTGAGATGACCCTCAGGATCCCTTCCAACTCTCCAATTCTGATTCTATTTAAATGTTTATTTAGGTAACTGAAAGATTTCACAACAAACAAAACTAAGAGTCAGGTGACGCCTTCCTATTTTCGATCCCCATCTAAAACTGGTTATGACCTTGGAACATGGAGAGGTACAATCTAAAGTCAGACTAGAAAATAAGACAACAGAGAGGGCGAGTAATAGTGGATATCAGTTATATAATCAATCAATGCCAAACGAAGTCAGATTAGGTGGGAACCTGCAGGCTGTGTGTTTATTTCTTAATATACGTCAAAAACATCCACCACAATGTTAGCATAGTCCAGGCTTCCTCAACCTCGGCCCTCCAGATGTTTTGAGACTACAATTCCCAGCATCCCTGACCACTGGTCCTGCTAGCTAGGGATCATGGGAGTTGTAGGCCAAAAACATCTGGAGGGCCGAGGTTGAGGAAGCCTGGCATAGCCCATTGGCTTGGCAGTGCCTCATGAAACGGGCACCAAATGGGTCAACTTTTCATACTCTTTTTCTGCCCAAGGTGGCAATGCATGGTTCTCTCTCCTCCCCATTTTATCCTCATGAGGTAGTTTAGACCGAGAGACCGTGACTGGCCCCATGAGTTTCCTGGCTGAGTGGGGATCTGAAGCCTAGGTCTCCCAGCACCTGGTCAGTCTCTCTAGCCACTGCACCACACTGCCTCTCCTCGATCCAGCAAAGGTCAGACATGCAGGGAAGCAGCTCTCCTCACCGCAGTGGCCCATCAGATGCACAGCTAGGGCTACTCCACAATTCTCCTGCAGGATCCATTGGCCTGGCAGGTTGCAGCTTGTAATGTATACAGATCTCTATCCAGGGCTCACAGTTGTGGCAGTGCCTGAGTAGTTTGGGGTTGGGATCTATCTATCTATCTATCTATCTATCTATCTATCTATCGTTTTGAGTAATGTGACCTTTTAGAATACAGTCATACCTCAGTTTACAACTGCTTCAGGTTGCGTTTTTTCAGGTTGCAGACCACCGAAACCCGGAAGTACCACTTTGTGCATGCGCAGAAGTGCTGAATCGCAACCCGCGCATGCGCAAACACGGGTTGCGAACGTGCATCCTGCACGGATCACGTTCGCAACCCAAGCGTCCACTGTAAGTAGAATTTGGCATGCAGTTTAGACCAATGGGCGCTTGGCTTCAAAAGATTTATTCTAATACAATGCATTTCCATATGTTATTTACACTAATATATTCATTTTCTGGACACTTTTAGCTTGCACAATCCTTTTTGTAGACACTGTTTGGCCAGGAAGTGGCACTGAAAAACTCAAGGATGTATGAATTTCAAAGGCAGCTTATGTTTCCGTTCTCATATTGTTTCAGGAAGCCTGGATTTGATAGCTTTGGCTTTAAATGTGAACTGCTCTGAATCTCTCCCTCATCCCCTAGAAGGCGTGGGCTGCTAACTGAGAGCTGGCTGCGGCCTTAGCAAGAAACAGTCCAAAAAGCCACACCCACCTTGGCCACTTTGGAGATGTCGGTGTAGAAGATGGCGGGCCCAGGGATGAAGAAGTCTTCTCGGAACCATTTGACCACGTTGCCTTTCCTGTTCTTATGCCTCATCTCCACCTTCTTAGCTAAACGGGGTCAGGGATGGGGATATGCAGGCAAAAGAACACAGCATTAGTGCTCCCTGCACAAACCCCCCAGTTTCCCCACTGCGACCCACAAAAAGATTCTCAATTTCACCTCAGAAATTATAATTCAGAACTGGGCAAGGTTCAGAAGGGGGCAACCAAAACTCCGGGACATCCAATGAAACTGAAGTTTCAGGATGGTCCTCCTTCTTGCAGTGCACAGCTCAACTTTGGAACTCCCTGCCACAGGAGGCACTGATGGCCACGGACCAAGATGGCTTTCAAATTCATGGAAGAGAAGGCTACCCATGGCTATTAGCCAGGATGGCTATGCTCGGCCTCCACGGTCAGAGGCAGAAAAGCACAGGAGAAGAAAGAGCTATTGAGTTCGAATTCTGCTTACTGGTTTCCCAGAGGCATCTGGTCAACCCCTGGGGGAACAGGATGCTGGACTGGGGTGGGCCACTGGTCTGATCCAGGCGGCTTTTCTTGTCTTCTTCAGCAGTGAATCCCTCCCCTCAGACTGACCTCTCGTCTCTGGCCAACGGGGTGTTTGCGTTAGGCCAGGGCTGGCACGAATTCTGGCCCTCCTGAGCTCCCACCACCCCCAGCAGCAGCCAGCATGGGCAACACTCAGGGATGATGGGAGTTGGAGCAGCCTCTGGAGGGCTGCAGATCTCCCACCCTGCGGCTTGCAAGAAACACCCCCTTTCCCAGCACCCCCCTCACCCATTTTGGCTATCATGATGTAATGGAGATGGTACAAGGCCTCCGCTGACTGCAGACCAATCTCCTTCACGTTGTCTGCGAGGTGAAGGGACAAGAGCCCCACCAGCTGTCCAAGAAGGGGGAAATCCGGGGATATCTAGGAGGTGGAGACAGAGAGAGATGCACAGTCAGCCCTCGTCCCACAGAGCCCAGCAAGAGAAAACCGTCCGGCATGCTTTCAGGCGGCAAAGGTGGCAGAGAGGCGCAGGGCAAGAGATCTGGGCTTAGGTGGCCCACCCAAGGCTTGCCCCAGGGCTTTCCCCCCAGCCAGAACTCACTGGAACTCAGTTCTGGCACCTCTCAGGTGGGCGCTATTGCCATTATAAGAGAATGAGGGAGGTGAGTTCATGGTGAGTCCTGGCACCTCTTTTTCTAGGAAAATAGCACTGGCTGGCACCTTCCCTGGGATGGCCAAGGCACACCACTTTGGGGAGCAGGGGAAAATCCATCTAGTTCACACCTGAACTTTCCAAAGCAATACGGCAACCAAGACATAGGCTTTCCTTCAAAATCCAGAAATTTGGCAATGCAGTTCTCCAAACCACCACAACAAAACGCAGACATTGCGGGAGAAGGTATACAGAAATGCACAATTCATAAAAGCAACATGCTTGAATCCTGGGTAGACCAAGTCTCTTTTTACCTGTCTAGTTTCTGGTACCCCTGGATACATCTTGGCAGCTAGAGACCCAAATATCTTCTAGGGCTAGGCGTGCCTTTTACCAGCTTTGTCTGGTTTGCAAACTATGGCTCTTCCTAGACAGGGATAGCCTGACCACTGTAGTCCATATTTTGGGAACCTCAAGGCTAGATTACTGCAATGTATTCTGGGGGGGGGGGTGTCTGCCCTTGGATCTGCTTCACAGGCTCCACCTCGTGCAGAGTGCTGCGGCCAGATTGCTGGTGGGGGCCTCGGGCTAAGAAAATGGGACACCATTGTTAAAACAGCTGCATTGGTGGCCCATCTATTTCTGAGGCAGCTTCAAGGTTCTTCTATTCATTAACAAAGCCCTGACCATCTGAGGTCCAGGCTGCCTCAGGATGTCAGGAACTCATATATCGCAGCTTGATCGCTGAGAACATCTATGGGAGTATTGTTAAACCAGAGGGAAAGGGGGAGAGATGCTAACTTGCTATGTTATTATATATCTCATGCACAGATGCAGATTCAATTTAACACCCTGGCTGAAATTTCCCAAGAGGCATCCCTCTGTCTGAAGTTGGAAATAGCAAGATGAACTAAACGGGTTTCTTGGCGAACCCGGCAAAGCGATTCTTCTGTTCTTATGATCTACATAGGTCAGGAAGGGAATTTCCACACACAACCCTCATATTTGCTCGAGGGTTAGACCGATTAGCCTGATTCTGCCCTGGATATGATTCCAGAAGGGTTTTTCCTGTGGGATCGGTGCTGATTAGTACCAGTTATTATTGTATTCACTAATGAATCACTTCCCTCGAGGCACGCAACATATGCAAGTTTTAATTTTATTATTTATTTATTTTATTGCATTTACCTCTCAGCTTTTTCTGCAGGGAGCTCAAGGTGGTCCTCCTCCTCCTCCTCCTCATTTAATCCCCACAACAATCCTGAGAGGGAGGTTAGGCCAAGAGGCAGTCACAGGCCCACAAGGTCACACCCAATGAGAGTCATTGCTGAGCAGGGGGATTTGAACCCGGGTCTCAGACCAACACTCTAACTACTACACCACAGTGTCTTACACAGCATCCATAAAACATTATGTCAGTATAAATGCTAGCCTGTATCCCACCCTGTAACCTACCTCCATTGAATCTAGATTTACCCTTTCCGGAGAAAATCCGACAAGTTAAATACAAGTTAAAGCAAGTTAAAAACAAAAATGAAAAAAGACCCATTCGCGTTATCTAATCGGAATGATCTGTTATTGTATTCCTGTGTATTTATATTGTAAACCACCCTGTGATCCTCAGATGAAGAGCAGTATGGAAATTTAATACATTAAAAAAAAAACAAATCTGAAATTGCAGCGTTAAGCTTTGGTCACTCACATCAAAGTCCAAATGCTCGGAAACATATTTCATTAGAAAGCTGGTGCTCTTGACAGCTCTTTCGCGCTCATAGATTTTTGTGGAGTCAATCCAGCCATTTGTGTGCTGCGGGAGAGAAATAATCATCATCACATAGAAGGACAACCATTAATCCGGGTTTGCAAATTCACAAAGCTTTGGCTACTGGCTGGATCAATCATGCCGGGACCATAGAGGGGACAAATTTCAAAAAGGGGTTGTTTTGTAAAGGAGAAAGTTTGCTGGAATTTGTTCTACTTCATCATCATCATCATCATCATCATCATTCTTATTATTATTTTATACCTCACCTTTTTCCTTGACAGGGACTCGAGGCAGCTTACAAACAAAATAAGAACAACTTGAGATATAGAAAAAAGAAGCCATTAAATGAAACACATTGAACATTAATAGAATTAGAAATTAATTGGCTGTTGGTTTGTTTTTGTTTTATTGTGTATTTTGTGTTCTCATTTTGTTTTTTCATGTTGTGAACTGCCCTGCGATCTGTCATTTGTGTGTTTGTGTGTGTGATAATTACAATAATACAACATACACCTCATCACATCCATAGCCATGGAATGCAGGAAGCATCCTTAGACCAAGCGCAGCCATTGATCCACCAACCTTGGTGTTGGCCACAGGTAATGATGATGGGCAGTTGGCCCTTCGGGGTTTTAGCAAAGAGTCTTTTCCCAGCCCCACCTGGAGATGCTGAGGATTGAACCTGGGACCTTGAGCATGCAAAACAGAAGCTCTACCCCTGAGCCACGGCCCTTCCCCTAATGCCATCAGCAGCAGAGGACATATCTTTGAAAGAAAACGGATGTGTGCTTTGCACAGGCCTTCCTAGCAGAACAGAGGCCCAGTTCACCATCAGCATCCACAACCTGTGAGCTGGGCACAGATGCCCCTTGTGCAATAATTACAACAGGATCTGCTGCCTCCCCCTGCTCTGACATCTTGGGGGCTCCCTTACCACTAATATATCCTGCAGCGCCTCCAGAGAGGGGGCCTCCGACAGCAAGCTGGTGAGCATGTTGAGGCAGGCGTTGACCGTCTGCTGATAAAAGTCCTGAAAGCAGAGAAGCAAAAGCAGTTAAAAGCTGAAGACCCCTGTGGAAATCCCATGTGCCCTGGAGCCTTCTAGTCCAGCATCCCCTTTCCACAGGGGCCAAGCAATGACCCAGTGGGAAACCCACAAGCAAGACGTGAGCTCAACAGCCCCCTCCTTCCTTGGAGGTTTTTAAGCAGAGGTTGGATGCCACCTGTCACGATTCTATGGTTCTATGCTGACTGGGGCCAATGGCAGCACATCTGGAGAAGCACACATTCTTCAACTCTATTTCTTTATAAAGAAAGAAAAGTACTTTTGCAGGCCGTAGCCAGAATGAGAAAAGAGGGAAAGAGCCACCGGGGGGGGGGGGCTGTTGTGGTAAGACTTTATTTCTATACCACCTGTCCATTGCCCAGGTGAGGGAACACCTTTTGAATGGCACACAGAAACAAGAGAATCGCAGCAAGCTTCAGTATGTTAGGGCTACTGCAATAGGGCAGCCTTGCCCTCCAGCTGCTCAGCAAATTCGTAACAAAGCTTATGCAGGGGTTCAAACACAGCGCTCAGAGTCATAAACATCAAACGTTCTTTGACATACATCAAGAAAGGTTACAGGTCATGGGATATAAAGATACAGGACTCCACACTGGGCTCAACTTCCTTGGGGTGTCCCAAACCATTTGGCCCTAACTATCGTTCTTTAACCTCCGTTGCAATAGCAATCAAATCTTCAGAGGAGGCTGTTGTTGTTGTTGTTTATTGAGAAGGCCTTGTGGCAGCTGCCTCACTGCAAGAAGGGAGGTTACAGGGAAGCAGGCAGAGGGCCTTCTCGGTGGTGGGGCCCACCCTGTGGAACACCCTCCTATCAGATGTCAGAGAGATACATAATTATACTTCCTTCTGAAGACACCTGAAGGCAGCTCTGCATAGGGAAGTTTTAAATATTTGATGTCTTACTGTGTTTTAATTTGTTGGAAGCCGCCCAAAGTGGCTGGAGTAACCCAGTCAGGTGGGCAGCATATAAACAAACAAGCAAACAAAATTAAATGCAGTGTAGGAGGGAGGCATGAGAATCACAAAATGCAGGCATGCAGGAATCATTCGTGGATGCATTCTAGCCAAAGGTTAAATGCAGTTAATATTGAAACATGATTAAAATCAAAAATATACACCCAAAGTCTCTGGTTGTTACATCATTGTGATGGGCCAAGTGTCTGTGGCAGCATTATCTGTAGCTTACACGGCCCAGACTCTCTGCCCTCAAATCCTTTAACCTGGCAACTCCATTTTCCTCCATTCATATCCCTAGAAGCAGAAGGTCCAGTCACCTGGCTCTGTGATGATTGCGTGGGACTCCCGGCTTTGAGTTTTGTAAGTTTCAAGGAGGGCAACGAAAACACCTTCTTGATGCTTTTTTTCACTAGCTCAGACCGAAGCATGGAGTCCATAGGTGGTCTCACGGCACTGAAGAGGAAAGAGAAAGGAGAGGAAATGCTCAGCACCCAGCAGTCCATAAACCTGGTGAGCAAATATGCAGTGTGTCTGGCCAAGTGTATGGCAAGGGAAGGACCAGGAATAGGTGGGGCAGTGAGAAGTACCTCCCTGTACTTACGTCATGCAGCTGACAGTGATGATGGCGTGGTGCAGGACAGAAATAGAGAAAGATCCCAACGGCTCCTCTTCGATGACTTCCTGTTGTGGGGAAGCACACAGCACGTCAGAGACCTGGAGGCACCATCGCTGCCACCACCACTCCAGGCCCTGACTTGTGCTCTCTCTCCAGCCCAGCCCTCTGGACAGCACCTTTGCAGTTGGCAAGTGGGTCCTCCCAGGGGAGAAGAGTGGGCTTCCTGGATCTGGGAATCAGATCCATCTTTCACCTGGACAGAGCTCTACCTCATAAGAAGATAAGATCAGCCTTCTGGACCAGGTCAATGGCCCTTCTAGTCCAGGATCCTGTTCTCACAGAGGTGAGAAACCAGGGAGCAGACCATGAGCCCAAGAGCCCTCTCCCCACCTGGGGCTTCCAGCAACTGATGTTCAGAAGCCTGCCTTCCTTCCGCTGTGGAGGTAGAACATAGCAATCATGGTTAGGTGCCATGGACAGCCCTCTCCTCCTGGGAGAACCCAGCCTCTTTTCCTTAAGCTCTGGTGACATCCTGCTGAGGTTGCCACAATGTAGGGCTGCCTTGCAAGAGGGTTTGGAAACTTGAGCTGGAGCAGAACGTGACCACCCAGAAATAGTTTGGGGCCAGATGCTCAGAACCTGCAACCCTGATATTTTACCAGAGCTAGACCTACACAGCTATTTTTTTAAAAAAAAAAACGCTCTGGGAAAAAAAACCCCAGGAGAGTCCCCTCCTTTTTTCTTTTTTCTTTACTCACAATGATGCAGATGGTGAGCTCCGCTTTGTGCGGGAAGATGACATGTCCCACATTCGTTTGCACAAGCGCCTTGGTTGTTAGAATGGCTGCCTTCATAAGGCCCTTTTTCAGAGCCTCGTCCTAAAAGGAGAAGGGATTTTATAAAATTGAGATTGAATCAAAATCACAAGGAAACATAAAGTCACACTGACCCTAACCCTAATTCTAATCCTTACCCTAACACGAACCCAATCCTAAAATAAACCCTAAGCCTAACCCAGAAATGGTCTTGTTAGAAAGTAAAATTCATGTTAAATTGCTGCTTTAGGGGTTGTTTTTAAAAGTCTGGAGCGGATTAATCCATTTTGCATTGCAGTACTTTCTATGGGAAAACGCTCCTTGGTTTTGGAACACTTTGTTTTTTGAATGGACTTCCATAACAGATAAAGTTTGAGAACCAAGGTACCACTGTAATACCCCATTTGGTCCTATGTGTGGAGTCAGTCTACAACCCTTTGGTGGATGAAGCCAGAGACCCTGCCCTAGGGCACAGTCTGAAGGCATGTGGTGCAAGGACCTTGACGGAGTTCAGGAGGTCTGCTCAGTGCCGAGAGAACAAGCAACAGAAGTCCGTGGGAAAATGAGAGCCATACCTTCCTGGTGTTCTGGAATTGGAAGAGGAGCTCTGCCACAATGAGCTCGATGAAGCGCAGGAGGTCTTCAGGCCGCGCCCCAAGAGCCATCTGCCCGTAGCAAAGCATGATGGTGATACTGGCATTCCTCTCCCCTGTATTCTGGAGGGAAAGGGTGGGGAAAGTGAGTTTGGGGCAACACACTCCTGGGTTTCATTTTTCTTGGCTCCTTTGAACAAATCACAGTGAATATTAACCATCCTTTGGGGCGTTTGAAGTAACACTTGATGGAAGTTAACTGAAAATGGAAGGAAAAGGTTCTGATCTCCTTCCAGCTGGGTTGGAGGAGAAGTGGAGAGTCAGGGGCACACGACCCCAAGGCCCCCTCAGGTTATGGAACTGTTAGATGTGCATGCAGTTACTATGCCTTTGTAACAATTCGCCTCATTTACAAATATATGGAGGTGAACACAGAGAGTGATACTCAACTATGCTTTGCTTCAAGTAGACCGGTTGAAATGAATGGGCCCAACTTAGTCATGTTCATTAAATTCAATGGGTCTACTCTAAAACATAGTGGAATGTGGCCAGCAGGCACTCCCATAAGGCAGATGAACGCTTGCCCGAGAGCACCCCATTTTCAAAATCTGATTGCAGCTGAAACCTCTCACCTCTTTCTCTCTGCCTCTCCCAACCTGCCGACTGCCTTCTCTCTTGGGTTTTGCTCCCTCCCCTCAGTTGGAGAGGTGTCCCCTCTTCCAAACACTAAGAGGTTCTCCATTCAAAACTTTCTGACAGCGGAACACTCTCCCTCAGGAGGTTGTGGACTCTCCTTCATCGAAGGCTGGAAGACCATCTGACAGGGATGCTTGAGCTGAGATCCCTGCATTGCAGGGGGTTGGACTAGATGACCCTTGGGGTCCCTTCCAACTCTACAACTCTGTGATTCTATCTTCTATGATAACCAGGAGACAACCCCCCTCCCACCAAAATTAGCTTCCATATTGAAGAAATGCCAGCCAACCATCCAACAACCAAGCTAAAAACATGAGTCAGTGCACTTTTGTATTGCTTGTACTTTGGGGATGACCAATGGTTTCTAACGAATCCGTTTGGCTGACTGACTGAGCAAAAAGATCAGATCAGATCTAGGATCTGCAGCCACAGAAACAGGACTGCTGGAGCCCACTTCAGAAGGATGGCTGAGGCATACACCAAGAGGAAGTTTCTGGCCTTACATACTGAGAGCATTAGCAGATCTAATTGCTTTATTGGAGTGGTAAGGATCACATCCCTTGAAAAAGAGCATATTTTGAAATGGAGGAGGATTCATTCTCTTCCAACGCAGCTCTGTTTTTCTAGATCAGGCATTCCCAAACTAGGCCCTCCGGATGTTTTGGGACTACAACTCCCATCCCTAGCTAACAGGACCAGTGGTCAGGGATGGTGGGAAGTGTAGTCCCAAAACATCTGGAGGGCTGAGTTTGGGGATGCCTGTTCTAGATAACAGGAACCCAGAGGCTGTTTCGTATGCTTTGATGTGGATCTAAATAGCAGCTAAGTACCCAATCTGCCAGGATCTTCTCAACCTGGTGCCCTTCAGATATTGTTGTGCTACAACTCCCATCGTGTCTAACCGTTGGCCATGCTGTCTGGGGCTGATGGGAGTTCCAGTTCAAAACACACAGATGGGGAAGGGGCACCAGGTTGGGGGTGGCTGAGCTACACTCTTGCAATGCTCCTTCCTCATTTGACACCCTTACCTCAGACATCTCAATCTTCCTTGTAATGACTGCGTGGCCGAAATCACGCAGCGCCATCAGCATCTGAGATAAATGGCAGTATGAAGCCACACCGACAGCTTCAGAAATTCCCTAGGGAGAATGATGCACGTGTTATAAGGAAAAAACTGCTCCTTTTCCCTTATGGGGTACCCAAGAGCCCATAGAGTCCTTTTGCAGGTTCTCTATCAGTAGGAGAAAATAACAGAGGCCAACCAGAGAATCTTGAAAACCAAAGCAGCTAGTAAGCCTGATCTTTATGAACTGTTGCAACAGGGTGCTCACAACCACACGCAGGAGGCAGGAGGGACCCCATGACCCCATACAATGACACGCAAGACATTTTGAATTTGCCCACCCTGGAGCCCAAGACCTGCCCCCCCCCCCATATATCATACATACATCCGAGAAGGGGAGATCCACAACAGAATCCTGTCTGACACAAAACCTGTTGGTGGGGTTACCTGGCTGTTAATGGGTTTACCTGGACAGCCTGGCTATTCTTTTGTGATGAAAACTACGGTACTTAATTCCTGAGTCCAGGTCACAGGCTCACCCTAATCATATCTTAAATGTGCCCTTATGGCAGGATTTGTGAGCAAAGAGACAATGGGGAGGTTTTTCTCATTTCCTCCCTCCTTGCAGAGAAACATTTGAGGTCAGTTTGGGAGAGACAAAATGGTTTCAGGACTTTTCCCTGTACTGTTTCAGACATGCGGTTTATGTATTTATGTATGTGTTTGCTTGGTACATTTATTTTATATCTTAGACCGTATCATTCTCATAACACACGTCAATCTGCACTTTCAGAAACAATATTTGAGACAAAACATTGCTATCTTTCAAAATTTGCACAGGTAATTTTGTGATGCAGTCATCCAACCAATGTTTGAATAAATGTGCTGTATTAGTGGGATCTGCTGGCAAAAACGTGTACATTTGTCAAAACCGTGTAGCACTGCCTAGGACTTTATGGGAACACAGGAATTCACTCACCTCTCTGACTGTTTCCTCTTCAAGAGGCAACTTTAGAAGTAAGTGCAAGTATTGGTGGACTGTATCTTTGTTCCTGGAATCCCGTAGTTTGAGTCCGTAGTATCTATAGAGGACAGTCTAAGGGGTGGGGAAGGTTTGGGTGAGTCACAGTGAGGAGACCCCACCAGTTACATAAACTGCTTTTCGAAAACCAAAGAATTTCAATTTTACCTTCTGAAAATGTCAGGTAATGTTAAATAAAATAATAATAATAATAGATTGCAAGTACTAGACAATTGTTTTAATGATTTGTATGCAATTTGACACACAGTTTACTTACCACACAAAACTAAATTATATTAATTTAACCACAGTATCTTCTGAAATCCCAAGTCATGCTACAACTCTTTAGTACCCCTCATTTGAGGAATTTGAAAGCTGAAAAGTTCAGCATGTCCTAATTGCTCTGCCTCCACAGCTGGAGTCACAAATGCTTCTGAATACCAGTTGCTGGAAACCACAGGAGGGGGAAGGCCTCTGTGTTCGAATTTTGCTTTCAAATTTCCCATGGGCATCTGGTTGGCCACTGTGAGATAAGGATCCTGGACTGCGCAGGCTGCTGGTCTTACCCAGCAGGCTCCTCTTTCGTTCTTACGACACACTTTTGTCCTAGATAAACTGACCCTAGGTTCTTCCCGCTTTTTAAGAAAACTAGTACCTGCACCCGCAGCCTCTTATGGGTCTCCCCACCCACCCTGCATGACTGAAATTGGGAGAGGGTGTTCTCTTTTCTGGCACCCCGCCTACGCCACAGTTGTTGGTTGCCAAGACAGAGAGAAAACCTGAGCAGCAGGTTGCGTTCAGACGATCTCCTTGTATTCCCTGCGGGGACAGCCAGAAGAGGCAGAGTTGGTCAACTTGCTCAATGAGGGAGACTGCCAAACGCTCTGCCCCCTCTCTTTTCCCAAAGGGGGAAAGGGGGAGCCAACTGCTGTGGACCTTCGAGCTCAGAAGAAACCAGAGTTCCGTCTGCACCAGACATTAGAAGCACCCTCATGCCCCATGAATGATCTTGCTTCCCCCACAGAACCCTTGTTCAAAGCTCCTTAAAATATTAGCGTTAGATCAGGGTTTCCCAAACTTGGGTTTCCAGCTGTTTTTGGACTACAACGCCCATCACTCCTAGCTAGCAGGACCAGTGGTCAGGGACGATGGGAATTGTAGTTCAAAAACAGCTGGAGACCAGATTTTTACGGCCCTCTCTAGCTTGTCCCTCAGGGCCTCAGTGTGCTAAGCAGGAGTGGGGGGACGACCTCCCACGCTCCTTGAAGAAAATGTTTTGCTGGAAGTTCACCCTTCCCACAGGAGGTCATTCCAGGTGAATTGTGTTCATGTTCAAGCCAAATAACCAAAAGAGGGAAAGGCAGAGGTTTTGCTTGCTGACGCTTACTGAGGAAGCCTGCACTCTGATTGGCTTGGTAGTTCTGAGGGAGCTTTGCCTCTGAATGTTTTGTTCAGTGTCTCCCTGCTATGTACAAGGCCTGTGCTAAGAAAGAAAGTAAAACTCTGTTCTTCTTTCCTCAGATTGTATGCTGCCCACCCCACCCCACCCCACCCAGTGTCATCTACAATACTCAGAACTTACCTTCTCATGTCCTGACTTAGAGGTCTTTTGCTGGCCAGGGACTGCTGCTCTCAGGTTTGAGGCAGCTGAATCCTGGGACAAGATAGTCGATTTTCTGTGGACACTGGAGGTCTGCTTTTAAAGTCAGAAAGAAAAGGGAATAAAATTAAGAAAAGTGTCATTTTTTTTGTCTAGAGAACAGTTGCCATTTATTTGCCACTTGTCTTCTCTTTAAAAAATATGCATGCCTAGAAATAGACTAGACTAGAAATATCATAATTATCTGTCTATGCATTTCTAACAGTATAACCAAATAAGTAGTTTTTGATATAACTGCAAAAAACAACTCTGAACATTTATTATTCCCAAAATCTTACTGGCTAGTGATTTGAGTCATGATTTTAAACTGATTTGATTTAAATCAACTCTACCCTGCATCATAAGGGATGTGGGTGGCGCTGTGGGTAAAACCTCAGCGCCTAGGGCTTGCCGATCGCATGGTCGGTGGTTCGAATCCCCGTGGCGGGGTGAGCTCCCGTCATTCGGTCCCAGCTCCTGCCCACCTAGCAGTTCGAAAGCACCCCTAAGTGCAAGTAGATAAATAGGGACTGCTTTCTAGCTGGAAGGTAAAAGGCGTTTCTGTGTGCTGCGCTGGTGCCGGCTCGCCAGAGCAGCTTTGTCACGCTGGCCACGTGACCCGGAAGTGTCTCCGGACAGCGCTGGCCCCCGGCCTCTTAAGTGAGATGGGCGTGCAACCCTAGAGTCGGACACGACTGGCCCGTACGGGCAGGGGTACCTTTACCTTTGCCCTGCATCACACGCACCTGGGGAGCTGGCTGGAGGTGTTTGAGGATGGTGTCCAAAATTTCCCGCTCATCCAACATCTCCAAAGTTTCTCTGAGCGATCTTCCTCTCAGCAGCTTCTTACCCGCCCACAAGTATCCAAATTTCTCATCTGAGAGTTCTTGAGAAAGAGAAAGAGAAAGAGAGAGGTGAGTAAGTGAGGCAGACGAGAGGAAAGGTCAGTTCTTTGTCAGGGGGCTTCCAGTTGCTCCTTCCAGATGGGATTCAATGGCACGTCGGCAGAGTCAAGTTACTCGGTTGAAGCGATTTGCACAATGAACCTACTTCCCGCTCCCCAACAGACTCCAAATCGGACATTTTTCGTGGTGGGAAAAGTGACAGGGAAACTAGAATGGAAAGTGGGAGCTAGCATTTTCTTGATGTGACATTGTCTCATCTCCCTGCGAATGAATTGGGATGAGCGCTCACTCGCTGACCTCATTCAACATCCCCACAAACTTTGGCAAACAGATCCGGACGAAGGTTCAGGAAGCAGGTCATGGGGAAGGGGCCACAGAACTGCGGCATCGGCTCAGTTCCTCGGACCGGCAATGGCAGCCCCAAAGGGTGGCCGCACCATGTCATCTCTGTATGCTTCAAATGGCACCACCTGGTGTCTATCATACTGGGGTAAACTTTCAGGGGAGGGGTCTTCCTGGGGTGGCTGAGGGTCATTTCCAGCCTTCATCAGCGACCTCCTAATGAAAGAGCTCCCCACGGCTCCTAGTACTACTTTGTCGTTGCTCTTCACTGTAAACTCCTGCATATCCAGAATTACAAGACACTTCCCACATGTGTGTACGTTCCATGCACCCTGGACTTCTGCTAGCACAATTGGGCTTCCCCCACCCTCTCTTCCCCCCATATGCCCGCCAGGCACCCCGTAATTGACTCAGCGATAGGCAGGCGAACTCCCAGAACAAAGCATGCAGGGGGGAAGGAGCGGGTAGGTTGTCCCACCAGGAAAGCAGAAATGTCTGAGCTAATGTGGCAATCTGCTTAGCGCTGTGTTGAATTTGTCCCCTTTCATCAAACTGGGAAAAATGGTTTCTGGAAAGTGCAGGTAGCAGATGCATGCCATAACTGAGAAGGGATCATAGAACTGTAGCGTTTGAAGGGACCTGCGGGGTCACCTAGTCCAACCCCCAGCAATGCAGAACAGAACAGGGGCAAACACCCAGAAGTCCCTGCTCCATGTTACACGCCTCTTAAAAAGGAGGAGTGGGGTGGGTGGGACTTGCGCCCAGAGATCAAGGAAACCAAGAGAGACCCCGGCCTCGGATGACGCAGGCCTTGCCAAGGGGAACCCAAAGGGGATCTGGGTTTGCCTACTCACCTGGGAACACTGGCCCAGAATCCTCAGGGCTCTTCTTTTTCCCCAGGGACAAGTGCCGCTGCTGCCTGGAGTCCTGCCTGCTGCTGACTGGCTGAACAGTGCTGGTCTGACGCTGGACCAGCTCTGGGAAGACTACCGGAGGGGCCTGAGATTTCCTCCTGGCCTCCGCAGGTGACTGGGAAGGTTTCACCAGCATGGGCAAGAGCTGGGAGGTTCTCCGGCCAGCCGGGTCGTGGGTGGCACTTTGTTGCAGACTAGATGACGGGGCCTCCAGCTTGTCCCGCTGCCCCTGGTTGCTCTCCTGGATGTTTTCATTACTTTCCTGGTCCTTCTTTTTCAGGCCCCGGAGCTTCTTCAGGAAGGAGGTCATCCTGCAAGAGAGGAAATGGCCCCCTGGTTGGTTTGCTCATTGGGAACCCCTTTGGTCCCCCCCTCCTTTCACCACTTGAGGGGCAGCAAGCAATCCCTCCCTATTGCTGCACGCCAACCCAATCTCCGTGGTGCGAGAGTCCACGGGTTCCTGGCATTCACCCAGGGTTTGTGTTTCCTTTTGGGATTGAGGGGCAGCGGAGACGGTGATCTCTTGAGGATCTATGGTTTATTTACACATCTATGCAACCTGAGCCTATGATGGAGGGGTTCACACCATCGACACCCCAAGAGGGTCTTGCGTCTCCTGTAGTCGCAGAGTGTCAGGCTGGAACAGCAAGAAGAAGGTGATTGGGTTGGTGTGCAACAAGGGGTAGGAATTGCTTGCTGCAACTCAAGTGGTGAAAGGAAAGGCACTTTGCATATGTTCAGAGGCCTCCTTGCCTTCATTAGTTCTCCTGTCCTAAGACTGAGATTCTTTAGGGCTGAAAACACGTTCTGGGGCTAAGCGACGGCAACTCCTGGAGCAAATGGAATCCAAACTTTATGGAATCTTACTATCATGATGGGCTGTTATTTGGCCAACCCCACAATTTATTTTATTCTTTTAGGGAATAAAATACACCACCCTTCGTCAAAAAAAGGAAAGTATCCAGGGCAGTTCAATAACAATCTGTCAGAATGAAGGTTAGCAACCAGAGGCAGCCAGTTTGAATGTGCAGGAGTTATTTTACCTGATATTCTCCTTCGCCTCTTTGTGATCTGTAATCTTCAGGGGGCAAAAGGAAATAAAAACTCTCTGATAATGTGGCTCCTCCTCACCAGCGTTGCTAGGGGCCCCCAAGCCCCTGGAGACATGAGGTCACAGCATTATTTATGGCAACATCAGGAGTGCAATGATGTCAGTGGAAAGGAGACCTCTTGCTCGCCTGGCCTGGGACAATGGGCCAGGTGTGTGCAGGTGTGGCCTTGCAGTTTCACTGTGGTCCCCCTGGGTTTTGCTGAATCCAAAAACCGTGTGAGATTTTTTAGCCAAGCAGGTCAAGGCAATATCATTATTATATTTATTAAAGTAAAGTAAATTCATCAAATTTCTATGACACCCTTCATCCGAGGATCATATGCTTGTTTCACCTCCGCACTCTAAGTTATGGGTGGCCTTCCTCTCTTGCCAGCATTGTATATAGGGATGAAAAATGCCTGGCTTGAATTTATTATTAGAATGATCACATATTTATTTTCCTGACAGGGACTCAAGGCAGCTCACGGATGAAAATAAGACAAGCTAAAAATATTGGGGCCAGGTGGGAAAATCAACAATTAAAAAGCAATTAAACACTGGTTGAATTACAACTGTGTGTTGTTGTTGTTGTTTAGTCGTTTAGTCATGTCTTACTCTTCATGACCCCTATGCACCAGAGCACGCCAGGCACTCCTGTCTTCCACTGCCTCCCGCAGTTTGGTCAAACTCAAGCTGGTAGCTTCAAGAACACTGTCCAGCCATCTGGTCCTCTGCGTCCCCTTCTCCTTGTGCCCTCCATCTTTCCCAACATCAGGGTCTTTTCCAGGGAGTCTTCTCTTCTCATGAGGTGGCCAAAGTCTTGGAGCCTCAGCTTCAGGATCTGTCCTTCCAGTGAGCACTCAGGGCTGATTTCCTTCAGAATGGAGAAGTTTGATCTTCTTGCAGTCCGTGGGACTCTCCAGAGTCTCCTCCAGCACCAGAATTCAAAAGCATCAATTCTTCAGCAATCAGCCTTCTTTATGGTCCAGCTCTCACTTCCATACATCACTACTGGGAAAAGCAGAGCTTTAACTATACGGTGGTACCTCGGGTTAAGTACTTAATTCATTCTGGAGGTCCGTTCTTAACCTGAAACTGTTCTTAACCTGAAGCACCACTTTAGCTAATGGGGCCTCCTGCTGCCGCCGCGCTGCTGGAGCACGATTTCGGTTCTCACCCTGAAGCAAAGTTATTAACTCAAGGTACTATTTCTGGGTTGGCAGAGTCTGTAACCTGAAGCGTCTGTAACCCGAGGTACCACTGTATGGACCTTTGTCGGCAAGGTGATGTGTCTGCTTTTTCAGATGCTATCTAGGTTTGTCATTGCTTTTCTCCCAAGAAGCAGGCGTCTTTGTAATTTTGTGACTGCTGTCAGCATCTGCCATGATCATGGAGCCCAAGAAAATAATATCTCTCACTGCCTCCATTTAGGCCCTTCTGTAGGGGGAGGAATGGAGAGCAGGCACTACAACTCCCAGAAGGCAATGGGAGAGCTGGCTCCACCTCCTCCTCCTCGCTTTCTCCCCCCGCCCGTTCCGAGTCCTCCCCATTGGCCGGCTCCTGCGACAACACTTTGCTTGCGCCGTATCCGGGCAAAGCCCAGGCCCCATCAGCCAATCGGAGGTCAGAGTCAGGCGTGCGGGGCGTGGCAGGTCAGATGGATGCTGGGAGTGGCGGTTGTTTCAAGATGGCGGTTGTGGCTGCTCATTGGGCTGTGTCTTTACCTCAGGAGGGAGTCGAGGTCGCGGGGTGGCGAGAGGAGAAGGAATAGCAGGGGGGCGGAATTGATTTCTTTCAGCTTCTGCCTTCTGGAAGAAGGTCCAGGGTTATAAAGACTAGGACTAGCCGCCTGAGAAACAGTTTCTAGCCAAATGCGATTTTGGTTTTAAATGCAGTGTAAGGAGTTTCTGTGGGAGTATATTGTATTTAATTATGGGGTATCAGAGTTTTTAGGGGGCTAACCAGGCTGGGATAGCTGGGATAACAGGCTTGTTGGTTTTTGAATGTCCTATGTAGATTTTTTCAATTTCGTTGTTCTGCATGGGACAATGACAATAAAGATTATCGTTTAATTTTAAAATACGTAAATGAAAATAAGGTTAGAAGGATTTGCTGGAAACACGATTTGAACTAGAATACAAAATTGGGAGGTGAGAGGAGGTCATGGAAATAAGTAAAGGGAGAAGGTTATGTAAAGGTTTAATCTGCTTTTGTTTTACTCTAACTTAATGTATTTTTATATTTTTTGTTAAGTCTTCTTTTTTATTCTATCTTATTGTTCTTTTTATTCGTTTATCTTTTGCCTTGTTAGGGTTAAAATTTTCTTTGTATTTTGTATGGTTTTTCTTCTTTTTTCTGTAACTTTAAATTTGGAATAAATATAATTTAAAAAAAAAAGACAATAAAGATTATCGTATCATATCATATCGTAATTTGACGGTGGGCCAGTGATAAACAATGGCAAAGGCTGCGGTGGTTCCTGAGCATGTGCAGAGAGCCGCCTCCGTTGCCTCAGGAAAGACGCCCCGCCGAGTGCGGAGCCAGGCCCGGGGGTTACGGGGGAAGCCCCCACTCCCAGGGCGGGGGGACCTTGGCCTGCCAGCCTCTCGCTCTCTCGCCCCTCGCCCTACTCTGCAGGGGTGTTGTGAGGGGCCGGGGAAGGTCGCTTGAGATGAGTGAATGGATTTTAGTTCATGAACGATGTGAGCGTAAAGATATCAAAGGGAGAACAACAGCATATTGTATATACTGTTACGATATGAGAGCAACGCAGCTGCAAACTGCAAACTGGTAGCTTGTTTACATCACATGATGTGACTAGCTGTGGGAAAGAATTTCCCCGGAAGTTCACAGGCTTGAAAACATATGGTAGCAGACGGAGGTCGATGGATCGTAAACATATACATGAATCACGAGGAAGGGAGTAGTGTACTGTATAAGGAACAGTATATGAAAGTAATTGCATAAACATGTGCTGTTTTGTTTTCCATGTAATCATTATCTGCATATGCTGTTCCTTACTGTCATCCTCATATACTTTTTTCTTTCCCAAGATTCATGTATATATAATCTGCTGTTGATTTCTGTTTGGTACTAATATGCTCACATCTTTTTTGAACTAATTTGCATACATAGGTCTTCGGCTGATGTATTTAAACTAAATCTTTCCAACTAGATTTTAGTCTCTGTTTGGTTGGCCCCGTCAGGCCATGGGAGCAGAGTAAGATCCTTCCTTTCAGCATCTGGAAGAAATGGTGTGCGGAGAACAACTTCTTGGAATGACTTTGGAGCAACGGGTTAAAATGAGATTGGGGGTCTGTTTATAACTTTGGGGAGAGGGCTAGAAGTAAAAGAGTTCAAATGATAACTTAGGGATACAACCTTTTCAAGTCCTTTAGGGAGGCTGGAAAAATCATGGCGTGCTTTTAGGCACCATCATCTCATTTTCACAGGTTGGCAGCCAGCCTTTAGGTGCTCCTCCTAGAGCTAGAGAAATGGCTTAAAGCTGTCATTTAGCAACATTTGATCTCTTCTGCTCATATTTATATGTTTATTTGCTTACATTTAGCCTTCTCTTCCATCATCGAGCCCAAAATAGCGTGCGTGCACATGCGGTTCTCAGGCAGTCTCCCACCCAGCACTAACCAGACCTAGACCTGCTCAGCTTCCCAAAGGTGGTGGCATCATGTTCCTTCTGGCCCTATCCTGGGAGTAGATCAAACAGTGAATAATTTCATTGTACGCACTGACTTCCTGACAAATTAGATGCGGGCTTTTGAGTTTCATTCGCCTGCCTAGCCAACTCCCAATTGACCCTTCCTTATTCAGAGGTATAAGAGAAGGTGAGGCAGAGTATGTTGGCCTACTTTGACCTGCTTTTATATTATGTTTTTACTTTAAAAAAATATCGTCATGGATAATTTTAACAAGATAACACAGCTGACAGCAAGTCCAACATGATCTCTGCTCCCATTATATATATACTTTATTTACATTATATTTGGTGATTTATGATCCGGCAAACCTTCACTGAAGATGAACCAAGAAACTATTAATGGATTGAATTTACTATTGGATTATAATTGTAAATGGAATGCAACAGGGACTTTACAAGAACTTTAGAATCTACCTATGGAGTTCTTCAAACGAAAGACTGTGTAAAATACTGTGAGGTTTTGTGGCACTGTCTCCTATGGAGAGCATTAATTTGGATTTATAATTGCTTTGGTGAGACATCAGCTTGTTAAAAATGAAGGGAAGATTAAAGAAGCGAGAGCTGAATGTCAGTCCTATGCCATGGCCTGATGCCAGTATACTTGTGGCTCAGATAAACAAGATGGCGATGGCTCTGACGCAGTTTGGAAAAACAGCTCTTCAAGGGAGACAACCCGCAAGAAGGACAATGGATTATAACAGGAAAGGGAGTACAAAGGAAAAATAATTTACACAGAAAACTACAGGTGTTAAATCCCTCTTGCAAGTTAATGGAGAAGGATTTTTTGAATACGAGTGCAGTCATTACACCAGTGGCTGCAAAAACAGAAGAAAGGCTCAAGATCGGAATTGGTGTATTTGGATTATATATGAGATTCTGTGCAGGATTTAGGAATAACGATCTCCGGATGATCAGAACATGGGAAGTCACCCAATTTGTTTAATTTGGGATGTATAATTGGCTTTATAAATTGTATTATGATTTGGCATGATTTTATATTGTAATAATGTAGCTCATATTGGGTATTAATGAAAAATTAATTAAAATGTATATTTAAAATAAAATAAAACGTTCTATTCGGAGCTGTATAGCTGAGTCCAGGGTGTCATACATTGTTCTGGGAAAGGTGGTTGGGATTCCAGGGTAAATATTAGGCTCAACGTCATTTTCTGGCATTGCAAGTTTTTGCACACAGTGATCTCTAGGATAACCAGTCATGTGTTGCACTGGCACCTATAGCACTGTGTTTAGGGGTAAATTGGGGGGGGGGGAGTCATGTGCTGTAATGTTACGGCATGTCCACAGGCACTGACAACAACCAAAATGAATAGTTTCTGGTGAATTTTCCTTAAATCGTCTTGTCTCAATTATATTTTTAGGGTTTATCATTGCAATGGTGAACTAGATACTGCAGTTTTTGGTTGTGGTGACCTGCTATTAATTATAATTAGTTAAAGTTGTTTCTATATGTAACAACAGCAGCTAAGATTGTGTATGCGCAGAAATGGACGGAAAAAGAAGTTCCAAGAATATAATTTTAAAAATAGTTATAACCGCTCGAGCTTCTGGGTAGGTAACCTCAATGGCTTGTAAAAAGAACCCAGCTTTGGCAGAGGCCACTGTGACTTCAGAGCCAGCCCATAATAGACCTTCCAGCAGATGGAACCTGGGCTCTGTTCCGGCACCTCGGACGTCGATGAGGTCAGCTCAAGCCCTGCTGTTTCAGAGGACTGGCAACTGGATGGCGTCTCTTCTCCCTAGTGAACTTTGAAGCACGAGAAGTCATTTTCTCCCCACCCCAGGTGAATGCAACCAAAAAAGCTGGCCAGAGTGATTTGTTGGAGGGAGGAAATGCATTGCAGGTGGGGCTGGAGTAGATGGCCTTTGGGTCCCTTCCAGCCCCAAGGGAGTCAAAGTGGTGCTGGGACTTGGGGAGGAGGAAGCTGAGAGGGAAGGAGCAAGGAGGAGATGTTATGCACTGAAGTTCTCACCCTGGGCCAGCAGGGGGATACTGTAGATAGTTATGCAAATAAGGGATCGAAAGTGGCTTTCAGTGATTGGATAGTTTTAGAAAATTGTTACAGTTACGTTGTACTGGAGCTCTATATAAGCAGGATGACTGAACCCTTCAGCCCAGTTCTGTTTTGGCCTGTGAATAAACAAGAGCTGTTTGAAGAATTGCTGCGTCGTCTGATATGTTCACCCACAACTTAACAGGAGACATCTGGGTTGAGCTGGTCTGGCAGCACCATGATAAAGAGGAACGGATTTAGACGGGGGAGATTCAATTCCATCTCTGGCCAAAATGCTCGCCTTGTGTGTCACCTGGGTAAGTTACTCATTCTCTGCCCAACCTCCCTCCTAGGGAGAAGAGTTCAGGGTAGCTCAGATGAGGCCTTGACCGAGGGAAGGCTGTAGGGACGGCTGGCAGGGACAGATAGGAGTTGTTATCTGTGGGGTAGCGTCAGAGGAAAGTTCTTCTCCTTCGCTCATAGAATCAGGGAATTGTGAGTCGGAAGGGACTTTGAGGGTCATCTAGTCCAACCCTGGCAATGCAGGAATCTCAGCTAAAGCATCCATGACAGAGGGCCATCCTGTCATGGTCCGGTTCACAGGCGATTGAAGTCCCGGCTGGGGACGTTGGGACCGGGGGCAAGATGGCGGGGTGGGAGCAGGAACAGGAGTCCAGAAGCCAAGAGTCCGAGGGTCAGAAAGCAAGGAGTCACGAAGTCAGGGGTCCAAGGAGCAAGGAGTCACGAAGTCAGGGGTCCAGGGAGCAAGGAGTCAAAACACAGGAAGGCAGGGAACGTGTTGCTGTGGCAAAGAGCTGAAGGGAAATGCTGACCTTATATCCCTTCCCGGCTCTTGCCACCAGGTGCTGTGAGTTACCAATTGGCCTCACCTGTGAGGCCGCACCTTGCGTCTTCAGCACAAACTTAGGAAGGCCCCAGTCTTTAACAAATGTTAAATGGAACATTTTCTTCTTTTCGTTGCATATCATTTCCCAAAATTTTTTAATTACCTTACAATCCCACCACATATGATAAAATGTCCCCTCCTTTTCCTTACACTTCCAACATATATTTGAACTAGTTTTGTACATTTTCTCTAACTGCACTGGTGTTGTGTACCATCTGTACATCATCTTTATGTAATTCTCCTTCAATAGGGAACAATCTGTAAATTTTAAGTCAGTTTTCCATAATTTTTCCCAATCTTCCATCATAATAGTGTGACCTACATCTTGTGCCCATTTAATCATAACTGATTTTACCTCCTCATCTTTCATCTCCCATTCTAATAGTATGCTGTATGCAGTCTTCAGTAGTTTCACTTTCCCTTCAATCACTTCCATTTGAAACCTAGATCTAGTATAAATAAATCTTTTCTTGCAGCAGAGCCCAAGACTCTTAATCTCAGGGGCGTGGGCTTGAGCTCCACGTCCAGCAAAAGTTTTCTGCACTGGATGAGCCTCGTGGTTCCTTCCAATGCTACAGTTTTATGCAAGAAGGAAGGAAGGAAGGAAGGGCAGAGAGAACAGATTGCAGATCAGGCTGCTCCTTAATTGCCTTGTTACCCTTTAACCAGGCATCGGTCAGGGCTGTCAGGTGGAGACAGGCTGCGAAGGGGAGGACAGTGACTCGCTTCAGAGTGTGCCACCAGGAGTTATGACATCTGCCTTCCCAACAGGGACTGAATCTCTTGCCTGTCGGCGACCAAGATGCTGAAGAAAATCATCGGCTGGCTGACGATCCGAAATGAAACCATCCGGCAGGGACTGGCAGAGGCTCTGTCCACCTTCATCCTGATGGTGAGCAGGTCAGGGGTGGAGGGTGCAGGGGTCATTCGAGGAGGGGGAGAGGGTGGCAAAGGCTGGGGCATGCACCCCCCCTTCTTGTTCCTGAAAAGGTGATGTGTGTGGATGAGGAAAGAGACAGGAAGTGGACCCAGTCTGCATCAGAAGCAGAATTCATCAAGTTTGCAAAACATTAGCGGAACCAAAACAGGCACCCCTCAAAATGTGCACATATCTAAATTTTGAGATACTATTCTCCAATCTGTCAGTGTGTGTGCAAAAATGCATCTGTTAGGTCTGATCCTGCCTCGGGGCTCTTCTGAACACTGCAGTGTTGTGTGTGCCAATTATATCTTTAAAGCACATTCAAAGAACATTCCCCTCCGCTCAAAGAATTCTGGATACAGTGGTACCTTGGGTTAAAAACTTAATTTGTTCTGGAGGTCCGTCCTTAACCTGAAACTGTTCTTAACCTGAAGCACCACTTTAGTTAATAGGGCCTCCTGCTGCCGCTGCCACGCGATTTCTGTTCTCATCCTGAAGCAAAGTTCTTAACCCAAGGTACTATTTCTGGGTTAGCGGAGTCTGTAACCTGAAGCATCTGTAACCCGAGGTACCGCTGTACTGTAGTTTGTTAAAGGTTGCTGAGAACTGTCACTTTGTGAGGGGCAAACTACAGGGCCCAGAATTCTTTGAGGGAAAGGATAGGCTTCAAAGGTGCTTTAAAGGCATACAGAGTCGGCAACAGTCATCTCCACCCCTTGTTCTGGACACGAAGGATCAATGTCTCCCACACACAGGCTGTGACCCGCCGACCTGAGCACGGCTCATTAACCATGTTTAGTGATCCACCTGAAGATCAGCAAACCTTTCATATGATAAACAGTATATTTGGAATAGCAAACAACAACCCGACTCAAAGATGATATTATGGGAGAAAACGGGGGAGGACATTTTGTACTGAACTTCAATTTGCATTAGGTATCTGGTTGTATTAATTGGTTATGGATTGGAACCCATTGTCTCATGTTTTGGAGGAAGCATCTGATAAAAGCACCATTACGCCCAACTTAATGGGGAACATTTCTTTAAGAACAGCTCATGCAATGCTATTTTTATTTTTCTAAGCATCTAACCGGATAAAAATATAGTATTATTATTGCAAGGGCTGTTTAATCCATTATCATCGCTATTAAATTCAGTATTAGACACTTTGGGATTAGGCAGGGATAGTGGCATTAGAATCTGGAAGCAAAATAATATGCTTTTGACATGGGAGACCACGAAGCTCATTGGGTGACGTCGGGCCAGTCTCTCAGTCTTACGGGAGTGTTGTGCGGATGAGGAAGAGAAGCCTGTCCACGGCCTTGAGCTCTTTGGAAGAAATGGTGGTCTGTAAATGTCATACATTGATGTCAGCCTGGACAGCTCAGTGGGTTAGAGCTCTTCTTTGGTGATCCCTCGTAGCTTCCATGAACACGGTTTTAACAGTGAGTCCCTAAGTGACTGTAGAGGCCAATTCTGGATCCACACGTCCTTCCACAGTGGGGACATAGGTTTCCGGGCAGGAATTGATCCTGGTGAGAGTTTGCCAAGCATGTCTTCCTCTTAGCACGTTTCTCCCTTTTGTCCTGAGTTCGAGCGTCTTCAAAGCCCATGACACCTTTGGTAAAGGCTGTTCTCCAACTGGAGCGCAGGCCAGTGTTTCCCATTTGTCAGTGCTTATACTACATTTTTAAAGATTTGCTTTGAGAGTATCTTTAAACCTCTTCTGTTGACTACCAGTATTTCACTTTCCTTTCTTACATTGTGAATATAGTTGCTTTGGAAGGCAATAATTAGGCATCAGTACAACTTGACCAGTCAAATGAAGCTGAAGCTGAAGCTGAAAATAATAATAATAATAATTTATTATTTATACCCCACCCATCTGGCTGGGTTTCCCCAGCCCTCTGGGCGGCTTCCAACTGAATATTAAAAACAATACAGCATCAGACATTAAAAACTTCCCTAAAGAGGGCTGCCTTCAGTTGTCTTTTAAAAGTAAAATAGTTGTTTATTGCCTTGACATCTGCTGGGAGGGCGTTCCACAGGGTAGGTGCCACCACCGAGAAGGCCCTCTGCCTGGTTCCCTGTAACCTTACTTCTCGCAATGAGGGAACCGCCAGAAGGCCCTCGGCGCTGGATCTCAGTGTCCGGGCTGAATGATGGGGATGGAGACACTCCTTCAGGTATACAGGACCGAGGCCGTTTAGGGCTTTAAAGGTCAGCACCAACACTTTGAATTGTGCTCACTTCAACACCAGTGATCTTTGCACGGGTGATGTTGTCCTGCTACCATGACGATGGATACCTTGACACATACGGGTCTCTCTTCTCCCCCCTTCCCCCACAGGTTATTGGACAGGGCTCTGTTGCCCAGGTGGTAATAGGAAAGAATAGCTTTGGGGACTTTCTGAGCAGCAATCTGGGATTTGGATTCGGTGTCATGTTGGGAATTCACGTAGCTGGTGGAATCTCAGGTGAGTCTGGTAGATAATGTGCCTGGAAGATCTCCCTTTTAATATCAACTGTGCAGTTTCAATCCGTTTAGATCTGGACATAAATTGCTTTAATCCACCCCTTGCTAGTTTCTAAAAGGCTGATTTCTATATTATCTTAGTGCTTCTCCTTCTTTCCTTTTGCTGTTCCAGAGAGGTTCTGTGTTTCATAACATTTTCTGCCGGGATGGTTTTACTGCAGGCTTCCCCAACCTGGTGCCCTTCAGAGGTTTTAGACTACAAAACCTAGCCCAGGAGAAAGTAGATAGAGAAATTTTTTGGGGGGGTTTTGTTTTTTATTCAAAATTATAACAAGACATATTATCCAAAAACATATTATCCTTGTTTCCCCCCATTTTTCCTCCCTCCCACCTCCCACACAACCCCCCCACCCCCCGACTTCCCTCAGCTCCAGTTTTTGGTTTCTCTGAGACTGCTGTTTTCTGCATGTTACAAAGTTTTATAGATCCTCAAACTATTTATCTGATTATTATCAATAAAAAGTTTGTGAATGTTTATTCAAAACCTGCCAAGGAGTCCAGATCGCTTTGTTGCGTCTTCAGATACTTTGTAAAGGGTTCCCATTCATCCTTAAAGTCACAGTTATCCTTGTCCCATAGCTTATATGTCAGTTTTGCCAGTTCTGCATAGTCCATCAATTTTTCTTGCCATGATTCTTTAGTTGGGATTTCTTCAGTCTTCCATCCTTGTGCTACCAGATTTCTCGCAGCCATTGTCGCATACATGAAGATGTTTTTCAACTTTTTTGGCAGGTCTTTCCCTACAATCCCCAACAAAAATGCTTCGGGTTTTTTAACAAATGTTAAATGGAAAATTTTCTTCAATTCGTTGTATATCATTTCCCAAAAATTTTTAATTACCTTACAATCCCACCACATATGATAAAATGTCCCCTCCTTTTCCTTACACTTCCAACATATATTTGAACTAGTTCTGTACATTTTCCCTAACTGCACTGGTGTTGTGGACCATCTGTACATCATCTTCATGTAATTCTCCTTCAATAGGGAACAATCTGTAAATTTTAAGTCAGTTTTCCATAATTTAACCCAATCTTCCATCATAACGTTGTGACCTACATCTTGTGCCCATTTAATCATAACTGATTTTACCTCTTCGAGAAAAGTTTTTACCCTTCTTTCATGGCACTAGAACTCATGGAAATTCAAGGAAGCTTGTTTGGGACAGATAAAGGAAAGTGTGGAACTCTCTCCTGCAGGAGGCAGTGACGGCCACCAACATAGATGGCTCCAAGAGAGCATTAGACAAGTTCATGGAGGACAAGAGGGCAATCGATGGCTATGTTGCAGGAATGTATGTATAGGTTGGGGGGGGGGGTTGCCCCTCCAGCAGATATCATGCACGTGCAACCCACTACCAAAACCAGCACAATCACTGTTATGTAGTGTAGTTTCACCCTGGGCCAACAGGGGGATACTGTATATAGTTTTCACTCAGGTCTGTAGATAGTTTTCACTCAGGTCCGCGGCAGTTATTTTAGGCGGGAACTCTGGGCTGTTGTGGTTACAATGTTGACAGCCGGCTGCCTATAAATACAGGCCGGCTGAGCTGTTCGCAGTCAGTTCTATTCCAGCTTACCATAATAAAGAGCTACTTGAAGAAATCGCTGTGCCGGCTGCTATGTCAACCCACGACCTAACACTGGCGACGAGGATGGGATTGATGGACATCAGAGCACAGCCAGATGCGGCCAGCCTCTGAACTGAGCTGAATCACTGAGCTGAATCACAGAGCGAAATCACTGAGCGAAATCACTGGGCAGAACCAATTCAGAGCTGACTGTTCTGGCTAGAGCACTGTGTTCCATCCATCGCCCTTCACGCCGGCATCGGGATCATGGCTTCACTTGTGCCTCTACCGCTTTTTGCGCCAGCCTCTGAATCATGGGACTCCTACCTCGCTCGGTTCGACTGCTACCTCCAAGCCAACGAGCTGACAGAAGTATCACAGGAGCGGAAGCGGGGCCTATTCCTCAGCCTCTGTGGGCCTGAGGTGTTTGAGACGGCCGAGCGTTGGTTGCGCCTGAAGCAGTCCAGGCAACACCATGGGACACGATCCAAGAGAAGCTCCGCAACCACTACGCACCAAAGCCGTCCAAGATTGCTGCCCGCCATGCGTTCTACCACCGGAACCAGGCAGAGGGGGAGTCAATCAACAACTACACCACCGCCCTGCGACAGGCTGCAATGCACTGTGAGTTCCGAGACTTAGACGATGCCCTGATGGATCGAATCGTCTGCGGGGTCCGGGACATCCATCTGCAACGGCGCCTCCTAGCCAAGCCAGACCTCACGCTACAGAAAGCCATTGAGGAGGCTGTGGCCTCAGAAGCTGCTGAACGCTCCGCCCAGGAGATCCGCAAGTCCAGCAGCCCGCGTCTTGCTAGGGAGCCAGTTCCGGTGCATCATGAAGAGGCCAGCAGTGAGGAGGCATCCTCCAGTGAAGACGATGACGTGCACCAGACAAAGCGGGAGCGCAGGAAGTTCCAACAGAAGTCCAAGGGCCAACCGGAATGTGCTGGCTGCGGAGGCAACCATTCCCGTGCCAAGTGTCGATTCAGAGACGCCATCTGTAGGAAGTGTTCCAGAAGGGGCCACATCGCTAAGGTCTGCCGATCGGCTCCGTCTGACACCCCCCCTTCATCGACTCGCAAGTCCAAGTCTTCACTCCAGTCTGCCAAGGAAAGTTGTTTCGCTCTCACCAACTGCCGCTGCCCGTCTGGAACCACGATTGGCCAAACCGACTCGCCTACGCGACGCAAGCTGAACGTCACGGTGCTCATTGAAGGAGCTCCATGTGACATGGAGATCGACACCGGGTCTGCCCTGTCCATCGTGTCATGGAGCACCATCAAAAGACTGGTACCCAGAGTGTCCAAAAGGCAACTCGACTCTCACCGCGTACACCTGAGAGACTACCAGGGAAACGACATTCCCGTGGTAGGCGTTGGCCGGTTCCGGATCGCCTTCAAGGATTTTTCGGGCCTGCTCCGGTTGGTGGTGGTCGAAGGTCAGCGGCCAAGCCTCCTAGGGCTAGACTGGTTTGATGCCCTCGGCCTGGAAGTCACCGGCATCAACTGCATCTCTAACGCAGAGACTGAGGGTCTGGTCAAAGACTTTGCCGAGGTTTTTGACGGCACCTTGGGCCAATATACAGGTACGCCCATCTCCTTTAGCCTTGATCCACAAGTCGCCCCCATCAAGCTAAAGCCACGCCGGGTTCCCTTTGCTCTCAAGGCTAAGGTGGACGAACAACTGGACAAACTGATCGCCCAAGGAGTTTTGGAGCCGGTTGACCACGCAAAGTGGGAAACCCCCATCGTCACGCCTGTCAAGCCAGATGGGTCGGTGAGAATCTGCGCTGACTACAAGTGCACGATCAACAAGGCACTTCAGCAGCACGCTTACCCGGTTCCTGTTGTCCAACACCTGCTGCATTCCCTGGGTGAGGGTAAGGTCTTCGCTAAGCTGGACCTTGCCCAAGCCTATCAACAACTGCCAGTCGATGATGCCACTGCTGAAGCCCAGACGATCGTCACCCACCGGGGGGCTTTCCGTTGCCGCCGGTTGCAGTTCGGGGTGAGTGTGGCTCCTGGCATCTTCCAAAGCCTTATGGAGCGTCTCCTGCAAGGGCTTCCGGGCGTGGTACCATATTTTGATGACGTCTTGGTGTCTGCAGACTCACACCAGCAGCTGTTCGAGCGCCTCCGTGCCGTGCTGACCAGGTTCCAGGAGGCCGGGCTCAAGGTAAAGAGGGAGAAGTGCCAGATCGCCGTTCCACAGGTAGAGTTCCTGGGCTATCTTATCGATGCCTCCGGTCTTCATCCAACCACATCCAAGATCCGCGCTATCCAGCAGGCCCCCACCCCAAAGAACAAAACGGAGTTGCAGGCATTCCTGGGGCTGCTGAACTTTTATAACATGTTCCTGCCCCACAAAGCCACAGTGGCTGAGCCTCTTCACCGACTCCTTAGCACTAAGACGCCTTGGGCCTGGGGTCATCGGGAGACGGCGGCCTTCAACGCGGTCAAGGCTCTCCTTTCTTCAGACAGTGTGCTGGTACAGTACAGTGAATCCAGGCCGCTGGTCCTTGCCTGCGACGCCTCACCTTTTGGCATCGGTGCTGTCCTTAGTCACCGTTTTCCAGATGGAAGAGAAGCACCGCTCGCCTACTTTTCCAGGACACTATCTCCGACGGAACGGAATTACAGCCAGCTCGACAAGGAGGCATTAGCACTTGTGGCTGGAGTGAAGAGGTTCCATGAATACCTCTATGGCAGGACTTTTGACCTCATCACTGACCACAAGCCACTCCTGGGCCTCCTCGCCGGTGATCGTCCAACTCCACCGGTCCTCTCACCACGCATGCTGCGATGGACTGTTTTCCTGGCTGCCTACCACTACCGGCTCATCCATCGCCCGGGGAAATCGATGGGCCATGCCGACGCCCTCAGCCGTTGCCCTCTTCCAGCATTTGTGGAAGACCCGGCTCCAGCTTCATCGCTCCTTCTGATTGAGGATCTTCCGGCAGCGCCTGTATCGGCTGCCACTGTGGCCTCCGCATCTGCCCAGGATCGCACCATCAGCCGGGTGCTCAACTGGGTGTGGAGGGGGTGGCCACAAGGGCCTGTTGCATCGGAGTTCCAGCCCTTCGCAACCAGACAACATGAACTCTCAGCTCATCGCGGCTGCCTGCTGTGGGGAGACCGCGTCGTGATTCCCCAGGGACTCCGTCAGCGCGTCCTGGAGGCTCTGCACGTTGGCCACCCGGGAATTGTCAAAATGAAGGCGTTGGCTCGGTGTTACGTCTGGTGGCCTAATATGGACGATGCCATCACTGCCTGGGTGTCCGCCTGTCAAGCGTGCCAGGAGTCGAGGCCTGCACCACTGGCAGCTAAGGGACACACCTGGGAGACGCCAAAGACACCCTGGTCGAGGGTGCACATCGATCTGGCTGGCCCCTTTCACGGCCGGACCTTTATGGTAGTGGTGGACGCCTATTCCAAATGGCTGGAGGTCGCCCTGATGCCCTCCACCACTACCGAAGCTGTCATCCGGGTGCTGCGAGGCCTGTTTGCAACGCATGGGTGTCCTGATGTCCTTGTCTCTGACAACGGACCGCAGTTCACGTCAGGCACGTTTGAGCGGTATCTTTTGGGACTGGGCATCCGCCATGCCCTAACGGCACCCTTTCATCCATCCAGCAACGGGCAAGCGGAAAGAATGGTGCGCTCGACAAAAGAGGCACTGGCGCGCCTGGACCGGGGAGACTGGCATGAGCGGGTCGCCGAATACTTGTTCGTGCAACACATCACCCCTCATGCGGCCACAGGGAGGAGTCCTGCTGAACTGCTTATGGGCCGCCGCCTCAGGTCACCGCTCGACCGGCTACACCCAGACTTTGCCGTGGCTGAACCCCCAGGCTGTGCCAACGCACCACGGTCATTTGTCCCAGGAAACCAGGTCTTTGCCCGGAACTATGTGGGGGACATCCCTTGGGTGCCAGCCACAGTAGTGGGAGTCACTGGACCTCGCTCGTACCAGGTGGCACTCGAAGACGGACGCTTGTGGCGACGGCACATAGACCAGCTTAGGCGCAGGGTTGGGGACTTGGACACTACCGAGGTGCCCCCAACTGCGCTTGCGGCTCCAGAAGAGACACGTACAGATGGCGAGGCCCCACCTACACCTCCCTCGCAAGCTGCCAGCGTGGAGCCGAACCAAGCCGTTTCAGAACAGACTCAGACCACTCCACTTGCGGAGGCTCCACCCACAGCAGCGGATCCAGGGGAGTTGGTTCCAACGCCACCTAGGGTCGCACCACAGCCTCAGCGAGAACTGTGTGGCCCTCCGGACTTGGCTACCAGTCCCCGGCGGTCTGGCAGAGTTTCCAAGCGCCCAACTTATTTAAAGGACTATGTTGTTGGACAGGTATCACTGTTGGTCTAAGTATGGGAAATGTAACCGATATGCTTTTGTGCTTAATTGAACCATTACGCGTAGTGCTGTATATAAGGAAACCATTACGATTGTAACTAACGCCTTATCTCGGTGGGGAGGGGTGTTATGTAGTGTAGTTTCACCCTGGGCCAACAGGGGGATACTGTATATAGTTTTCACTCAGGTCTGTAGATAGTTTTCACTCAGGTCCGCGCCAGTTATTTTAGGCGGGAACTCTGGGCTGTTGTGGTTACAATGTTGACAGCCGGCTGCCTATAAATACAGGCCGGCTGAGCTGTTCGCAGTCAGTTCTATTCCAGCTTACCATAATAAAGAGCTACTTGAAGAAATCGCTGTGCCGGCTGCTATGTCAACCCACGACCTAACAATCACTTTTGTGACTTTTGTGATTTGTCCCCACAAAACACTTCATCACAGTTTCTTCCCATCTATTCAAAGGGCCTCTGCTGCACAATACCAAAGGTAAAAATTCCCTGATAAATGTGTCTCTGAACTGGCTCACAGGGAAAACTTGGGAAATTCATATAGACATGTGAGCTCAGCTACTCAGCCTGAGTGATAATTCCTGGCCTCCTAATACCTGAGGGCCAGACAGGTAGCCATTCCAGAAATAACAAACCCAGATGAAGACAAAAGGGCGTGATTAACTTGGCTGGGAAACAGGGAAATATAAATATCTCTTTTGTTACACTTGATGGGTGTTTGGTGGAGGGCAAGGAGAACCATGGGGCAGGGTCCAGGATGCTCAGATTACTGCCAGCAGACCTCCCCTTTCATGATGTAACCATGATGTAACCATGATGTAGTTTGGGGGGGTGTAACATGGGGATTGAGGGGATGCGGGTGGCGCTGTGGGTAAAACCTCAGCACCTAGGACTTGCCGATCGTCAGGTTGGCGGTTCGAATCCCCGCGGCGGGGTGCACTCCCGTCGTTCAGTCCCAGTGCCTGCCAACCTAGCAGTTCGAAAGCACCCTCGGGTGCAAGTAGATAAATAGGGAACGCTTACTAGCGGGGAAGGTAAACGGCGTTTCCGTGTGCTGCCCTGGCTCGCCAGATGCAGCTTGTCATGCTGGCCACGTGACCCGGAAGTGTCTCTGGACAGCGCTGGCTCCCGGCCTCTAGAGTGAGATGAGCGCACAACCCTAGAATCTGTCAAGACTGGCCCGTGGGCAGGGGTACCTTTACCTTAACATGGGGATTAGTAGCTAATAAAAGTTTGGGGGCTCTTTTGTTTGGGGCTTCCATCTTGTTCCACCTGGTGGCAGGTGGGAGTCCTGTCGCAACAGTCTTCAATAAAGACCAAGCCTACTGGCTGTTGTTTTGCTCTGGTATTCCTGGCTGGTGTCCTTGTTTTTTGTCCAAGGGAGCCCTCAGATTTCTCCGTTAACAGCTACTAGTCATGATGGTTATGTGCTGCCTCCACAGCTGGAGGAAGCAATGCTTCTGAACAGCAGTTGCTGGAAACCGCAAGGAGAGTGTGCCCTTGCACTCAGGTCCTCCTGATTTTGGGCTTCCCACAGGAGCACCTGATTGGTCACTGTGAAAGAGGGTGCTGGACTAGATGGGCAAGTGATCCAGCAGGGTTCTTCTTACATTCTTAGTCGTTTATACAGCTGTAGACCCAAAGCACTAGAGGGCATGAGCACTGGTGCCAACTCTAGGGGGCCTTGGGTGTCAGGGTACTCACAGTTTTTTTGTGTGGGTGCTCAGCACCCACACCGTGGGGCTCCGACGCAACCTCCAAGCCCCTACAAAGTCTTGGAAGTGACTTTCAGTAGAAACCGGAAGTAGACAATGTCATGATGTCATGTTACGTCGTGGTTGCCGTTGGGCACCCGTAACCTAGGCACCAGCTTGAGGAAAGCTGTTTTCATCTTTGTGTGACATCCTTGCTTTATACTGATTTCTGTAAAGGATACGGAGAACTTCCACACACCGGAGATCTAGAAACGTACAGATTCAGCCTTGACACAACCTTGAGGTTATCTCTACACTCACAGAACCACGGTTCTCAGGGTTAAGAAGCAGATCCCAACCCCCAACCCATAGAGCAACTTCCATAATCTGGGGACCACCTTGCTGAGACTTGCCTTCAGCAGCTGAGGGTGTGGAATGGAAGTGCGGAACTGGCTTGTTTTGCTTTTTTTCATTGTTTTATTTTTTATTGAAAATGTTCAGCATACAATACCATAAAAAACAAACTAATCTAAATGAAAAGGAAAACAGCCAAAAAAGAGAAAGCTCTCCTTTTGCTTTCCCTTCAGTTAGCATTTCCCTATGTTGTGTTTTTAGCAAATGCTCTCAGAATTGGTCTTTGTTGGGTCTTTGTTTTTGCAAAGATAGCCCTTCTAAGAATTGGCAAGGTGGAGGGGTGGCTTGCAAATGCTATTATTGCTACTACTATTACTATGATCATCATTTACTCTCGCATTCCTGCCACTTTTTTTGCCTCTGGAAGGTGCTCACATGAACGCAGCAATTACATTTGCAAACTGTGTCGTGGGGAATCTGCCATGGTACAAGCTTCCGGCGTATGTGATTGGCCAGTTTGTGGGATCCTTCTTGGCTTCTGCTACGACGTTTTCACTGTATTATGGTATGCTACTTCCCTTGACCCCCAACCCCTCACAAAGCCAATAGAATAGCTGGGGAGAAAGAAGACCTGATTTTTAGTTGTTTCAGTGACACACGCACACCCTTATCTCTCATAAACACACACATTGTGGGTCCATGCAAGGGCAGAGTGGTTCAATCAAAAAGTCCACTTGTAGCCTCTCCAACTTGTGCTTTTGCTGTTGAACTGTGTAATCTGGTTGCTTCCCTTTCAGAGGCCCTGATGAATTATACCGGGGGGACCCTAACCGTTGGAGGACCCACTGGCACGGCAAACATCTTTGCCACCTACCCGTCTCCGTACATGTCGACTTTGGGCGGATTTATAAATGAGGTTGGTGCACCAGGATTGACTTTATTTAGTTAGTTCATTAAAGTTATATACTTCTTGTTATATACTTAAAAAACCAACCCCAAAGTGGTTTGCTAAAAGAATTAAACAGTAGGATTAATAGGGAAAGCAGTTAAAACACAACTATTTCATAGGGAGTCATTCTATGGCTTCTAGATCATAGACACGGACAGCTTTGACCATTGTCCTCATACGGGACTCCTCCTTAAGAGACAAATGTACCCAATCAGTCTTCAGAATGCAGGGGGTTAAGACAGGGTCGGCCCAGCCATGAGGCTAGGTGAGGTGATCGCCTCAGTCAGCAGGATCCACTGGGGCAGCGGATCCTGATGTCAATCTTTCTTCCTGCCTTTTTCCTTCACCACTTCTTCCCTGGCGGGGAAGGGGGACGCCATTTTGTTGTCTGTCTCAGGTGGGTTAAGAAGTAAGCAAGCAAGGGAAAGGGGTTGTAATAACTGTTCCCCACTGGTCCCCACACCGGACTTTCCCCCACCTTGTTTTGGAGAGGCCTCTTCTGCCTCTGGGCTGCCATCTTTTATTTCATCCTTCCTTCTTTCCTTCCTTCCCTCCTGGCCTCATCCCCGCAGTTCATCACTACAGCTGTGCTATTGATTGGAATCCTCGCCATCAACGACCTGAAGAATGCGGGTGCTCTTCCAGGCACCCATGCCTTGAGTGTTGGGCTGCTGGTTGCGGTCATCGGCATGTCCTTGGGGATGAACACCGGCTATGCCATTAACCCTTCCAGAGACTTGCCACCAAGGATCTTCACAGCCGTTGCTGGATGGGGGCTGGAGGTCTTCAAGTGAGTTCCTTTTCTCTACCACAGAATCATAGGAGTGGGAAGCGACCCTGTGCGTCATCTAATCCACGCCCCTGCAATGTAGGAATCTCAACTAAAACATCCAGGACAGGTGGCCAGCCAACCTCTGCTTGAAAACCTCCAAGGAAGGAGAGTCCACCAGCTTCTGAGGGTGTTTGTTCTACTGCTGAACAGCTCTTACTGTCAGAAAGTTCTTCCTAAGTTTTCATTGGAATCTCCTTCCTTGTAACTTAAAGTCACTGGTTACGCTCCAGAGCAGGAGAAACCAAGATAGGTCCATCTTCCCTGTGACAGCCCTTTAGATATTTGAAGATGGCTATCATATCTCCTCCCAGTCTCCTTTCCCAGGTTAAACGTACCCAGTTCCTTCAACTATTCCTCACAAGGCTTGGTTTCCAGACCCTTGATGATCTTCCGCACACATTCCAGCTTGTCAATATCCACCTTAAATTGTGGTGCCCAGAACTGGACAAAGTACTCCAGGTGTGGTCTGACCAAGGCAGAATAGAGTGGTACTATTCCTGTCATCGGGACACTATACTTCTGTTGATGCAGCCTAGAATAGCATTAGCCTTCTTTGCTGCTGCATCACCATTGACTCATGTTAAGCTTGTGGTCTACTAAGACCCCTAGATCTTGTTCACATGTGCTACTCACAAGGCAGGTGTCTCCTAGGTGAATATTGCAGATCCCCACCTTTTCTGCCCCCCTTATTTGCATGGATTGATTAAATTTAATTACTGAACCTTTTTTTCTTATTATTCCTAGTTTGCTCTGCCCATCAGGTGCAGGGTGGGCAACAACCACTTATTTAAATATAGATCAATTGAAACAAATTGGTTGATAGCTCTTGTGGATGCGAAGGTAGGTCTGAACCTCCTCGCCCAATTTTAGGTGAAATTTGAGAAGTTAGATCGTGCATTGAGCTATCACATTTGTTAAGGACTGGAGTAAGAGTACAGAAAGTGCTTTTGATGTGCACCCTACCTCCTCTCTAAGGAATTCAAGGTGGTGTACCTAGGATTTCCCCCTTTTAAAAGTACATAATGAGAGTATAAAAAAGCTGCGGGTGGAAACAGGTCTCCTGAACTTGATGCAATGCTTGGAAGCAGGATGGGCCAATAAATTGAATCTGAATCCTGTTTTGTGTAATTGGGGATGCAGAGTGGGAGACTGCCAGATCTGGATCCTCCCCCCCTCCAAAGGAGCAGCTTGGGGGTACAGCTGGATTCAACACCATCAGCGGAGGCTCAGGTGGTCTTGATGGCAAGGAGCACTCTCCCGTTCCCCTAGCTCAGCTGGAACCCCTTTGGGACAAATATGCCTTGGCCATTGTGCTCCATGCTCTGGTAACTTCCAGACTGGATTGCTGTGACACGCTTCACTTGGGGCTGCCCTTGGAGACAGCTCAGCCACGTATGATGGGAGTTGCACTCCAACAATCTCTAGAGGGGCCACTCTTGCGTTAAAGGAAGGCTGATTTGTGATGGACGTAATTGAGGTCCAGTACAGGCAAGTGATGGTCCAGTTCAAGGATGGGGAAGATACAGGCAGAAACCATTTTGTGTGGGTCCGATAGATGCATGATCACGCACGCGTGCACACACGCACGCACACACACACACACACACACACACTGCTCCCGACTTGGAAGTGGCCCCAAATTGGGGCCGGACGGGCTTATGAGTGCTCCACTGACACCCATGGGGGTCAGGAAAGGAACCTCTGCTCAAAATGGTTGTCACTTGTAGTCACCATCCAGCAACAAGAGGGACACAGCTTGCCCATCCCTGGACCAGATTCTTTTGAATAATGCCACCAGGTCTACAAAGAACCATGTGGTCTCCAGTGGTGCTGTCAAAGAAGCAGCTGAGCTCAATTTCTGCTCTTGGCTTCTCGTTGTTGTTGTTTAGTTGTGTCCGATTCTTCGTGACTCCATAGACCAGAGCACGCCAGGCACTCCTTTCTTCCACTGCCTCCCACAGCTTGGTCAAACTCCTGCTGGTAGCTTCGAGAACACTGTCCCACAATCTTGTCCTCTGTCGTCCCCTTCTTCTTGTGCCCTCCATCTTTCCCAGCATCAGGGTCTTTTCCAGGGAGTCTTCTCTTCTTATGAGGTGGCCAAAGTATTGGAGCCTCAGCTTCAGGATCTGTCCTTCCAGTGAGCACTCAGGGCTGATTTCCTTCAGAATGGATAGGTTTGATCTTCTTGCAGGCCATGGGACTCTCAAGAGTCTCCTCCAGCATGGCTTCTGCTAGAACCGAATAAAACCAGCTTTTCTCTCTTCCCCACCCCCCCAGCGCATCAAATAATTGGTGGTGGGTCCCAGTGGTCGCACCGATGTTGGGAAGCCTCCTTGGAATTTTCATCTACAACATCTTCGTTGACTTTCACAATCGCCCTCGGCTGGATGGGAGCAGGAAGCCAGACTGCGAGGGCGACGAGAGTGTTGAGCAGCGACTGTGAAATCTGGACTCCCGTAAACCGGAAGCTGAATTTGGGACTTGGGACAGAGCCATAGCAGAAAGCTGTCTGCTGTGGCCACAGTGCCCAAGAGCGTGCAAGCAGATATCAATCTATGTTCTTAGCTAATAAACAGAGGGCACTTTTTTAGGGGGAATATAAGGGAAGGCTGGAAGGTGTAGGTTCCTGCCTGCCCTGTGCTCTTCTCACTCAGCTGCTGCCAGTGAGCTGCATGTCAGGGCTCATGTAAGAGCCTTGCAAAAATCCCTTTAGGCAGGGGTGCTCAAGGGGTGTGCTGTGAGACGCTGCCCTTGAAAAATACACCATCATTTCAGTACTTTCAGTTATTATAGACTGGTTGACCCAACTTTTTCCTTGTAGACAAAAGTAGCCCCAACCACCCTCCGCTGCTGCACTCAATTATACAGGTGCAATTTGTGAACTATGTGCAACAATTGTGGAAAGATGCAGGAGAATTTCTAGGCTTGGCTGTGACGTACAATCAGGCATAAGACTCCTGGCTGCATCTGCCTGCTCTCCGGCTTAAGGAGAAGCACTGCTGTAAGACACAGAAACACCCTCTTCCTGTGACTACCATTTAACTCTTCAAACAAATTCAAATTCTTCAAAACCTGGGAGGTTGCAAGCTTGCCTTCCTTGGAGGGCCCTGTGTCATGGATGCTTTAGTTGAGATTCCTGCATTGTAGGGGGTTGGACTAGATGACCCATGGCTCCCTTCCAACTCTACAATTCTGATTGTACGAAAATCTCATCCCAAGGCAGAGTTTGGTAACGCAGAACCTTCCAGGTGTTGCTGGATGCCGTCTGTGCAAGTCTGCATGGCCAAAGGTCGGGGGATTACGGGAGATGTAGCCCACAATCCTGACTGGTGACACGGCCACTAGATCCCCGGCAGAGATCCTTCCCAGACCCTTTCCCCTTTAACTAGAGATGTTCACAAACGAACTAGGGCCACCTAAATACAATGGCTGCACCTTTCCCTTGATGGTTCCAGCGGCAAACATCAAACCACCAAACTCTCTTATCCGCAATTGCTCAAACTGCAGATTGCGTTTCTTTCATCTGACGCCGTGTCAAGGATGATTGGGACACAATTCACGTGTGGTTTGGTTTATGACTTGAAAAGTGATCGGCTCTCAGCCTGGTGCACTTCTAGCTATTTTGGACTACAACTCCCATCAGTGCCATAGAAAGGTTGCTCAAAGGATGCTTCCCAGGGGAGGGTTGCTTTCCCCCCACCCTTTGTGCACTTTAGCTCCTCAATCTAGACAGGAAAGGGGATTCCCAGTAGGAATCCCCCATAGCCAGCCATTGCATTATGAACCCTAGAGAGGCTTAGTATACCTGAAGGAGCGTCTCCACCCCCATCACTCAGCCCGGACACTGAGGTCCTCCTCTTGAAGGTCTCTGGCGGTTCCCTCACTGTAAGAAGTGAGGTTACAGGGAACCAGGCAGAGGGCCTTCTCTGTAGTGGCACCCGCCCTGTGGAATGGCCTCCCACCAGATGTCAAGGAGATAAAGAACTACACAACTTTTAGAAGACATGTGAAGGCAGCCCTGTATCAGGAAGCTTTTAATGTCTGATGTTTCATTATATTTTTATATGTGCTGTAAGCCTTTCAGAGTGGCTGGGGAAACCCAGCCAGACGGGCAGAGTATAAATAATAATTATTATTAGCATTATTATTAGCAACGTTCACTCCAAGGAAGGACCATGTTGAACCTGAGCCCACTGGTCACGTTTGGCACAAAGGAAATTCAGCCAGAACCTAAAGCCTTTTAAATAAATACTTTTAGATAAATACATCTTGGTCCCATTCGATGCTCCACCAGCCACAAACTAGGAGGCCTTTTCTCGGGGGAGGGGCAGTGGACCGAAGCCACGGTGGGGCGGTGCAGGGTCAAAGGGAAAGGTCAGTCAGGGCTGGGGTTCCCGTCTCCTTGAGGAGCTTCCGGCCTGCTGCGGATTCTTGGGGGCTGTCCCCGCCTGGCCCTTCTGGGAGGAGGGCGTCTGGGACGGCAGCTTCTTCTTCATCACCGGAGTTTTGCTTTTGCTGCGGAAGACCTTGTTTGGGTCCAGCTTGTTCACAAAGGAATCGGCCTCCTCAGAGAGCTGCTCCGTGTTGATGGTGATGGGCTTGTACATGTTGAACCATTGCTGGAAGAGGAGAAGGGAAAGTGAGGAGCAGCAAACGGCAATCACTGCAGGGTAGGCATATGGTTCTGGTCGCCTCGTCTTGAGAAGGGTGTTGAAAAGAGTTCATTAAAGGGCAACCAAAATTATCAAGAGGGTGGAGTGACTCCCCTATGAAGGAAGGTGGCTGAGGTTAGGACTTTTTGGTCAGGAGAAAAGGCAAGTAATAGGCAGCACGATAGAAGTTTACGAAGTTTGGCATGGCACAAGGAAGTGAAGGGAGTCTCTCACTGGGAGATGCAGGGCAGGTAAAAGAAAGGTAAACCAGGGAACTCAGGATCCCAAAGAGGCGTGGCGCTTCGGTTCAAGGGCCGTCCTGACGCAGAGGAAGACTCTAGCCTCCGAGCCCTGCCTGTCAAGGCAAATTGCCCATCTGATAACGCTGCTATCAAAATTGGCAATAAAAAAAATGCTGCACATGGCAGAGAAGGATATATTGAGAGAAATATTGAACTGTGACCTTGGGAGTAAAAACTTTGTTTTGAGAATGCCTGAAAAAGCTAAGCAAGCCGGAGGGGTGGGGGAAGCAGATAGAAGAGGCTCAACGCAGGAAGAGACCTCTGAAAAAAACAGACCCTAAACCAGATTTGGCAGACTTTGTAATGGAGCAATTTGTTCAACAGAGGAAGGATTTTGGATTACAGATGCAGGAGCTATTTCAGAAAATGAGTATTAAGAGGATAGTGCAGCTCAGCTGTCACAGCAGATAGAAAGAATGGGTGTAAAGGTTAAAGAACTTGAGGAGAAATCGGCTGAATTTAAGAAAATCTCTGAACAAATGGAGCAAGTGAAACAATAAGAAGTGTGTAAAGAGGCTGTGGTTGGGGTTGTGGGTAGACTGGCTCTATTAGAAGATGCTGTTCTTATGACACAAATGAGACAAAATGAGAATATGGTGAAATATGCAATTTACCAGAGCAAGAGGAAAACCAGAGACTAGAGAAGCATTTAGCAAAAAATCTTAGCTGAATGGTTAGGAGAAAGAGAGGAGTGGGTGGAGGAGGCTATACAGACCTGTTACCAGGTCAGAAATAGGAGAAAAAGAGGGACACAGCAGCCTGGAGACTGGTTACTTTCATAACTAGAAGAATAAAGGAAATAGTTCTCCAGAAGGGATTTGAAACCGGTCTAAGGGTTGGTGATAACAGGGTTGAGATATTTAAAGAAATTCCTTTTAAATTGAGAATCGGAAGACAGAAATATAAGTTCCTGACAACCGCCCTAAAAAAAGCAGACATACAATACAAATGGGAGTTTCCAGAGGGACTCCCATTTATATACAAAAGCAAAAGGTATAGACTTACAACAGAAATGCAGGAACACAATTTTTTTGAGAAACAAGGCAGAGTCTTAGAAAGACAAGAAACAGATAGCTATGGGAATATCCCTCTGGAAAAGCAAAGGCAGGCAATGGAACGGCTTGCACAAGAAGAAGGAAAAGGTGCAGCAGGAGGTAGACCTATCTTGAGAGAAGTTGATAATGGCAAACCTTAAAATACTGAATTGGAATGTGAATGGATTGAACAATAAAACAAAGAGAAACAGGGAGGAACATATAATTCTCAAACAAAATCTTGATATAATTTGCCTACAAGAGACACATAAAGCAAAAAAAGAAAGGTAAGCCAGGTAAAAGAAAGGTAAGCCAGGGAACTCAGGATCCCAAAGAGGTGTGGCTCTCTGGTCCAAAGGCTGTCGTGACGCAGATGAGGACTCTAGCCTCTGAGCCCTGCCTGTCAAGGCAAATTGCCCATCTAATAACTATCAAAATTGGTGATAAAAATAATGCTGCACATGGCAGAGAAGGAAGGTGAGTGATGGAAGGGTGGGGGTGTCTCAAGGCCTGGCTTCTGGCTTGTTATCTGCTGGCCGTGGGACCGGAGGCCTCAGACAGGAATCCCGCTAGATGGGCTCAGGGACAGAAGGGGGTCTGCTTGGGATGGAGCAGATCCCCAATTTAATCCCTGGATGATCTGCTAAAATATTATTATTACCCTTTGGCAAGGCTTTCTTGGCATAGAGCTGCAGAAGAGATATCACACCACAGCATGGTAATCCTAAAACCATGTTGCATGGTGTATTTGAGGGAAGAGTCGTGCTTCGGTGTCAGAGTGTGTGTGTTGGATACAGAGTTCAATCCTTGGGGTCTCCAAGAAGGGCTGAGAGAGTCAGGGTTCAGAGGCATAAACACCTGTACCTGTGCCCAGTCAAGCTTGCTATAAGATTTCCACCAGGGCTCCACAGGGTCAGGGAAGCCACCTAGGAACAGTCCTATTGATGTCCTGGCTCACTTGACCATTACACAAGAAGACCAGGGTCTCAACAACACCTGACATGCCAGCCAGAAAATCCCTTCTGATTCTACAAGTCTCTGGGGCCTGGACCATCTCAACAGAGAGGAGTCTCTGCGGAGAGGAACAGCCACTTCCTGTCCAACTCTCACCAGGGAAGGAAATGTCCATCCAGGACAAAGGGCTTATCTTAATCCACAAGCAGAGCCAGCCCAAGACATTTTGGCACCTGAGGTTGGCACACGTTGGCCACCAGGGAACAAGGCGGGAGTGAAGATTTCCATTGGGAAGAAGTGGGGGAATCAAATCAACCTCATCTTTGGGTTGAAGTGGGACTCAAAGGCCAATGTTGTAGGGTCTGCCCCCAAATCCTGGAGAGTCAGTGTCTAAATGTCACTCTGGGAAAGTGGGAGTGATGCAGAACAGAGCAAGGGAACAGAAGAGCTTCAGCCCTGGATCAAAAGGATTCGTTCAGAGGGGAGAGCATTTATGTTGCATGCAAATCCCCACTGGTATCTCCAAGGAGGGCTGGGAGAGACCCCCACCATGCCACCTGTAGCTCTGGAGAGCAGCAGCCAATCAGTGTAGAGGTGGTGTGGCATAGTGGTGAGAGCAGTGTTTCTCAAACCTGGATCCAGACAACAGCTGGGGACCCAAGTTTGAGACACACTGGATTAGAAGGTCGGTCTAGGGCCTGGGAGATCTGGGTTCAAATTCCCGTTTGGCCATGAAGCTCACTGGGTGACCTTGGGCCAATCACTTACTCTTGGGCCAATCACTCACTCTAAGCCTGACCTTCGCAGGGCTTTTGCGAAGGCAGAATCAGGAGGAGCGGCAGACCCTAGGAAAAGGGACAGGCCATTTGTCGTTCTCTCACCTTAGCCTGGGGGCTGATGCCGTAGCTGGTGAAGGCATACTGCCAATGCGGCAGTCCCAAGTGGGTGATCAGGAGCCGGTAGTAAGCAGTGAAGGTTTTGGTGAGGAAATGCCAGTAGAGAGCTCGGTCCAGAAACCAGATCTCGGAATCCGGGGTGACAACTGGAAGTGAGAGAAAAACTATTAGGCCGCAGGATGAGAAGAACGGACCGCCCCACCTCTCAGGGGGTTTTAATAAGGAACTATGAGGCCTACGGATGACGATCTGGGCCTCGGTGCTTTCTAGAAAGGGTAAAGGCATTCCCAAGGGAAATTCATCCTCTGAGGTGGTATACAAATTTTAATATTATATAATAATAATAATAATAATAATAATAATAATAATGGCAAATTATAAAAGCCAGGCATAGCTTGCTTCAGGAAGACTTCATCTCAAGCCATCATAGACAACAGCCTTTGTCAACCTGGTACCCTCCAGATATTCTGGACTACAAAGCCCATCAGTCTCAGCCAGCACAACTGTATGGTGCTAGGTACAGTAGTCCAAAACGGAGATGTGGGAGATAAGGCAAAAGCTAACTGGGGTTTGCAGATGGGGCTGATTTGTGCAGGCAGCTCTTGGGCTTCTGGTATCACACAACATACCCGGCTTGGTGTTCTTGTACACAAGGCAGACCTTCCCATTCCCTCCGCACGGGTCCAGCTCAAACACCAGGCTCCGTGAGTCCAAGTGAGGTTTCTCTGGCTGACCCCCGTTACCTTTGGGGAGAAAGAAAAGGCTGAGCAAGGCAGGCAGGCATTCTCATGGGGTGCAGGACAAGGAATACTCAAACCAGGCAGAGCTTGAGAAGCTGGGCGTCGGTGGGGCTTGTGTATAAGGTCATGGAAACTTTTGGGGGGGGGTAGCAGGTGGGGCAGAGAGGACTGAAGTCTCCCACGGACAAAGGGGTGAGGTGGGGCAGTACCTTCTTCATCGTCGGTGTCCTCCAAGTCAGCCAGCGTGGGGGCATTGGGCAAGGCGTAGACGGGTGACGCTCTGACTCGGTTTAGCTTGGAGATGCTGTTGATGGTCATCGAGCCAAGCGGCATCGGGTTGTCTGGAAAAAAGGCAGCCATTACTAGGTTGCTGGCATGGATGGCACTATTCTGTAGGGGCACAGAAGGCTCACAGAACATGGTGCCCTTTGAAGAAGAATTTCAGCTTGCTTGCTTGCTTTTTGCAAAAAGCAAGCGCCTAACCATCACAGCAGCAAAGATGGGATTGGCAGCACGCAGAGTGCTGCTGCTGCTGCTGAAATAGGAATCTTTCTGCTGTGGAACAGCTCCCGTTTCATTCCCCCCTTCCCCAAAAATAAAGACAGAGCACAACTGAAGCAGAGGAAATGGGTGTGTGAATGCAATTGTTGATCAGATAAGAATGTGTTTATTTTGTGTGTGTTTCATAGCATTTATATACTGTTTGACTGTGAGTAAAACTCTCAGAGCGCTTATCGATAAAATGATCAACAAAAAGTTAATAACAGCTATTTAAAAGCATTCAAAAGTTGTTTATTTATTTGTATACTGCCCATCATCTGAGGATCCTAGTGCAGTTCACAGCATAAAAACACAAGGTACAAATACAACATACCCCGCAAAAACAGGAACAAAACCAAAACAAAACAGCAATGCCCTCTCCATTAATTAAAATTAATGATTAGCTAAAAACTGGATTAAAATACATGCCATACTTCTTTGTGACTGGATAAGCTTACCAGAATAATAATATTTTTAGCAGGTGCCAAAAAGAGTAGAGTGAAGGCACCTGCCTGTTGTCAATAAGCAGGGAGTTCTAAAGTGTGGGCACTGCTGCACTAAAATATTGATTTATTACATATGCGGAATGAGTATTATGGGGTGTTTGTAATGGTGTCGGTTCTGCAGATCAAAGTGGATGAGTAAAGAAGGCGACCTTGTGAGTAAACTGGTCCCAAGCTGTGAAAGGCTTATTCTTACCGTCAAACTTTACACTCCAAGTCATGTGGAAGCCATCCGTCATCAGGTAGAAATTCTTTAAATCCTCGGGCAAGACGCAGGCATTCTTCTGCAAGGAGAGGCGAGGGCAGGAGAAAAAGAGAATCAAGCAGCAGCTGCTGCCTCTGTGGCAGGAATTGCTAGTGTGGCCCCGTCTAGATATGGTTGGACTCCAACTCCCATGGGCACCAGGCAGCATGGGCAAGGATCAGGGGGGATGGGAGTTGGAGTACTGCAACCCTGGGACATAGGAAGCTGCCTTATGCTCAGCCAGACTGTTGGGCCACCTAGTTCACCATTGTCTCCAGGGTTCAGATGCTCTCCAGGGTTTCAGGTAGGGAAGCTCTCTACCTGCAAATGATGGAGATGGAACCTGGGACTTTCTGCGTGTAATGCAGATGTTCTACCATTAAACTACAATCCTTTCCCAACATCTGGAGGGCATCCTTCCTTTGTGGAGTGTGCTAGCCTGCAAACAAGAGAGGTTGTTATTGGTTTGTTCTTGTTCTTATTTTTAACTTGTATTTTGTGCTTTTCATACTGTGGTTTTATGTTGTGATCCACTCTGAGACCTACGGGTGTAGGGCAGTGTACAAATTTAATAAACAAACAAGCCTTGATGTGCAGCTGGCCCTCTTATCCGTTATACTGCTTCCAAAATTTGTCTTTCTCCTATACTTTGCTTGGCCCCGATGGACAGAAACAGGCCTGCAGTATCCAGCTGTTGTCTAAGAGCCCTATCATCTCTCCCCCTCAGCATTCTTGTCAGCCTATGTCAAGACTGACCCCTTGCCCTGCTGCATCTATAACTTTGCATCCGCAGAGCCAGCTCTGTCCAGGTTTGCATCACTTTTCTTCTTGAGCTGCCTGCCTGCTGCCTGATGTCATCGCTATGTCCGGTTCTCTGCTGCCCTGGATTACATGCCCTGAAAACTCGTGCTTCCTAAACTAACAGCTATCAGAGCGGCAGCATCGAGAGGAAGGGTGCGTCGCACACACGGAGGGTGCTCTTCAAAGCAGGACCCAACAGCAGGTGAGATTCCCCTGATTCTTCAGTTCCTCATTACAGCCCAATTTAACAGAGGGAGAATAATTGGTGAGGACATGTCCAACACCCCTGAGAGTAGTGCTTCTCAAAGGGGGTGGCAGGGGAGAATGGCAAGTGTGGCAGGGAGAATAAAAAAAAATTTAAACATTTCAGTATAGTAAAATAATTTTGGGGAATATTGCCATAAACTGCATGCATGCTTCTTTTCAGGAACAATGGCTATTATTCTATAGTTCTCCATGACCTGCTGTTGCGAAGAGGGATTTTGAACTCTAACAAATAAGAAACATCAGAAAAGAGAAAGCTTTCTTTCTGTTGATAGGCATATGAGAGTTTGTTTGTCTCAAATTAGACCTAATATCAGTAACATTAGCCAGCAAAAGCAAGCTCAAACCTCTCACTGAGTTTGTAAATGTACTTAAAATACGTAAGAGGCTTGCTTATAATTATATTTTGGGAATGATTTGTACTCTTACGTAGTTGAATTGTTTTAAGCTTTTTGGGTGCCCCATGAATGATCATACTATAAAGTAGTTGTTTTCTGCGTTGTAAGTCAAGCACTGCTAGGAGTTGTTTCTTTTTGTTTTTGCAACATGTTTCTTATCACTAAAAGAATTCTTGTTTTTATTCTGAAAGTGTGGCCCAGGGAAAAGTTTGAGAAGCATTGCCTTAGAATGAACTTGAAATCAGTGCCAGAAGAGTAGCCAAGTTGGTCTTGCCGCCTGGCCCTTAAGATTCTCCCAAACCCATATTTGCTCAGCCATCTAGCTTCACAACTTCCTCGAGTGTTTTTGCCTGGCTTGACTATGTCCTGGAGCTTATTAGACTTCTCGCTTGCCAGGATGAAGGACAGAGAAGGGTGTGTGAAAGTGTGTAGAAAGTAGACTACTTCACAAAGATAAAGATTGCAGTCATTGCTCTGCCCACTTGTCCCAGAAGAGCTGGAGGGCACCAGGTTGGCAAGGGTGAGACGGGAAAGCCAGGAAGGATGGTGCCACCTAGTGCCAAAGGGACAAACTGCAAACTCATTTACTACCAATAGTTTCACATCCCGCAAGTTGGACCTGCTCTGCTACCAGAGGGCAGCTCTGCATGCAGGCCCATTTAAAAAAAACGACCTCACCTCCAGGTGCTCTGTTCTGATCACCTCAATGGAAAATCCAAACTAATAATACTGCAAAAGCCGACTCAAGCACCGTGGGGGAGGAGAAGCAATATGCATAAATAATAGCCAGTCTCACCTGTTCCCATGAAACAATGGCATGGCGCTCGGCTGGCACCTTCTCCACAAATGTCACCTCAGTAACTCCTGGAGAAGCTTCTGCAAAAAGAGTAATCAGTGTAAACAATACTTGCCCTGCTCTTCAACCAGAAAGATTCCCCCAAAGCAGTTTGCAGATGAATATAAACCAGACAGCCCCTCTGCCTCTAGGCTTGCAACTTTAAAGAGCCACAACATGAAAGGAAAAGGGACTGGGAGGGAGGAGGAATAGCATAGTGGGGGGGAGTCAGCATGGAGTCCTCCAGATGTTGCTGCTGGACGTCCAGTTCCCAACAAGCATGGCCAACAGGGAGGGGAGATGAGAGTTGTTGTCCAGCAATAGCTGGAAGGCCACATGTTGCTTGATTTACATACAAATTTTATAATCTGCCATTTTGTAGAAATATAGCAAGTGGGAAAATAAAGACAGGTGAATCAACAAAAGATCCATAAAAATATCAATGCATATCAATCAATACTCATTGGTTAAAATCATGTTGCCTGTTTAAACAAACAAACAAGGCTTTCAAAAGATCTCTGAAGGAAAGGAGGGCTGGTCCTTGACAAATTTCTAGTAGTAGGGAGTTCCACAGGGCTTGGCTTGTCACACTCAAGGGTACATCCCTAGTGAAGACTAGATGAAACTCAGGGGTGCTGGGAACTACCAGAGATTCTCAGTGATTGAGGATTCAGGCAGGCCCTGAGATAATTTGGGTCCTAGTCGTTGAGGGCTTTTCTTTGATTCTGATTCCAAGAGCCTGCTTCCCCTGGGGGTTCCCTTGGTGGTTCCCCAGCTTGTGCCTCCCACCACTTATCTGCATCCAGCCTGTCTATGACACCACTGCATTACAGCTTCCACCAGCTCCAAAACTCCCAGAGGGGGAAGGTGGAATTAGAGGAAGAAAGTCGCTGCACAGCACACGGTGTTTGGAAGCTATCAAGCAGGCAGATCTTAAATTTCAGTGTGGAAAACAAAAGAGGACAGATAGCACCCCCCCAGGGAGCCCTTTGAAGTATCAAAGGTAATAGATGGGGGAAATCCTGTTAGGTCATTTAGTTTACCCCCGCCCCCCTGGGCTCCCAGTCTTGAGGGGAAAGGAGGTTGGGGAAGTTGGGGGATAAATGTGTGTGCTTGAGATTAACTGTGGGTCATTTGCATCACACTAAACTAAACATTCATCCAACGTTAGGAAGAGCCAGTGGCGTAGCGTGGGGGGTGCAGGGGGGGCCGGCCGCACCGGGCGCAACATCTGGGGGGGGCACGCTCGCACTCGCAGCTCTCTGTCCCTACCTGGCTCACTCACTCTCTCTCACTGCAGTGCTGGCTGTGCGAATCCGATCCGAGCCGCTGGGTCGCCGCCCACTGTGGAGGGGGTGGGTGCCAGGCGTGCGGTGCGGAGAGAGAGCGAGGGACTATCTGGGGGAGGGACAGTGCAGCGGCTGCCCAGCGCAGCGCTGAGCGCGGGAGAGAACCACACCAGACCAGACCAGGCAGCAGCAAGAAGAAGCTGGCAGCGGCGGCAGGTTAGGGGTTAGGGGGCGCAAATTACTTGCCTTGCCCTGGGTTAGGGGGCGCAAATTACTTGCCTTGCCCCGGGTTAGGGTGCGCAAATTACTTGCCTTGCCCCGGGTTAGGGGGCGCAAATCCACGGGTTAGGGTGCGCAAATTACTTGCCTTGCCCCAGGTGCTGACAACCCACGCTACGCCGCTGGGAAGAGCTAATGGGAAAGTGTCACAGAGATAGCAGTGCCTTTTACCAGCTTTGTCTGGTTCGCTAGCTGCAGTAGGGCCATTCCTGGAGGATGGTTTGTCATTCCCCACTCCTTATAGGTCTTCAGCCGCTCTTATTTCCCCGACAAACAAATAAAAACCCACTTCGCCAAGAATTCCACAGGGTGAGGCCTTGGGAGATGCAGTCAGTCAGCCTGGCCTCCCTCACAGGACTGTTGTGAGGGGGAAGGAAGCGCCATGCAATGAGCAAGAGAGGGAAGAAAGGCTCTTTGCGGCTCCATCCCTCGGCCGTTTCCATGGCAACCAGGGATGCCAGCTCCACCTCCACCTTACCTAGGATGCGGGTCACCCCCAGGGTGAGCTTCTCCAGGTAGGGCTTGGTGCTGCTGGAGCTGCTCACGCTGCGCGGGGCCTTCTCCTCCATCCTCTGCCTCCTCCTTCCCGCATCAGCCCCTGACCACCTGCACCTGTACACCTGTACGAACAGCCAAACGGGGGCCGACAGCACCTGGTGAGCGCGTTTTGCCCCTTCTCGCGACCCGTAGCTCAGAAGCCCCGCCGCGGTGGCTTTCGGGAATCGCAGTCCTCCCTTTCATTCAGTTCCTTTCGATCGCCGTTCTGTAGGGGGAAAGGAATGGAGAGCAGGCACTACGACTCCCAGAAGGCAATGGGAGAGCCGGCTCCACCTCCTCCTCGTCCCTTTCTCCCCCACCCCGCTCCGAGTCCTCCCCATTGGCCGGCTCCTCCGATCTGTATCTGGGCGAACCCCGGTCGCCGTCAGCCAATGGGAGCCGAGAGTCGGGCGCGGGGGCGTGGCTGGGCGGAGAGACGTTGGGGTTGGCGGTTGCTTCAAGGTATCGGTTGTGGCTGCTCGTTGGAGTAAGGGCCGCCTCTTTACCTCAGGAGGGGCTCGCGGGGGGGGGGCGTGGCGGGAGGAGAAGGAAAGCGGGGGGGGGGCTAATTTGACGGCGGGTCGATGATAAACGGTGGCAAAGGCTGCCGTGGTTCCTGAGCATGTGCAGAGAGCCGCCTCCGTCGCCTCAGGAAACAAGCCCCGCCGAGTGCGGAGCCAGGCCCGGGGCTACGGGGGAAGCCCCCACTCCCAGGGCGGGGGGACCTTGGCCTGCCAGCCTCTCTCTCTCTCTCGCCCCTCGCCCTACTCTGCAGGGTTGTTGTGAGGGGCCGGGGAAGGTCGCTTGAGGGAAAGAGCGAGTGCTAAACAGGGCTGCTTCATATTGTAGTACAAGTGCTAGTATGTTAAATTCCCCTCTAGCTCCTTCCAAGTCTCCATTCAGTGCTCAGCGTAGCCACCCTCATGGTCGCGCTGAAGGGAGACTTGAACTCGGGGCTTCCGGCTTCCCCGTCAACTCTGAGCTGCTGCAGCTGAAGTTTTGGTAACTTTGCTGGCTGCCGTCCTGGGGAAGACGGGGCTGGTGAAGGGGAGACGTATATTGCATGGCCCTTGAGGCTTCTGTATGTCTTGGGGGACGTGTCCTGTCTATGATATCGTCTGCCTCCATAGCCTCTCCCCTTCAGCAAGTGACCCTGCAAAACAGACCCAGAGCCTATTTGTCACTCCCTCCTAGTGTCCTTTCGATCCTTGGCAGCAGAATTAGGTGTCCCACTTGCAGCAGAAACGACTGATTGTCCCGGCCACCAAATTGTCATAGAAATGGAGGCTCAGACCTCCAGGCTCTCAGAGGCAAAGTTAGTGGTTCTTAGAGACTTTGCATCACAGTTCTGCAAAAGAAGGCTATCCTGCGCTAGGTAGCTCAGTTGGTTAGAGCGTGGTGCTGATAATGCCAAGGTTGCAGGTTTGATCCTCATAAGGTCCACCTTCAATTTTCTGCGTTTCAGGGGGCCGGGGTAGATGACCCTTACGATTTCTTCCAACTCTGCAGTTCTATGATTCTAACATTTTCAAGGCTTTAACAGTGGGGGGGGGCACACATCTTGCACCTCCAGCTTAAAAGAGTTAGATGAGCATCTTACGATAACACTATATGGTCACATTCTGAGTGCATGTAACTGATGAGAAAATGAGACTCTAATCTGCTGGGGTGGATGAGATTAAGTGGGCCCAAGAAGCTAGAATCTATTTCAAAAATATAATTTTAAACATATTGGCAGAAGGTAAGTGAATGGATTTTAGTTCATCAACAGCATATTGTATGTAAATGAATCATGAGGAAGGGAGCAGTGTACTTTATAAGGAACAGTATATGCAAGTAATTGCATAAACGTGCTATTTTGTTTTCCATGTAATCATTATCTGCATATATTGTTCCTTTCTCTCATTATTCGGATATACTGTCCTCTTCCCCAGAATTCATTTATATATAATCTGTTGTTAATTTCTGTTTGGTATTATAATGCTCACATCTTTTATGAACTAACTTGCATACATAGGTCTTTGGCTGATGCATTTACACTAAATCTTTCCAAATGGATTTTAGTCTCCATTTGGTTGCTCCCCTCTGGCCCACTGAGGCAGAGTAAGAACTTCCTTTCAGCATCTAGAAGAGATGATGTGCAGAGAACAACTTATTGGATGTAACATGCTGCCAGTAGTTGGCAATGGGCTGTTATTAACTTAATTGAATCCACCATGAGTTGATGGGTGACTGCTAAAGATATGCAGTCTGATGGCAATCTGGATGATACAACAGGGAAGGGTCCCAGATTATGGTCTTGACTAGGGTGCAGTTTACCCAGATCTCTCTCCTGATCATCAAATACCAGTACCTGCTTATAAGAGCCCCAGATAGCTTTTTAAAAAATGTGTGAGTGTAAAGCTTAGTTTCTCTGTGTCCATAATCAGAGTCTGAGGAGCATGCATTGAATGTATAGCCTCCAGGAGTTGCTTTTATAATCAAGGCTAATACAAATAAATGTGGCTCATTATCTCTCTGATTGAGCTAGTCTTTAATAAAAGACAACCTTTTAAATGAGTCTCTTTAAGAGTAATAACAAAGTGGATTTACAGAAATGTCTGCTTTGGTAGTCTCCTGGTCAGTTGTCCGCTGCTTCTGAACTTTCTATTTTGATGCAGAAGATTTTTCAGACTACAGTGGTACCTTGGTTTCCAAACAGTCTGGTTTGTGTACGTTTTGGAATAGAAACACGTCAAACCTGGAAGTGTGTGCCCCGGTTTGCGAACCTTTTTTTTTTGGGATTACACACAAGGTTTTTTTGGAGGCCCCATTGGCGAAAGCGTGCCTTGGGTTACATCCTGTTTTGGTTTACTAACGGACCTCTGGAATGGATTATGGTTGTAAACCAAGGTACCACTGTATAATATTTTCAGAGTGTAAAATGTAGAATGGAACAAACCTTTTGCCCTTTCTTTCCTTGAATGAAATTGCATTCAGTTTCTGACGAAGAGCAGCCACCTGTCTATGTCCCAGGTATGATCTTTGAATGGTTGCCACATTTAACTTGACTTGTTGGGTAGTGAATTGGGCCAGGACCTGATTCGGATTCACTCTGTGCATACGGCACATGCACTCTTATCTCGGCAACTTTGGAGCAACGGGTTATAAAATAAGATTGGGGTTCTGTTTGTAACTTTGGGGAGAGGGCTAGAAGTAAAAGAGTTCAAATGATAACTTAGGGATACAACTGTTTCAGGTCCTTTAGGGGGGCTGGAAAAATCATGGCGTGCTTTTAGGCACCATCATCTCATTTTCACAGGTTGGCAGCCAGCCTTTAGGTGCTCCTCCTAGAGCTAGAGAAATGGCTTAAAGCTGTCATTTAGCAACATTTGATCTCTAGCTGCTCATATTTACATGTTTATTTACTTGAAATTGACCTTCTCTTCCATCATGGAGCCCAAGGTAGCATGCATGCACATGCGGTTCTCAGGCAGTCTCCCACCCAGCACTAACCAGGCCTAGACCTGCTCAGCTTCCGATAGGTCGTGGCATCATGTTCCTTCTGGCCCTACCCTGGGAGTATATAGCTCAAACTGAATAATTTCATTGTATGCACTGACTTCCTGATGAATTAGAGCTGGGCTCTGAGTTTCATTTGCCTGTCTAGCCAACTCCCAATTGGCCCTTCCTTACTTAGAGGTATCAGAGAAGGTGAGGCAGAGATTTGTTGGCCTGCTTTGACCTGCTTTTATATTCTGTTTTTACTGAGAGAAAAAAAAAATTCATGGATAATTTTAACAAGATAACCCAGCTGACAGCAAGTCCAATGTGCTCTCTGCTCCCATGATAAATATTTTTTGTCAGCACCAGAGACTAATCGTGCTAATTGCTGCCACCCACCCACTTCTTGGGTGCTGGCCGGGCCCTTCAAAGCCAGAAAGAAGTCCAAGGTGCAGGGTGCTTGGTGTTGGGCAGGGTTATAATTGGGCCTTCTCAAGTGTGGGCTGGTTTGTTTTTGTTCATGAAGAGTTTTTCTTGGGCTGGGCTGCTGCCTAAGCTTTTTTTGGGGGGGGGGGTTTGCTGTTTTCATATCCTCTTTTTGTGGGAAGCTTCAGTGTGGGAGGTGCATTGTAAGAACAACTCAAAGTTTTCCTGATCTTGTCTGTTCAATCTCTAGGTATTTCCACAGAGAGGAATTTTAGAGCAAGATACCTGCTGAAACGTCAGAAAGTGGAGGTGAAAGCAAAGGTGCCTGTAGCTGCTGCTCCTGCTCCAATGGATGCCTGGAAAAGTGCAGGCCAAGCGCCTGGGCAGCAGGTCAGTACGGAGAAGGGCAAATGAAACCAGAACTCTTGAGAGATTTGTCAAAAAGAGGCATGTCCTTCTGCTCCCCCTATTTGGGGCTGGGAGGGAGTGGGAGGGGGCAGATTGGCTGTAACAGCAGTAAGCATTACAATCCCATTTCATTCAGTTCCTAGGAGAAGAAGATACATCTGGGGTCACCAGTTGTGGTTCTTGTGGCATCCACGGAATCCCCTCCCCATTAGCCTGGTGCTGAAAGGTTATAAATGTTGTCACCAGGCAAACCTTCCCAGAGAGTAAGTGCAGGAACTGCGGTGAATTGTTTTTTGCCTGTATCTTCTCCGTTCTCGTGCGGGATTCTTTCTGAGAGTTTGTTGCATAACCTCAGAAGCGAAAGAAGGGGCATTTCTGCCTGAATCCTGTGGATCTTGGTGGCTTGGTAAATCCTTCTTGTTTTGCGATGCTGCTTCAGCTGCCTGATTCCACCTCAAATGTCAAGGTGAAGAGGAAGCCAAGCTGTTTACTATGCTGTTCTCTGCACAAAGTACCAGCAAACACCAGAAAATAGAGAAGAAGACTGTGCTAACCTAGCTTTGGTCAAAGCAGAATGACCTACTGGCATGGTTGAGATTGCATTGAAACAAGCAGTTAGTAGCCTCAGCCTTATGCCCTCCTCTCACTCATGACAATGCCATGCCTCTCATTTTGCTCTGTACGTCCTTTAGCAAAGTTTTCTCCATGGTTTAAAGAGCTGCCAGCCATTTCTGGCTTGGTGTAGCCACCCTTCTGGTCTGTGTGCAGCTCCTATATTGGAGTAATGCATCACTTACACAACAACATACAGTGCAGAGCTAATAATTTTATTAGTTTTTGAATACTTCTTTGAAAGGAGTAGCTGGACCCAGAAGGGCATGTTTTCTTGGTAATGTCTAGCCACAACTCCCAGTCATGCTCTTGAAGAGGCATCACATAGAAGAGATACATACCCTTTGTTCATTCTTTGTGATCTGTGCCACAGGCCTCTGTTGGCAAGAAATGGCAAGCTCTTCAGAGGGGGAAAAAGCATTGTGTTGTTAGCCTTTGGCCAATTTAAAGTGGCACCTAAGGGGATGGAGACATTCATGGGTTCGAAGACTCAAAAGATGAAAGGGAACAGTTCTAAAATCACTGAAGACTGCCTTGTATTTGATGACTTGCCTAGTAGCCACAGGCAACCAGGATTTTCATGCAGGTGACTGAGCAGCCAGCTCACTTGATTTCTTGGCTAGCTATAAAGGAAGAGTAGTCTTATCTCATCCAGAGTCAGCACAAAAAACACAGTGGACTATCAGAGTGTCTCTCCTCTACCATCCATCATGGAAGAAGGCACTTTTTATTGTGTTTCCATGCTGACTTTGGAGAAGGGGGCAAAACAAATATTGCAGGCTAGTAACTTTTTGACTTACAGTGGTACCCCAGGTTACAGATGCTTCAGGTTACAGACTCTGCTAATCCAGAAATAGTACCTCGGGTTAAGAACTTTGCTTCACGATGAGAACAGAAATCGCGTGGCGGCGGCAGTGGGAGGCCCCATTAGCTAAAGTGGTACTTCAGGTTAAGAACAGTTTCACATTAAGAATGGACTTCCAAACTGAATTAAGTTCTTAACCCAAGGTACCACAGTATTTGTAAGGCTAGCTGAAGAAGTACCCTTCTCCCCTTTGTGTACAAAATGGAAGCAGCAGGATGAAGGAGACCTACTGCTGCTGCATCCTTGTTGAGCTCTTCTTGTCCTGGCAAGAGTACAGCTATGGGGCTGGGGCCCTGTGCTGTAGGATCACCCTATACTAGTTATTAGAGGGTTGAGTTGTTGTCACATCACCAGAAAAATGGGTGGTTGTTTTCAACTCTTGCACAAAGCAGAGACACAAATACCTAGACAGGGGCTGGGATCTAAGGAATACTCATGTTTATATGGATGTCTGAATTGTGTATATATGTGTTTGTGTCAAAAAAAGGTTCTAAAATTTAAATATATTTGTATTAAATTTTTATTAAATTTTCAACAAAAGTAACAAAAATAAAACAACAACAACAACCACAAACAAATATACACACATACAAGCAGCATCCAGTCTATGATTCCTTGCAGGAATCCCTTGCAGTCAACTGACGTGTGTGGAGATAGACAGTGAGGTTGTGCATTCATAGCAGCCAGCTTCTGTTTGAGGAACGAGCAAGGGAAGCGGCACCCTGCCAGGAGTAGGTGGGGCAGTGACAAGCTGTAGGGGGACTGAGATGTACCTCCCTGTACTTAGGTCATGCATGTGATGGTCTCCAAGGCTTGGCAAAGGATTTCGCTGGAGAAAGACCCCAGTGGCTCCTCTTCAATAACTTCCTGTTGTGATGGATGAAGTTGCAGGCTTCCTCAAACTTGGCCCTCCAGATGTTTTGAGACTACAATTCCCATCATCCCTGACCACTGGTCCTGCTAGCTAGGGATAATGGGAGTTGTAGGCCAAAAACATCTGGAGGGTCGAGTGTGAGGAAGCCTAGTCAAGTGTCTCTGGAAGCATTATTTCATGGCTCAGACTCTGCCCTCAAATCCTTTAATCTGGCAGTCCCATTTTCCTCCATTCAGATCCCTAGAAACAGAAGGTCCAGTCACCTGGCTCTCTGGTGCTCGCATGGTGGTCCCAGCTTTGAGCGTCAGCTTCAGGGATGGCAGTGAGAATATTTTCCGTATGCTTCTCTTCACTAGCTCTGACCTGAGCTGAGTCTATGGGTGGTTGCAAGGCACTGAAGAGGAAAGAGAAAGAAGGGGAGAGGAAATGATCCAAAACTCACAGGAAAAGTGCTAATTCAGCAGCTGTGGAGCATAATTATGGGTCAGTCCTGGTACAACATGCACCCAGCAGCAAGGGAGGTGCCAGAAATAGGTGGGGCAGTGACATGCTGTAGGGAGAGTATAAGTACCTCCCCGTACTTACGTCTTGTGGGTGATTGTGTCCATGGCTTGGCGGAGGACGAAAACAGAGAAAGACCCCAGTGGTTTCCCTTTTATAACTTCCTGTTGTGGGGGAAGCACACAGCATGTCAGAGAACTGGAGACACCATCTCTGCCACCACCACACCAAGCACGCTCAGGGGTCCAGCACCAGCGGTTGCTTGGTATATGATAAAAAAGAAAAACACTACCAGTATTTTATTCCCTGAATCTAATTGACTTTTTTCTTTTTCTCTCCAATTTTAAGGGAGCGGCTTATATATGTCTCCCCCCCCCCCCCCGAATTTTAAAGGTGTGGCTTATCTGCGGATGTGGCATATATCTGGGCCAATATGGTATAATCGAGAGAACAAACAACAGGAGTCCATGGGGAAATGAGAGCCATACCTTTCTGACGCTACGGAACTGGAAGAGGACTTCTGTCACAATGACCACAGGTCTTCTGGCTGTGCCCCAAACGCCATTTTCCCATAGGAAAGGATAGTTCAGGCATTCCTCTTGACCATATTCTGGACGGAAAGATTGAGAAAAGTGTGTTTGGAAACCTTAAGTGCAGTAGGAAGAAGTCACCATTCAGTTGGGACCTTTTAGCAGTTGGGAAAATATTAGTAGTCAGTAAGTCGTGGAGTTGTTGTGCAGACTTACAAGATTCATTTTTTCCCTCCAGGAAACTCATACTACTGGCAAGTCACGTGTCTCCCGTCCTATATTTGTGCATCTGGTTCTTCCTGCCTAAATGTAGAACCTGACATTTGTCCCTACTGTATTTCGTTTTGTAAGTTTGGGCCTTGTTCTCCAATCTGTTGAGGTCATCTTGAATCCCGATTCTGTCTTTTGCGGCATTGACTACCCTTCCCAGTTTGGTGTCATCTGCAAATTTGTTGAGCATCCCCTCAATTTCCTTCGTCCAAGGCATTTATTTAAAAACAGGTGATCAACAACAGGCCCAAGACAGAACCCTGGGGCAAGATTCATTCTCTTCCAACGCAGCTCTGTTTTTCTAGATAATAGGAACCCAGAGGCTGTTTCATATGCTTTGGTGTGAATGTAAACAGCAGCTAAGGACCCAGTCTGCCAGGATCTTCTCAACCTGTTGCCCTTCAGATATTGTTGTGCTACAACTCCCATCGTGTCTAACCATTGGCCATGCTGTCTGGGGCTGATGGGAGTTCCAGTTCAAAACACATGGATGGGGAAGGGGCACCAGGTTGGGGATGGCTGACCTACACTCTTGCAATGCTCCTTTTTCATTTGGCACCCTTACCTCAAGCATCTCATTCTTCCTAGCTACGACTGTGTGGCCGAATTCCTTCAGTGCCATCAATATTTGAGATATGTGGCAATATGAAGCCTAAGGCAGTGTCATTTTCTTTATTGCAATCAGTGATCATGAGGGATGGACAATAAATCTGATTGCGTAAGCACTGAAAGACAAACCTATCAAGGGGGGGCGCTAGGGGCGCCTTCAAAGATGGCCAACAATACCATCTATCCAGCTTGTACGAGGTAATTAGAGGCTGATTATGGGGAGTAAAATCAGTCTCCTTGGGAAGGGGAAGACGCTGTACTCACCCGCGGATGCCATAAATCACCCCCAAGTTCGACTGAAGGAGGGGGTGAGGCACAGGGTGGAAAGCCCTCGAACAGGCTCGGAACTCCTGGAAGCTACTTTCAGGAGCGAATCTGGTTGCGTTGCTTAAAAAGAAGAAACAATTGGAGAAAGTAAACGAACATGCTTCAAGAGAGGTCAGGAGTGTTTTTATGTGCTAATTATTTTACCACTGAGATGAAGAAGATTGGGACGGAAGGAATAGAGATAACATCAGAGAATCGCAGACATGTTGGTAGGAGGAACGGAAAGGGGGGGGGAAAGACTTTTTACTTTCTTATGTGATTAATTTATCAACCCTCCCCCTTAAAGAACTGTCTCTGTTTTGACCTGCTAATAATTTTACCACTGAGAATGGGACAGAGATAACATCAGAGAATGGTAGACATTTTGGTACGAGGAACGGAACGGAAAGGGGGGGGGGAGACTTTCTACTTTTTCATGTGATCAATTTAGAATCATAGAGTTGGAAGAGACCACAAGGGCCATCGAGTCCAACCCCCTGCCAAGCAGGAAACACCATCAGAGCACTCCTGACATATGGTTGTCAAGCCTCTGCTTAAAGACCTCCAAAGAAGGAGACTCCACCACACTCCTTGGCAGCAAATTCCACTGTCGAACAGCTCTTACTGTCAGGTAGTTCTTCCTAATGTTTAGGTGGAATCTTCTTTCTTGTAGTTTGGATCCATTGCTCCGTGTCCGCTTCTCTGGAGCAGCAGAAAACAACCTTTCTCCCTCCTCTATGTGACATCCTTTTATATATTTGAACATGGCTATCATATCACCCCTTAACCTCCTCTTCTCCAGGCTAAACATGCCCAGCTCCCTTAGCCGTTCCTCATAAGGCATTGTTTCCAGGCCTTTGACCATTTTGGTTGCCCTCCTCTGGACACGTTCCAGTTTGTCAGTGTCCTTGAACTGTGGTGCCCAGAACTGGACACAGTACTCCGGGTGAGGTCTGACCAGAGCAGAATACAGTGGCACTATTACTTCCCTTGATCTAGATGCTATACTCCTATTGATGCAGCCCAGAATTGCATTGGCTTTTTTAGCTGCCGCGTCACACTGTTGGCTCATGTCAAGTTTGTGGTCAACCAAGACTCCTAGATCCTTTTCACATGTACTGCTCTCAAGCCAGGTGTCCCCCATCTTGTATTTGTGCCTCTCATTTTTTTTGCCCAAGTGCAATACTTTACATTTCTCCCTGTTAAAATTCATCTTGTTTGTTTTGGCCCAGTTCTCTAATCTGTCAAGGTCATTTTGAAGTGTGATCCTGTCCTCTGGGGTGTTAGCCACCCCTCCCAGTTTGGTGTCATCTGCAAATTTGATCAGGATGCCCTTGAGTCCATCATCCAAGTCGTTGATAAAGATGTTGAATAAGACCGGGCCCAAGACAGAACCCTGTGGCACCCCACTAGTCACTCTTCTCCAGGATGAAGAGGAACCATTGATGAGCACCCTTTGGGTTCGGTCAGTCAGCCAGTTACAAATCCACTGAGTGATAGCATAGTCAAGACCGCATTTTACCAGCTTCTTTACAAGAATATCATGGGGCACCTTGTCAAATGCCTTGCTGAAATCAAGGTAGGCTACATCCACTGCATTCCCTTCATCTACCACGCTTGTAATTCTGTCAAAAAATGAGATCAGGTTAGTCTGACACAACTTATTTTTCAGAAATCCATGCTGACTATTGGTGATCACAGCATTCCTTTCTAGGTGCTCACAGACTGTTTGCTTAATGATCTGCTCCAGAATCTTCCCTGGTATTGATGTCAGACTGACTGGGTGGTAATTATTTGGGTCCTCTCTTTTCCCCTTTTTGAAAATAGGGACAACATTTGCCCTCCTCCAGTCTGCCGGGACTTCGCCTGTTCTCCAGGAATTCTCAAAGATGACTGCCAGTGGTTCTGAGATCACATCTGCCAGTTCTTTTAATACTCTGGATGCAGTTCATCTGGCCCTGGAGACTTGAATACATCTAAACTAGCCAAGTATTATTGTATTATCTCCTTAGTTATTCTGGGCTGTGTTTCCTTTGCTGAATCATTTGCTCCAAATTCTTCAGGTCAGGCATTGTTTTCTTTATCGGAGAAGACTGAGGCAAAGAAGGCATTGAGGAGTTCAGCCCTTTCTGTGTCCCCTGTTTGCATTTCACCATCTTCTCCTCTGAGTGACCCCACTGTTTCTTTGTTCTTCCTTTTGCTATGAACATACCCATAAAAGCCTTTTTTGTTGCTTTTAACCTCTCTAGCAAGCCTGAGTTCATTCTGTGCTTTAGCTTTTCTGACTTTGTGTCTACACGTGCTGGCTATTTGTTTGAATTCCTCTTTGGTGGTTTCCCCCCTTTTCCATTTTTTGTACACATCCTTTTTTAATCTTAACTCAGTTAAAAGTTCTTTAGATAGCCACCCTGGCTTCTTTAGGCACCTTCCCCCTTAAAGAATTTAACAACCCTCCCCCTTAAAGAACCGTCTCAACGACTAATTTGCAAGAGGGTTTAAAAATGAACTGTGTAGGGAAAAAATATGAATTGAAGGTTTTATTCTGTGAAAGATTTGGAAAAGAAAAGAGTCTCTCTCTGTGACGCAGTAAGAAATCGGACTCGATATGGACAGGCAGACCTTCGCTGCAGGATATAGGGTCTAGGGAGGAAGAGTCGTGGACCGGTTATCAGCTTGGGATCGTAAAACTTAAAAGGCTACCCTCCTGGACTAATTTATGATGCAGCGGGTCTGGAAAGTTAATGAGCGGACATTTAGACTGTATTTCATCGGAGTGACAAGATGGCGTGTCTGCTCGAACGAATGTCCTGATTATTGGATTTCTGTGAGAGATTTACGAGAGAGCATTACAAAAGCCCACACAGAGATATAAACTGTTTCTTTCAACCCACTTGTGGAGAGAACTCGGAGGTGACAGAAAAGGAATATGAGTAACGACAAAGAGTTGAAAAGATGGGACTGGAAAACATCAGAAAAGCAGCAGAAATATAGATGTATGGACTCCAGCCAATCGAGAAGCATGGGTATCCCCCACAAAAATTTATAATCCGGAAAATATTTGGACTTTATGATGTGGACTGATATAATTTGGACTAAATAGTATGATATGTGTAATTTGGTAAATGGAAACTTAATAAAAATCATTTTAAAAAAAGAAAAGAAAAGAAAGAAAGAAAGACAAACCTATCAAATCTACACTTTCAGAAAGAATATTTGAAACAAAATACTGCTGTCTTTTAAAATTCGCACAGGTATGATTTTTGCGATGTACTCATACAACCTGTGTTTGCATAAATGCACATATTGGGGAAAGTGTGCATTTTAAAAAATGCATAAATGTGCTACATTAGTGGGATTTGCTCGCAAAAACGTGTTTATCAGGAGAAATTTGCACTAAAATTATGATAAATTTTCATGAGCATTTTTTTTTTAGAAAAAAAGATTTGATGATTGCTGCAAAATGTGTGGAACTGAATCAAAGAGTGGAGAAATGAGACACTGAGAGAACCAATTTGGACAGATCCTTCCATCCCAGATAATAATAGGGGTGGTTTAAATATCAGTATTTGTGGATTCTGACCAGACCACACCTCCCAGACTCATGTGCATCTCACAATGCAAAGATGCCTTGCATTTTGACTCCTTTGAATCTTGTGACACAGTTCTTGGCTTCATTAAACGCCAAAATACATTAAAATGCATCATTTATTCACTGGAAGTATTTGTAATCCACGCCTCACGCAGAGGCACCAGAGCAGAAATATACAACATCTAAATCTGGGTGCTCCATTTTTTCATATCAAGTGGGCCACAAGAGTAGTTCATCACGGAACCTGCTGCACACTGTGGGAGTGGGGAGCGAGGCCAAAATTTGACACACACACCCCGGCCCTCATGCTGCCTTCCCAAAGGTAGACAAGTGAGGTGCTGGGATTTGGGAAGGAGGCACAAGGCCCTGGCAGGACCTAGAGCCTTCCCACCTTCTTCCCAAAGCTGGGAAGAGCTAACTAGGCTTTGGGAAGGAAGCTGGAGGACTCTAGAACCCTGACAGATCCCTCATGCCTCCTTCCCAAAGCCCAGCACCTGGCTTACCCAGCTTTGGTAAGGCAGTGCAAGGGCTACAGGTGTGTATGGGCGCCTCAAAGGTTGCTGAGGGCTGCCAAGAAACGCATTGAGGGCCACATGTTGGCTGCTCTGATCTAACCCAAACAAATCTGCCCCAGATACAGGGAATGCTGAAAAGTGGTTCCTACTATAAGGGGCATTGAGGGTGTGACTGTGGGGGTACGAAATCCTTGGAGGGTGATGTAGTTGGAGGAACGAAGGTCACGAGCAGAGACCAATTGGGAAATCAGGACAGAGGGCTAGTGGGGTCTGTAGGGTAATGTCAGGGACTGGCTGGATGAGTAAGAGTGGTGGGCACCGCCTAGCCAGGGGGACCTCAGACGACGACCCCTAAACCCTGGATCGTGGTGGGGAGCAGCCTGGGGTAGGGAGGAGCTGGGAGGTTTGAGCCATCAAGGAGGGTTCAGAAGAAGGAGGCTCTTCCAGGACAAGGCCTGAGGTTGAGAGTCTCAGTGTGAGCGCAGACATGGACAGAGATTGCATCTGCTACTCAGTGGCTGGGCAGTCCCAGTCATGCTGGCTCTCCTCCCCGCTGACATCCCTCTTGAGGAGAGACCTGCACGTTGCTGAGTGACAGGCCAGGCAGGCTCAGAGGAGCCCACCCCTTGCCTCAGTCTACATCTGCTGTTTTTGTTTTGGAACTGAATTTGTTCCCCATCCCTCCCAACTGTCCAGGTGTGTGTGTGGGAAACCTGGCATGGCTTCCACCTGAATCTTGAACAGAAATTTGTTCAAGTGTACTGCTTTTCACAGCGTGGAAGAAAGCCTCATTCCTGCAGAGCAAGCAGTTTCCAGGGCACAAAAAGTTGGCAGCTCTACTTGAAAAACCTGGGAGATGCCCCAGAGTTGGGAAATCTCCATCCGTGGCTGATGGGCTGTGGCCTGGCTTGGTGGATCGCAGGTTATGCAGGGCATCTGAGACGCCCTGAGATTTGCAAGCAAGATGGATATATCCATCAGTAACTCACCTGGTTGGCATGTCACCAGGTGGGCTTGGTGTACATTAGGATTAGAGCAATTTTAAAAATAAAATAAAAATAATATTAGCGGGATTAATGACTCATCTCTTACTCTTCACATTCCAGAGAGCATTCCAGAAGGATGTCTACCACTGAGTTCTTCCGTTTTGAGACGAGGTTGCACACTGCAGTCTTGATGTGAGGTGGCCACTCGTCTGCGATCCTGTGGAGATGTCTGTAAATCTCTTTGACAATCATGGGCAGCTGGAAGAAGATAAAAGAAGACCAGGATGAGAAAGTGTGGTGGACCTGAATGAAAACGAGGAATTTTGGGGAACGATATATGACTTTTTTCTGTTCAGAGTGATTATACCCCTCAAATGAAAAAAACAAAACAAAACTGAAGCTTTTGGGGTTATAGGGCTAGAAGTTCAAAAAAAGATGGTTATTTGTGTATGTAACTACAGTAGCTAGGATTCTCTATGCACAGAAATGGAACAATGAAGAAGTTCCCAGCAGAAAAGAATGGATAAGCAAAGAATAGATCAACAAAGCTGGCAGCTAAAATAAGAGAACTTAACCATGACTGATTTATGTTTAATGGAAGTCTTTTTAGGACTATTTGAAGAAATATTATAATATCACAAATTCGCGAGCAGGATTTGAACTATGAGCAATGGAAATAATTGGAGATGATTGTATTTTTGCTATGATACAAAAGAGTGAAGTTGGGGTGCAGCAATATGATAGAATAAAGAAACACCATGGAAAATGGGATGGAAAGTAGGAAAAAGAAAGGAAAATTTATTTATTTATTTATTTTTAAATGAGATTTATTAAAGTTTCACAAAAATACAGAAAACAAAGAAAAAAGTGTAAATTACAGCAAAAAAGCAAAAAGTAATAAAAAACATACAAAATAAAACAGTTAAAAACACAATAATGTTCCATAACCTATCTTCCTTACTCTTATTTCCCCAGACCTCCTCATACCTCCCTTCTTTGTATTCCAATTCAGTTTGTTGGTTCAGCAAATCCTTACCATTAATCTTTTACCCAATTGTTAACCTTTTTTTTTCCATGTCTCTTAAAGCATTACAGCTAAAAACCTCTTAATTTCTATCCAGCATCCTTCTAAAGTTCCTTAATTTTACAATATTTCTGTAAATAGTCCTTAAATTTTTTCCAATCTTCTTTCACCGACTCTTCTCCCTGGTCTCGGATTCTGCCAGTCATTTCCGCCAATTCCATGTAGTCAATCACCTTCATCTGCCATTCTTCCAAAGTGGGTAGATCTTGTGTCTTCCAATACTTTGCGATAAGTATTCTTGCTGCTGTTGTAGGAAAATTTATTATCTATTGGAATTTTATGTATTGGAGACTGCATCTGCTGCTCAGCGGCTGGGCAGTCCCAGTCCTGCTGGCTCTCCTCCCCCCTGACATCCCTTTTGAGGACAGACCTGCAGTTGCTGAGCGACAGGCCAGGCAGGCTCAGAGGACGAGCCCACCCCCTTGCCTCAGTCTCCGTCTGCTTGGGAGGCATCCGGAGTGAGTTTCTGAGGTCTGTTTCAGTCTCCAGCTGGAGCAAATCAAGCCAGAGGAGCTGGGCTGTGTTGCTGCTTGCTGCGCATAAAAGCTAATTCCATTTTATGCCTCTTGTTCTTTCCTGCCCCATGAATGGCCTGTGCTCGCCCCCTACAGCTCCTTGACAGGTGTCCTGGCCTGTTCCAGAGGAGGAGCCCCCAGGGAACAGCAGGCCAGAGACTGCAGCGCCACAGATTGCTCCAAGGACGCACTGAGGCCCTTTCAGACTCTGCTTCTGGTCTCCCTCACCTGGGCTCTGCCCTTCTTCATGCTCTGGAACTTCTTGAGGAAGGAGGTCATCGTGCAAGAGAAGAAATGGCCCACTGATTGGTTTGCTCATTTGGAATCCCTCTGGAAATAAGGACATCAGAAGAGTTCTGCCGGATCCAGCCAACAGCCCATCTAGTGCGGTATCCTGCTCTCACAGGGGCTGGCCTGATGCCTGTGGGAAACTCGCAAGCAGGATCCAAGCAAAGGGCAATTCTCCCTTCGGGAGAGTCTGGGACAGTTTAAATGGGGAAAGACACAGTTCCTCTGGCTATCCCTGACCTTCTTGCCAGCTAGGTCAGGAAGATACATAACAATTCACTCCTCCTCAGTAAGCTAGGTTGCAACAGTGGCTATGGGATAATTAGTAAGCAAAAGGTCCTGACGCCTCCGCTTTAAGATTCTGGTGCCAGGTTCCTTCAACCAACTGGGAATGCCATAGAACTGAAAATACAAACTAGACAGAATAATGGCACTTCCAGGATGAGTCAGGCAACCTCAGGTCAGATCACCTGCACACTCACAGGTGTGCACACTCAGTTTCAGGAGCACTCCAGCAGGTGCCAAGAGAACTAACTTGTGACTATCTTTCTAATTAACCTCCCCTGTTTAATTTGGACCCTTATTTAGAATGCTTATTTTAGAAAGTTAGAATATTGCTTTTATATGTGCCTAGAATTGTGTGTATGCTGCTGCACTTTGTTGATAAAACTTTGTCGTTTAGTCGTTTAGTCGTGTCTGACTCTTCGTGACCCCCTGGACCAGAGCACGCCAGGCACTTCTGTCTTCCACTATCTCCCGCAATTTGGTCAGACTCATGTTTGTAGCTTCGAGAACACTGTCCAACCATCTCGTCCTTTGTCGTCCCCTTCTCCTTGATAAAACTACCTTTATAATAAATTTCTTACTTTTTATATTATTTTCATGTGGACTCACCTTTGTCGTTTGGGAGGGTTCAGATACACACATTAAGGACAGCACTCTGTGTGACTCCCACTAAAGATCCTTTGGGAGGGAGTGTGCTCTCAGGACCACATGGGTGCTGGTTTCACAGAGGCCCCATGTTAGTATGTCGCAGTCCAAAGCAAGAACTTGTAGGTGCTTGGGGGGAAGCAGCAAAGTGAGATAGGGCACAACTTTTCAGGCCATCCATGACACAATGGGGACAAATTTTGTAGGAAACCCTTTGAAGGCCTTCCTTAAACAGCAGCAGTCTCTTGAAACAGAGAGAGGCAGACAACCGCTCCATGCCCTACTTGATCATACCTGTGCCAGCAAGGAGTGGTCATATGCTTTTAATAAACATGAATGCTTAAATTTCATAACAGTAATTGGAAAGAGTCTCATCTTAGTCATGATTAAATGGGCACAAGATGTGGGACACAATATTTAGATGGAGGAATGGGAAAAACTATGGAAGAGTGGGATTAAATCTACAGCATGTGTAGCGATTAAAGAAAATTAACGGAAAATGATGTATGGATGGTATCTAACTGTAGTCAAATTAGCAAAAATGTACAAATCTAAAGAAAATAAGTGTTGGAAATGTAAAACAAAGGAAGGGATGTTTTTTCATATGTAGGGGGAATGTAAAATAGTAAAAAAACTATTGGGAAATGATTTATAATGAAATGAAAAAAAATGTATAAAATAACTTTTGTCAAAATACCAGAAGCATTCCTACTAGGAATTACAGGAGTAGATATACCTAGATAACAAAAGAACGTATGTATGAGACTGCAGCCACACGAGTATTGCTTGCACAACATTGGAAAGAAGGTGTCCCAACCAAAGTAGATTGGCAAGTTAAATTAATGGAATATGCTGAAATGGCGAAAATGACAATGAAACTAAGAGAAAGAGATGGCAACGAATTTAAGGAAGAATGGAAGGACTTTATTGCATATATACAGAAGAAATGTACACAGGTTAATACATTGGCAGGGTTCTAGGACTACTTGTAATTATATTATGAATGAACAAAAATTTAATAGTTTTTATTTTACACTGGACATGTGGTATGTTGATAAACATTGGAACCAAGGAAGGGACTAGGGGGAAGTCAACTTTTTTGTTTGATACTGAATTTGTATTGATGTTTTATTTTTGTTATATTTGGAAATTAATAAAATATTTATAAAAAAGGAGAGAGTCTCATCCTAAACCTGATGCATTATCAGACAGTTTATCCTCACCTTGCAAGCTCCTTAATTAAGTTTGCCAAGTGCCTCTTGTTTTCAGGACATAAATCCTTTAGAGAAGCACTCTTCATTCCTACTTTGTCAGGGACCTGAAAATTAATTTTAAAAAGCAATCATTAACATGGAAGAAGTGTTTCTGAATCTACAATAAAGCCACAGGCTGTATATTTGGCCCCAGGTGAATTAAGAACTAAAGAGAACACAAGTTTTTAAACAATAAAAAACCAACCAATTTGCCCCCTTTTTAATCCTTATTATTGATGTTATTTATTAATTGGTTGACAATGCAGTTTTTCCAGGAGCAAAAGACTGCTGTGCCCAAGGTGCTATTGACAAAAGTGTACAAAAGTCAACCCATGAATATATCATATAACTATCAATACAATATGTGTGAATGTTAAAGGCTACCTTGCTAAATGCAGTAGTATGGGGGAAATGATTACAATAAAAAACAGTTTATCATTTCAATAAATGCTATTCAAGATTTAAAATGCTTGATTTCCCCCCCTCTGTGGTTATTTCAGAATTCGGCATTTAGTTCACTATCAATCCGGTGCAGTTCACAATTCAACATGCATTCGACGGCTCAGTCAAAACTGATGCTGCTCAAAGACTTAAAAGGAGCTCTAAAACCCTCACAGTCGATAGAACTAATGTGCCTGCCATAACAACCCCACTTTGCTACTGTGCAGGGACCAAAGGAAACTGAAAACCTCAGGTTACTGCAGCAATGAAAATGTCACTGCCAGTGCTTTGGTCATCCTCCCTTACTGTAAGAACTGGCTAACTTTGCACTCCTTGTCCGCCAGAGGGCATTTCATGCTACATAAATGCTCAGTTCCCTTCAGCTCTCTGCATGCATGTAACAGCTAAGTCTTGAACTTCCACAGCTAATACAATGTGCACCTTCAGAGAGCTGAGTTGGGAGTCTTCCATTATATTCTCAATTTCAGTCGTGTAATAGCACCTTTCTCCACAGTGAATAACAGCGGCATCAGAACAAAAATACTGAGAATGAACTAGAAATTACTGGACTACACAGAGATGAAATCCAAGAGTAATTAATGACTAATGCTTGAACAAAGCGGTGGTTTAGAGGTTCAGGAAGGATCTTTGCAGAGAAGGTCCCAATGTACAACCTGCCACACCTTGCACAATCACACCAGTTGCTGCCGCTACTGCTAACCTGCTGGAGCTTAAATTTTTAAAACTGTTTCAACACAAACACATACATACACATTACAGACATGCATACAGTGGTACCTCAGGTTAAGTACTTAATTCGTTCCGGAGGTCTGTCCTTAACCTGAAACTGTTCTTAACCTGAAGCACCACTTTAGCTAATGGGGCCTCCTGCTGCCGCCGCCGCGCCGCCAGAGCACGATTTCTGTTCTCATCCTGAAGCAAAGTTCTTAACCTGAAGCACTATTTCTGGGTTAGCAGTCTGTAACCTGAAGCGTATGTAACCCGAGGTACCACTGTATAAGCATGGGTATTCCATAGATCCCAGCCCTTGTCTAGGCATTTGTGTCTCTGCTTTGTGCAAGAGTTAAAAACAGCCATCCATTTCTCTGGTGACGTGACAACAACTCAACCCTCTAATAACTAGTATAGGGTGATCCTACAGCCCCATAACTGTACTCTTGCCAGGACAAGAAGAGCTCAACAAGGATGCAGCAGCAGTAGTTCTCCATCCTGCTGCATCCACTTTGTACGCAAAGGGGAGAAGGGTACTTCTTCAGCTAGCCTTACAAATACCGTAAGTCAAAAAGTTACTAGCCTGCAATATTTGTTTTGCCCCCTCCTCCAAAGTCAGCATGGAAACACAATAAAAGAAAGAAAGAAAGGTGCCTAGATGCCTTAGACTTGCTTCCTCGTTGTTTTATCTCTTCCGTTTTGAGCATGAGCCCTTTAGAGAGACATGTTTCAGATGAAATACCTGATGCTCACCCTTAACCCTTGGGTGGGATAGGGTGGGAAACAAAACAATAAAAACAAATTGAGATATCAGTTCTTTTCTGAAATAGTGCTGTGCTTTTCATTTGCACCAGCCAATCAAATCACATCTTGATTTATGACTCAGCTACACCAGCCCAGCTGGTCAGCAATTGGGCAACAGTTCCTCTTTGGAAACAAGGGCTTTCACACTTTCCAATTTGCCCTGTAAGACAGATCGGCCTCAGGGAAAAGAAGAAGTAGAGGACTAATTGGTTTATAATTAGCATTATATAGAGGGGGTGAGCTAACATGACGGGGTGAACTAACAGTCCTGCTGAGTTGAATGGACTTGCAGGTTAAATCTGCCACAGATTGCAGCCTCAAGAGTTCTGGTTTCATTTGCCCTTCTCCGTACTGACCTGCTGCCCAGGTGCTTAGCCTGCACTTTTCCAGGCATCCATTGGAGCAGGAGCAGCAGCAGCTGCAGGCACCGTTGCCTTCACTTCTCCTTTATGACCTTTCAGCAGGTGTCTTGCTCTAAAATTCCGCTCTCAATTCCTAGAAATTGAACAGACAAGATCAGGAAAACTTTGAATTGTTCTTACAAAGCACTTCCCACACTGAAGCTTCCCACAAAGAGGAAATGAAAGCAGCACCAAAAAAAGAAAAAAGAAAAGGTGCTTAAGGAGCCCAGGAAAAAACTCTTAATGAACAAAAACAAACCAACCCAGACTTGAGAAGGCCCAAGGATAACCTTGCCCAACACCAAGAACACTGCACCTTCAAGAAATGTATTTCTTGACATGGCACTAACTTCTACTTCTAAGGGCAAATACAGAGAACACATTTTCACACAAAAGAGAATCATTCCTGGGTCTGACAAAAAAAAAAAAAAATTCATGGGAGCAGAGAGCACAAGTTAGACTTGCTGTCAGTTGGGTTAAGGTGTTAAAATTATCCATGAAAGTATTTCTTTATCAGTAAAAACAGGCAGAATACAAAAGCAAGCCAAAGCAGGCCAACAAAACTCTGCCTCACCTTCTCTGATACCTCTGAGTAAGGAAGGACCAACTGGGAGTTGGCTAGGCAGGCAAATGAAACTCAAAAGCCCGGATCTAATTCGTCAGTGCGTACAGTGATATTATTCAATGTTTGATCTACTCCCAGGATAGGGCCAGAAGGAACTTGATGCCACCACCTTTGGGAAGCTGAGCAGGTCTAGGTCTGGTTAGTGCTGGGTGGGAGACTGCCTGAGAACCGCATGTGCACGCACGCTACTTTGGGCTCCATGATGGAAGAGAAGGCTAAATGTAAGCAAATAAACATATAAATATGAGCAGCTAGAGATCAAATGTTGCTAAATGGCAGCATTAAGCCATTTCTCTAGCTCAGGCACGTCCAACTCCCAAGAGACTGTGATCTACTCCCAGTATAAAAAAACTGGCAGTGATCTACCTATTGGCATTGGAGAGATGAGGCGCGTGCGTGGGGTGGATGGATTGCCCAGAGTTGTTGAGCTTTTATTTGTTAACTTTCAGTAAACTTTATATAATCCCACAATCAATAAGGGTCCCGTGATCTACCAGGATCAACTGGGGATGTACCAGTAGATGGCGATCCACTGGTTGGACATGCCTGCTCTAGATCTATGAGGAGTACCTAAAGGCTGGCTGCCAACTGAATGGATACTTCGAAGTAGCTATTATAGACTAATAATAATAATAATAATAATAATAATAATAATTTATTATTTATACCCCGCCCATCTGGCTGGGTTTCCCCAGCCACTCTGGGCGGCTTCCTACAAAACACTAAAATCCCTAAACAAGGCTGCCTTCAGATGTCTTCTAAAAGTCAGATAGTTGCTATTTCCTTTGACATCTGATGGGAGGGCATTCCATAGGAATGGCGCCACTACCGAGAAGGCCCTCTGCCTGGTTCCCTGTAACTTGGCTTCTCGCAGCGAGGGAATTAGCAGAAGGCCCTTGGAGCTGGACCTCAGTATCTGGGTAGAATGATGGAGGTGGAGACGCTCCTTCAGGTATACTGGACCGAGGCCATTTAGGGCTTTAAAGGTCACCACCAACACTTTGAATTGTGCTCAGAAACGTACTGGAAGCCAGTGTAGGTTTTTCAAGACTGGTGTTATAATAATAATAATAATAATTTATTATTTGAACCCCGCCCATCTGGCTGGGTTTCCCCAGCCACTCTGGGCGGCTTCCAACAAAGATGAAAAATACACTAAAATGTCACATATTAAAAGCTTCCCTGAACAGGGCTGCCTTCAGATGTCTTCTGAATGTCAGTTAGTTGTTTATCGCTTTGACATCTGATGGGAGGGCATTCCACAGGGCGGGTGCCACTACTGAGAAGGCCCTCTGCCTGGTTCCCTGTAACTTGGGTCTTGCACTAGCATTTGTACTAGAACACGAAGCAGCCCGGTTTAGCACTCTCTCTTTCCCTCAAGCGACGCTCCCCGGCCCCTCACAACACCCCTGCAGAGTAGGGCGAGGGGAGAGAGAGAGAGAGGCTGGCAGGCCAAGGTCCCCCCGCCCTGGGAGTGGGGGCTTCCCCCGTAACCCCCGGGCCTGGCTCTGCACTCGGCGGGGCGTCTTTCCTGAGGCGACGGAGGCGGCTCTCTGCACATGCTCAGGAACCACGGCAGCCTTGGCCACCGTTTATTATCGGCCCGCCGTCAAATTAGCTCCCCCCCCCCCCCGCTTTTCATTCTCCTCCCAACACTTCCCGGCTGACACCGCCGCGAGCTCCTCCTGAGGTAAAAAGACGGTCCTTACTCCAACGAGCAGCCACGTCGCCATTTGAAACAACCGCCAACTCCAACGTCTCTCCGCCCAGCCACGCCCCGCGCGCCGACTCTCGGTTTCCATTGGTTGACAGGGACCGGGGTTCGCCCAGATACGGAGTCGGAGGAGCCGGCCAATGGGGAGGACTCAACACGGGCGAGGGGAGAAAGGGAGGAGGAGAAGGAGAAGCCGGCTCTCCCATTGCCTTCTGGGAGTCGTAGTGCCTGCTCTTCATTCCTCCCCCTACAGAACGGCCACCGAATGAAACAGAATGAAAAGGAGGACTGCGATTCCCGAAAGTCTTTGCGGTGTGGCTTCTGAGCTACGGGTCGTGAGAGGAGTCAAAAGAACGCCCACATGGTGCTGTCCCTCCCTTTTGGCTGCTCGTACAGGTGTACGAACAGCAGAGACATCACCTTGCCAACGAAGGTCTGCATAGTTAAAGCTATGGTTTTCCCAGTAGTGATGTATGGAAGTGAGAGCTGGATCATCAAGAAGACTGATCGCCGAAGAATTGATGCTTTTGAATTCTGGTGCTGGAGGAGACTCTTGAGAGTCCCATGGACTGCAAGAAGATCAAACCTCTCCATTCTGAAGGAAATCAGCCCTGAGTGCTCACTGGAAGGACAGATCCTGAAGCTGAGGCTCCAAGACTTTGGCCACCTCATGAGAAGAGAAGACTTCCTGGAAAAGACCCTGATGTTGGGAAAAATGGAGGGCACAAGGAGAAGGGGACGACAGAGGACAAGATGGTTGGACAGTGTTCTCGAAGCTACCAGCATGAGTTTGACTAAACTGCGGGAGTCAGTGGAAGACAGGAGTGCCTGGCGTGCTCTGGTCCATGGGGTCACGAAGAGGCGGACACGACTAAACGAATAAACTACAACAACAACACAGGTGTGCAGGTGCAGGTGGTCAGGGCGGGAGGGAGGAGGAAGAGGATGGAGGAGAAGGCCCCGCGCAGGGTGAGCAGCTCCAGCAGCACCAAGCCCTACCTGGAGAAGCTCACCTTGGGGGTGACCCGCATCCTAGGTAAGATGGAGGTGGCATCCCTGGTTGGCATGGAAACGGCCAAGGGATGGAGCCGCAAAGAGCCTTTCTTCCCTCTCTTGCTCATTGCATGGCGCTTCCCCCTCACAACAGCCCTGTGAGGGAGGCCAGGCTGAGAGGCAGGGACTGCCAGTCCACTGCCCTGATCTTTTCCTCCCCCCCCTCACAACAGTCCTGTGAGGTAGGCCACGTTGACTGACTGCCTCGCCTAAGGTCTCACCCAGTGAACTTCATGGCCAAGTGTGTTTTCTTTTTTCTTTTTTTCCTTTTTAAATGCTTTATTAAACTAGTTTTGCATATTCAACTAATTTTTGTAACCATTCTAACCTGGAAGGGATTTTATCACTCTTCCAGTTAGTCGCTATTAGGATTCTCGCAGTGACAGTGGCATATTAAAAAAAACTACCCTTACACTCCTAGGGGTGTCTGCTCCTGTAATTCTGTCTTTGGGAAGTGGGAAGTGAAACAGGAGTTGTTCCACAACAGAAAGATTCCTATTTCAGCAGCAGCAGCACTCTGCATGCTGCCAATCCCATCTTTGCGGCCATGATGGTTAGGCCCTCACTTTTTGCAAAAAGCAAGCAAGAAAGCTGAGATTCTTCTTCAGAGGGCACCATATTCTGTGAGCCTTCTGTGCTCCTACAGAATAGTGCCATCCATGCCAGCAACCTAGTAATGGCTGCCTTTTTTCCAGACAACCCGATGCCGCTTGGCTCGATGACCATCAACAGCATCTCCAAGCTAAACCGAGTCAGAGCGTCGCCCGTCTACGCCTTGCCCAATGCCCCCACGCTGGCTGACTTGGAGGACACCGACGATGAAGAAGGTACTGCCCCACCTCACCCCTTTGTCCATGGGAGACTTCAGTCCTCCTCTCTGCCCCACCTGCTACCCCCCCCCCAAAGTTTCCGTGACCTTATACACAAGCCCCACCGACGCCCAGCTTCTCAAGCTCTGCCTGGTTTGAGTATTCCTTGTCCTGCACCCGATGAGAATGCCTGCCTGCCTTGCTCAGCCTTTTCTTTCTCCCCAAAGGTAACAGTGGTCAGCCAGAGAAACCTCACTTGGACTCACGGAGCCTGGTGTTTGAGCTGGACCCGTGCGGAGGGAATGGGAAGGTCTGCCTTGTGTACAAGAACACCAAGCCAGGTATGTTGTGTGATACCAGAAGCCCAAGAGCTGCCTGCACAAATCAGCCCCATCTGCCAACCCCAGTTAGCTTTTGTCTTTGTGGGAGATGTTTGGGACTACTGTTCCTAGCACCATACCGTTGTGCTGGGTGAGAGTGATGGGCTTTGTAGTCCAGAACATCTGGAGGGCACCAGGTTGACAAAGGCTGTTGTCTATGATGGCCTGTGATGAAGTTTTCCTGAAGAGCAAGCTATGCTTTGTTGCTGTTGTTGTTAATATAACTATTAAAATTTGTATAGCGCCCTTCGTCCACAGATCTCAGTGCAGTTCACTACATAAAATTACTATATCTATATATGCATAATAAAAACAAGAAGAAAAGCAAACATCGCCCACAACCAGCACACTTTGAAAGGTATCTGAGATCACTCAGCCAAAGACTTGGCTGAAGAGGAACGTTTTCACCTGGCACCTAAAGATAGGTAACGAAGGTGCCAGGCGAGCCTTCCTGGGGAGGGCCTTTCACAAACAGGGAGCCACTGCAGAAAAGGCCTGTTCTCGTGTGGCCACCCTCCGGACGTCTCGTGGAGGAGGCACCTGAAGAAGGGCCTCAGAGGATCAATTTCCCCTGGAAATGCCTTTGTCCTTTGTAGAAACCACCGAGGCCCAGATCGTCATCCCTAGGCCTCAGAGTTCCTTATTAACCCCCCTTGAAAGGTGGGGCGCTCTGTTAATAGTTCCTCACTCTTCTGGCTGGGTTGATCCAGCCGCTCTGGGCAGCTTCCAGCGTATGTAAAAACATAACAAATGTGATGACATGAATAAGCAAAGTAGCACCGAGTCCACATTAATTTCCTCTATGAACAAGGACCGTGTCCTCCTTCCTGGGACCATACTGGGAAGACTATTGGCTAAATATGAGGCAGCTCTAAAGAGATCAAGCCCAGCGTCATCCTCAGGACCCCTGCTTGGCTGCTGTTTATAATCCACCACGGCTATTCCATTCCGCCCTGTCCTGGATCCCTTAGTCCAGGGATCTGTTTTAAACCAGGAGACGAGAGGGAAAGTCACTGCACTGACCAGGCCCAGAAATATAGACACACACCCCCCCCCAAAAGAAAAGGGCATCCCTGGGTTTCCCTTTATCTAATCTCAGGGCTTTTGGAAAGACAGATATACGGACTGAGCAGAGATGGGTAGGAATTTGTATACACATACACAGTTGTAATTCTGTCAGTGTTTAATTGCTTTTTAATTGTAGATTTCCTTGCCTGGCCCCAATGCTTTTAATTTGTCTTATTTTCATCCCTGAGATGCCTTGAGTCCCCGTCGGGGAAATAAATATATAATAATTCTAATAATAATTTCAAGCTGGGCATTTTTGTTTCTGATATACATGCTGGCAAGAGAGAAAGGCCAGAGTGCAGAGGTGAAACAAGCATATGATCCTCGGATGAAGGGTGTCATAGAAATTTGATGAATTTATTTTACTTTAATAAATATAATAATGATATTGCCTTGACCTGCTTGGCCAAAAAATCTCACATGGCTTTTGGATTCAGCAAAACCCAGGGGGACCGCAGTGAAACTGCAAGGCCACACCTGCACACACCTGGCCCATTGTCCCAGGCCAGGCGAGCAAGAGGTCTCCTTTCCACTGACATCATTGCACTCCTGATGTTGCCATAAATAATGCTGTGACCTCATGTCTCCAGGGGCTTGGGGGCCCCTAGCAACGCTGGTGAGGAGGAGCCACATTATCAGAGAGTTTTTATTTCCTTTTGCCCCCTGAAGATTACGGATCACAAAGAGGCGAAGGAGAATATCAGGTAAAATAACTCCTGCACATTCAAACTGGTTGCCTCTGGTTGCTAACCTTCATTCTGACAGATTATATATTATTGAACTGCCCTGGATTCTTCTTCTTCTTCTTCTTCTTCTTCTTCTTCTTCTTTTTGATGAAGGGTGGTGTGTATTTTATTCCCTAAAGGGATAAAATAAATTGTGGGGTTGGCCAAATAACAGCCCATCATGATAGTAAGATTCCATAAAGTTTTGATTCCATTTGCTCCAGGAGTTGCCGTCGCTTAGCCCCAGAACGTGTTTTCAGCCCTAAAGAATCTCAGTCTTAGGACAGGAGAACTAATGAAGGCAAGGAGGCCTCTGAACATATGCAAAGTGCCTTTCCTTTCACCACTTGAGTTGCAGCAAGCAGTTCCTACCCCTTGTTGCACACCAACCCAACCACCTTTTTCTTGCTGCTCCAGCCTGACGCTCTGCGACTACAGGAGACGCAAGACCCTCTTGGGGTGTCGATGCGATGCCATTGTAGCCTCAGGTTACATAGATGTGTAAATAAACCATAGATCCTCAAGAGATCACCGTCTCCGCTGCCCCTCAATCCCAAAAGGAAACACAAACCCTGGGTGAATGCCAGGAACCCGTGGACTCTCGCACCACGGAGATTGGGTTGGCGTGCAGCAATAGGGAGGGATTGCTTGCTGCCCCTCAAGTGGTGAAAGGAGGGGGGGACCAAAGGGGTTCCCAATGAGCAAACCAACCAGGGGGCCATTTCCTCTCTTGCAGGATGACCTCCTTCCTGAAGAAGCTCCGGGGCCTGAAAAAGAAGGACCAGGAAAGTAATGAAAACATCCAGGAGAACAACCAGGGGCAGCGGGATAAGCTGGAGGCCCCGTCATCTAGTCTGCAACAAAGTGCCACCCATGACCCGGCTGGCTGGAGAACCTCCCAGCTCTTGCCCATGTTGGTGAAACCTTCCCAGTCACCTGCGGAGGCCAGGAGGAAATCTCAGGCCCCTCCGGTAGTCTTCCCAGAGCTGGTCCAGCGTCAGACCAGCACTGTTCAGCCAGTCAGCAGCAGGCAGGACTCCAGGCAGCAGCGGCACTTGTCCCTGGGGAAAAAGAAGAGCCCTGAGGATTCTGGGCCAGTGTTCCCAGGTGAGTAGGCAGACCCAGATCCCCTTTGGGTTCCCCTTGGCAAGGCCTGCGTCATCCGAGGCCGGAGTCTCTCTTGGTTTCCTTGATCTCTGGGCGCAAGTCCCACCCACCCCACTCCTCCTTTTTAAGAGGCGTGTAACATGGAGCAGGGACTTCTGGGTGTTTGCCCCTGTTCTGTTCTGCATTGCTGGGGGTTGGACTAGGTGACCCCGCAGGTCCCTTCAAACGCTACAGTTCTATGATCCCTTCTCAGTTATGGCATGCATCTGCTACCTGCACTTTCCAGAAACCATTTTCCCCAGTTTGGTGAAAGGGGACAAATTCAACACAGCGCTAAGCAGATTGCCACATTAGCTCAGACATTTCCGCTTTCCTGGTGGGACAACCTACCCGCTCCTTCCCCCCTGCATGCTTTGTTCTGGGAGTTCGCCTGCCTATCGCTGAGCCAATTAGGGTGTGCTTGGGGGGCATATGGGGGGAAGAGAGGGTGGGGGAAGCCCAATTGTGCTAGCAGAAGTCCAGGGTGCATGGAACGTACACACATGTGGGAAGTGTCTTGTAATTCTGGATATGCAGGAGTTTACAGTGAAGAGCAACGACAAAGTAGTACTAGGAGCCATGGGGAGCTCTTTCATTAGGAGGTCCCTGATGAAGGCTGGAAATGACCCTCAGCCACCCCAGAAAGACCCCTCCCCTGAAAGTTTACCCCAGTATGATAGACACCAGGTGGTGCCATTTGAAGCGTGCAGAGATGACACGGTGCGGCCACCCTTTGGGGCTGCCATTGCCGGTCCGAGGAACTGAGCCGATGCGGCAGTTCTGTGGCCCCTTCCCCATGACCTGCTTCCTGAACCTTCGTCCGGATCCGTTTGCCAAAGTTTGTGGGGATGTTGAATGAGGTCAGCGACTGAGTGCTCGTTCCGATTCGTTCGCAGGGAGATGAGACAATGTCGCATCAAGAAAATGCTAGCTCCCACTTTCCATTCTAGTTTCCCTGTCACTTTTCCCACCACGAAAAATGTCCGATTTGGAGTCGGTTGCGGAGCGGGAAGTAGGTTCATTGTGCAAATCGCTTTAACCGAGCGACCTGACTCTGCTGACGTGCCATTGAATCCCATCTGGAAGGAGCAACTGGACAAAGAACTGATCTTTCCCTCTCGTCTGCCTCATTTACTCAAATGAGCAAATGAGCATCTCTCTCTCTCTCTCTCTCTCTCTCTCTCTCTCTCTCTCTCTTTCTCTTTCTCAAGAACTCTCAGATGAGAAATTTGGATACTTGTGGGCAGGTAAGAAGCTGCTGAGAGGAAGATCACTCAGGGAAACTTTGGAGATGATGGATGAGCGGGAAATTTTGGACACCATCAAACACCTCCAGCCAGCTCCCCAGGTGTGTGTGATGCAGGGTAGAGTTGATTTAAATCAATTTAAATCACGATTCATATCACTAGCCAGTAAGATTTTGGGAATAATAAATGTTCAGAGCTGTTTTTTGCAGTTATATCAAAAACTACTGATTTGGTTATACTGTTAGAAATGCATAAACCGATAATTATGAAATTATTTTGAGGTTTAATAAGTTAACTGTGTATATTTGGACAACTTTTCTGCTGTAGTTTATTTTAAGGAGAAAAATAATCATTTAATAACCATTTAAATAATTTATTTAACTAAAACAATAACATTATAGCATATGTATCCATGTTTGTTAACTGATGTTGTTAAACAATTTTTTAAAAAATAGAAAATTACACTGAGTTTTAGCACATATGAAAAACGTAAAACAAATCCTTATTTCCTCAGGAATAGCCTTGGACTATAATGCAACTAAAATAGAAAACTATCTTTAGAAAGATTTTTCCTCCAAAAGCATTTTACTTTAAAAATCCAACTTAAATTTTAAAAAATCTGATTTAAATCATAGAAATCCTATTTAAATGTTTAAAAATCAATTTTTTTTTTTAAAAAAATATCATTGATTTTTATCCACCCTGGTCTGATGTTGTGCAGCGTGAACTAGGATTCCTCAGCCTGATGCCCTCTAGATGTCCTGGACCATATGCTGGCTTGGGGAAGCAGATAAGGCTATCAGTGCAGTATCTGTAGACAGGAAGAGGAACCAATCAATAAAATATATTTGGTAGGGTGACTTTGACCCCAAGAAATGTTGCATGCTTTTTTCTTTAACTTGGGCATTGCAACTGATGGTTCCCAATATCTGGAAACATTTCAGAACCTGATATTGTGCAGTAAATGTTTTTGTCACTGTATTGTGAGTGCCGTGAGACCACCTATGGACTCCATGCTTCGGTCTGAGCTAGTGAAGAAAAGCATCAAGAAGGTGTTTTCGTTGCCGTCCTTGAAGCTTACAAAGCTCAAAGCCGGGAGTCCCATGCAATCATCACAGAGCCAGGTGACTGGACCTCCTAGGGATATGAATGGAGGAAAATGGGGTTGCCAGGTTAAAGGATTTGAGGGCAGAGAGTCTGGGCCGTGTAAGCTACAAATAATGCTACCACAGACACTTGACCCATCACAATGATGTAACAACCAGAGACTTTGGGTGTGTATTTTTGATTTTAATCATGTTTCAATATTAACTGCATTTAACCTTTGGCTAGAATGCATCTACAAATGATTCCTGCATGCCTGCATTTTGTGATTCTCATGCCTCCCTCCTACACTGCATTTAATTTTCTTTCTTTGCTTGTTTGTTTATATGCTGCCCACCTGACTGGGTTACTCCAGCCACTCTGGGCGGCTTCCATCAAATTAAAACACAGCAAGACATCAAATATTTAAAACTTCCCTATGCAGGGCTGCCTTCAGATGTCTTCAGAAGGAAGTATAATTATGTATCTCTCTGACATCTGATAGGAGGGTGTTCCACAGGGTGGGCCCCACCACCGAGAAGGCCCTCTGCCTGCTTCCCTGTAACTTCCCTTCTTGCAGTGAGGCAGCTGCCACAAGGCCTTCTCAATAAACAACAACAACAACAGCCCCCTCTGAAGATTTGATTGCTATTGCAACGGAGGTTAAAGAACGATAGTTAGGGCCAAATGGTTTGGGACACCCCAAGGAAGTTGAGCCCAGTGTGGAGTCCTGTATCTTTATATCCCATGACCTGTAACCTTTCTTGATGTATGTCAAAGAACGTTTGATGTTTATGACTCTGAGCGCTGTGTTTGAACCCCTGCATAAGATTTGTTACGAATTTGCTGAGCAGCTGGAGGACAAGGCTGCCCTATTGCAGTAGCCCTAACATACTGAAGCTTGCTGCGATTCTCTTGTTTCTGTGTGCCATTCAAAAGGTGTTCCCTCACCTGGGCAATGGACAGGTGGTATAGAAATAAAGTCTTACCACAACAGCCCCCCCCCCCTTTGGCTCTTTCCCTCTTTTCTCATTCTGGCTACGGGCTGCAAAAGTACTTTTCTTTCTTTATAAAGAAATAGAGTTGAAGAATGTGTGCTTCTCCAGATGTGCTGCCATTGGCCCCAGTCAGCATAGAACCATAGAATCGTGACAGGTGGCCATCCAACCTCTGCTTAAAAACCTCCAAGGAAGGAGGGGGCTGTTGAGCTCACGTCTTGCTTGTGGGTTTCCCACTGGGTCATTGCTTGGCCCCTGTGGAAAGGGGATGCTGGACTAGAAGGCTCCAGGGCACATGGGATTTCCACGGGGGTCTTCAGCTTTTAACTGTTTTTGCTTCTCTGCTTTCAGGACTTTTATCAGCAGACGGTCAACGCCTGCCTCAACATGCTCACCAGCTTGCTGTCAGAGGCCCCCTCTCTGGAGGCGCTGCAGGATATATTAGTGGTAAGGGAGCCCCCAAGATGTCAGAGCAGGGGGAGGCAGCAGATCCTGTTGAAATTATTGCACAAGGGGCATCTGTGGCCAGCTCACAGGTTGTGGATGCTGGTGGTGAAATGGGCCTCTGTTCTGCTAGGAAGGCTTGTGCAAGGCACACATTCGTTTCCTTTCAATGATAAGTCCTCTGCTGATGGCATTAGGGGAAGGGCTGTGGCTCAGGGGTAGAGGTTCTGTTTTGCATGCTCAAGGTCCCAGGTTCAATCCTCAGCATCACCAGGTGGGGCTGGGAAAAGAAGGGCCAACTGCCCATCATCATTACCTGTGGCTAACACCAAGGTTGGTGGATCAACGGCTGGGCTTGGTCTAAGGATGCTTCCTGCATTCCATGACTATGGCTGTGGTGAGGTGTATGTTGTATTATTGTAATTATCACAAACACACAAATGACAAATCGCAGGGCGGTTCACAACATGAAAATGCAAATGAGAACACAAAATACACAATAAAACAAAAACAAACCAAGAGCCAATTAATTTCTAATTCTATTAATGTTCAATGTGTTTCATTTAATGGCTTCTTTTTTCTACATCTCAAGTTGTTCTTATTTTGTTTGTAAGCTGTCTTGAGTCCCTGTCAGGGAAAAGGTGGGGTATAAAACAACAACAAAGTAGAACAAATTGCAGCAAACTTTCTCCTTTACAAAACAACCCCTTTTTGCAATTTGTCCCCTCTATGGTCCCGGCATGATTGATCCAGCCAGTAGCCAAAGCTTTGTGAATTTGCACACCTGGATTAATGGTTGTCCTTCCATGTGATGATGATTATTTCTCTCCCGCAGCACACAAATGGCTGGATTGACTCCACAAAAATCTATGAGCGCGAAACAGCTGTCAAGAGCACCAGCTTTCTAATGAAATATGTTTCCGAGCATTTGGACTTTGATGTGAGTGACCAAGGCTTAACGCTGCAATTTCATATTTGATTTTTGTAAAATGTATTAAATTTCTATACTGATCTTCATCTGAGGATCACAGGGTGGTTTACAATATAAAAACACAGGAATACAATAACAGATCATTCCGATTAGATATCGCAAATGGGTCTTTGGCAATAGGCTTTTCGTTTTTGTTTTCAACTTGTTTTTAACTTGTCAGATTTTATCCGGAAAGGGTTAGCTAAGATTCAATGGAGGTAGGTTACAGGGTGGGATACAGGCTAGCATTTATACTGACACATTTAGCATTTATGCTGTGTAAGACACTGTGGTGTAGTAGTTAGAGTGTTGGTCTGAGACCTGGGAGAGACCTGGGTTCAAACTCCCCCGCTCAGCAGTGACTCTGATTGAGTGTGACCTTGGAGGCCTGCGACTGCCTCTTGGCCTAACCTCCCTCTCAGGATTGTTGTGGGGGTTAAATGAGAAGGAGGAGGAGCACCTTGAGCTCCCTGGAGAAAAAGCTGAGAGGTAAATGCAATAAAATAAATAATAAAATTAAAACTTGCATATGTTGTGTGCCTCGAGGGAAGTGATTCATTAGTGAATACAATAATAACTGGTACTAATCAGCACCGATCCCACAGGAAAAACCCTTCTGGAAGTATATTCAGGGCAGAATCAGGCTAATCGGTCTAACCCTCGAGCGAATATGAGGGTTGTGTGTGGAAATTCCCTTCCTGACCTATGTAGATCATAAGAACAGAAGAATCGCTTTGCTGGGTTTGCTAAGAAACCCATTTGGTTCATCTTGCTATTTCCAACTTCAGACAGAGGGATGCCTCTTGGGAAATTTCAGCCAGGGTGTTAAATTGATTCTGCATCTGTGCATGAGATATATAATAACATAGCAAGTTAGCATCTCTCCCCCTTTCCCTCTGGTTTAACAATACTCCCATAGATGTTCTCCGTGATCAAGCTGCGATATACAAATTCCTGATGTCCTGAGGCAGCCTGGACCTCAGATGGTCAGGGCTTTGTAAATGACTAGAAGGACCTTAAAGTTGCCTCAGAAATAGATGGGCCGCCAATGCAGCTGTTTTAACAATGGTGTCCCATGTTCTCAGCCCGAGGCCCCCACCAGCAATCTGGCCACAGCACTCTGCACGAGGTGGAGCCTGTGAAGCAGATCCAAGGGCAGACACCCCCCCCCCCCAGAATACATTGCAGTAATCTAGCCTTGAGGTTCCCAAAATACAGACTACAGTGGTCAGGCTATCCCTGTCTAGGAAGAGCCATAGTTTGCAAACCAGACAAAGCTGGTAAAAGGCACGCCTAGCCCTAGAAGATATTTGGGTCTCTAGCTGCCAAGGTGTGTCCAGGGGTACCAGAAACTAGACAGGTAAAAAGAGACTTGGTCTACCCAGGATTCAAGCATGTTGCTTTTATGAATTGTGCATTTCTGTATACCTTTTCCCGTAACGTCTGCGTTTTGTTGTGGTGGTTTGGAGAACTGCATTGCCAAATTTGTGGAAGCGAGGATTTTGAAGGAAAGCCTATGTCTTGGTTGGCGTATTGCTTTGGAAAGTTCAGGTGTGAACTAGATGGATTTTCCCCTGCTCCCCAAAGCAGTGTGCCTTGGCCATCCCGGGGAAGGTGCCAGCCAGTGCTATTTTCCTAGAAAAAGAGGTGCCAGGACTCACCATGAACTCACCTCCCTCATTCTCTTATAATGGCAATAGCGCCCACCTGAGAGGTGCCAGAACTGAGTTCCAGTGAGTTCTGGCTGGGGGGAAAGCCCTGGGGCAAGCCTTGGGTGGGCCACCTAAGCCCAGATCTCTTGCCCTGCGCTCCTCTGCCACCTTTGCTGCCTGAAAGCATGCCAGACGGTTTTCTCTTGCTGGGCTCTGTGGGACGAGGGCTGACTGTGCATCTCTGTCTCCACCTCCTAGATATCCCCGGATTTCCCCCTTCTTGGACAGCTGGTGGGGCTCTTGTCCCTTCACCTCGCAGACAACGTGAAGGAGATTGGTCTGCAGTCAGCGGAGGCCTTGTACCATCTCCATTACATCATGATAGCCAAAATGGGTGAGGGGGGTGCTGGGAAAGGGGGTGTTTCTTGCAAGCCGCAGGGTGGGAGATCTGCAGCCCTCCAGAGGCTGCTCCAACTCCCATCATCCCTGAGTGTTGCCCATGCTGGCTGCTGCTGGGGGTGATGGGAGCTCAGGAGGGCCAGAATTCGTGCCAGCCCTGGCCTAACGCAAACACCCCATTGGCCAGAGACGAGAGGTCAGTCTGAGGGGAGGGATTCACTGCTGAAGAAGACAAGAAAAGCCGCCTGGATCAGACCAGTGGCCCACCCCAGTCCAGCATCCTGTTCCCCCAGGGGTTGACCAGATGCCTCTGGGAAACCAGCAAGCAGAATTCGAACTCGAGCTCTTTCTTCTCCTGTGCTTTGCTGCCTCTGACCGTGGAGGCCGAGCATAGCCATCCTGGCTAATAGCCATGGGTAGCCTTCTCTTCCATGAATTTGAAAGCCATCTTGGTCCGTGGCCATCAGTGCCTCCTGTGGCAGGGAGTTCCAAAGTTGAGCTGTGCACTGCAAGAAGGAGGACCATCCTGAAACTTCAGTTTCATTGGAGGTCCAGGAGTTCTCGTGTTAAGAGGGAGAGAGAGAAAGCTTTCTCTCTCTCCACTTTCCCCTTGCCATACATTGTGTCTCCTCTTCCTCACCATTTTTGTAAACAGAAAACCCCCCAAATGCTGCGACCATAGAGCTCTGCAACCACCCCAGTCCTTTTGGTTGCCCCCTTCTGAACCTTGCCCAGTTCTGAATTATAATTTTTGAGGTGAAATTGAGAATCGTTTTGTGGGTCGCAGTGGGGAAACGGGGTTTGTGCAGGGAGCACTAATGCTGTGTTCTTTTGCCTGCATATCCCCATCCCTGACCCCGTTTAGCTAAGAAGGTGGAGATGAGGCATAAGAACAGGAAAGGCAACGTGGTCAAATGGTTCCGAGAAGACTTCTTCATCCCTGGGCCCGCCATCTTCTACACCGACATCTCCAAAGTGGCCAAGGTGGGTGTGGCTTTTTGGACTGTTTCTTGCTAAGGCCGCAGCCAGCTCTCAGTTAGCAGCCCACGCCTTCTAGGGGATGAGGGAGAGATTCAGAGCAGTTCACATTTAATGCCAAAGCTATCAAATCCATTCGCAACCTGCGTCTGCGCACGCGCGGGTTGCGATTCAGCACTTCTGCGCATGCACAAAGCGGTACTTCCGGGTTTCGGTGGTCCGCAAGGTGAAAAAACGCAACCTGAAGTGGTTGTAAACCGAGGTATGACTGTATTCTAAAAGGTCACATTACACAAAATGATAGATAGATAGATAGATAGATAGATAGATAGATAGATCCCAACCCCAAACTACTCAGGCACTGCCACAACTGAGCCCTGGATAGAGATCTGTATACATTACAAGCTGCAACCTGCCAGGCCAATGGATCCTGCAGGAGAATTGTGGAGTAGCCCTAGCTGTGCATCTGATGGGCCACTGCGGTGAGGAGAGCTGCTTCCCTGCATGTCTGACCTTTGCTGGATCGAGGAGAGGCAGTGTGGTGCAGTGGCTAGAGAGACTGACCAGGTGCTGGGAGACCTAGGCTTCAGATCCCCACTCAGCCAGGAAACTCATGAGGTCAGTCACGGTCTCTCGGTCTAAACTACCTCATGAGGATAAAATGGGGAGGAGAGAGAACCATACATTGCCACCTTGGGCAGAAAAAGAGTATGAAAAGTTGACCCATTTGGTGCCCGTTTCATGAGGCACTGCCAAGCCAATGGGCTATGCCAGGCTTCCTCAACCTCGGCCCTCCAGATGTTTTTGGCCTACAACTCCCATGATCCCTAGCTAGCAGGACCAGTGGTCAGGGATGCTGGGAATTGTAGTCTCAAAACATCTGGAGGGCTGAGCTTGAGGAAGCCTGGACTATGCTAACATTGTGGTGGATGTTTTTGACGTATATTAAGAAATAAACACACAGCCTGCAGGTTCCCACCTAATCTGACTTTGTTTGGCATTGATTGATTATATAACTGATATCCACTATTACTTGCCCTCTCTGTTTCTGCAAGAACAGTTATCTTATTTTCTAGTCTGACTTTAGATTGTTTCAATGTCATAACCAGTTTTAGATGGGGATCAAAAATAGGAAGGCGTCACCTGACTCTTAGTTTTGTTTGTTGTGAAATCTTTCAATTACAGTGGTACCTCAGGTTACATACGCTTCAGGTTACAGACTCCGCTAACCCAGAAATAGTGCTTCAGGTTAAGAACTTTGCTTCAGGATGAGAACAGAAATCGTGCTCCGGGGGCGCAGCAGCAGCGGGAGGCCCCATTAGCTAAAGTGGTGCTTCAGGTTAAGAACAGTTTCAGGTTAAGTACGGACCTCCGGAACGAATTAAGTTCTTAACCTGAGGGACCACTTTACTTAAATAAACATTTAAATAGAATCAGGATTGGAGAGTTGGAAGGGATCCTGAGGGTCATCTCAGGCAGAGTGGATGTGTCTTTCACTAGGTTTGTCCCTTGGACTACTGAAAAGTGGTCAGATGCGGAGCAGAAGAAAACTCCCTCGTCTTTCTTCTTTGTGCCAGGCTTTTGGGGAGCACCTCACGCCCAGCCAGATCAACGAAGTCGTGTTGAAGGTGATTGACAACCTGACAGTGGAAGACAGAGTTGTCTCTCAGGCTGCAGGGAAGCTGCTGAGTTCCTTCCTTGAGGAATGTGGGATGGACATGGAAGATGTAAGGCTCAAAATGGAGGCAGGGGGGAGCAGGTTTCCTCTAAATTAAACGTTCTCTTCGGATGTAGAATTAGCTATTTTCTAGGGATGTTCACCACACTTTCTCATTCTGGTCTTCTTTTATCTTCATCCAGCTGCCCATCGTTGTGAAGGAGATTTACAACCATCTCCACAGAATCCCTGACACCCGCACTAAGGATGAGACACTCACAGCTGTAGTCAACCTTGCTGCGAAGCGCCTGAACCCGGTCGTAGATAGCCTGTTGGACTGCTCACTGGAGTGTGATGAGTAAGGGCCTCTTAGAGATGAGTGTGATATGGGGGGATATATCCATTTGCCTGCAAATCTCAGGGTGTCTCAGATGCCCTGCATAACCTGCGATCCACCAAGCCAGGCCAGAGCCCATCAGCCATGGATGGAGATTTCCCAACTCTGGGGCATCTCCCAGGTTTTTCAAGTAGAGCTGCCAACTTTTTGCCCTCGGGAAGCTGCTTCCTCTGTAGGAATGAGGCTTTCATCCACGCTGTGAAAAGCAGTACCCACTGTGGCTCAAACCTCTCTTCAAGATACAGGTGGAAGCCATGTCAGGTTTCCCACACACACACCTTCTGGACAGGGAACAAATTCTGTTTGGGTCACGTTTAAGTGAGAGCTTACATCATTTGCAGTTTCCAAAATGAGAACTGTCGTATTTCAAAATTCGCACTATTCTGAATTTGTTCTGCTGTAGCCTTATTCTCAGGTGCAGACCAGCATAGGGAGGAAGCTGCCTTCAAGTGAGTCAAGCCAATGGTCTGGCTACCTCAGGGTTGCCCACACTGACCGGCAGCAGCTCCCCAAGGTTTCAGGAGTCTCTCCCAACCCTGCGTGGAGATGCCAGGACTTGAACCCGGGACCTTCTGCCTGCAAAGCAGACGCTCCCGCTCTGGCCCCTTCCCCTACTGGAGGCCCCCACCCTGCACAAGGACTCAGGAGAGAGCACCCGCTTGGGTTGTTTACTTTTGTGTAACGCTTACGCTGTGGCTTTTTGGGTGCAAACTGCGTCTGCGTGCACTGACTTCTCTGCCGTGACCGTGTTCCCTCACCTGCTTCCTTGCTTCCTTCAGGAAGAGTCCTTGAATCCCTTCATCTCACCCCTGATCAACTGCGCTTACAATCCGGACAAGAGTATTGCCAAAGAGTCCATTAAGTGCCTGCAACTCATGTTCCACCACTTGGATGGGGAGGAATACAGCTTGGCCGGCTGCAGCCTTTACCTTCAACTCTTGAAACACTTCAATGATGTAAGTCAACAAGCCTACTCGAAATGGACTTCCTCCATGCCCTGGTGCTTCCCAAACATTTGGGGGGGGCTGCCCCTTTGGTTCCATAGCCTCATCCCCAGTGCCCCCTACACTGTGAAAAGAATCACAGTGGTACCTTGGTTCTCAAACTTAATCCATTCCAAAAGTCCATTCAAAAACCAAAGCGTTTCAAAACCAAGGTGTGCTTTCTGCGGACTGTCTCGCCGGAGTGGTGCATGCTCTGGTTATCTCCCTCTTGGACTACTGCAATGCACTCTACGTGGGGCTACTTTTGAAGGTGACTCGGAAACTACAACTAATCCAGAATGCGGCAGCTAGACTGGTGACTGGGGGCGGCCGCCGAGACCATATAACACCGGTCTTGAAAGACCTACATTGGTTCCCAGTATGTTTCCGAGCACAATTCAAAGTGTTGGTGCTGACCTTTAAAGCCCTAAACGGCCTCGGTCCAGTATACCTGAAGGAGCGTCCCCACCCCCATTGTTCTGCCCGGACGCTGAGGTCCAGCGCTGAGGGCCTTCTGGCGGTTCCCTCATTGCGAGAAGCAAAGCTACAGGGAACCAGGCAGAGGGCCTTCTCAGTAGTGGCGCCCGCCCTGTGGAACGCCCTTCCAGCAGATGTCAAAGCGATAAACAACTACCTGACATTCAGAAGACATCTTAAGGCAGCCCTGTTCAGGGAAGTTTTTAACGTGTGATATTTTACTGTATTTTTGGTTTCTATGGAAGCCGCCCAGAGTGGCTGGGGAGGCCCAGCCAGATGGGCGGGGTATAAATAATAAATTATTATTATTATTATTATTATTATTTCCCATAGAAAGTAATGCAAAACGGATTAATCCATTCCAGACTTTGAAAAACAACCCCTAAAACAGCAATTTAACATGTATTTTACTCTCTAATGAGACCATTGATCCATAAAATGAAAGCAATAATCAATGTACTGTACTATAAAATAAATAAGACAGTATTGTAGATGATAAAAATTAAAATAATTTTTTTTCTTACCTGCACTGATGATAGTCATTGTTTGGATGGGGGGCTTTTATCCATTTCCACAGTCACACAATCAATCTATCAGTAGCTGAACTGGGTTCCACACAGTCACAAAGACTAATTAACCGAAAAAGCCTCAAAAACAAAAATGTAAAAATAAATAGTAAAAACAAAAGCGCCAAATACAGTGGTACCTTGGTTCTCAAACTTTAATCCGTTCCGGAAGTCCATTTGACTTCTGAAATGTTCAAAAACCATGGCGCGGCTTCTGATTGGTGCAAGCTTCTGATTGGATGTTCAGCTTCCGAAAAACGTTCAAAAACCGGAACGCTTATACTTCCAGGTTTTTGGCATTTGGGAACCAAGGCATTTGAGTACCAAGGAGTTTGAGAACCAAGTTACGACTGCATTCAGAATAGAGGTTTGCACGACCCACTAAGGAAGATGATAACACAAAATCGAAATTCATTTTTATCTTCCTTCCTTCCTTCCTTCCTTCCTTCCTTCCTTCCTTCCTTCCTTTCATCTTCTTTCTTCTCTCTTTTCCTTTTGTTTTCCTTGGTGTCCTTTGCTCAGGGCCATTAATTATTGGGCTCTTTGAGCATGGTCAACGGGGGAGGGGGGCAACTGCCACTTCAATCAAGTAAATAAATAAATAAAAATACTTAATTAACTGACCAATCACATCACAGATAGCTTGGTTCTTCTGCCACACACCCCTCCCCAACATAAATACTGCCCCACCAACATAAATCCTGGCTACGCCCATGTTGGGCTCCAAGGAAGGTGATGACTTGTTGGTGAAGGACCCTGAGTGAGAGACAGGGAAGGGAAGAGGCTGGGAGGGTTGACCTCTTTCCTGGTGAGACAAGGGTTAAGAGCTGCCCTTGAGAGAAGACTCTGCATTTCTGTTGCTCTTTCTGTTTTTATTTAGATCAGTTTCTTTCCTTATGGAAAAACCTTAATAAAGACTTATAGGAAAAAATAAAGAAGATAATAACACAGTGAAATTCAGAACACCAGCTGCGCCGTCTTGCCCCTGCAATTGAGGGGGCAGGCACTGTGTGACATGCACATGTCATGCACACATGCCACGCCATGTGCCACACACACGCCCCATTTATACCTCAAGCCCCCCTCTGCCACCCCCCCACAAGTGATCCCACTGGCCTAATCTGCGAGACGCCTTGCTTCACCTGCACTTCAGGTGACTTTGTCTGCCAGCAGGTGATGCTGGAACAACTTTAGATGCACCAAGATGAACTCAGGAGTTAAGCTCCTTGGCGGTGGCGGGCAAAGGCCACCGGGGTTGGTCCCCTGTTGTGTGGGCCCGGCTAACACCCTCAAACAACCAGACCCGTAGTGAACGAGAAGCGTTTCCTCAGCTAAACTCCCTGAAACGGGTTTGCCCTGCACAGCACTTGGCACTGACTGGCGTTCTCCTCCTCTCTCTCCTCAGGAGGACAATGAGCTCAGCCTTTGCTCCATCATTCTTTTTGGGATGCTGTTGAGGGGCGTGAAGGAAGAGCACAGAAACAGGGTGGAGGACATTGTCATCAGGAGCCTCGTCCCCCTGATAATCCAGCTGACCGACCCTGTGAGCGGAGAGGTAGGTTGAGGCTGGAAGGGCCAATCTGGGCATCGCCTGGCCCCTTTGGCAAACTGCTTCTCCCTGGCAACTGTCGCACGCAGCTGGAACGCAGAGCAATGTTTCTCTGCCTGTGGAAACCCCTTACGATACCAATGCTGGGTGGTCCTCGAAGCATCTGTTGCAGCTGAGAAACTCTCCCCTTTCCTGGGAATTTCCACACGAGGAGCGTTGCTCTGCGTGTTCCAGCAGGGCTTGGAGAATCATCCCATGCTGCCCCACAGATCAAGTAATGCATAGGCTGGTCTTGAATGGGTGGGCCTCAATTGTGCTTGGGGTCTGAGTCATCACCACACCTGAGGTCAGAAAAGTTAGAGATCCTTGCAGATACCATGCTATGGTTGGGATTGCTCTGCAAAAGGTTGGAACCATCAGAGTCATCGAACCGCAGAATCAGAGTTGGAAGGGATCCCAAGGTCCTCTAGTCCAACCCCCTGCAATGCAGGAATCTCAGCTCAAGCATCCTTGACAGATGGTCCTCCAACCTCTGCTTAAAAACCTCCAGTGAAGGAGAGGCCACCACCTTCCAAGGAAGCCGGTTCTGGAAGTCTTCTGATCCAGGCTGGTTAGCTTTAAGGAGTGGAAGCCCTGCAGGGTTGGTTTTAAAACCTGGTCATTAGACACCATCTGAAACATCCAGGTTTGAGTTTTTGGGTTTGGAAGCTAAGCCTGCTGTCACTGTGATCAGCTGACTAGGCCGGCCTGGTGGAGGTTCATTTAGCAGCCAGTAAGCCGAGGGAGGGTCTTTTTCAGGGTGGCTCCTCTCTATGGAATCACTTCCCTTCTGAGCGCAGGTGAGCCCCTACATTAGTGGCGTTTTGATGCTTGTTAAAAACCTAGGTGAGCTCTCAGGGTTTAATTCCCAGTGGGCTAGTTGTGTTTTTAACCCTACCTGGGTTACTGTCTGCATTTTATTTGCATTGCTGCCTCAATGCAGATATGTATATTTTCAAAGCTGTTGCAAGCCTAAGGCTTGATGTGAAGTAAAATGTCACCCCTCCTTTCAATTCTAGGAGTGTCGAATTGTCCTTAACACAATTGTCACCTTCCTGAAACTGGGGGAGCTGCCCTTTGACATCTTTGAGTCTGTGCAGCAAGACAGACTCTACCACAGATTCTCAGTTATCTGCAAGTACATTGTGAGTAAAATTAACATGGTCAACTGTTCCCTCCAGACTCTTTCACCAGATTTCTTCAGAGGAGAAGAAATTTTCCCACCATTTCTTAAGTTTGGGACTCACTTACTTTCCTCCCAAACTGTGTGTGTTTGATGTGGGCAGTGGGAGTTGCAGGCTTATTTTATTCTACTGCCTGGCTACTATCATATTTTGTATCCACCACAATGCCCCAGATCACGGCTTGGGTGAGGAAGTGGAAGAATATCTAGATGAAATTCTGCAAAATAGACTCTTGAGAAATGGGTGTGTGTGTGTGTGTTTTGATTTTTCTTAGACAGATGCTGTGCAACAGCTGCAGCACTCCTAGCGGCTCATCCCTCTCTCCCTCTGCTAAATTAACCCCCCAGTTTTATGCCATTGTGGTGTATTGATGTGCATCTCCCTGGATCAGCTGTGGCTGCAGACCCTCAAAGTGTCCCTATTTTCCAGGGACGTCCTTGTTTTAGAGAAGCCATCCCAATTTCTGGTTTGATCCTGGAATGTCCCACTTTTCCTTAGGATGTCCCTATTTTCACTGGAGAACTGTTGGAGGGTATGGAGTTATCCGACCTCTGAGCCGTCTGAAGGAATCCTGTATATCAAAGTTTTTTAACGTTTAGTGTTTTGTTATGGTTTTATGTGTGTTGGAAGCTGCCCAAAGTGGCTGGGGCAACCCACTAAGATGGATGGGGTATAAATAGTCAAATTATCATTATGGAATTTGGCGTCCCTCATTTCATCAGAGAAATGTTGGAGGGTATGTGGCTGCAGCATCTACCTTCTCATCTCCTTGTGTCTGTATCTGTTGCATCAGCCGGCCGCAGCCACCAGCTTGCCCTTGCCTTCTTCACCACAGATGTCTTCTAAGACGTTTTGTCACTATTATCTAGGTGTAGCACAGCCGCAAACAGAGGCCCAGCAACACTGCCACATCCACAGTTATGCTATGGAACTCACTGCCACAAGACGCACAGCTGGCCACTAGCTTGGATGGCTTTAAAATAAGATTGGACAAATTCATGGAGGGTGGCTCTGCTCTGATTCCATAGTTCTACCAACTAAACCAACTAAAATTTTCTGTGCTCTTAATACTTGGGCATGAAGTATGATTCTGCCTTATATAAAGTCAGTAGTGTTACTGTGGGTGGCCAATTCAGAAATAATGAGGTCATACTTTTCAAGTATTGTTTGGCCACCACGAGGGATAGAAATGCGTTAAGAAGCTGGAGTGTTATGAAAGACTAATCTGGCACCTCGGTTGCCTTCCTGTCTACTCCCCCCCCCCCCCCCAGTTGTGGAGATACAGGCAGAGGTTGCCGGACATGCTCACGCAGATGATGGAATACCTAAAGAGCAGGCGAGGCGGCGACCATATTGATAGGTAACTGAAAACAAGTCTCTTGAGAGGAAAGGGGATTTCAGGGCATGAGCCAGAAGTGGGATTTCAGCTGGGAAACCTGGAGACGGAGAGGCAGGGATGCAACTCCAGGTGTCATGCGCTGCCTAACTCTGTCCAAAGGAGAGCGCTAAAGGGAGGCTGCACCCAGAAAGCAATTTCTTTCCACCAATTGCCCACAGCAAGTCAGGCGCTTCTCCATTGTTGTTGTTGTTTACCTGACCCATGCCCCAAGGTCCCAGGGTGGGTTACCACTTTTAAATACAGTGACTAGTTTCTTGCGATTGGTGCACCGCGCACACTGGAAGTGGCCTGAAAACGTCACCGAAACATCGTTAAGATGTCACTGAAAGGGCAGAGCAAGGGTCGAATGGGGGTGGGGTACGGCAGGGCGGAACAAGGGTGGGGTGGAATGCTTTACCAATGCGTGTGGGGGTCTGGAACATAACTCCCACGCAAAATGAGGATTGTGAGGAGATTTCACTCCTCCCATATCCAAGAATCTCCTGAGGAGTCTGCTGATTCTCCAGAAAGGAGGAGGCGTGTTCTGCTCTCTACTTATTCTGCTCCAGCACCGAGTCAGTCAGTCAGTCAGTGTCAGAGAGAGAGAGAGAGAGACTGAGTGTTAGAGATGGTGTGTAGAGATAAGGTTGCTGCTAAGAGCAGCTGCAGACACTCAGTGCAGTGCAGCATTCATTTATGCTTAGACTCATTAAGCTCTGTATATAGTTGTATAATAGTTGTAGATAGAATAAAGAAGTTATTCTACAGAGCTGCTCTCCGAGTTGTTTATATACTCTGCTAGACTCTGCTGTGCGACGACTGTCTTCTTGTGGAAGTGAATCCGGTGCTCACAACTCTAAGCTGTGAGTCCACAGCACTTTGACCTGTTCCTGTGCAGAAGGTGGTCTCTGGAAGTGCTACCCAGCTCGCCTAGCCCAGTCGGGGCTGAAGTGGATGAGTCCAGTTGGTGGCACTGGCTCAAGGGCGATGCTGACAGATTGCCTGTATTGAAACAGAGACGCGCCCCTCAACCTTTTTGTGCCTGGGGCAATCCCCCCAGTAGCCCCCACTATGCCACACCATTTCCCCTGTATGGAATCCTGGAGAGCCCCTGTTATTCAGTGTAGACAGTCCTGAGCTGGACAGACCAATGCTTTGACCCAGCATCCGTCAGCTTCCTAGGTTCCTACAATTAAACCAGCAAATTGTGAAAGTGATCCAGAAGTTGTTAGCCCCTTCTATAGAGTACCAACAGCCTCTGTGCCTCAGGTCTGATGAATGTTTTTAAGCTGGACCAAGTATCAAATGCAGGAACTGATCGTTTTCTATTGATCTGTCTAGCGTGCAATGCACAGTATATGAAACCCGACTTGGTGAGCACCAAACAAATTGAAGACATTTATCTGGGTAAGGATCAAACCGGCTCTTTTCCTTGCAGGGATCTTTTCACCACAGGAGTACTTTTTCCAATCTCATTAATCCCAGATTATCTCACTTTAGTTACTATCAGCCCCTGCAGTCTCCTTTCCCTTCTGGATTGTGATTCCCATGTTCTTCTAGCCACTAACATGACGGGAAATCTGATGAGTTTGTGCTGGGCAAGAAATTGCATTGGGAAAATATAATATAGGTGGATTAGACCTAACAACAAAAGTTTTGTTTCTGTACACTTGGACTTGAACAGAAACAGTGTTTGTTTCTCTCTCTAACGCCTGGCATTAATTGACCTAGCAATGCCAAGGCGAAATGAATTGTCACAGTAGGGCGTGCTGAATTTTTCAGCTTTCAAAATCAGAAAGCGAGGGGTGCTAAAACGTTGTAACATGACTTGGGAATTCAGATGTTGTTTGGGTGAAATGCATATGATTTGCTTTTGCTTGGTCAGTGAAATGAGTGTAAAATTGCATAGAAATCATTACAAACGATTGCTAGGAACTTAGTTATTTTTATTTCAGTATTAACGTAATTACCTTACATCTTCAGAAGTTAAAATTCTTTGGTTTTTCCGAAAGCCGTTTTTTTTTCTGCTTCTTCATCAGACATAGACTTACCATGCTAAATGTTGTTCAGTCACAAAAATAATCGCAGATTTTAATTCCTCACACCCAAAAACATATTTTAAACATATTTCACCCCATAAAATGGCATGCGCTACCCAGGGAGCCCAGCTCACTTCCCCGGCTGCTTTTCTTTGCCATTGCAACCCCATTGCTTTGCCATTCTCCTGTCCAGTACACCAGCCCCCTCCAGATCTTGTTGGACTACAACTCCCATCAGCCAAAGCCAGCAGAGCCAGTGGTAAGGGGGGGGGGTCCGTATGTGTCACTTCTCCTCATCTCCACATCAAAAAACGGCCAGTCCTGGAAACCTCCTCCACGTAAACAATACTGAGCTCAGCAACCCAATGGGCCTAACTCTGTTCCAGGCAGCTCCTTCTGTCCTTATCATGAGGGGCATTTGCTCCTGACAAGATCTGTCCCTGTCCCTCCTTTGAATTTATCTCTTTAAATATCTCTATGTGATTTATAACCAGCTTATAAGAGGAGGGAGCGATGGCCACCAACTTGGATGGCTTTGAGAGGCAGAAATGCTTCTGAGCACCAGTTGCGGGAAACCACAGGAGGGAACCGGGCTCTTGTGCTCGGGTCCCACTTACGGGTTTCCTGTGGGCGCATCTGGTTGTCCTTTGTGAGAAGAGGACGCAGGACATGGGCCTGATCCAGGAGGACTCTGCTGTGGTTCTCATGTTCCTTCTTCCATTGCAGCTCTCCTGGACCTTCAGGGTGACTTGGACGTGGCTGTGTCAAACGCTGCGGTGGTGGCCAGCGAGGAGCTATTTAGACGCTGCGGTGGTCGGATCAATCCAAAGATTGTACCCAGCCAACATCTCCTGTCCATGCTAAAAACAACATGGCAAGGCAGTGAGACGGAGAATTGGCCTGCCCAGAAGGAGGTCTTCAGAAAACGTGGGCAAGCAGGAGCAGTGCTTCTTGCTTTCCTAGTGCCACAAAGAGCAGCTGCAGGGCAGCTGGGTTTCCATTTGAATTGAGAGCACTTGTAGAGAACTTAATGAAGTTTCTAGACATTGCTTTCTGTGTGGTCTGCCTTTCTCTCTAGGAATCAACCTTTACGCTTCAACTTTTCCCTTTCCACATGCCATTGTTTTTATATGATCATTTTCTCTCCCCTGTCCCCTCCATCCAATGGAGAGCTGATCACACTCAGAAGGGTAGCATCCCTTACACATGCCTGCATACACAGAGTATAGCCTAATGGGCAGGGGGACCTTCCTCCAAGAAAAAAAGGAAAAGAAAACATGTGGGGCTGGGAAGGGGTCTTGAGACAGCTACATGCTTCAGTCATTTTCAGTAATATCTGTCAATTTGATTATACATTGTCAGTCTGCTCCAAATTAAGGTTCAGAATAGTCAGGACTCGGAGACCAATTGATTGATTGATTGATTGATTGATTGATCACACAAAGAGAAACAATTCCTCTTTGAAACACCCTTCTGTTTTCCTGCCCAGTTTTTATCATAACCTCATACCTGTCTGTGCCACTCAGGAAACAAGCTGGGATGCAATATTGGCTTAGGAAATGAAGCAGCGGGAGATGATTTTACTTTTTAGAGGAGTCCCAGAGCAAGAGGAGGAGAATGTAAAAGAGTATTTAATTAACACATTGTCTGAATGGTTAGAAATATAGAGGAGGAGCTGGATGGTTCATTTGACAGGATCTATCATGTTAAATCAAATTTTGTAAAGGTTAGGAAATTACCAGGAGACCGTTTGGTGATTTTTAATTCAAGATCAATTAAAGACAGAATAATACAAACTACCAAAACAGATTACAAACTGGAGGAAGGAAATTCCAACCTGTCTTCTTAAGAAAAATGCATAAATTATAACTTTCTAACAGACGCCTTTGAGAAACAATAAAATACCTTATAGATGAGAAGTCCAAGAAGGAATTTCTTTTACACACAAAAATAAGAAACAGAGATGCAGAGACGTGGACGAGGCACAGAAGTTTTGGAGGAGGTATAAAAAAGAGGAAAAGCTAAACCAATGGTAGGGGAACAGGGAGCAACAGGAGGTGAGGAAGAGGAAACGGCCAAAGATATTACAGGTATTCAAGAAGAGAGAAACAAGATTCTAATTAAAAGATAAATATCAGAATGGCTGATCTCAAGATATTAATTTGGAATGTAAATGTTTTAAATAGTAAAACAAAAAGGAATAAAAGTGAACATGCAATCTTAAAACAAAATTTGGATATAGTTTGCCTACAAGAAACTCATGTGGCTAAAAGACAGAAAAGTGTTGATAAATAAAAGAATTGGAATGGAATTTATAACCTCAGATAAAACAAAGAAAAGAGGAGTGGTATGATACATTAAATCTAAGTTAGACCCGAAACAAGTATTTAAGGATGATCAAGGGAGGATGATAACGGCACAAATCACATCACAAGGTGAGAAGGTGATAGTAATCCATCTCAAGATGAGCATCTAACCTCTCATTGGCTCAGCCCCTGGCCAACAGCAATTCCAGCCCATCACAGACCCCAGGGCGTTTTCAGAACTTCTGTAGCCTCCCTTGAATTTGAAGAAAAAGGATTGAGTTGTATATCATCAGTATACTGATGACACTGCCCCCCAAATCTCCAGATAACCTCCCTCAGCAGTTCCATGCAGCTGTTCAAAAGCATGCCAGATGTAGCTGGTGAGCTGTATTTAGTCTGATGGGCCACAAATTGTGCGTAGAATCTTAGGGAGTCCTGCCCTCTCTGTAGAACCGGCTCCTCTCTGAATTGTGGCAGTCAGCACTTGCTGCTTGTGCTGCAACTTGTACCGCCATTTTAATTTTTTTAAAACTGAGCTTTCCATTGACCTTGCAGCTGAGTTGTAATTTTATTGTACGTCTGTTTTCCTGTACACCAGCCTTGTTGTTGTCAATGAGATGGGGTAGAGAAATATTTTAATAAATAGAAATAGATATTAATAAACATGAAAGAGGTAGCCATAGAGCCTGGTAGTGCAAAACAGCGCCTAATTTATCCTCCCTGCCAGAGGCAAGATCTGCCATGCCCAAATTGCTCATGACAGATGTCTATCGGGCTGTTCACCATCCACCCTATTACATGCAATTAAACCCTTGCCTTAAAAAGAAAATCCAAAAGAGCAGCCAGGAATAATAATAACGAAGTTATAGGTGTGCCTGGAAAGCATTGCACATAAATCATCTTTGTAGAATCAGAATAATTAAAGGCTCATATTCCTCTCCAAAGGACTGCGAACTGGCTCCCCTCCATAGTCAACCAAATACTCCTCCCAAACTGAAGGCATCAGAGGTGATTTATGCCAGCCACTGTACACATAGAAGGTTCAGAATATAGGATATTTCACCACCCTTATCTCACCCTGCTTCCCACGAATTTTTTGAGGCTCCCGTTTTACAGATCGGAAGAACTGAGGCTAAGAATCAAGCCTCACAAGTTGCCCAAGGCTGATCCCCTCTGGAAATGATTCAACAGGTTCAAAATGTCCACCCTAAATTCTGCTAAGCCTTCCATCCACAGCCAGGGATCTATTTCAGAACCTGGAGACCCATGGCTCCACAAGGACTTGTGTGGTTGGCAAAGCCAGTCATCTCTGGAGGAGCATAGAATACTGACTTACACAGAGTTACACCAGGTAACTCAGTTTTGTCAACCCTGACTGGTAGCAGCTCTCCAGAGTTTCAGAATTTCCCAGCCCTGTCTGCAGACTGGAGCTCTGGTTTTTGGCATGCAAAGCAGATCAGTCAGCCAGTCAGTCGAATTTAGAAACCATCGGCCATCAGGAAAATACAAACAGCACAGAAATGCATTTTGCCACAGGAGGTCCCCAGCAAACAGGACCCACCCCCTCCATGTTGTACACTGAAATTCTTTCTGATCCATTGACTAAGGTGAACATGGAAGCTTGCTATGTAGTGTAGTTATCCCAATCCATCAACAAAGAGCAGGATTGTACAGGGAACAATATAGCACACAATGAACAATATTTCCCACCTCTTCCTAGCCACAGATACAGAAACGATGATTTGCAGGTGCTTTCCACCCAAATTATTTTTCGCTCCATAAGACGCACCTAGTTCTTAGAGGAGGAAAACAAGAAAAAAATTATTCTGAATGAAACAGTGGATGTATTATTTATGTGGTTCATGCTGTGGCCACAGACATGCTATGGTGAATTTGGGGTGACCCAATGCAAAAATCCTGAGGATCCATGTGCTTTTACCTCCCCCCTCCCAGGCAGCCTCCTTTATCTCTAGAGTCCCTTATGTCCCTCCTGATCCCTTGCCGATCAGCTGCTCAGCGGCTTTATTTCAATTTTTTAAAAAAATGATATTTATTGAGAATTTTAAAACTACAAAAAAGAACAAAGAAAAAAAGGAAAAACAAGGAAAAAACAGATAACAATTAAACAATACACATCAGAATCAAAAAACAAAAGCAAAACACATAATACATCAAAATCAAAAAAGAAGAATAAACAAAAGAAAATTTAAAAACAGATCCAGTATTCCCAAATCCTTAACTGTCTGTCAGGGAACTGCCATCGGAGCTAGAGGCGGAGGGAAGGCTCCAAAGGGATGCAGGAGAGGGTCCCAGTAGGGAGAGAGGCAGCCCATCTCCTGGGGAAGGAAATCAGCATAACACCAGTGGAGAAGGGGGGCAGATGGGGGAATCGGAGAGGAATCTCCAAGACTCTTCGCCGGAGACCAGCAGGGAGAGCACAGGTCCTCCGCTGCCCACACCCTCCCTGCGCAGAAGACTTCCGCGCAGGTAGAGTAGGAGTAGACTTGGCGTCAAACAACTTTTATGCTGGAAAAGGTTTAAGAAACGCCCACTGACGGATTCTGCCAGCGACTGAGACAGTCACGATGCTGGAGGCTGTTCAGTCAGAAAGGGTTAACCAGGTAACCTAGCCAGGAGTGGCGGCAATTTATGCACGAGCAACCCCTAAAACCATTACACTGTCATTACCTTATTTCATCGACCTCCTCACACCTCCCTTTTTTGTATTCTAGTTGTTAATTATCTCAGCAAATCCTTTCCATCTTTCATAATATTCTGTCATTAAATTACCTATATCTATTTTAACTTTATCTTACCATAAAAAACCCTAAAACTTAAAACTTAAATCTTATTTATACCAACTTCTCGTAACCGTAACATATTCTTACATAATTCTTTTTAACATTTCTGCTAAAGCCAAATAATTTCGTTCCAACATTCTTCTAATACTCATTAATTTTACAAAACTTTCCTAAATAATTTTTTAAAAACTTTCTTCCAATCTTCATCCAACGTCTCTTCCTCCTGGTCTCGGGTTTTGTCAGTCCTTTCTATCCCATCCATCTAGTTCATTAACCTGGTAGCCTTATGTCCGAGGCCCTTAAATCTCTTCCATGTCCCTTCCGCAGGTCTTCTTCATATTTATACCTGTACTTTATTTTGTCTTCTGCTCCATTCACTCGTGGAGACTCCAGCTTGACAATATTTTTGTCCCTTCTCGACAGATCAGCCCCTTTTCCATGGTCAACACTGAACTCCATGTGGTATTTAAAAGCATATTTCAAGGTCCCTCCAAAGTTAAGGGCCCCCACGACTCCAAACTCCTCCCGGCCCAAAGCCAGACTTGAAAGGTCAAAACATCCCTGCATAGGGGGGTCTATCCAGCCCCCCATCTCCAAGCCGAGCAAGACTCTATCTCTCCAAATCTGGCTTTTTCCAGGTTCATTCGTCAGATCGAATAATTCACGTTCCTGCTGGGCCACAGTTCCCTCCATCTCTGCCTCCCGAGGTCCAACAACAACCTCCTCCCTCATCTGATCTGTCAGAGCACACTCCTGGGTTAGTTCCTGAGTGGGTTCTATATAGATACCCACTGCCTGTCCAAAATTTCCGATCGCAACAGTCATCAAATCCGTCTTCTCATGTAACTGTTCCAATAAAGCACTTGTCTTGCAGAAAGCAAGCACCAGAGCCTCCGAGTACATTCTTATGCAAGGTCAGAGTCCGTTCCCACAATCTTGATCTATTGCAGCTGCGAAGCTTCCCAGTTCAGATTTAATAACAGTTTCACAAGCTCCCTCTAGGGGAACAAGCTTCTATTTGTATTCATCTCTTTTTTTTCCTCTTTTTTTTTTGAAAGCAGATCTAACAACAAAGTTTCCTTTTTCAGATATTTTGTCAATATTTTGTTCCTTTTAGATGCGAAGGGGAACAATGGAATCACTATGTTTCTCTTCTTTTAACTATCTGTCAAAAACGTTTTTCTATAGTCAATGAACTTCCCGAAGACGTCTGTCCTGACACCCCGCTCCCAGGTTCAAGACGGTGGAAAATTGCTTTTCTTTACCCTCTCTTTTGCAGGTTTAAACAGTCCAGAAAAAGTTCCCCCCTCTTCTCCTGCTTCCAAGGGGGGTTCAGTAATTTTAGATGATGAAATTTGATCTTTTACAGACGACTTTCTAAACTCTAGCTTGCCGTGTCTTTGCTTTAATCTATTTACAAAGCGGAAGGCGGACTTCCTGTTTAGACCTTCCCGCTTCAGTGCCAAATTAAAAGAAATTTCTTAATCCAATTTCCGTTCTACTCACGAACAATTATTTGAGATCCAATTGTCCACAGGAAAAAGTCAGTGCTCTCCGGCAACAGCAATGCGGCTTCACTCCGTGAAAGAAGCAGTCGATTCAAAGCACCGCGCCACTCACCCCACGTCGCTCCGGATCCCCGAAACTGGGTTCCCCGCGAGTAGGGGGGGTGCAAAGGTGCCAGCCGAATCCCACGTCCACAGGCTTCTCCCGCCTGTGGTTTTTGATGGGTCTCCGCCTCGCCGTGGCGGTTCAGACCCTTTTTCCCACGGAGCGGATTCCTCCCGATCGGAGGAAATCCGCCATTGCCAGAGGCGCCAACCCGGAAGTCTCAGCGGCTTTATTTCAACACCCCCTTCCCTCTTGTTTGCCTTAGTGTCTTTTCCTTAGCTGGAGCAGTTTTTTGCTGCTCCTAATTTCTCTCCTCATTGCTTTAATCTTCCTGCCTCCTCTCCTTGCAAGTTTGCTGTCTTTACCTCCCCCCTCCCAGGCAGCCTCCTTTATCGCTAGAGTCCCTTATCTCCCCTCCCGATTGCTTGCTGATCAGCTGATCAGCAGCTTTGTTTCAACACCCCCTTCCCTCTTTCTAAAAAAAAAAAAAAAAGGCACGATCTGCTTTTTGCCCCTGGGCAATTCGACTCCAGGGACCACGCATTCGCTCCATAAGATGCACAGACATTTCCCCTTACTTTTTAGGAGGGAAAAGGTGTGTCTTATGGAGCAAAAAATACGGTATGTTGTGGCCATCATTTGAAATCTCAACACTGTACTTGCCTTCAGATTTCCCAAAATAAGAACAGAAGAAGAGTTTTCTGGATCAGGACAGTGGCCTGTCAAGTCCACCATCTTATTTTCACAGTGAACAGTCAGGTGCCCATGGGAAGGCTGCAAGCAGGATGCGAGCACAAGAGCAACGCCCCACTCCTGTGGTTTCTGGCAACTGGCATTCAGAAGCGTTCAGAAACAGCTCAGGACTGCCATACCTCAAGGACCTCCTCTCAGTGGCATAGCAGGTGGGGCACAGGGGCGGTTGCCCTGGGTGCAAATTCGTTAGAGGTGCAAAATTCCAACCCCAATGTTGCCTCAGTACAGCTGCACGCTTCCATTGCTGGGCTCTGTTGAAAATGGCTTCTCCATGTGAACCAGGAAATGATATCTCCAGACAACGGAATGACTCTTCTTATCTCTTTGGCTGCGATCTCCTGGGTGACGTGGACGCCACTAGGCAATTGGACGTGCATGTGTATCCCATCCATTTCCCTCCTTCCCACGCCTCCTCTGTGTGGCCCTGGGCACTGGCAACCCACGCTATGCCACTGCCGCCTCTCCCCATATAAACCGACCCAGACTCTAGGATCATCCTCTGAGGCCCTTCTCTGTGTGCCACCACTATGGGAAACAGGATTCCAGGCTAGGCAAGGGCTTGGTGCGATGCAGCCAGGCTCTCTCTTTATGTTCCAGCTTGCTGGCAGAGTGACAAGAGCAGAGGGAAGATAGCAGAAGAAAGGAATGCAACAGAAGCACCTTGGTGTAGGAGCGTTGCCCAAGTGAAACAAACTTCTGTGACAGCTTCCCAGTCCGGTGCCAACCAACCCTCATCAGTCTGGATCAACATGCCTTGCAAGCATCTAGCTGTGACCAGCTTTTATATAAACAGAGTTTCCTTGCAGGGAAACAACTGCCAGGAATACCTCTCCCTGGGAGCCTTTGGCATTCAAACCTGGCATACGGATGGCATTGTTGAAAGAGCGCTCTGGGCAAAACAGAGAAGAACAACAACAGGGATGTCTTTTAGGAATGGCTGAGTGTTGTTTTGCGGCCTGTTTTAGGACTGTTTCTCACTCTCAAATTCCCCAGCAGTTTGAGAGTTCCAGCGGCATCTGAGTCGGGGCCCATTTCCTCATTTTCATGGGGAAAGTAATTTCGTTGTCCCCGAAGGGGAATCCTCCTTTGCACTTTGTTGGCATCTCTTTGTCTCAAGAGACACCCTTTAAGGGTGAAGTCCAACCACTGGAGTTACAGCGCCTGCTGTGGCTGTAGAGACCGATACAGAAGAGACATGTTTTGCTGCAGCTGGGGCAGATGAAGGGGTCTGGTTGTGCTGTTTCAGATGCACCAGGGCATTTCCTCTCTCTGCTCTCCTCCCAGTGGTCATTCCTCTTCTGGTCACTGCTGTGGATACATGACCTGACTGCCTGTCTCCAGGCACTGCCGTCATCCGCATGGGATTCCCACGCAGTGGAGTTGATGTTCCCAACCTTTCACATATCTCTCCCATCGTTTTTGAAGGGTGGGGTTTTAACACAAGCAGTGACAATTAGGGAAGCAAAGCTATCACAGCTCAGCACACAGTCTTTATGAGCATTTGTGGTGCATACCATTCTATGGCCCTATTTTTTGCTCTTGTCATTGATCTTTTAATTCTGACTAAAACATTGTTTTAAAAGCGAAATGTCCAAAACACCATAAGACGACTGCATTATTGTGGTATAGCATTATAAAAGTATTCACTACAATGCATTAACTTTCTAGTAGTAGTAGGGTGCTATAGCACTGTATTTCATTCTGAAAGCATTTTACTGATAATTCAAAGATCAGTTTAGAAAAATAAAAACAGGAGTCATAGGATGGTTATAATGGATGCATGTTGAACAGCAAATGCCCCTCCCCCCACACATGGCCAGTATGTCCCTTCCACTGGACTACAGTGGAATATCGTCAAAGAAAAAGCACAATATTTCCAATAGTGTACAAATCCAGTTGCAGTTCTACGTGTTAGCTGAAGAGCAATAACTGGGTTGAACTGGTTCCTGCCTAGCCAGAAGTAGCTTTAGAAGGAAAACGGTGTTGATTTGTTTTTTAGTTCTTCTTAACTTTATTTTTTTCAGTTTTTGAAAATACATAGAACAATCCCTATTAGCATACAGGTAAATCTCAAGTTTTTTAAATAGTTTAGAGTTGATTACATCCGTTTGGTGTCTTCTACTCTGTAAACCACAGAGCTTAGGGTTTGCCAATCGGAAGGTTGGCAGTTCGAATCCCTGTGATGGGGTGAGCTCCCGTTGCTCGGTCCCTGTTCCTGCCAACCTAGCAGTTCAAAAGCACGTCAAAGTGCAAGTAGACAAATAGGTACCGCTCCGGCGGGAAGGTAAACGGCATTTCCGTGCACTGCCCTGGTTCGCCAGAAGCGGCTTAGTCATGCTGGCCACATGACCCGGAAGCTGTACACCGGCTCCCTCGGCCATTAAAGCGAGATGAGCGCCACAACCCCAGAGTCAGTCACAACTGGACCTAATGGTCAGGGGTCCCTTTACCTTTACCTTCTACTCTTTGCTTTTACAGATTGCACCAGAGGGAGATGTTGGTTGTAGCTGGTGGCGAGAGGGTCACAGGATTCTTTCCATTGAATAAACATGTCCCATACAAGATGAGAAGTGATTTTTCATATCCAAAGTGCATACCTGCAAACAACGTCACAAGGAGAATTCTAAGAAGGAACAGGGAATCCCTTCCTGTCTTTGATTATCTGTGACGCGATCCACCAAGAACAATTTAGTTGGCTGTCACTTCCTTGCGCCCTGCATTGGGTCCATGGGATTAGCAACTGTGAAGCTGGAGGTGGGGTGAATGTGAATGGCTTCCTATCAGCAGCCCAGCATCAAGCAGTCCAGCCAGATGGAACTTTCAACAAGTTACAGCAATGTGTCATTTCTGAAGAAAAGCACTTTCCAACGTCACGCCCAAGTCACACACACACAGAGAGAGAGAGGAAGATCAACAGATTGGGATAAATTGTTGTTTTGAATTTCTGAGTCACTAATTAAAGACGTTCATTGATGCCTGGGAAATTTAATTTAATTTAATCTGTGAGGCATATGACATGACTTGCGCTGTGTTCGACCCACCCACTTGCTCCTCAGTTCCAGCGAAATTGCTAAACCACCGGCAACGAAAGGTTACAGGGAACTGAAATGTATCCGGTGGGAATATGAGCTGAAGCAGAAGTCATTGGAAATATGCCAATATTTACAGGGTTTTTATGCATTCGTCTATTAGCGAGGTGGAGTGGGGAGCCAGCCCAAGACTTTTGGGTACTTGAGATGGAGAATCCAAACAGCACCCATGAATTAGCATCTTGAGAGGGATCTGAACAGCTGACTAAGTCCCTTTTTGAACTCTGTGAGACTTAAAGGCATTTCATCTGGGCTGGATAATTCCCATTGTGGTTTCAGCAATGGGAAAACAGTGTTTCCTCACAACTGCCACACTACCATGGGAAAATATATCTTAATAACTGTGGTCTCCAGGGAGAAGTAGCAGGTGTACGTACACCTCAGTTTTTGCTTCTATAGGAAAACGGTTGCTATTTATTCCTATGTACCCATGGACTGACCAGCCTCGTAAATAGATGGCCTACTCACTAAAGATAGATCACAAAAGGGAAGAAGGTCCTCTTTCTTCTTTTGAGGGCAGAGCTAGGGTCTCTCCCAACTTTATAATTCTACGATTCTATGAAATGTCTTTGGTTGTCTGTGGAATGTGCAGATAGTGTCTCCCTGTTGTTGCTCACCATGAATGCAGTTCCATGGAACAAGGGCAGCCATGCTGAAAGCTCTTCTCCAAGTTACTGTTGAGCGGCCTTCTGATATCTTTTGACCTTCAAGAAGGAGCTCTCCGGAAGACAGCATCTCTCAAATCATTCTCAGAAGTAAAGTCCTCCTGGAATTCAAATGGCTGGAGGAATTTAGACCTGGTCCTAAGGAAACATTTCCCTTGCTGGATCCTGGCTGGTGGACAGGCTTGTTGCCAGTGCAGCTAAGCTGGCTCAGAAACTAGGACATTTTCACCAAAAAAAGGAGAGGAGCACAGCATGGGTGATGTTAGGAGCTTTGACCTGATTAGAGAAGTGCCCCAGTAGGGTACCAAGGAGAGAGGAAGAAAGATGAAGCCATAACCTTTTCAGGAAGGTAAGGTGGGATATTGATGCAATAAATAAATACTTGAGCTAAATAGTGATCATCAGAAACAACCTTTTCTTGCAGCAGAAAAGGAGGCATATTTGGAAGCTCATCAAGAAAACCCCAAGGTAGGAAATGTGGGGAGTATTCCAATGGCAGCTGACTAAAAAGGTCCATGGAAAGAATTTTTTTATTTGAGAGATAATAAATAATGGGTTTTCTATTGCGCTGCAAGCTATGGGGGAAAGGTGCCAAATTGGCTGACGAGCAAAGGCATCCGTACACTGTGGGGAACACCTTGCCCTAACATCTGCTATTCCGTTGCCTCCTGACAACATTGAAAGTTGAAGACTTTTCTATGCACAAAGATGGAAAGACGTATCATTAGCAGCAATGGAGGAAGGGCTGTTAAAGTGACTGAATCATAGAATCATAGAATCATAGAGTTGGAAGAGACCACAAGGGCCATCGAGTCCAACCCCCTGCCAAGCAGGAAACACCATCAGAGCACTCCTGACATATGGTTGTCAAGCCTCTGCTTAAAGAAGAGATGTTGAAGCTGACAACTTTAATCAGAGAAAAGCCATTGTCAACATTTTCTAAAGACTGGAAACTTCTTATGGACTTTTTGCGTGAAAAAGAAAATGAACGCATGATGTTTGGGTTTGAGGATTGGAGATAATGTTGGTTTATAGAAAGCGGTTTCACGGGGTGTTATTTTGGAGTGGATGTGTTGACTAATTTCTATATATACAGTAGCTGACAGATAAAGAATTAAAAGCTCTCTTTTTCTGTTCTTTTTCCTTCCTATTTTTTTCCTTTGTCCTTTATCTTCTCTCTCTCTCTTTCTCTCTCTCTGCTTGCTTTGTGTTCTTATGTAGATTAGCCTTTTAGTTTTGATAAAAAGAAATTTGACAGTAATCTTTGTATTCCTAATAAATAAATAAAAAATTTAAATTGTCCAGTAGCACCTTAGAGACCAACTAGGTTTGTTCTGGGTATAAGCTTTTGTGTGCATGCACACTTCTTCAGATACAGTTGTACCTCGGGTTAAGAATTTAATTTGTTCCAGAGGTCCATTCTTAACCTGAAACTGTTCTTAACCTGAGGTACCACTTTAACTAATGGGGCCTCCTGCTGCTGCTGTGCCGCCACTGCACAATTTCTGTTCTCATCCTGAAGCAAAGTTCTTAGCCCAAAGTAATATTTCTGGGTTAGCGGAGTCTGTAACCTGAGGCGTATGTAACCTGAAGCGTATGTAACCCGAGGTACCACTGTACTCTGAAATATTGGATTTTTGTCTCATTACACATGCTAAAGCTAATTTTGGTCCTCTGCATACCATCCCTTGCTTTTTCCTGCAGGACTGACTGCAGTCATTAACAGTCACCAACAGTTTACTGTTCCCATTGAGTCGATCACCCATCTCCTACTATCCTTCTGAGAAATACCCCACCCTCCCACTATATATTAGGGTCTGGTGACTTCTGTTTCAGAGTATCTGAAGAAGTGTGCATGCACACAAAAGCTTATACCCAGAACAAACTTAGTTGGTCTCTAAGTTGCTACTGGACAATTTTTTAATTTTTTAATTTAATTTGACTGTGTCAGACCAACACGGCTACCTACCTGAATCTTTGTATTCCTGTAGTTGAAAATCCTCTATAACCAGGCCTTTGGTCTTTAACTATCTGTGACCTTTTAGATGTGGAATGTTTTTTAATGTATTTCTCATTCCTCTTGTACCTATGTGAAGTTTATTGTCTGTTTGTTTGTTTGTTTGTTTGTTTGGTTGGTTGGTTGGTTGGTTGGCTGTAAGCCGCTTTTGGTTGCCCTGGGCAAGATTAAGCGACTAACAAATTTAAGTAGCAACTCTACCCTTCCCTTCCAACTCTACCATTCTACTCTATGGATCCTCAGCTTGGATCGTGGTTGTCAAGCAAGTGACATTCCAGGTGTGCAAGTTCTCCCAAAGGCCACTGACAGGTGTCTGGCTCTCAGTCCCATCCAGGCTGCAAAGAAAGCAGGTCAGTGCCTGCATGAGTGCCATTGGTTCATTATCTCTTCCGTATGCATAGCTGCAGGTCACCACATACTCAGGTCATCTTGACAGTGTTGGGAAACACAGCTAAGCGCTGTCTCAGAGTGCCATGTTGGCCTGGGTGGGTGGACCGCATGAAAAAGGTTGCTGACCCCTGGCTTAGGGCCTCATCCAACCTCAATCTGGCCCTGCTCAGGACCCATGCACAGAATGTGCAACGGCATTTGCCGTGCCCCACCAAAGGCTGACACAATGAATTGCCACTTGCAGAAGGACTTCTCCATCCCGAACAGTTAGGCACCACCCACCGATAGAGGGCTTTGGTGCCCCAGTCAGTCACCCACCAGTCTTCTCCCATCCCTTCCCAGTGTGGAAGAAGCACCTTCCATGAGCACCTAACAGGAGCGGGTCTCCTCATTCTTCCAATCTTAAATCCAGTTCTCCACATTTCCGCAACGATTTCGTGAATTCCCGTAAACACTGACTAGCATTTTAGTGTGAATTTTTCCCAACAGGCACATTTTTACACAGTTTAAAGTAATGTGTGCCCTTTGCAAGCTGTTTCCTCCAATATGATGAATTTTTGTGTGAGATTTTCACTGATACGCGCAGACTTCCCTCTAGTATGTGCATTTCAGCACACATCACTGTTTCGAAGGAGGACTGTGATTTGGTTTGCAAATGGTTTCAGAAAGTGTGAATTAGGTAGGTTTGCCTTTGAACTGAATAGAATTTCTCCCCCACTCCTAACACACACACACACCTTTCTCAAAATTAGAGATATTTTTTTCTCCTCCAAGCATCTGTGCAGGACCCAACTAGCACGTCTGGAGGGCAGAACCACAATGACTCAAGCACCTCTATGAGTTATTTATGAGTTTCTCCATGTATTCAACTGGATGAAACTGGCTTCCTCCTTCCGTCCCCTCACCCTTTCCCTTCAGACTCCTCTGCTTTCAGCTCATCTGCCTTCGGTTTTTGGAGGGGGAGTTGGTCCTCCCTGAGTCTTGAAAGCATACATCCTGCCTAGTGGAACTGGTTACCTCAGTCTGCCAACACACACCCTGACTCCTGTGCGTGTGTGTGTGGCACAATCTTTTTGCCAGCTCAGCCTGTTAGAGGCGGCACAATGAAGCAATTGTCTCAAGGCGGATTGAACCAGAAGAAACAGGACTGAACCAGAAAAAGCACAACCCGGAGTTGGCAAAGGCAGGCTCGTTGTGTGCCAAACCTGGGATGTTTTAACATCTGCACTCGCTGCTCCTGCTGCAAACAGGAGGAAGTTCCTGGGGCATCCTTTGACAGAGTCACATCCCTTGAAAGCAGAGCATCTCGGAGTTTTGTGGCACGCTCTTCTTGCAGAATCTGTCTCCATGCAGGCTGTGGAGAGAGATGGGGCAACCAGACTGAAGCAGCATCCGTTCCGAAACTGAGCAAAGCGTTGGCAAGAGAGAACATTCAGATGATTTATTACTGTACAATTGCATCTTACATGGGGGTTCAGTTCCAAGGGTACTGTGTATACACGGAAATCACATAGACCACAGCTGAGGGTGGACCATCTGAATTGGTCCCACACTCTTGCAGAGGGGAATCGCTGCCGTGAGTCCAGGCTCCACCAGTTTGGCCTAGGAGGAAAGACCAAGTCAACGCTATGTCCTCTTCTCTGCATAAGTCAGATGATAATGACAGACAATCCCATTGTCACCATAGAGGCAGTGATATCCTCATCTGGTTCAGCAGCTTCTGCTGCTTCGTTCTTCTTTGGTGATCCCTCGTAGCCGAGTAAGATTGTCTTCCATAAACACGGTTTTTAAAAGTGAGTCCGTAAGTGACTGTGGAGGCCAATTCTGAATCCGCACGTCCTTCCACAGTGGGGACATAGGTTTCTGAGTGGGAGTTGATCATGGTGAGAGTTTGCTAAGCATGCCTTCCTCTTAGCGCAGTTCTCCCTTTTGTCCTGAGTTCAAGCGTCTTCAAAACCCATGACACCTTTGGTAAAGGCTGTTCTCCAATTGGAGGACTCGCAGACCAGAGTTTTCTAGTTGTTGGTGTACCTCAGTGTGACTGCTGAAGTCACCCAGGATTATCATCCAGGATTCCTTCAACACAAATATAGGATGGGGAACACCTTGACAGTAGTCCATGTGAAAAGGATTTAGGGGTCTTAATAGACCACAAGCTTAACATGAATCAACAGGATGATGCAGCAACAAAAAAAAGCTAATGCAATTCTAGGATACGTCAACAGAGGTATAGCATCCAGGTTAAGGGAAGTAATAGTCCCGCTCTATTCTGCCTTGGTCAGACCAAACCTGGAGTCCTGTGTTCAGTTCTGAGCATCCCATTTTAAGGATGATATTGACAAGCTGGATGTATGCAGAGGAGGGTGACCAAGAGGTTCAAGGGTCTAGAAACCAAGACTTAGGAAGAACAGTTGAAGGAGCTGCAGGAGGAGCGGAGGCTGAGAGTTGACATGATGACCACCTTCAAATATCTCAAGGGCTGTCACATGGAAGATGGCGCAAGCTTATTTTCTGCTGCTCCAAAGGGGAAGACCCAAACCAATGAATTCAAAAAACATGAAAGGAGATTCTGACTTAACATTAGGAAGAACTGGTAGCAGGTGTGCAGGTGCGCAGGTGTGCAGGTGAAGGCGGCGGTGGCAGAGGAGGAGGAAGAGGAGAAAGTAGAGCCTCTAGCCATGCCTTAAGTAGGAGACTCCCTTCTTTGAATTGCCCTGCTCTTCCATCCCTTCAAGGGCCTAGATCCATCCTGGCTTGCTAGTTTTCACAGCCATGGCAATGAAAGAGAAGAAGCCAGATTCAGAATCAGCCAAAACACCATCGACACCCTCCTCTTCAACCAATCAGAGCAAGCCTGTCTCTGTAAAACCAAACTATGCCCTGAAGTTCATACTGGCAGGACACACAAAAGCGGTCTCATCAGTAAAATTCAGTCCAATGGGGAGTGGCGGGCCAGTTCCCCAGCTGAGAAGCTTATAAAAATCTGGGGCACCTATGACGGCAAATTTGAGAAGACCATATCTGGCCACAAGCTGGGAATCTCTGATGTCACTTGGTCATCTGATTCAAACCTTCTTGAATCTGCCTCAGATGACAAAACTCTCAAAATTTGGGATGTGAGCTCAGGGAAATGCTTGAAAACCCTGAAGGGGCACAGCAACTGCGTCTTCTGCTGCAAGTCCAACCCACAATCCAACCTCATTGTCTCAGGATCGTTTGATGCAAGTGTGAGGATCTTCTTCTTCTTTGGCGATCCCTCGTAGCTGAGTAAGATTGTCTTCCATAAACACGTTTTTAACAATGAGTCCGTAAGTGACTGTGGAGGCCAATTCTGGATCCACACGTCCTTCCACAGTGGGGACATTGGTTTCCGGGTGGGAGTTGATCACGGTGTGGATTTGCCAAGCGTGCCTTCCTCCTAGCACGTTTCTCCCTTGCATCCTGAGTTCGAGTGTCTTCAAAGCCCAGGACACCTTTGGTAAAGGCTGTTCTCCAACTGGAGCGCTCGCAGGCCAGTGTTTCCTGGTTGTCAGTATTTATACTACTTTTTTTAGATTTGCCTTGAGACAGTCTTTAAACCTTTTTTGTTGACCACCAGCATTACTCTTTCCATTTTTAAGATCGGAATAGAGTAGTTGCTTTGGAAGACGATCATCAGGCATCCGCACAACATGACCAGTCCAACGAAGCTGATGTTGAAGAATAATTGCACGGGACGTCAAAACCAGGAAATTCCAAAAAACCCTGCCAGCCCATTGTGACCCGGTTTTAGCGGTGCAGTTAAACTGTGATGGCTCCCTGATAGTGTCCAGCAGCTCTGGTGGCCTCTGCCAAATCTGGGATACAGCATCGGGACAGTGTTTGAAAACACTGATCGATGATGACAACCCCTCTGTGTCTTTTGTGAAGTCCTCTCCCAGTGGCAACATTGGACAGCACTCTTAAGCTTTGGGACTACAACAAAGGAAAGTGCCTAAAGGCCACAAGAACAAGAAGTACTGCATCTTTGCCAGCTTTTCCATTACTGGTAGAAAGTGGATCGCGTCTGGTTCAGAGGACAACCTGGTCTACATTTGGAACCTCCAAACTGTACAAGAGACCGTACAGAAGCTGCCGGGGCATACAGATGTTGTGATCTCTACAGCTTGCCATCCAACGGAGAACATCATTGCCTCAGCAGCTCTAGAAAACGACAAAACAATTAAACTTTGGAAGAATGACTGCTAAAATGCTTTCAGCATCACTTCAGAGACTGCTGGGGGTGTCTGGAAAACATGGGGGCATTTTGTGTTTGTGTTTTTTGAAGACCCATTTGCCAGGAAGCAAAGCAACCTTTGAGAAGATGATGTCTCCTAGTCTTGGTCAAAAAAAGTCTCTCTTTGGCTAGTCTCCAAACTGGGTAAATATAGTTCTTTTTTGGGGGGGGGGGAATAATAAAAAGGTTCTGTTTTCTTTGATGATTTGGTGGCTTTTCCTACTGGGAAGCCATCTCTCCTTTGAGAATAAGATGTCATCCTTATTGCTTGGAGGGAACTCTGTCTGCTAACAGCAACCACCGCCAAGTCATAAACTTAGAAAGAATCTGGATATGTTAATATTTTAAAAGAAAAAGAAAAAAGATCCAGGCAAGTAGGCCCTAGTTCATAAAACTTTAAATAGAAGAGCCATGGTGCCTAATTATTAAAGGCAATTTTTTTAACGTGACCAAACAAGTGTTCTTTTGCCTTGCGCCTCTTCTCATTTCCCACCCACCCAAGTTTCCAGAACCTGTGATTAAATCACCCTTTCTTTGTCCTTCTGTTCATCACGCTCTCCAATAGATGTTATTTGACAGTAAAAACCTATTCAAGCTTTCCACCCCACCCCAAATTACCAGTTCACCAGTGTCCTCCAAAGTCCTTGCTTGTGGCTTTTTGTTTGTTTTTACTTAAAAAATATATATTCTCCAAATTTCACAAACTTTCTACAGTTATTTCAGTGTGAAAAAACAAAACAAAACACTTTTTTATCTTGGAAGCCTCGTATGAGCTTGTATTTGCTAATGGTATGGCTTTATTCTCTCTCCCCCCCCCCCCACTTCCACATTGGTATATTCCTTTTCTACCCTTTCTTCCCTCTCCTCTGCTCTTATCAATATTTTACCATATGGTTACCATATGCACAATAAAAGGTGGGGGTTTTTTTGGGGGGGGGACATTAGGAAGAACTTTCTGGTGGTAAGAGCAGTGGCGGAGCTCCATGCTCCAGCACCTGGAGTGGCGAACGTGCGGGGGCGTGGCATGCATCCCAGGGGGCGTGTTTCACAACCCGCGGGGGTGTGGCACGCAGCGCGGGACATGTGTGGCACGTGGCGTGCATCCCGGGGTGCACGGCGAGCCGCGCACGTCCCGAGGGGGCAGCCTCAATGTCATCCCCCCGGGATGGCACCTGGGGGGGCACTCCCCCTGCCCCCACTTTCGTCCGCCAGTGGGTAAGAGCTGTTTGACAGTGGAATGGACTCCAGTGTGGTGTAGTGGTTAAGAGCGGTAGACTCGTAATCTGGTGAACCGGGTTCGCTTCCCCGCTCCTCCACATGCAGCTGCTGGGTGACCTTGGGCTACTCACACTTCTCTGAAGTCTCTCAGCCCCACTCACCTCACAGAGTGTTTGTTGTGGGGGAGGAAGGGAAAGGAGAATGTTAGTCGCTTTGAGACTCCTTCGGGTAGTGATAAAGTAGGATATCAAATCCAAACTACTCCTCCTCCTCCTCCTCCTCCTCCTCCTCCTCCTCCTCCTCCTCCTCCTCCTCTTCTTCTTCTTCTTCTTCTTCTTCTTCTTCTTCTTCTTCCAGAAGGTGGTGGACTGTTACCCAGGGCTTCTAAACAGGAGCTGGGTAGCTACCTGTCAGGGATTCTTTACCTGTGGTTCCTGCACTGCAGGGCATTTTTAGGGCAGCGATACGTCTGGAATTTCCCAGACACAGCCAAAATACTTCAGTTGAAAGCAGTGTCCGGGTGGAAATCACTAAGAATGGCAACAGACGTACGGCAACCTGTGTCGACAGTATACTTTAGGGGAAAGAAGCTCAACAACTTTTGTGTTCGGATTTTCACTTTTTGAAATATGGCAACCCTAGACTACATGAGCCTTTGGGGGGGGGGGCTTCTAAGCTGCAGTTCTGTGACTCTATGAGCACCTTCCTCAGCCAGCTCAGTTCAGGAGGCTGTTGGGCAGCTGGGTGGACAAGACATTAGCAGCACCTCTGATCTTTCTGTAAAATCAGCATCAAATGAAGGCGCTCTAGCCCTCTTCCAAGACTCAGAGGTTTCCTGGTGAGTGAAAACGAGCTCTGGTGAAACATAGCAAAGGTCAGATTACTCTGATTCGGCAGGATAAAGTGAGGTGGGGGGGCTTGCATCATTTAGTCACTTGATGAGTGTGTGGAGGAAACCATTTGTGCATCACACGCATTACCCATCGTGGCAGAAAGGTATGAGCAGAGAGCATGACTCTTTGAACTTCTTCAAAGGAGTTCCTGGAAGTGAGCGTGTCACAGCGATTTTGGAACCGGGAATTGGTCAACGAGGTGAGTTCCAGCGGCCCTCACCCCCAGGCCTTTGATCCCATGAATGCAATAGTTTTTAATCCCTCAAAGGAGGGAAAGTTGGGTGTAGGCTGCGATGGAAATCCGTCTGAGTGACAGGAAGGGAGGATTCTCAAAACCAAGATATTATGCAATGAAGTCTTGTAACGTGGAACCTTAGAAGATAAGAGACAGACGGGATTGCAACCTGCCCCAAATCCTTGAGAAAGAGTGGGAAATGCCCAATAAATTGCATCTTATGGTTGTTTCCTAAAACTGTTTCTCTTCTATCAACACCGCCCATCCATTCTCACTCTCTCTGCCTTCCCAGAACCTCTTCTCTTTGTTAGCCTTGCCTTTGGAAAGGCAATAAACCTTGTCAAGGAAATGAACAACTATCTGACTTTTAGAAGACATCTGAAGGCAGCCCTGTTTGGGGAGGTTTTTAATGTTTGATGTTTTATCGTGTTTTAATATTCTGTTGGGAGCTGCCCAGAGTGGCTGTGGAAACCCAGCTAGATGGGCGGGGTAGAAATAATAAATTAGTAGTAGTAGTAGTAGTAGTAGTAGTAGTAGTATTTGCCTTCTCCAGCCAAGTACAGTGGTACCACAGGTTAAGAACTTAATTCGTTCCGGAGGTCCATTCTTAACCTGAAACTGTTCTTAACCTGAAGCACCACTTTAGCTAATGGGGCCTCTTGCTGCTGCCACACTGCCGGAGCACGATTTCTGTTCTTATCCTGAAGCAAAGTTCTTAACCTGAAGCGCTATTTCTGGGTTAGCTGAGTCTGTAACCTGAAGCGTATGTAACCTGAAGCGTATGTAACCCGAGGTACCACTGTAATGAGTCAAAAGTGAAAACCACATTAGTGAAAACCACTTACAAAGAGGCATCATGTTGTGGGGATTGCTTTGCCGAAATGGAAATATTAGGAGAACTTCCCCCTAAAACGCTGATGGTTTTTTCGAAATAAATAAAAATATAATTGAAACTGATATGGAAATGTAGAGAACTAAACCTTAGATTATCAGGGGTTGGGGTGGGAGAAAGAAATGAAGAGAAACATCCCTGTGTTGATATGTGAATGTAATTCAGCTCTTGAACTGGTTGAAAGGTTATGTAGTCTCATCTACCTCCTCAGTTTCCGCCCCCCGAGACTTGTTCTTTTAAATTTATTTATTCATTCAAAAAAATATATATCTTCTTTTTTGGCGATCACTTGTAGCTGAGTAAGATTGTCTTCCATAAACACGGTTTTAACAATGAGTCCATAAGTGACTGTGGAGGCCAATTCTGGATCCACACGTCCTTCCACAGTGGGGACATTGGTTTCTGGGCAGGATTTGATCACGGTGTGGATTTGCCAAGCATGCCTTCCTCTTAGCATGTTTCTCCCTTGCATCCTGAGTTCAAGTGTCCTCAAAGTCCATGACACCTTCGGTAAAGGCTGTTCTCCAACTGGAGCGCTCGCAGGCCAGTGTTTCCAAGTTGTCGGTGTTTATACTACATTTTTTAAGATTTGCCTTGAGACAGTCTTTAAACCTCTTTTGTTGACCATTACGCTTTCCATTTTTCAGTTCGGAATAGAGTAGTTGCTTTGGAAGATGATCATCAGGCATCCTCACAATATGACCAGTCCAACGAAGTTGATGTTGAAGAATCATTGCTTCAACACTGGTGATCTTTGCTTCTTCTAGTACACTGATATTAGTTCGCCTGTCTTTCCAAGTGATGTGTAAAATTTTTTGGAGATACTGTTGATGGAATCTTTTGAGGAGTTGGAGATGGCGTTTATAAGTGGTCCATGTTTCACAAGCATATAGTAAGGTTGGTAGTACAATAGCTTTGTAAACGAGCATTTTGGTTTTCCTGTGAATGTCCTGGTCCTTAAACACTTGGTGCTTCAATCGGGAGAAAGTCGCACTCGCAGAGCTCAGGCGATGCTGGATTTCGGCATCATTGTTGGCCATTGTGGAAAGATAACTGCCTAGGTAGGAGAAGTGATCAACATTTTCCAACGTTACACCATTGAGTTGGATTTGTGGCGCTGCAGAGGGGTTATTTTGTACTTGTTGGTGCAGCACTTTGGTTTTTTTGGATGTTAAGTGATAGGCCAAGCTTTTTGTAAGCTTCTGCAAAGATATTTAGGGTGGTTTGGAGGTCATCCTCTGAGCGTGCGCACACTATGTTGTCATCAGCATACTGAAGCGCTACATTACTTCCGAGTTTCGCTGCTCATGCATGTGCAGACAGTCAAAATGACTTCACGCTCATGCGCGGAAGCGGTGACCCGTGACCCACGCATGCACAGATGCACAGTCGCTTCTTACGTTCTGTTCAGGATGCGAACGGGGCTCCGGAACGGATCCCGTCCGCATCCCGAGGTACCACTGTACTGAGGACTCACCAGCAAAGAGATGCTGAGACCTTAGCGCTTCTGCTAAACATCCTCTTTGACCAAAACAATTTGGCTCAGCTTTTTTGCTCTCCAGCAAAAGATCAAGGTCATTGACCTGCAGTCATTCTCAATTCCGGTCGTGAAAGATACTGAGGATGAGAATGTGAAAGAGCCTTGCAGCTCCTGATCCCCGGAAATGGGGTTGTTGTGTGAGTCACGGATCTTCCCAGAAAAAAAAGTGTGTCAACAAAAGGAAAAGGGTTGTAAAGGGCTCAAGAAAGGACAGCAAGGAGGACTCTGGATGAGGAAATCTGAAATTGCATCAGTTGCGGCTTCAGCATTGTGAGTGAGGGATTAAAGAAGCAGAGATGGCTTGAGTCATGGGACACACCGGTTATGAGTTACCTTGGGACAGAGCTAGGTGCACGCAGTTCCCTCTGAAACCAAGGGAGGTTAAGATAGACTATGTGACTTACCAGTAACTTCCATTGTTCCAGTTTAATGGGAACTAAGTGCATAAGAATGGAAGAGGGGCCTGCTGGATCAGGCCAATGCCCCATCTAGCTCAGCATTCTGGTCTCACAGTGGCCCACCAAAAGCCTCTTCTGGGAAACCCAGAAGGCTAAGGAGAAAATCCTATGGAAATCCGGAATGGAGTCCCTAAGATGGTTGGATGGTGCCTTGTACACCTCCTTCCAGCAACTCCTGCAGCCCAGCTGGTGCAGAATGTATTGCTTGGCTTTCCTTTGGACCACATCAGCATGGCCAAGAGGGGGGGGTCTTGTGGTCTGTGCATCCCAGGACTTCCATATTCAGTGTCCAGGCTTGTGACCCAGAGAGGCATCTCGGTGCTACTAACGCAGCAAAAACAACATGGGAGGCAGGAGCTACAAGTTACCGGTTTCTGCCGCCACAACAGGCGCTGCGATTCTCCAGTGATTCGACCTCACCCCCAGAGGTGAACTCCATTGTGTCTTTTTTTGTATATTATTTTTATTATGTTTGTTTTACAATTTAAAATTCTAATTTTACATCCTCAAGATCTCAATGACTTCCCTTCTTTTCTTTCCATGGTTCATTTATTTTACAAAAACTATACCATTCAGTATTCCATTATTGCTTCCATCAAAACTTGTTCACACTGTTGAATTTATCTTAATGCTGCCAGCGTTTTCAGCTGAAAAGCAAATTCTATTGTGTCTTGAGACAGACGGATGCCAACAATACCGACCTTCATCTGAGGATCATGGGGCAGTTTACAATATAAAAACACAGAAATATATATTGAGGATGCCTTGCTATCTTCTAGCTTGCTCTCTCTTGGCTTTGAAATGCCTTAATAGCGCCAACTGCACTGCCAGTTCCTTGCTTTTGCTATAGGATTTTGATGAGCTTCCCAACAGGGAGGCCCCTTGCAACCTTGACCTGGTTTTGCGTCTGTAATTTTTGCTTTATTAGCTTCCACAGAGGCGCTTAATCATCAAAGCACAGAGTGAGGAGTCAGGAAGACAAGAGCACAGACATGGGGCAAGTTCTGTTTAGGTAGTAAAACTGTACCACTTTGGGCTGCATAACCAAGCCTTATGAGGAACAGTTGAGAGAGTTGGGTAATTTCAGCCTAGAGAGGAGAAAATGGAGCGGTGATATTTAATTTAATAATAATGTTATTAATATTGATATGATTGGCATCTTCAACTGTCCCATAGGCTGTCATATGGAAGAAAGAACAAGCTTGTTTTCTCCTCCAGAGTGTAAGACCCAAAACAGTGGATTCAAATGACCAGGAAGGAGATTCCAACTCAACATTAGGAAGAACTTTCTGATGTCAAGAGCTGTTTAACAGTGGAATGGCTGACTTTGGAAAATGGCAGACTCTCATTCATTGGGGGTTTTAAAACCAAGGTTGGATGGCCATCTGTCAGGGATGCTTCAGCTGTTGATTGCAGGGAGTTGGACTAAATGAAGGCCCCTTTCAAGTCTACAGTTCTAGAATAGTATAAGAAGAAGTTTCCAGCTGCTGGATCAAGCCAATGGTCACCTAGTCCAGCATCTCATTGTGAGTCAAGGACCCGCCACCCGCACAGGAGTATAATAAGACACAAAGACACATTATTTTAGGTTAATGGGCAAAATTAGGCCATAACTTTTATTGGTTACAGCATGTGAGTAGTATTGGCTTAGGCATTGGATGAAACAGCAATACAAGACTCCACAGGAGTCATATCAGGGTTAACAACCAATGGGAGGAGCTTGTTGATGCAAATACAACTGGAAGCTTCCCCATGATGTCACTGGGGGTTGTGCCATGGCCCAAGCCACCAGCAGGGCATCGGACAGGATCCATGACCACCGGATTCCTTTAACGGAATACCCAAAAGAGGAGAGGTAGATGATGGCCCATACCCAATCCTCCAACACAGCACACATATTCCAATGCCTAACCACCGATACCAGAAAGTTGTGACAAATTGCTATGAGGTAGGCGAAAAAACCAAGAGGCTGGTGCCAATTTGCCAAATGGATAAAAAAGTCCTACCAGGCCCCTTGGGCAACCAAGGTAACCAACCAAAGTCCATAGCAAGGTCAATACGCAAAAGAAGTTGACCTAAGAGGGAGGGAGGGAGGGAGGGAGATCCGAAGAAAGCAGACTGGGAGCTGAGCGCTGTTTAAATGCATTTAGCCCCGCCCACCAGCCAGCTCTATTGGCCGGCTGGAAGGCTTGACCACGGCAGCTGAAGCAATCAGGGGCAGGGAGCCGTACACGCCCCCCTGCCCCCCCCCGTTGGAAGCTTCTCCCGCTCACAACCCCTCCCCTCTGGGAGGAGGAGAGGCCTTCTCAGCCAGATGCCTATGGAAAGCCTGGAAGCAGGACTTTGTGCAAAAGCCCTCTTCCCTCTTGTGGCTTCCAGCAAATGGCATTCAATAGCATTGCTGCTTCAGGCAGTGGTTGTAGAACACATCTGTTCTACAACTGATAGCTGGATTGGCTGTCTCTCTTCTACACAGCAATTAAACGGTCAGGAGCCCTGAGCTCTTTTGCATTTTGCCAGCCAGGGCTGAATTTTCCTCCACACACAATGTTCCCCCCACCCGGAAAACGAGCTAGTCCAAGAAAAAGCTTTAATAATAATAATAATAATAATAATAATAATAGTAGTAGTAGTAGTAATTGGTCTTCTTTGTCCAGAGAGTATTTTTGGACAGCAGAGGCATTTCCCAGGCAATTACCCAAGTACTCCTCGACAGATGATGAAATGCCCAAATCTGAGAGTGGATGTGCTGCTCAGCATGCAAGCTTAGCACACCATGGGAAATACTGTGTTCAGCAATAGTCAATGACTCCTCCATTCCCAGGGGTCATCAAACGGACAAAAGCATGGGTGTGTAACATTAGCCAGGTCGTCTCTTGTCTATTGCAAAGCTGCCTGGGGAGGAAGCGATTTGCAAAAGAGAAACTGGTATGGGAGGGATAGGAGGGCTTAGCCCTTCAGCTACCAGTTACTTTTTCTGCGAGGTATCCTCCCCACAGCTACTTGCGAGTATTATTCCCAGTGCTTTCTCCCCAAGAAAAATAGGTGCCAGAACTCACCATGAAGTTGTTAGGGCAAGTCGCCGGGCGACTGGGGCAGCCCTGAACAGATGCTGATTCGACCACAACCAAGTTGGCCGCTCCCGGAGGTGCTGAAAGCTACAGCAAGCTGTCTCCCTAGCTGGTTTGGGGGTCGCCCCTGGTTCTGGTGCAGGTCAAATATAGGTGCCCCCACCTCCATCATTAGGGACGCAGGTGGCGCTGTGGGTTAAACCACAGAGCCTAGGACTTGCCGATCAGAAGGTCGGCGGATCAAATCCCCACAATGACAGGGTGAGCTCCTGTTGCTCAGTCCCTGCTTCTGCCAACCTAGCAGTTCAAAAGCACATCAAAGTGCAAGTAGATAAATAGGTATCGCTCCGGCGGGAAGGTAAACGGTGTTTCCGTGCGCTGCTCTGTTTCACCAGAAGCAGCTTAGTCATGCTGGCCACATGACCCGGAAGCTGTACGCCGGCTCCCTCGGCCAATAAAGCGAGATGAGCGCCGCAACCCCAGAGTCGACCACGACTGGACCTAATGGTCAGGGGCCGCCTTTACCTTTACCTTTACCTCCATCATTGTCTTAGATTAAGGCGGATGGTTAGGGCAGCTTGGAAGGGCCCTCGTGCCAACATGTGTGCGTACAATGGCTGGCAAGCTTAAAGCCCAAGAGACAGATTGAAGGAAAGGAAGTACAAATTGGCCTTGCCCTGTCGCTTGACCAATTGTGCCTATGAATGATGAGGAGTCATAGCTCACAAAAAAAGTGTAGACTGGCAAGCTTCTGTTTTGCCTTGCAATGTTCATTTTGGGCTTCTCAGAAGCATATAAAGGCCTTGTAAATCCCCAGCATCTCCAGTCAGGGCTGCAAAAAACCTCTTCCCTACACCCAGTTGGTGTAGGCCAGCCACTCCCAATTTGGTGCCCTGCTAATGTTTTTGAGCTACAACTCCCAGTCAGCCCAAGCCAACATGACCATGCTCCCATCGGATTTGGTATCATATGGCTTTGCTGGGTGCTTGGAGTTGTAGTCTAGAGAGAGCATCTGGCTGGCAAAGGGTGGTGTATGCAATACTTCCTGTTGTCCCATTGCTTCCCACCGGGGGAAATTGTTCTCTAGTGCTCAATCAGAGCAAACAGCAGTTTGGGTTTTCTCTGGATTGATGTTTGCTCCATTGCAGAGCTAAAGAGCAAGTCTTTCCTGGGAAAGAGAGAGGCAAAGGGGGAACACTCTGACCCATGCTTTCCAGGTGGAAATGTGGCTGAGCTCTGAGCTGGATGGACCATCAATTTAACTCAATAAACCAGACATGAGACAGCCTAGTCAAACTATGGAACTCACTGCTGCAGGAGGAAGAGGTGCCCACCAATTTGGGTGGCTTTGAAAGAGGATTAAATTCAAGGAGGAGAGACTACCAATGGCTACTAGCCACAGTGGCTACCGTCTGCATCCACTGTTGGAATTGATGGGCACACTGGCACCTACCAGACCACTTTGGCAATCCCTGGTTTAAGCACAACTATCTCTCACCCAGTGTAAAAGACCTGTCTCACTTTGCAACAGAGAACAGGATGCTTATGCCTGGTTGCTCTGTAGTCTGCCTGGCAGTCCAACTATCTAGCTATTCACACACCCCAGTGAAATGGAGAGTCTGAGATTTAAATTGCAAAGAGCCTTGGGGGCAGGTAGCCACACCTGCGTTTTCCAGGTGCGTTGCTCGCTATGCTGAGATCTGCAAGATGAAGGAAGCCTCCCTCCCTCTCAACCACCATCCCTCCCAGCCGTCTTCTCAAAGGCACAAAAGTTTCTACGGGTATATATGTGTCCATATATGTAAGAATCTATGTCCCCAGTGACTGCGTCGAAAGGGATATAAAATACAGCCTTTCTGAGCCAACTTGAAACAAGCCCGTCCTGTCTTGCAGAGAGCCTGACAGGGAAACGAAAAACCCAGAAAGACGTTGAAAGGTTTAATAATCTGAAAGTGCTCCGTCCTTGACAGTCCCTTGCCCTGCCTCTCCCACGCATGCAAGGAATCAAGGTAGAAACTTTCCCACCATTGGGAGAGGCACATCAGCCAAGAGAAAACAAGGAAACCTATAAATCACTCCTGTCCCCCGGGGTGGGGAGTGGGGTTACCTGTGGGTGGGGTGCTAATAGGAAAACGGGTGTCAGGGGGGGACGCTGAAGGTGTCAATGACTACCAGACTTTGAAAAGTTAGGATCACTGGGTCAAGTTCATAAAATATGTCAAATGAATTGAGCTGCTTGTTGTTGAGTCGTTTAGTCGTGTCCGACTCTTCGTGACCCCCTGGACCAGAGCACGCCAGGCCCTCCTGTCTTCCACTGCCTCCCGCAGTTTGGTCAGACTTATGCTGGTATCTTCAAGAACACTGTCCAACCACCTCATCCTCTGTCGTCCCCTTCTCCTTGTGCCCTCCATCTTTCCCAGCATCAGGGTCTTTTCCAGGGAGTCTTCTCTTCTCATGAGGTGGCCAAAGTCTTGGAGCCTCAGCTTCAGGATCTGTCCTTCCACTGAGCACTCAGGGCTGATTTCCTTCAGAATGGAGAGGTTTGATCTTCTTGCAGTCCATGGGACTCTCAAGAGTCTCCTCCAGCACCAGAATTAAAAAAGCATCAATTCTTCAGCAAACAGCCTTCTTTGTGGTCTCACTTCCATACATCACTTCTGGGAAAATGAATTGAGCTACATAGTTTTAATTGGATTTTGGGTAACTGTGAAATTGATTGCGTCCGTTTTGAATTTCATTGTGCGATTCTCTCTCTTAGTGGGTCAAGCAAAGCACTATTCTGAAGAATGCTTTTTGTAGGGTAGGGGCGTGGCGCTGTGGCCTAAACCACTGAGCCTCTTGGGCTTGCCGATCGCACGGTCAGCAGTTCGAATCTGTGCAACGGGGTAGGCTCCCATTGCTCTGTCCCAGCTTCTGCCAACCTAGCAGATTGAAAGCACACCAGTGCAAGTAGATAAACAGGTTCTGCTGTGACGGGAAGGTAAACGGCATTTCCGTGTGCTCTGGCATTCATCACGGTCCTCTGTGTGCCAGAAGTGGTTTAGTCCTGCTGGCCACATGACCTGGAAAGCTGTCTGTGGACAAACACCAGCTCCCTTGGCTTGAAAAGCGAGATGAACGCCACACCCCATAGTCAAATTTGATTGGACTTAGCCATCCAGGGGTCCTTTACTCTTTTTTTTACCTATAGGGTAGGGAGAACTGGGGGCACGTTTGTGGAACTAAGGGGGTGCAATAAAGTTTGGGAAACACTGCTATAAATAGTCCTCCCATGAGTTGGGAGGAATCTTCTTCCAAGAGAAAATAAAATAAAATTTATCTCTAAGCAAGTTATTTCAAGACAAGGGACAGTGCTCATTCCTGCAACTTGTAATGTCTCTGCCCAAAAGAATATCTCATGTCCTTTTCCCCAGTCCACACTCCCGGGATAACGCACCGGGGTGATTTAAGAATAACCAAGACAATATTACTATTGCTATAATTAATATCAATAGGGAAAGGTACTGATGCAGTATATGAAATTCCAGTTCAGCGTTGTCAGGGGAAAAAGCCTTGACTCATTTCCAACAGGGTGTGGGGAAGCCAGGAGAACAGCCATTTTCTAATCTCCTGCCTGGGCAAGAGGCAATTTATCAATGCCAGCAAGCAGAAGGCTTGGTCTGTGAGCCTAAGGGGTGGAACAGCCTGGGATCTTTTTTGCATGGGCTATGTGAGATTACAGTTACGCAGGAGCACAACAGCGGACAATGTTGTACTCCAACAGCAACAGGTAGAGTAGCCTATGGTTCGAGGCGATGGGATTTTTTTTTGCAGTGGCACAGAGCTGTTTTGTTTGCAAAATGCACAATCCCATCTCGGACTGCATCTTCCATGCACAAGAACACCACACTCTGTGCAGAGAAGGCTCCCGGGTATAGACACACATTTGAGAGGTTTAGGACCTAGACACTCTGTGCAATTTAGTCTCATTATCATTCCCTTGCAGCCTGACTCATGAACCACTGGACCTCCAGACATGGATAAAGTGTTTCTTTCCCCTCTTACACAGCCATGGTTTGGCCACCTCCTTCCTTCTGGCCCTTCTCTGAGGGAGACCCACTTCATCCGCTTCTAAAACTGAATTGATTTCTACCAGAGGCAGGGCCTTCTTTCTGGTGGCACCTTTCCCAAGGAATGCTTTCTCAAATGAAGCTCACCAGGCCCATTCCAATCAGAGCCTTTGGCTCAGTCGGTGCAGCATGAGACTCTTAATCTCAGAGTCATGGGTTCGAGCCCCACGTTGGGGAAAATATTCCTGCATTGCAGGGGGTTGGACTAGATGACCCTTGTGATCCCTTCCAACTCTACAGTTCTATGAAAGCTAGGGTTGCCATGTTTTGAAGAGCAAAAATGAGGATGCTAAGATGACTCTCATTTTAAATACCCCTACTATAAGTAGGCTATATAAGCTGTGATATATTGCTGAAGTGGTTAGGAGAAAAGAAGAGGAGAGCAAGTCTTTAACCACCAGTTATGTCTAAATCTCATCCAAAAAGCAAAGCCAGAGACAATTTTAAAAATCCACCCGGACAGAAATTTTACTCCCGAAAAAGGTGTGTCCTGGAAAAAGAGGACATATGGCAACCCTAAGAAAGCAGCAATCTATCTGCCGATCAGTTGATCTCACCAGGCCTCTGGGATCTAGTAGCACAGGTTTGTTTGTTTTTGTTTTTAAATCTGCTGGGCATTATTTTTTTATTTTTGCATTTTCCACCAACTTTTATTACTGCCCAACTGAAAAAGGAAACCCCGAAGACTGTAATGAGACAATTTATATATGCATTTATTTTTATTAAAAAAACAAAGACAAATTGGAAATACATTACAAATGGTGTAGACATTTCAAATTGTATTGGAGCAACACGGCGGACTGCAGCTATGCATCAAATCGGGTTGGGTGGGAAGCACACGCCTGATGTTTTTTTACCCTTCCTTACAGGAAGGAATTCCCCCCACAAGAGGGGCGATGTTCCGATCCAAGGAATGCCGTGCATTATTTAAAACCACAATTGAAAACATTTTAGCGACGCCTGGTTGCCTTATAAATTGGAGTCATGCAACAAAACAACAGCCTTAGGGTGAGAGGAAGCCCAGTTCTGAGCATCCCAAAAGTGTACCTAACAGGTAATACCGCTCTGCTTTGCTAAACGGAGAAGGTCTCCCATGTTGGGTCCTGCGGGGGATGCCTCTGTGTCATAGGCATGAATGCTAAGTGGAGTCACGTAGGAATCAGGTTCGAATCCTGGCATCTCCAGCTAAGGCTGGGAATGTGTCCTGGAAGGCTGCTGCCAATCAGTGGAGACAATTGGCGGATGGACCAAGGTTCCTGGCTTTCCAGGTTCCTGGCGGGGGCGGACTTTGGCAATATGGTGCCCTGAGCGAGGACAAAATTTGGCAGCGCCCCCCCCCCCAAATTATTATTTTCACAATAATTTGTTATTTATTTATTGTTATTTTGTGGGCTCTCGGCTCAGCTCCCTGTGCGAGGAAACTGCCGGCACCGCCATAAATTCAGCACCGTTCCAGGCACCATTTTATCCCAACATTTTCTGCAACGAGTGCCTAGGGTGGAATTAGTGTTTATCACAATAAAAGACCACAAGAGAGTGAAGGGCCTTTATGCTTCTTGATTTCAAGTGTATAGAATTGTAGCCGGCATGAATGGAGCTGAAAACTCGCTAACTAGGGATATGTGTAAAGGGGCATTGATATATATATATAAAACACCCTGAAGTAAAAACTCAATTTACATGCTCTCTCTAACACACACACACATTTTTCAAAGCCCGGACGCTGTGACAGAACATAACAAGGCGTTACATCTTTATATTTACAAAGCTTGATGCGGCAAAGAGCCTCTGTAATGAATCTTGCACCCTATGAAAACCAACATTTCCTTCAGGTTCTCCCAACGCCTCGTCTTTTTTATTCTGTTGACGTTCCAGGCAGTGGTTTCTCATGCCCATCCCTAAAAGGAGCTCGAAATCACTCCTGCCCGTGAAATCTTTCCTCTGCTATAGCTTGTTCTGAGGAAAAGATTGGCCAGGCAAGGCCCGTAACCCCACCTTGGCAGCCAGGAGATGATACCAGCCTGCAGAGATTTGTCCCGTGGAGCAATGGCAGCAATGGCATAATACCTTTCCTAACTCTAACCCACCTGGTCACCCCAAAACTATTTAGAAAGGTGTTCCCGCATCAATATGTGCTTGCATGCATCTTGCCAAAGGGGGTGTCAGGGAGCCAAGAGTGAGGTTTGGAGTTGTTGGTACTTGGGAAAAGTAGGATTCAGGCTTCGAAGGCCTTAACGCTTTAATGACTTCCATAGCTGTCAACCTTCCCTCTTTTTTTGTGGGAAATTCCCTTATTCCAGCGCCGTTTCCCGCTGCTATCCCAGATTGTTAGCTATCCCGTAGACTATCCCCGGGACAGGTGAGGCTGCTGATCCCTTATTTTCAAATCTGAAAGTTGACAGCTATGATGACTTCCGTGGCGCACACTATTCCCCAGTGCAGCCAGAGTGAGGCCCCAAATCCTCAAGCTTACAGCATACTTTGTAAAGCAAATGAACCAAGGGTGGCGTAGCAATTGGGGAAAGCAGAGGCAAAGTAGGGGGGGGATGGGTGTAAGGAGAAGAAATTCCTAACTGTGTGTCTTGCTCTCTTCTTTTTGGTTCTATCAGTTCTTTGTTTATTTTTTTGGGTTTTTTGGTTGGTTTTTGTAACAAAAAAAGTCCATTGGCACACCAAGGGGTGGTCATGCTTCTGCGGGGAGCCTCAAACATTGTCCCTCTGCTTCACCTTGGACAGCTTGACGGCTTCCTCCTCGTCGCATTCGTGTTGGTGAAGGTGGTGCTGAGGCGGTTCGTCATGGCAACCGATCATCAGCTGGTAGACCAGCACGCCAGCCGTGGCTCCGAGGAAAGGAGCCACGATGGGGATCCACCACCAGCCCCTGCCAGTCCTGTGAGAGGCAAACACAAGGAAATGGATGGGTGAGATAGGAAGGTCGGCCAATCTGGTTGTGTGCTTCTCCTCTTTATTCTGTCCAAAATTGCTTCAAGGCCCATTTCTCCTCTCAGAAGAGACTGCCTGTCCCATCCCAGGAAGCACTCCCCATCCAGTGACAGCCTCTCCTGTTAGTAATTCAGTTTTCCCCCTAAAAGTAGACCTGAGGTCCAAGGACACCTGGAATTTAGCTTCATGTCTCCACGTTTTCAAAAAATTGGGAAATATCACTCTATAACTCAACCATCCACCACGGAGCAATCCCAAACTCCTCCCTCTCACAATGGCAGCTGGTACGTGAGACTCCATGGATGGTGTCAACCTCAAAAATATCTCTCAGGAGGTCAGCCAAGGCCTTGCTTGCAATTAAATTGTCCTCAGATCCTACCTAGGCGCATAGACCAGGACTATGTCTTGACAGGGATATTGAGCCTCAGACACTAACTTTCCATCATTAAAGGCTCCTCCAAATTTTAGGAAGGCAGATCAAAGTCCAAAAGCCACCCATAAAAGTCTCCAGTTGCTGTCAGCGTGTCCCAGTTAAAAAAAGCAACCGAAACAAAAAACCAAAACCACTGAAAATGCTTGAGCTTCAGATGCCTCCCCAAAGTTGTGGACTACAATTCCCATCGTCCTTGACCACTGGCTATGCTAGGTGGGGCTGATCGGAGCTGGAGTCTGAAACTGCTAGAGGGCAACTATTTATGTGATAGCACCTCCAAAACACCAGCCTTAGTAACAATAGCAGTTGTGATGTTCCCAAGCCAGAGTTCATTATTACGAGCTCCCTGCTCATGAATGAAAATTTAAATAAAAACAAACACAAGTCCTGTTGATGACATTTTCTGCAAGGATGAAGGACCAGCCCTCCAGCTCTTACGTGCCTAAGCTACCATGGGCAAGGCCAGGGGTGGTAGGAGGTGTAGTCTAGCAACCTCTGGAGGACCACCCATGGTCTACTGTGAAGGCACATCAACTTACGTGAAAACCTCTGAGCCCCAGCCAGCAATGGCAGTGAAGAGACGGGGTCCAAAGTCTCGAGCCGGGTTGACGGCATATCCAGAGTTGAAGCCCATGGATGTTCCAATGACCAAGATGACAAAGCCAACGGTGAAAGCCTCCAGTCCTTTGGGGACTGGGTTGTTGTGGGGGTCCACGATAGCCAAGACACACACGAGCAGGGCTGCTGTGCCGATGAACTGAGAAGGGGAAGGGGAAGGAGGAAGAGATGAGAATCTGGTTTTCCTCCACCTCAAAATGTCTCTGTGTTGCACTTCTTACAGCATTCGGGCTCTTTTGGCTCGGAATGCCTTACAAAAGCCCTCCCATTCTTACCTGGTCAAAAAATCCATTGACGGGGGTCAAGTGCTTTGAAGGGTAAGTAGCAAATATCCCTGCAGTGGCGTTGGCACCGGTGACTAATAGCTGGCTCCCACCAAAGTCATAAATAGCATCTAGAAAAAAAGGAAACAAAGTAGACATCTCATCAAAGCCTTGCCACCATTCCCAGTTTCTTTATTTCATAAATATATGGTGAAGATTAGTCTTACTCTTGAGGGGGGATAGATCAGTAGATAGGATACAGTGTGGATGGGGATCCTGTGCTCCCCCAAAGGGTTGGTTTTTTAAAAAAATTATTTGTTTTTAAGAAACAAAGCTGGCTATTGTAGTAAAAAATTCATCTATGTTTAAACCAGGAAAATCACACACACCCAAGAGGTTGTTGGACTACAACTCCCATCATCCCTTGGTCAGGCTAGCTGGGGTTAGTGGGAGTTGGAATCCAACAGGACCACAGGAAATTCCCCATCCCTGAATCCCAGTGCACTAACTGGGGAGACTCTAGGCAAAGTCTCAACATTAAAGGCAACAGGACCTCAATGTGTATTCCTTCAGCTCAGTTGCAGCTGCTCTTGATTCCCTCATTCTAATGTTGAGGTTTGTAAGGTTCTATGGAAACTGGGTTATTCCCCCTCTAGGGCCAAGATCTAAACACTGTTCACTTTGCCTGCCCACCAAAGGAAAGAGAAGCCCCACCAGACCAGAGGAGAAATGATGCAAAATACCGTATTTTTCGCTCTATAAGAGGCACTTTTTCCCTCCTAAAAAGTAAGGGGAAATGTGTGTGCGTCTTATGGAGCGAATGCAGGCTGCGCAGCTATCCCAGAAGCCAGAACAGCAAGAGGGATCGCAGTGAAAGCAGAGATCCCTCTTGCTGTTCTGGCTTCTGGGATTCAGAATATTTTTTTTCTTGTTTTCCTCCTCCGAAAACCATAAGGTGCGTCTTATGGTCTGGTGCATCTTATAGAGCGAAAAATACGGTAATTCCTGCCCTGAATTAAACTGCCATGTCCTAAAACTCTTAAGAAGGAACTGTGTTAATTTCAAGTCCCCATTACCAGTCCAGATCTAAGTCAGAAGGAAAGGCAGGTTCCAGAGGCTCGGGAAGATATGCTCAACCCATGCGCTTGCTCACTTACCATGGTACAAGCCGAAGACGATACCCGCTCCTAGGAATGCCCCGATGGTTTGTGCTAAGGAATAAATAGGCAACTTGAGCCAAGGTTCCCGGGCCATAAGGCACATGGCGAAGGTGACAGCAGGGTTCAAATGGGCACCTGTGGAAAAATGCCATGGTTAGGGCGCTTGTTTTGTTTCCAGGCACGCATAAGATGGAGAGGGCTTTGCATGGCAGAGAGTTGGGCTAGGTGAGCCTTCCAACTGTACAGTTCTATGGTTCTAAGGCTGCTCATATTACTGGGGACATCTCGTAGGTGGTGCAACCAAATCAAATATCTTTAATACAGTCAATGACCAGCAAGGGTGGTGCAACCCTCCAAGGATCAGGGATCCTTCTCGTGACATGACTAAACATGTCAAAGTCTTGACGCAAAGGTTGCTTCTTCGAAAGAGGACAAGTTTGTTTCAGGGTAATGCAAAGCTGGAGCAAGTTTAATTTATGTCTAATTTAAACCACATAAACCCCTGCCTCAATTATGCAAAGTAAGCTACTGCGCAAGAGTTCTCTCATCACACATGACTTAAATTTAAATGCATGTCTGCTTTAGAATAAGATAAATCCATGTTAAGTCCATATCCTGTGAGGTTTCCTCCCAAGTAGGTGAGCCATGGCTGCAGCCTTCAAGTGCTGCTCTCAGTTCCTGGAAGGTACAGGGAATACCTACTCACAGACAGTAAGATTCAGGTGGACCTAAATTCCACAATGGGAGGTCCTTAGTCAACTGTGGCCAAATCTGTGTCCTATCATAAAGTTCAGACACATACCAGAGATCTGTCCAGCGATCAGAATTCCAAGAGTCACAGCAAAACCAAAAGCCAGGTTGATGGTCAGGAACTGTCCGCTTTTTCCACCGCTGAGTACAGACTGGGCCACTGAACCACAACCAAACACCTGAAAGGAGAAAAAAAAAATCCTGGTCAAATCCAGTTTGGTGAATCACATCCTCTAGCAGCACCAAAGTATAACTTTACTTTATGAAAGGCATCCAGTGATTTCCCTTTCTATTCTTCAGGCATTCTAAGAGGTGATCCGGCTGCAGATGTTCACTAACCACATTCTAACCTTCCATCCTAAACTGAGCTTAGGAGAACCCAGTTTAGAGTGTTTACAGTGGAAGTTGGTTGTGCACAGCACTGATTGGCTAGAAGCAGTGATGTCACTAACTCATTCCTACTGTCCTGAAGCAGTTTTCCAAAATGTAAATTGTTGGCTCTGATTTCGTTGGGGGATTTGGGTAGTTGTTGTTTTTGTTTAGTTTTTTAAAAAATGCTTATAAGTGGTGTTTTGAAAATGATGAAGGAAGGACAGCCCACCTGTAACATGCAGGTGGGGCAAGACAGTCTATTGAATTAGCTGATGGTTTGCTGGCTAGCACAACTTTTGCAAACTTGGAATGAAGGCAGGCTGAAGATTTAAAATCAAAACCAAACCAAGATTCCTTTTTTTGCATCTATGCACTACAAAAAGTGCCATAAGAGAAGTTGATCTCTCACATGGATTTAAATATATTGTTGATCTTGTTGTTTTGATTAGTAGCCTGTAGGTTGGATCTAGAGCTATGGATTTAAATATCCTCCAAAATATCACAATTCAGAAGTAGAAAAACATTTGTGTCAATCTGCTGAGCCACGAATCATGCAGATCTTCACAAATCCAAAAATTCTAGGGTACTTCCAGACACTTGTGTATTGAGCATTCACCTTAACTTGTTTGTGGGAAAATCAGACAAGGTCTGCTTAATGTCTCTACTTTCAGGGAGGCTAGACAATGTTGCATCCTCAGTCCCACTAAAAGCACCAGGGGGGAAAACACATCCAAGAACTGCAGCCTGGCTCAGCTTGGAATGAATTATCATTCTGCCACATTATCGCACAGCCCACATGGCAGGTGGGCTTCAACAGCTGCTGACAACAGAATCGACGGCCGGGTATAAAACAAAGATATATTCACTGGGCACACAGGAATCAGCCTGATATTTGAGACACAGGATCCGGCCATCTGATTGGCACACATGCCATATACATTAGCAAAGCTTCCAGTCCGAATATCTCAAGATAGACAGTAGAATAACCAAGCAACACAGCTGAATTTCTTCAGTCATAACAGGCTGAGGATTCCACATTTCCTGCTGCACAGTTTCGATTAGCTTGGCACAGAATGTGGACTTTAGTGATTTTGAAGTACGCTGTATGCACAGCATAATGGATAAGTTTATCAGCATGCCTACAGAAAAGAACTTTTATTTGTGCATTATGCAAGCTAGTCCTCTGTTTGCCCTTATGATTAGGGTTCCTCCCCTTCCTTAAACAGACAAAGTGGTTTTTTCCCCCCTCTCTCTGTTTTTCTGCTCCTTGTCGGACGCAAAAAGCTCTGAAGGGTTATTTGTCCTTCAGCTTTGTCCTATGACCTCTGAATCAGTATAGGACAAACACACACACACACAAGTCTTTGCAGTGTGTATGTTCGACTAGCCCAGAAAGAATGTTATCGCCCAAAGTCACAACTTCCCTGTGAGGGAGGTCAAGGTGACGAAGCATGAAGCGCAAACAGCCTTTGCAAACCAGCCTTAACCGCAGCAACAGGGGCCGATTCAAAGCTTCCGGGAAAACTGGATTCTTTTGAACAATGAAACCTGGCTCAGTTGGAGTTGCTCAAGGCTTTTGTCAAATCTCGAGGCTCCGAGACCTTGAATGAGAGAATGGCCTCACATAGTGGAAGGTGAGAGATGGAGATTAAAAGGAGTGACTGACAGGCCACAAAACCCCGCATTTCTTGAAACTTATTTCCTCCTGAGCCCAATGTTGCTAAGAGCCATAGCTGTCAATGTTTCCCCTTTTTTTAAGGGAAATTCCCTTATTCTGAATAGGATTCCTCGCAAGAAAAGGGAAAAGTTGACAGCTATGCTAAAAGCGCACAGGAAACTTTTGTCCCAGGGTAGGGGTCAGCCCAGAGATTTATGGAGCCTGGGGTGCAAAGTCTAAATGGCACCCCAGATTATGTGCCACCCGTTTGCACAATTTAGAGCACAATTTATCAGAGTGTTTTTCCACGTAAAAAGCATCAGGAAGAGAATGGACAGCTCTCCTTCATCCACAATTCCACTTTCCCATGCAAGCGGTTTTTCATTTGCCCCACCCATTTCCCCCAGGAAAGCCCACTGTTTACTTCTGAATCATCACAGACATCAATCGGGTTTTCTGAAGATTGACATCTGTTCCGGTTCAGCAGCAAACGGTGGGTTTTCCCTGGGAAAGCGGCAAGGCGAAGGAAAAACCTCTCGTTCGGGACAAAGAGAATAAAACATGGGCCACATGCAAGTGTGGATGAGCCCTCCGTGGTGATTGACAGGAGGACTGTCCAAGGGAGAGCACCCCCATGAGGCAGATCCATCTGCGTTTGCCTTTCTCCAGAGCTGCTCTTTTTGGAGAACAGCCAAGCCTCCTCTGTTCACAACTCTCCTTTGTTGCGGTGCGCAAACAACAGCAAATACCGTACCAGCGAATGCTAATCCAACCTGCCAAAATCAGTCAGCTAGGCAATCCGTCACAAACACCCAGTTAAAAACACGAAAGGCTGACGTTTAAAGGAACAGAGGTTCTGAGCTCCTAGCGACGAGATCCCTTCACGCAAAGAGGAGGTGGGAGATCAGTTCACCTTAAAGTTTAAAAATCTGGCGCCCTGGAACAAGAGGGCTTTGCTTGCCACTAGTGATGGCTGCAGCACACATTCTGCAAATCTCTGCTGGTGGTCAGTGTGTTGCAGCTGGAGAAGGCCATAGTTCAGTGGCAGAGCCTCTTCCTTGCATGCGGATGGTCGCAGGTTTAATCCCTGGCTTCTCCAAAGAGGCCTGGGAGAAAACCTTGCCCGAAAGCCCAGATAACTGCTGCCAGTCCGTGCAGACAATACTGAACTAAATGGTGCAACTCAGAAGAAGCCAGCTTCCTGTGTTCTTCCTGCGCTGCTATGTTGCTCAAGTCATTTCAGGAGGTGGGGCTTTGGTGCAAGTGAACAGAAGCGCAAACCTTTTCAGATTGGCTAAAAGAAAATCTCTTTTAAAGTAAGCAGATTTGAGTACAACTGCGAGTTTCTTTAACCTTTGGAACAGGATGGATTGGAAGAAAAACCTTCAAAGCCTGCCACCTGCACAATGCAATCTTCCCCAACCTGGTGCCCTCCAGGTGTATTTGATTACCGCTCCTGTGGCCAGGCTGGCTGAGGCTGATAGCATCCTCTCCAACATTTCTTCAGTGCAAATAGGGACATCGAAAAGCAGGACTTTTGGGGATGAAATCACAAACAGAGATGGCTTCTGTAATTCCACGGTTGTCCCTGGAAAACAGGGCAGATGGAGGGTCTGGAGACCAGCAGGATGGTTGAAGCTGTCATAGTGCATCGGATCTGGGGACTAAATTGAGGAGAGAAAACTTCTCTCTCTCTCTCTCTCTCTCTCTCTCTCTCTCTCTCTCTCTGTGTGTGTGTGCATGCGCGCGGGTACACGCGCAAATCTCTGCTCTTGAATGAGATGCCTCAATCTCTCTGTGACCACAGTAAAAAGTCCAAATGGCATGAGTGTGAGCAAGTCTGGGATACTGTATTTTTTGCTCTATAAGACTCACTTTTCCCCTCCTAAAAAGTAAGGGGAAATGTGTGTGCATCTTATGGAGCGAATGCAGGCTGCGCAGAAGCCAGAACAGCAAGAGGGATCGCTGCTGCTTTCACTGCACAGCGATCCCTCTTGCTGTTCTGGCTTCTGAGATTCAGAAATTTTTTTTTCTTGTTTTCCTAGGTGCGTCTTGTGGTCTGGTGCATCTTATAGAGCGAAAAATACGGTAAATCATATCGTAAGAACATAAGGAGAGGATCCTGCTGGATCAGGCCAATTGTATTCTGTTCCAACAGTAGCCAACCAGATTCCTGCAAGCCCAAGAGCTCAATTTCCCCTCTTGTGGTTTCCAGAAACTGGCATTCGGAAGCATCAGTGCCTCCAACTTCCTATGTGTTAGGAAGCCACCTTCAGATCACTGTCTTAACGACAAGCAGCTTTGGTTGGAAGGGAAATCCCAGATGTTTGCCTCCCCCCTTTGAACTCTCCCCCCCTTTTAAAAAAACTTTATTCCAGATGTCACTACAAAAGATCTGGACCACTTTAGCAAAGGCAGGAAAAGAGAGCGGCGGATTAAGAAGCGACTTCCAGGCAGGACTTTATCCCTGCATCTGGCTCAGAAGCGAATAGTGTTCACCACCAGAGAACAAAGCAGAGCATCTGGCAAAGCAAACAGGCCAGCACCCCAAGATTTGAGGGGAGAAGAGGTTAGGGATCAGCTGCACAGCACAGGACCCTCAGAGAGGTGCAATATCATAAGTCCTACTGATGCGTAAGGTCTGTACCCATGTAGTTGCAACTCAGCACAGCAAGTCCTTCAGAGAGCTGCACTGGTGTTCCCACGCAGGCACAGCTGCCCAAACAACGGATTCCAATGACAAGGAAGGAGATTTCGATTAAATATTGAGGAGAACCTTCTGGTGGCAAGGGCCATTTGACAGTGGAACTGACCCACTTGGAAGGTGGTGGGTTCATTTAAAAAGATTCAATTTTAAACAGAGGCTGGATGGCCCATCTGTCAGGAGTTCCTCAGCTAGGATTCCTCAGGGTCCCTTCCAACTCTACAAATCTGTGATTCTATAACTTTCTTATTGATGCAAATATCCAGCATAGTTGCATCCAGATCAAGATCACAGCAGAAGGCGACAAAATTGCACGTTGTGTGCGTAATGCTCTGGTTTGGCCTCACGCAACAAGGCGGCTTTTGCAACGGGACATTTCTCCTTGCTGTTTTGCAAGTTTATGGCACTCTCGAAGTGGCCACTTTCTCTTTCCTTCCAGGGGTTTGGGTCCCATTTTATTGGGGCTGCTGTGTGCTCAACTGCCCCGCCCTGTCGAGCCGGATGGGTGTGTACCAGCAGGTAGATAACAAGCCCTCCAGGTAGAGAGACCTTGCCCAACAGTTACTGCCTCTTGTGCAGATGTTTAAGAGTCTACTAGTCCCTGCTAAAGTTCATCTTCCTGTAGCTCTGCACTCCTTATATTTTATTACTCATTTAAAAACACACCGATGGAAGCAGTTTCCTTGTTGAAAGCAAATCCCTGGAACGTTGCAGGGTGGACTGTTACACCTGGAGGCTTTTGCAGGCTTCCTTTGCTCTAATGAAGATGTGATATGGATCTTGAATGATTGCAGGGCGTGTTGAGATTAATTTCTTAAACCTGGCACTGATGGAAGCGTTTTCTGAGAAGCAGGAATTCCCTAAGGCGTACAGGAGTGAAAGTTCTCACTGCAGAAAAAGCTGAAGTTCTCACTAAGGCTTTAAGAAACCCCAGTTGAGATTACCACACAGAGTTTTACACGTTTACTCAGAAGTCCCTCTGCATTGGTGGTGGAGAACCTCAGCTTCTTAAGGAGGGTTTCCAGCAGGCAAAGCGTTTTGCACTCAGTGCCTCCCTGCCTCCCACAATCCATGCCAGAGTGAGAGCCAGGTATTGAATTGAATTGAATTTTATTATTACGGCCACAGACCAGTTCCGGCTCACTTACAATATCAGGGAAATCATAAAACACAACAGGAATCCATTGAATTGCAATTGGGTATAACAAAGAAAATTCAGACAAGCGGCAATTAAAAATATATATTAAACCTTGATCACTAAAATATAACCTAAAATTGTCGTTTAAAACCTTAATCATTTTGGTAGGACAGCTTGTTCCCTGAGTTTTATGGCAGTCGCACAGAATTTGGCCACCCTTAGCGTGATCTCTAGATCCTTGGAGTTTTAGGCATTGAAGTTCGGACCCATTTGGAGATTTTTGTATTGAGACGAACTGCGAGTGAACCCCTTTGCCTCCTGTCTCTGAGTGGAAATTGCAAGGATAATTTACCCCCAATAATCCTGTTCAGTCCTCTCATGGTTCTGAGAAACTGAGATGCAGAAGGAGGTGAGGAAGCCCCTGGCCCTTGCCTTGCCTCTTCTTCCTCCTCTTCCTCCAGCTCTGAAGCTTCCCCTGCCTCCAACTCTTTCCCCCTGGCCGGCCCAGTTCCCCACAAACCACTGACCCCCCCTTTCAAGCCAGACTCCAGCCCCTCTTCCCCCAGAGTCCTGCCAATCCTAGACACCCCCTTTTTGGGGCTTGTTGAGGGGAGCTCTGGTTTTGTGTCACCCAGGACATTTCCCTTACTGCTCCCATTGCGCCTTCATCTGTGCAATGGGTCTAAATGGGTCTGTGGGGTGTGTTTTGCCCCTGCAAAATGGCTCTTGGGCTGTGAGCTTCCAGGGCGTCTCCTGGGCTGTGTGCTCAGTGCCTGGTCCTGCTGCCTGCGAGGAGCTGATAAAGAGAGCAGCTGGGGCCTGATGGCTCCTTGAGGCAAGCAGCTATGGGGGCCTCCTGCTTGGCCCAGGGCGCCACACCCCACGGCCATCCTCTTCCCCCTTCCTGCTCCTCAGCCCCACCAAGCTGGGCCCCCAGAGGAGGAGGAGGAACTTTGGCCCAAGGTATAAAAGGCTCCGGATGTGGGTGGCGCTGTGGATTAAACCACAGAGTCTAGGACTTGCTGATCAGAAGGTTGGTGGTTCGAATCCCCGCGACAGGGTGAGCTCCCGTTGCTCAGTCCCAGCTCCTGCCAACCGAGCAGTTTGAAAGCACATAAAAGTGCAAGTAGATAAATAGGTACCACTCCGGTGGGAAGGTAAACGGCGTTTCCATGCGCTGCTCTGGTTCGCCAGGAGCGGCTTAGTCATGCTGGCCACATGACCCGGAAGCTGTACGCCGGCTCCCTCGGCCAATAAAGCGAGATGAGCGCCGCAACCCCAGAGTCGGCCACAACTGGACTAATGGTCAGCCTGAAAGTTGCTCCTGGCTCAGCCCAGAAGGTTTTCTCCAGCAGCCGAGAGAAGTCCCAGCCCACAACCAGCCATCATGGTGCAGATCATCACCACTGCCTGGGGCAAAGTGGATGTGAAGTGAATGAGTGAAGGAGCCAGTACAATAGAGGGGGAACTTGGGGGTGGGAGGAAAGGCAGCTTTTAGATCTGTATTGGATCTGCATTCTTTTGGTGCATTGGTTGTGCTAACTCCTCCTAGGATTTCAGTCTAAGATTGCAATCATATGCATGCTTCCCTGGGAGGAAGCCCCACTGAACAGAGTGTGGCTTACTTCAGAGTAAACTGCCTTGGGTTGGATTCATAGCTGTCAACTTTTCCCTTTTCTTGCGAGGAATCCTATTCGGAATAAGGGAATTTCCCTTTAAAAAAGGGGAAAGTTGACAGCTATGGTTGGACTGTCGAATAATTAAATTTGCACACATTTTCATGCATCCTAATAAACACTTGCATTTAAAATAATGCAATTTTAAAATAAATATTTACATTTAAAACAATACGTTATGAAGGGGAATCTTTTGGCTAATTCCTCCAGGTGTCTTCTCAGTCCCTGGAGAGGTCTTCCTAACTGATTAATGTAACCAGCGAAGGCAGTGGTCCTAACCCCATTTACCCGGAAGTAAGCCCCGCGGTTGAATTCAAAGAGATTTACTACTAAGGAGACATGGTTTGGATTGCGCTCTAATCAATTAAATTTACAGCTCTGGTTTTCCCTCAGCTAAATGCTATAAGGGCTTCTCTGGCGTTGCGCCACGCAAGCTGAACTTGGGAACAGATCAGATGATCTTCAGGACACTGAAAAAGCTTCCTCGTTCCCAGCCCTCTGAAGGATCTCTTAACATACAGCTCCTCCCATTCCCTCTGAAGTCTGGGCATACATATAGAGAAATTATACACAGTGACTTCCCTCTTTAATGCCATTTCAAAGGCTTCTCACGAAATCATTTGTTACCCATTGCCTTTTCCATCCTTCTCGTCCCTCCGTTGTCTGATCCCACATTACTGTGAAACTTTAAATTGTAACCTTTGCGGGGCAGGGGCCTGTCTGCTTGGGTTTTGTTTTTGTTTTTTAAAAAGTTATCCAGTAAATTGCCATGTACAAGATGGCAGATTTGCATGGGTGTAATAATAATAATAATAATAATAATAATAATAATAATAATAATTTATTTCTACCCTGCCCATCTGGCTGGGTTTCCAACAAGACAGTGCAGTACAGTGGTGAGAGCTGGTGTCTGATGAAAATCGATTGCAGCCGGTAATAGATGGCTAAAATGAGAGGGGTAGGAGGGAGCTGTCAATGGAGTTGAAAAATAAGAAGCTAGAAGATGGAAAAGGTATAGTCAGGTCGCAGTGAAATGACAGGGGTTCTGCCGCAGAGTTGTGCTACAACAGCCCGAGACCTCTGGCCTTCAGGAATTCAGCCCAGGGGTAGATGGAAGATAATTTTATTCTTAGCGCTTCTGGCCAGACATTCCTGTGCAGGGGGGCTTGTTACTGAATAATACCCGGTGGCTGGTGGGAACTGGCCGATGGGGGAGAATGGCAGGGTCCTGATAGCTGGGAATCTCTCTCCAGCTTTTGGAATGAGGTATGCATCAGTGCTTGGTGAGTGTGACAAGCCTCCAGCACATTGGAGGGTGAGGACAGAATGAGCTGAAAGGAGGAATTTGAAGCTGAAATGGACAGCAGCTCTCCAGTATTTCAGATCTCTTCTAGCCCTTCCTAGAGATCCCAGGAGTTCGATCAAAGAGCTTCCTCAATGTTAGACCTTCTATAAATTGAACAGTTAAGTGCCGAGGTACCAGCAGCAAGTAAGGCATTCTTAGGCCAGCTATCCCTTCTTTCAAAGTAAAACCCATTCAGACCAATCTCACATTCCCAGCAGAGAGGCAAAGCAGTCAACTGGGGCTGTGATAATTGTGAACATTTGTGTCGACAATGGCAAGTCAGACACACACACACCTCTGAAAACACCCACCACACCCAACAGGGAAAGCCAACAGCACTGACCACACAAACCACACACATCGGGGGTTTTCAGACAACCTATTTCCACAGAATCCCCATCTCTAGACAATTCCAGGCTGCCGCTCTTTTCAGGTGGGTTTTCAGTCACCTGCCAGCAAATTAACGTTGTGCCATTTGAGCAAAACAAGTCCAATTCCCGCAAAAAGGTAAGATTTTTGGAGCCGAGGGAAGGGAAGGGAGGAAAATGCACTGGAAAGCACAGGATGATGCTCACTTAATGCAACAATGTCTAACCTCCCTGCAAACACTTCAGAACAAATGCTCCATCAACGGCTGATGCCGTACCACCTCTCTACCCAGCAGACTTTGGGCAAGCAAATCAGGAGGAATGCTCAAGGAGCAGGTCATCTGGAAGCCACTTCTCTGGGGTTTTTTATGATTTTAAAACAGGGATGCAGCTAAGCAACAGCTCCCAGATGCTCAGAGTCTTGGGGAGCCTTTGCCTTGAAAAAGTGCTGAGCCGTTTCTGCAATGGTATTTCCCTATTTCACAGCGGCAAACTTAAAAGAAGTTTTTTTTAAAAAAACCAACCCATATATATTCTGTGTTTCAGGCTACTTATACACCGTACACTTAAAGCACATGTAAACCACACTTTCCTCCTCCCAAGAATGCAAGGAACTGCAGTTTATTTCTTCACAGGGCTACATTTCTCAGCACCCTTAAAAACTACAGTTCCTAAGATTTTTTGGGGGGGTTGTTTGGTTTGGGGTGGTTTTGCAGGTTCTGACAGTATAGTTGCCTCGTGCATTTTGGAAAAGAAAGGAGCCAAGTTGGGCTATTGCAAGTTACATGTGAGATTTACATAGGTAAAGATAAAGGGACCCCTGACCATTAGGTCCAGTCGCGGACGACTCTGGGGTTGCGGCGCTCATCTCGCTTTATTGGCCAAGGGAGCCGGCGTACAGCTTCTAGGTCATGTGGCCAGCAGGACTAAGCCACTTCTGGCGAACCAGAGCAGCACACGGAAATGCCGTTTACCTTCCCGCCAGAGTGGTACCTATTTATCTACTTGCACTTTGACGTGCTTTCGAACTGGGCAAGCACTTGGGGTTCTTTCGCTTACGATGCAGAGCAAAGCGTAATTTTGCCACTGAAGGCTTGCTCAGCCAGGAGCTACTGCTGGTGTTGGCACCCTCAAAAAGTGGCGGCCACTTTCACAGTATAAGTGCATACCTAAAACTGCCTCTACCAACCTCGTGGCCTCCAGTTGTTTTGAACTCTGTCTGTGCTGGTTACAGTTGTAGTCCAAAACCTCTGGAAAGCACCAGGTTGGCAAAGTTACTTAGACTCAGTTCTCAATCTGTGAAATGGGATTTTATGAGGAGGGCATACCTTACAAGGCTATTGTGAAAACGAGACATTGCTCCTATGACTATTAACTATAGAATTCTGCTTGTGAATTCATAGGCTTGAGGTGCTGCGGGGAGAGATTACAGGGTACCTCGTAAAAAATGCAAACTTGCCTGCAGTTCTATCTTTTTGGAGAGTCAGTTTGGCTGGCTGTGTGAACATGCAGGCTTTCAGGTTACACAGAAAACTTCAAGACTGTTTGCTGCCGTTCTGTGTAACTCAAAACCGTTCCTGTTCCAAGACATTTTGACCTTTGAAAGTGTTTTATTTCCAATTCCTCCCTAGCTTCTGAAGACAACCCTTTCCACCAGGACACAAGGAAAGGGGAATTTCTGTTGCTAAACATCCCGTTAAAAGCAGTTGTGCAGAGGCAAGAGGGTCTTCCAGAACCAAAATTTCTGCCAAACCCTTTTTAACCCCTGAGGATCACACAGAATCACCACTCAACAAACTATCCCACAACTTTTCTGAGAACCTGAATCTGGACTCTTACGTCTGTGCAGTACAATAAATCCAAAACTTCTCCTGTCTCCCAAGCCCATTGCTCCCCCAAAATCCACTTACCACCAGGATCAAGGTTCCCAGACACTCAGCCAGGGCCTGACGGATAAGTCTATTCCTGATCCGCAGCCTCAAGCCGATGGCAGAGAGAAGGTCCTTCTGCCGTCCCATGATCTCTGCCTGGTCTCTTCTCCGCTTTCTGTGTCAAGTTGAGCAAGAGTCCCTCTCAGCTCTCCAAACTTGGCTCTCTGTAGCTCTGGAGCAGACCTGCCTCGCCTTATAAACGTGCAGAAAGGGAGAAGAATCCTGGACACACCTCCCCTGAAAAACTCCACCCTCGCCAACTTATCTTCAACTGCAATTTCTCCCACTCCTTCTTCCTTTTTTTCTTGACAGCGTAAGGCTGAGTGGGCGGTTTTGCTAGCTCCTCTGCTCCACCCCCTCCAGTAGTATTACTCATGTGCAGTTAAAACCACAACCCAACTGATTCAACTCATTCCACCAGTGGCACTGTGTTTGCCAACCTGGCGCCCTCCAGATCAAGGGAAGTAATAATAATAATAATAATAATTTATTTGTACCCCTCCCATCTGGCTGGGCTTCCCCAGCCACTCTGGGCAGCTTCCAACAAAGATTAAAAATACATTAAAATGTCACACATTAAAAACTTCCCTAAAAAGGGCTGCCTTCAGATGTCTTCTAAATGTCAGGTAGTTGTTTATCTGCTTGACAGCTGGTGGGAGGGCGTTCCACAGGGTGGGTGCCACTACCGAGAAGGCCCTCCTCCTGGTTCCCTGTAGCTTTGCTTCTTGCAGCGAGGGAACTGCCAGAAGACCCTCGGAGCTGGACCTCATTGTCCGGGCAGAACGATGGGGGTGGAGACGCTCCTTCAGGTATACTGGACCAAGGCCTTTAGGGCTTTCAAGGTCAGCACCAACACTTTGAATTGTGCCCGGAAACATACTGGGAGCCAGTGTAGGTCTTTCAGAACCGGTGTTATCTTCGAATATCTAAAGGGCTGTCATATGGAAGAAGGAGCAAACCTGTTTTCTGTTGCTCCTGAGGATTGGACCCAAACCAATGGATTAAAAGCAAGAAAGGAGATTCTGACTAAATGGATTGTCAGAGCTGTTTGGCAGCAGAATGCTGTTGGGGGTTCCTTAGCTGTGATTTCTGCCTCGCAGGGAGTTGAACTAGATGGCCCTTTGTGTAAGGTTACCAGATTTTTTTCAATGAATCCGGGGACACTTTTCAACTTCAATGGATTTTGTATGGGGACTGATTTGTGAATCCAGGGACTGTCCTCGGGAAACGGGGACATCAGGTAACCTTACCTTTGTGTCCCTTCCAGGTCTTCAATCATACGATTCTATTATCTGTTCCATGGCAGGATAAATCATTTTTGCTCTGTTCTTTGGAAAAGTTCTACTTCAAATGCTCAGTAGCTCCAGGTAGATATCTCCTTCTGCCTGACACATTTTCAAAGGACTGCGTCATCTTCCTTAGTGTTCAGGATCACAAACCAGATTCATGAGGGTGCAAATTAATCAAAGAACCATAGAATCATAGAACTGTAGACACATCCCAGCTTGTCAACATCCTTCTTCAATTGTGGTGCCCAGAACTGGACACAGTACTACAGGTGAGGTCTGACCAAGGTACTATAACTTCCCTTGATCTGGACACTATACTTGATGCAGCCTAGAATAGCATTAGCTTTTTTTGCTGCTGCATCACACTGTTGGCTCATGTTTAGCATGTGGTCCACCAAGACCCCTAGATCCTTTCCACATGCACTATTGGCAAGCCAGATGCTTCTCATGTTATATTTGCACAGCTGGTTTTAAGTGTAGAACCTCACATTTGTTACTGTTGAAATTCATTTTGTTAGTTTGGGCCCAGTTCACCAATCCATTAAGGTCATTTTGAACCCCGAATCTGTATTCTGCGGCATTAGCTATCCCTCCCAGTTTGGTGTCATCTGCAAATTTGATGAGCATCCCCCTCAATTCCTTCATCCAGGTCATTTCGAAAGATGTTGCACAGCGATGTAAAAAGAGAGGAAGGAAACAGAAACTTAAACCCCTGGCTATTTTCTGTATCATTTAAGCCGAGAACTTTGACCCAGAGCCTCTTCTGAATACAGTCAAACCTCAATTCCCAAACACCTTCAGCTCCCAAATGCCGAAAACCAGGAAGTAAATGCTCTGGTTTTCAAACGTTTTTCGGAAGCTGAACATCCGACACGGCTTCCACTGAATGGAGAAAGCTTTTGCAACCAATCGGAAGCCGCAATTTGGTTGTCGAACGTTTCGGAAGGCAGATGGGCTTCCGGAACGGATTACATTTGACAACCGAGGTTTGACTTCTCTGTGCATGTACGGAGCTGGGAGCAGGTTTCCATATGTATGGGATAAGAGGACAGAGAACTTCAGCTGCAATCTCTGGCCCTCTGCAGCAGATTCCTACTTATGTTCTCACCATAGGAAACTGCCAAGTCTGACAAGTCAACAGGGCTGGGTTTTAGACAAGGGACGTGCCCATCCCTGCTTGGAGATGCTAGGAGACTGAACCTGAGACATTCAGCAAGCAAAGCAGGTGATCTACCACAGAACTGCCATGTCGCTGCAAGGAGCTAGTGACATGGGCTCTGCTTCCAGAATTCCAGGTTCAAGACCCATGCAGGACTTCTGATGGTCTCTGGCTAGAAGTTCAAAATTTGGCACCAGATGATCTAAACTGAGCAGCTGTTTCATCACATTTGACTGAACCTGCAGTAGTTGATGTTGCAGGCTTATCAATCTGTGGTGTGTGGGTTTAGCTGAGGTTGGTTCATGGTCTTGTGTTGTGTGTTCGGCGGGGCTGTTCTGTGAGTGGTACTTGACTGTCTTGGTTTGCATTGTCGTGTCATTTCTGTCGTTTCTTTTTTCTCTTGTTGACTGTCACCCAATTGTTCACTGTATTTTCATCCTGGTTGTCGCTTGGTGGGTCTGATGGTTGCCATTCTGGTGGAGGGTTAAGGTTCTCCAGTAGTTGCAGGGCTTCAGGTATGTCGGTGGCCGTGTGCTGTGTTGTGTCAGTTGTTACAACAAGGCGAAAGGGGAAGCACCATCGGTACTTGATTCCTGCTTGTTGAAGACATTGGATCATAGCTGTCAACTTTTCCCTTTTCTTGCAAGGAATCCTATTCGGAATAAGGGAATTTCCCTTAAAAAACGGGAAACGTTGACAGCTATGCATTGGATACATGGACGTAGGTTTCCTCTATCGGTTTAGGGTCTCTTGCGATAAATCCTGAAAGGCCTGGATGGAGTTTTCTCCATATCGGAGGTTGGTTGAGTTTCTGAGGTTATTCCATATTTCAACTTTCTTTCCAGATTGTCTACTTCCAGTTTCAGGTTTGGGATTGTGGTGCCTTTTCTCTCTTTGAGGCTGGAATTTCTCAGAGCTGCCGAGAGTCTCAAACGATTTGTTGAGATGAGCAAAAGACAGGAGAAGAAGGAATGTTTTGTTACCCAACAGAGGTGTGTTTTCCGTTTTGGCTGTTGACCCATAGGTGGCACTGAGCCACGAAATTACGCAAAGAACGAGCATTCGAGGAGTTTGGCGGCTGTCCGTTACGCATCCAGTGCTTGCGTGCCTCCAGTTCTGACTCACTAAGGGCCCGATCCAGCCCAAGGCGTCCGTGGCTCATCACTGTAAATCAGCAACATGCAAAGCAGCAGCAAGTTGGTCCTGACTTTGCTGAGCACCTATAAAATCATAGGATTGGAGAGCTGGAAGCGTCATCCAGCCCAACTCCAATGCAGGAATCTCAACCTGGTCATCCATGGCAGGTGGCCACCCTACCTCTGCTTAAAAACCTTCCATGAAGAAGAGTCCACTACCTTCCAAAGGAGCCTGTTCCACTGTCAATAGGCTCTTGCCTTCAGAAAGTTCTTCCTGAAGCAATTTAGGGCATTACCTTGCAGTGCAGATCTAAAGGTAAAGGGACCCCTGACCATTAGGTCCAGTCGTAGCCGACTGTGGGGTTGTGGCGCTCATCTCGCTTTATTGGCCGAGGGAGCCGGCGTACAGCTTCCAGGTCATGTGGCCAGCATGACTAAGCCGCTTCTGGCGAACCAGAGCAGCGCACAGAAACGCCGTTTACCTTTCCGTCAGAGCAGTACCTATTTATCTACTTGCACTTTGACATGCTTTCGAACTGCTAAGTTGGCAGGAGCAGGGACCGAGCAACAGGAGCTCACTCCGTCGCGGGGATTCGAACCGTCGACCTTCTGATCGGCAAGTCCTAGGCTCTGTGGTTTAACTCACAGCGCCACCCGCGTGCACATTTAATGCGCATCTGCTGCACATGTATGTAAACTTGCTTGAGGACCTGAATGTAAGAAGGATGTCAGATCCCAAAAAGCGTCCATTTAGTCTGGCCTTTCTCTACTGTTTGGCTGCGGGAGGGCCCAATGGGGCCCTCCCAACTGTAGAATATTGAAAATTTGGGGGTGCCTCGCCCACCTGGCCGCATGTAGCTGGGACCCCTGCATGTGACCAATAGGAGGTTAGGTGAGTGACGGCTCCCACCACACCACCTGCTACTGAATAAAAATTAGTTTAAAATACGAATGCCTTTCTCCCAAGCTGTGGTCACAAACGAATCTCCTCTTATTCAAGCCCTGCTCCCAATGCGGCTGAATCTGCAGTTCTTCTGAAATCTCACGCTGTAAAACCACAAACACGTCAACATTTTAAAAAATGAATTCTTTGGAAAATGTGGGTTTTGAGAATGATTGACTTGAACATTTAAGATGGTCTTTGCTCCCTGGAGTGCGTCGAATTCAAGCGTCCATCAATGCTATGCGCACAATTTAGATATCTCTACAGAAACTAAGGCGGAAGATGCCTTTATATATAGGCTCTAACATATGCCAGAAGTAACTGTGTCCATTTGTTTCACATTATCTGAAAGCTAGTAGGCATCGCCATACCTTGTGGCAGTGAGTTCCACAAGTGCAGAGAAATGCACTGCACCGTAATCCGGTGCAGAGAAATCCAGTGGTGCATGGACAAGTTCTTCGAGAAGCCACATTCACATGTTGGAACCTGCCTAGGTTGCCAGGAGCAGAGATGCTACCATTTTCATTGGCCTGACTCAGTGCAATCTACCTCTCTTGGCGCACCTCTGAGCTGGGTGACTCACCCTCATCTAGCCCAAACTAGATCAGTGGCACAAGAGGTGTTGCGTACGTTAATCACTGCAGTGAAGACATGCAGGAAAACCGCCATTCGTCACCCATCCTGCGGCATACAATACGGAGGGTTGCACAACATCTGCTGTGCTTGCCTGCTCCATGCACTGGCAGATTACTCAGCACCGTTACTCATGTTATTATTACCCAGGAAAGGAGGCAGCTGAAATGTTGCCAATACAGCAAAGCCCAGAACGTAGAGACTGGGAAAGTTAAGGACCAGCCAGCGCTGTCTGGAACAGATTTCCGTCTTGCATGAACCCAAATTCTGCTGACCCAAGTCAATTGAGGGTCGGAGGGTGCAATTGTGATCACGGTTTCTTGGAAGTCATTCCCAGTGGAGTAACGGGGTCTTAGGGTGCTTCCAGGTGGGAGCCTCAAAGAGGTTAGGGTTAGGGTTCATCCACACTTTCGCTTGACCCATATTTTGAGTGTGTTGTGTACTGATTAATTCCCCCAGGTCTGAGAGCTTTTCTTGTTGTTCTGCAGCTGTGTCTTGAGAAAATCTGATCTCATTCATGCAAGCATGGAACTGTGTTGATCTCCCCAATTCCTATCATCTCTTGCAAGTATTTGACGTTGTGACACTGTGGCCAGTCTGCCGCATTCTTTCCCTTCTTTTCCCCTTGAATATTGTTATTATTTTTAACTATAAAGCATATTTTGTTGCACTGTGCAAAATATGAGCAAGCCAGGGCTGAACTGATACTACCCTTGCTGGTACCTTTCCTGGGAAAATCAGAAGCTCACTATGTCAGGTTCCTATTGGAAGACCGGACAAACGCTAGAACATTAGCAGTGGCAAAGTTTTTATCCGTGGTTGCAAGAACCAATGATCCCTATATTCTGAACAAAATGCTTGTTTAACCTGGAGGTAGGCTGTATGAATTGTGTATTGCTTTGTACCGATTTGTTGGGTCTCTGGACCGTAATAAAGGTTGATGATGATGATTTTTAATTATATGTTGCAGAAATAACATCTTGATTTTTTGTTTCTGTGATATTATCCTTTCATGAGAGAGAGAGAGAAACAATTCTTCAGACTCCAATATTTTTTTTGCTAATGACAAACCGCTATCGAAAGAACAACTTAAAATTAATATAGGTGACCCAAGCTTATCATGGTTACAGGAACCTCAGCAGGAACTAAATCATAAACCACTAGACCTCTAACTAAATTTGAGCTGGTGCCTATCATAGACAAGTTTCCATCCTTGGTGTGATGGCTGGACTTAGGAATTATAAAATCATAGGGTTGTGACCCCAGGGTCATCTAGTCCAACCATCTGCAATGTAGGAATCTCAACTAAAGCATTCATGACAGATGACCATCCAACCTCTGCTTAGAAACCTCCAAGGAAGGAGAGTTCAGCAGCTTCCAAGAGAGTCCATTCCACTGTCGAACAGCTCTTGCTGTCAGAAAGTTCTTCCTGATGTTGAGTCGGAATCTCCTTTCTTGTAGCGTGAATCCACTGATTTGGGTCCAGCCCTCTGGAGCAAGGGAAAAGTAGCTTGCTCCATCTTCCACATGGCCACCCTTGAGTTATGAGAAGATGGCTATCATATCTCCTCTCAGTCTCCTCTTTTCCAGGCTAAACATACCCAGCTCCCTCAACCGTTCCTCATAAGGCTTGATTTCCAGACCCTTGATGATGATGATGATGATTTATTATTATTATTTATACCCCACCCATCTGGGCGGCTTCCAACAGAATATTAAAATACAATAGTCTATTAAACATTAAAAAGCTTCCCTAAACAGGGCTGCCTTCAGATGTCTTCTAAAAGTCTGGTAGTTGTTTTTCTCTTTGATCATCTTGGTTGCCCTCCTCTGCACACATTCCAGCTTGTCGATCTCCTCCTCCTCCTTCTTATTCCACGCTTTAGGAAAGCTCAGTGGTACAGCATCTGTTTTGCATACAGAAGGTTGCAGGTTCAATCTCCTGCATCTCCAATTAGCGCTGGGAATTTCCCTTGCCTGAAGCACAGCTGCCGGCCAGTGTAGACAGCGCTGAGGTAGATGGATGAGTGCCCTGACTCAGTAAAAGGTGGCTTTTCCTATGAGGACACTATGACTGAGTCATCACCACCTTCAGGATAACTTTCAGGAGGTGAGTTTATCCTGGGAAGCATCTCTGCTTCCTCCACATTTCCTGTTGCATTTATTCAGATGATTGCCTACCTCCATCTCATGACATCGGCCTTCTAATCAGCTCCTGATGGAAACAAGATCAATAATGACAACTCACCCAGTGAGATTTCTAAACAGTGTATCTGGTACCAATGACCCCACTGACCTGGTGACCTCTCTCATACCCTCCAAATGTCCTGATTTCCAGGGACAGTCCCAGAATTACGGAAGCCATCCCAGTTTCTGATTGGATCCTGGAATGTCCCGCTTATCCTTTTTCCTCCACATCTCAGGGAACAATTAAAAGTGGTGTGTGTGTGTGTGTGTGTGTGTGTGTGTGTGTGTGCAGGCGCAAAAATGGAGTCCTGTTAATACTGGAAATGAAATACCAAATGAAGGAAATTTTGAAGGAAGAGGTCACCAATCCACTTCCAATTCTTTCCTTGCAATGCTTCAGCAGCAAGCCATTTCTTAGGAAATGTGCGGAGTGTTTATTCCTTTATTGTAAATTGAGCCTTACGCTGCAAGCCTTTTCATGTCTGCTCAGGAGTCCCCATCATTCTCAGTCTGCATTACAGCTGAAATTTTATTTCATTCTATTTGTGTGTCGAAGATGTTGTACACAATACCTTCCTTTGCACATTTTTTTCTTTACCACTAACTTGTGAGGTAGGTTAAGCCGAGACGTAATTAGCTGAAGGTGACAGATGTCTATGTTTCTGTGTGCAGGAGATCAAACATAGGAGAAGATTCCTGATGTAGAAGAGAATGTCCCTATTTTCATCTGAGAAGTGTTGGAGGGTTTGCTCTCTGGATCTAAAATGGGTTTTGCCATTTTGGGAGAACCATGTGTGAGTGTCATCCAGGGACAGCCAATCCAGAAGTTCCCAGACTACAGTTCCCAACATCCATGGCCACTGGTCGTGCTGACTGGGGCTGATGGGAGTTGGAGTCTAGCCACATCTGAAGGACACCGCATTCGCTTCCCCTGGCGCAGCAGATTATCCCTATACCATGTGACCAAATGTTCTCCCCCTTTTACCATAATGCTATTTGGCACTGAAGTATGGACCTGGAAGGGAAAGGAGAGGCAACTAGATCTGCTGTTCACCCTTCCTGACAAGTCAACCTTTAAAAAATATCAGTTTTGTGGGTGGGAGAGCAACTCCTCAGATGAGATGATTCCAATCTTCTGGCCAGGCCTCAAGTGGGATATTGAGGAGTTTGAAAAGGTTCAGTAACAGGCAATCAGAATGATTGAAGAGTTGGCGCAACTCTCCATGAGGAAAGTTTGCAGCATTTAGGACTTTTATTATTATTATCTAGAGAAAAGGCCTGTTGTCTCTGGAGTTTTCTTGGCAGGGATACTGGAGTGGCTTGCCGGTTCCTGCTCCAGGTGGAAGTGAGAGCTGGACCATAAAGAAGGCTGATCGCTGAAGAATTGATGCTTTTGAATTCTGGTGCTGGAGGAGACGCTTGAGAGAGTCCCATGAACTGCAAGAAGATCAAACCTCTCCATTCTGAAGGAAATCAGCCCTGAGTGCTCACTGGAAGCACAGATCCTGAAGCTGAGGCTCCAATACTCTGGCCACCTCATGAGAAGAGAAGATTCCCTGGAAAAGACCCTGATGTTGGGAAAGATGGAGGGCACAAGGAGAAGGGGACGACAGAGGACGAGATGGTGGGACAGTGTTCTCGAAGCTACCAGCATGAGTTTGACCAAACTGCGGGAGGCAGTGGAAGACAGGAGTGCCTGGCGTGCTCTGGTCCAGGGGGTCATGAAGAGTCGGAAATGACTAAATGACTAAACAACAACAACAGAGAAAAGGCAACTAACAGGGGACATGGTAGAAGTTTATAAAATTATGGATGGAGTGAAGAAAGGAGAGAGAGGAAAGGTTTTTTCCTTCTTTCATAACACCAGAACTCGTGGAAGCTGAAGGTTGGAAAATTCGGGACAGTTAAAAGAAATACCTTCTTCACGTCGCACATAGTTAAACTATGGAACTTCCTTCCACAGTAGATTCCAGCGAAACATTAGGGAGAACCTTTTGCTGGTAAGAGCTGTTCAACCGTGGAACAGACTCCCTGGGAAGCTGGTGGACTTTCCCTTTCTGGTTTTTTTTTAAACAGAGGTTGGATGGCCATCTGCCAAGGATAGCTGTGGTTCCTGCATTGCGGGGGGAGGGTGGACTAGATGACCCTGGGGTCCCTTCCAACTCTACTATTCTATTGTTACTCCCCCACCTCTACATGGGTCACACTTTTATGCTTCATACATGGTGGAATGGGAGGGAGAGCCCTTCTACCATGAAAAGAAACACTTTTGCTTTGCAGAAGGCTTGGTAAGGAAATGCCTCCTCTTTGTACGACTGCAGGATGAAACCTGAGATTTTTGCAGGATACATAATCTCCAGGAGCCTTTGCGGAGACAAGGATCCCTGGATTATACAGTAATATCCAGTGAAAAGCTGAACACCTTAAGTAAACAGCAACAAGAGGTTGGTTGCATTGTCTCGCGCATTGTTGAGATTCCATTACCAACGGAGAGAGAAAAAACTCTCAGCCTTTGTAAGTAACAGCCCAGGTTAGCAGTCTGGATCAGTTCCAAAGAGCTGTGGCCGGGCGTAGCGATGGGCAGGACTGTTTTGCTAGCATTCCCATGACTAGCCCACTGCCAGATTTGCAGTACAGCAAGCAGGAGAGTTAAGCAAGGTTAAACGAGGCCATGTCTTTAAACGTGCAAATTGCGTGTTCCAAGTTAGATCAGTGGTGCAGGATTATACTGAATTAATCTCTAGAACAGGCATGGCCAAACATGGCCCTCCAGCTGTTTTGGGACTACAACTCCCATCATCCCTAGCTAACAGGACCAGCGGTCAGGGATGATGGGAATTGTAGTCGCAAAACAGCTGGAGGGCCAAGTTTGGCCATGCCTGCTCTAGAACATATCAAGAGAGAACTAAATACCATAATTACAGATTCCATATAAGTGTAAAATATATTTAAAACTCCGCATTAAAGAATACATGAAGCAACAGAGAGGTGAGTGGGTTGTGTCACTGAGAGTTACCCCAGTTTTTCAGTTTAGCCTGTTAGCAGTGGGCTTACCTGGTCGTCATTGGCAACTGGAAATTGTCTCCAGGCGACCAAGCAGAGGCACTGGAGCTCCTTATTTGGAGCACAGAATGTGTCTTGTGGCTGCTTGAACTTTGGAAGCCTGTCACTCTTAGGATGAGACTACATGTGACATCAAATGCATATTTGCATCTAATTGTTTGCATTAAATATCTATCATCTATCATCTATCTATCATCTATCATCTATCATCTATCATCTATCATCTATCATCTATCATCTATCATCTATCATCTATCATCGATCGATCGATCGATCGATCGATCTATCTATCATCATCTATCATCTATCATCTATCTATCTCATCAGCTGGACCAGAGCAGGCATGGAGAACCAATTCTACACTTTCCTCCCCTTTATTTCCCCTTATCTTTGCTTACACTTCTTAATTCTGAATTTGGGACATTGCACATTAGCAGTGCAAATTTGTATGCCTTTTTACTGTTGTTGTTTAGTCGTTTAGTTGTGTCCAATTCTTCGTGACCCCATGGACCAGAGCACGCCAGGCATTCCTGTCTTCCACTGCCTCCCGCAGCTTGGTCAAACTCATGTTCGTAGCTTCAAGAACAATGTCCAACCATCTCGTCCTCTGTTGTCCCCTTCTCCTTTTATTTATTAAATTTGTATACCGCCCTTCACCCAAAGAGCGCAGGGTGGTCCACAATATAAAAATACAAAATGAGATGTTAATCAGCCAAAGGCCTGGTTTTAGAGAGTATAGAGAGTGTTGCCACTGGACCTCTCATGGAGTAAAGACACAAAGAAGGACCTCGGAGGATGATCGCAGGGTCTGGATCAGTTTATGCCAGTTTGAGAGTCATGGCAACATAAGAACGGGCCTTTTCTGCAGTGGCCCCTGTCTGTGGAATTCTCTCCCCAAGGTTCGCCTGGCACCATCATTATATATCTTTAGACACCATGCAAAAACTTTCCTCTGGCCTTTAGCTATCTGTGGCATTTTCGAAGGATGTTTTTAATGTAGAATCATAGAATTGTAGAGACACCAAAAGTCATCTAGTCCAGTCCTCTGCAATGCAGAAATCTCAGCTAAAGCATCCATGACAGATGGTTTTAATGTATCTATGTGTGGTTTAATATCTATGTTTGGTTGCGTGTCAAGGTCCCCAAGCCACCTCAATAAAAACACAATTCACACAGAATTTTTGTTTAAGGTTTTTGGCATAATTTCGGCCACAACTTTATTAAAATACAAAAAATGTGAGTGGTTGCTTAGGCATTGGTTGCAACTATCTGACCCCGCACAGGGACAGACTGACATTCACACGCACGTGAAGTCAGAAAGGGAAAACATTTTGGGGAGAGAGATGGAGCTGGGTACCATGCCTCACCTCTCCCCAAATGCTCCTAGGGGCCCTTGTGTGGCCCTAGCCCCTTGACAGGGGTTCGGACAAAAGCATGGTGAGCCCCTGGATTCCTTTAACGGAATTCCCTTGCAGCAGCAGCATTGGAGGGGCAGGCACAGCCAATCCATGCCCCTCCACCAACCAATTCATAAAACCAATGCCTAACCGCAACCTTACAAGTTGAGACGATTTGTGGTAAATTTGGGGGGATTATTGCTTTGATCAGTCAATACTGGTTGCTCAGAAAGACACCATTCAGTCTGACTCAGAAGTTGTGCTCTTACCCAAGTAAAGCCCTGAGATTTCATCAGGGTCCCGCTGCCCATGAAAGGCAATGGTTTGGCAATCGTGTTTGTGTTGTAGAGCTTTCTTTACTTTTCATTGTGCAACTGACCTAGATAACTTCCATGACAACTTCACGGCTCATGGTGGGTGCAATAGACTTGAAAACAAATCTCAGGATGGGAGCCACAGTATCTGTCTCTGCTGCAGATCCCCTGGCACCCAGGAAACTCCCAACTCCAAGAGGAGTGATGGCTAGGAATTGTAGTCCCTCCTTTCCTTTCTGGACAGTCATGTTTTTCCACCAGCAGGGCCCTCTGGGAACAGCCCATTGGGTCTTTGTATGGGCCAGAAGAATGCAGATGTCTACTGAGCTCGAAGCCATCAATTTTTGTCATTTTAGTGTATTGATTTACTGGCCCGATAGGGGGAGGGATGCTTATATAGCCAAGTCCATTTCATCGCTTATTTCGCTTTGCTTTGCTTTGTTTTGTGTTTAATTTATTCAAAAATGGGAGATGTCCAAGGAATATTTAAAAAAAAAAAATAGTGGTGTGGCATCTATGGCAGCATTTGAATGATTTCTGTGTCTAATAACAACCAAAAACAAAACAAAAGGAGGTAAAAGATGTAAGACAAGAAAACTAGAACAAAGCAATAATTATTTGTACTACTGGATAATAACAATGAGGAATACATTGGGGGTGATGGGAAGTCTTAGATGGTGAAATAAGAATGTATGATGTCATGAATTGTATAGGAATGAATGGACTTCTATTTGTGGTTTTTGTAGTGCTATACATGTGAAATTTTTGTTAGCATTTAAATTCAATTTAAAAAAAAACTTATTTCAAAATGTGGTGAGTGCAAGCCAGCCCTAGACATTTGGGGGTCTTCTAGCTTATTCTGCTAAGTGGAGGCCTGGACCTCCGCCCTTCAAGTCTTACCCTGACAGCATCACTGTCCAGTGAGACCCCTGTATGCTTGGCCCCTGTATGTTGCTGCCCAGGGCCGTCTTTAGCAGATGCGGCGCCGGGGTGCAAATATCTGCCCAGTGCCCCCAAATGACCACGGATGGGGTGGCGAAGCTGCGCACTGCCAGCCATGGGGGGGGGTGCAACTCTCCCCCATGCTTCTGCAGGAGAGCAATCCCTGCAGAGGCTTGGGGGGGAAGCTGCGTGCCCGCCCGCCATATAGTTGGTGGGGCGCTGCTTCCATTCTAAGCCTTTGCAGGGATTGCTCTCCTCCCGAGGAGGCTTGGGAGGCAAGCTGCACGCCCACCAGCCTTATGGTTGATGGGGTGCAGCTGCCGGGTGTGCAGGGAAAGGGGAGGCCTCCGGCCAAAGCGTGCAGCTCCCCCACTTGCTGGGGCGCCCCTGAGAGGCCGGCGCCCTGGCGCGACGCACCACTAAGCCCTATGGGAAAGACGGCTCTATTGCTGCCTTTGGGAGAAGAAAAGACTAATGAGTAAACTCTGCACAAATCCAGAGCAGAGTCCCTAAGACTGTTAGATGGAACCTTGTCTGCCTCCTTCTCTCAACTCCTGCAGCCAAGCTGGTGCCAAACGTCTTGCTCTGCTTTCTTTGGACTACATCAGTCAGGTGGGGGTGGGGGGTGGCACCTGGGCAGCCCAGGACCTCCACACACACTGTCCAGTCTTGCACTCCCGAGAGGTCACTTTGGGGCTACTAATGCTGCAAAAACAACATAGGAGGCAGCAGTTACAAGCTACTGGCCTCTTCAGCCACAGCAGGTGCTGTGTTGCTCCAGCGGCTTGACGTCACCCCCAGAGGCGCACTCCATTGTCTCTCGAGACAGACGGATGCCAACAAGTTCAAAATGAACAAATGGGAAGCGAGAGAGGTCCCAACCAAAGAAGAGTGGGAACCTGAGTTGACAGAATATGCACAACTTGCAGACTCAACATACAGAATAAAAGAAGAACATGCGTTTAAAGATTAGAAAACGTTAATTGAATATATGGGAAATAATTGTGTACAGCTGAAAATGCTGGCAGCATTAAGATAAATTTAACAGTGTAAATAAGTTTTGATGGATGCAATAATGGAATACTGAATGGTATAGTTTTTGTAAAATGTGCAGGGATTTATGATATGTAAAAGGAACCATGGAAAGAGGAGAAGGGAAGTCATTGATATCTTAAGGTTGTAAAAAAGGATGTATTATGAGATTTGTGAAACTGCATGGAAAAGTGCAATGAATAATCATAATCCACCATAATATAATAATTTATTATTTATACACCGCCCATGTGGCTGGGTTTCCCCAGCCACTCTGGGCAACTTCAAACAGAATATTAAAATACAATAGTCTATTAAACATTAAAAGCTTCCATAAACAGTTCTGCCTTCAGATGTCTTCTAAAAGTCTGGTAGTTGTTTTTCTCTTTGACATCTGGTGAGAGGGCATTCCACAGGGCAGGTGCCACTACCAAGAAGGCCCTCTGCCTGGTTCCCTGTAACTTGGCTGTGAGGGAACCGCCAGAAGCTGTTGAGTGAACTTTGGGTAGAAGACATCTGAAGGCAGCCATGTTTAGGGAAGTTTTTAACAAGTGATGTTTTAATGTATTTTTAATCTCTTGTTGGAAGCCGCCCAGAGTAGCTGGGGAAATCCAGCCAGAATGGCGGGGCATAAGTAACATATTACTACTACTACTACTACTACTATTATTATTATTATTATTATTATTATTATTATTAATTAAATGACTATTTTAAATTGTAAAACAGAAAATTTAATAAAAATTGTATACTGTATATGACAAATTGAGCAAATCTGTGATGTTCTGTTGCAAAGTTTCTTGCTCGTGTTTTTATTTCCAGCAGGGCTTTAACCTATAACAGGCCTGGGAAACCCACAGCATTCTATCAAAGCATAAGAATAACCTGCTGGACCAGGCCAGTGGCTCATCTAGTCCAGCATCCTGTTCTCACAGTGGCCAACCAGATGCTTGTGAAAAAACAAAATGACAAGGAAGGAGATTGCAACTCAACATTAGGAAGAACTTTCTGATGTCAAGAGCTGTTTGACAGTGGAATGGCTGACTTTGGAAAGTGGCAGACTCTCCTTCCTTGGGGGTTTTTAAACCAAGGTTGGATGGCCATCTGTCAGGGATGTTTCAGCTGTGATTCCTGCATTGCAGGGAGTTGGACTAAATTTCAAATCTACAATTCTAGGATAGCACAATAAGAAGTTTTCAGCTGCTGGATCAAGCCAATGGTCACCTAGTCCAGCATCTCATTCTCAGCCAGATGTCTATGGGAAGCCTGGAAGCAGAACTATGTTCAAAAACCCTCTTCCCTCGTGTGGCTTCCAGCAACTGGCATTCAGAAGCATTGCTGCCTCCAGCTGTGGAGGCAGAACGTTCTTCTTCAGACCTCTCCTAAATCTTCCAACCCTAATGCGCCATGTAAGGTGAAAAAACTGGTCTTCCCGTCCCCCGTGTTGCTGTCATCCCCGGCTGCTTCCCAAACTTCTCCCTGCCTCTTTCTTCCTCCGTCTTGCCGTCTTTTGCAAGGATACCCATCCAGACAAGGTCAGCCTACACAATTCATGACGCTCAAGGAGATAACCTTCTTTCCGACGCACAAAGGGCTGAGCTCCCCAGCTTTCGCAATGCAGATTCGGGTAATCCACCCTGCCAATCTCGCATCACGTACAGACACAAATGCACGGGGAACAGGCTGGTAACTGCTTTGCACAAACTGCGTGGGTGCCAAATGCACCCCGCCAAAGCCGATAGCTCACTTCACCACCCCGTCTGCACACAGGAAGAGCTGCCCTTCCCAGCTCCCACAAAAGGCAACCCCGATAACCCCCTTACATACAATTTCTTTTAGTTTTATTTTACAATGCATTGTCCGCTCTAAGTACATAGACAGATTGCACACACACTGTCAGATTATGTAGATAATAAAGACTAAGTTAACAGGATGCTAATTCCTCTCCCGCCCTCTGAATCCTTTGCTTTAAAGAATCCTCAGTTCTACCGAGTTCCTCTTATCTCTGATTCCTGTTTAAAATAGCTCTGTCTAAGGAAGACCCCTGTGTAACTTCAAAGCTTCCAGTGTTGTAAATGTCAGTCCAAGAAGCAAAACTTGTTGGACTTTGGGATGGAGCAACTCACCTGCAAGGAAAAAGTACAGCAGTGGTTCCCAAAGTTGGTGGTACCACTGCCTGGGGGGAGGGATTACCTGGGGGTGCCAAGAAGCAAGGGGGCAGCAGGGGGGTGCTGGAGTTGTAAATGACTATCAAACTTTGAAAAGCTGGTATCACAGGTATCATCGGTTTTTGCTGAATGAATTACCGTATTTTTCGCTCCATAAGACACACTTTTTTCCTCCTAAAAAGTAAGGGGAAATATCTGTGCGTCTTATGGAGCAAATGCATGGTCACTGGAGCCAAATTCACCCATCAGATCACATAGCATGTCCATGGCTACAGCCTGCACCAAAAAATCACACATCCACTGTTTCGTGGGGCTGCAATGGAGCAAAAACGTGGTTACAAAGCACGGATCCACATGGATTCTCAGGATTTTTGCATTGGGCAAAAACTCACCGTCAAATCACATGTCTGTGGCCATAGCATGAACCACAAAAATCATACATCCACTGTTTCGTTCAGAATATTTATTTTCTTGTTTTCCTCCTCTAAAAAGTAGGTGGGTCTTGTGGAGTGAAAAATACAGTAAATGTCAATGGTTTTGATTGGTTCCCATCTGTCTCAAGAGACAATGGAGTGTGCCTCCAGGGGTGAAGTCAAACTACTTCTCAAGCAGCACCAAAGTGACCTTACTGGGGCACAAGTCTGGGCAGTGTGTGTGGAGGTCCTGGGCTGCCCAGATGACAAGACCCCCTCCCTCTCAGCCTCACTGGTGTGGTCTAAAGGAAAGCAGAGCAAGACGTTTGGCACAAGCTTGGCTTCAGGATTTTCTGGAAAGAGGGATACAAGGCACCATCCAACTGCCTTAGGGACTTCACTCTGGAGTTTTAGGATCAGAGTTTTCCTTCTCCTAGATGGACTACTTTCCCAGGTGGACAAGCCCCACCTGCTCCTCACTTCCCTCAGCAGCACATGCAGAAACCGCCTTCTTGACTGCTGAACCCACTATTGGTCTCATCTGCACAGTCCACCAAAGCCTATCTTCACATGTATGGGGAGTGCATCAATTTTGTTACATTGATTCAACTATCTAGTTTTACTGTTTTGAATTTTATTGTGCTATTAACTTCTTTAGTGGGTCATGCAAACTGCTATTCTGAACAATGTTGTTCACAGGTCCTTATATGATCAGTGAAAACAGCTGGTCCTGGAAAGTATTAACCGCTATCACTCTTAACCTGATAACTGCCATTTGTCCAGATTTTAATTTGTCTGAATTAATTTTAAGATGCATTTCAATTAATTTATGCCTGTTTTTATGTATACTGTGTTATTTATATGATATTAGGTCTAAACCACAGAGCCTAGGGCTTGCCAATCAGAAGGTCGGTGGTTCAAATCCCCGCAACGGGGTGAGTTACCGTTGCTCAGTCCCTGCTCCTGCCAACCTAGCAGTTTGAAAGCACGTCAAAGTGCAAGTAGATAAATAGGTACCACTCTGGCGGGAAGGTAAACAGCGTTTCCGTGCGCTGCTCTGGTTTGCCAAAAGCGGCTTAGGCATGCTGGCCACATGACCCAGAAGCTGTATGCCGGCTCCTAACTGGACCTAACGGTCAGGGGTCCCTTTACCTTTTACCTAGCTGCTTTGAGCCCGGCTCTGGCTGGGGAGGGTGGGGTACAAATAAAATTTATTATTATTATTTATTATTTTTATAGGGTGGGGGACACTGGGGATGAGGTCGTGGAACTGGGGGGAGGGGCCAAAAAAGTTTGGGAACCACTTTTTCTAGACCATAATGAATAAGGCCAACTTGCTGTTTCTGTTTAGTTTGCACATGCAACAATTTAGCTATCCTGTTCAATTTGCATTGGATAATCTGTCTTGTATTCCCAGACTGCTGCCAACCATTCGCACAAACACTTATTTGATGAGATAGTACTCATGACTTCAGTCTAATGGTGCAAAGCAGATTACCTTGTGGCCCTTGACTGTCACTTCTCCTTCCTTGGAGGTTTTTAAGCAGAGGTTAGATGGCCACCTGTCATGGATGCTTTAGCTGAGATTCCTGCATTGCAGGGCGTTGGACTAGATGAGGCTCAGATTCCCTCCAACTCTCTGCTTGTATGGTTACATGGTTCTATTTTGTATGGTTCTATTATTCTCTTGCACAGACACAAACCCTCTCAGCCAGTATTCCCAAATATCAGCATCCTGTTGGGTTTTCTGATGTTAACTGAAGCCCATGCCGTTCCTCCTTCTGTTATTATTATGGCAGTAGCTTAATTATATGCAAATAGGAGCAGCAGGGAAGTTCCCGTAGAGATAGAAATTACAGACTCACAAACAGAGAGACACTGAGCCTGAACTTCAGGTGTTACATTGCAAAGCATCATTGCCCATTAACCTCTACCAGCGCCAAGTAGTGTTGCTTGGCACATTACCAGCCCTGTGTTGAAAGTCCTGTATGCTTTGTGCATGAGAAAATGGGATGGAAAACCAGCTCACTGGAGGGCCCAGTGAGGTCTGTTATGGGTAGCATGTCACTTTGGGAGATCTGGGCATGGAAAATGGCATAGAGATGTCGCAGGCATGAAACAACTATACCAAATCAAAAATGCAAGCAAGACGAGAGACAAAATGGAGCAGGCCTGCTTAACAGGACTGGGAGCAAAGGGTGGAAATTGCCAAGAAATATGTTTGGGTGAAACATGAAGGTAAAGATAAAGCGACCCCTGACCATTAGGTCCAGCCGTGGCCAACTCTGGGGTTGCGGCGCTCATCTTGCTTTACTGGCCGAGGGAGCCGGCATACAGCTTCCGGGTCATGTGGCCAGCAGAACTAAGCCGCTTCTGGCAAACCGGAGCAGCGCATGGAAATGCTGTTTACCTTCCCGCCAGAGTGGTACCTATTTATCTACTTGCACTTTGACGTGCTTTCGAACTTCTAGGTTGGCAGGAGCAGGGACCGAGCAATGGGAGCTCACCCCATCGCGGGGATTTGAACCGCGAAACATGAAGAGAAACCTCCAAATGGGAAGAACTGTTCACCTGTGGAAGAGCCTGCCTCAGGAGGTGGCTGGATTCTCCTTTGCTTGGAGGTCTTTAAGCAGACGCTGTATAGTTGGGTGTCTGGGATGCTAGAGTTCCACCCTGTACTTCAAATGGGCTGATGAATGAGGAAAAGGAGGTTGGATGAGAAAATGAGGGTCAGGCAGGAGACGGGTTTCATCACCTCCTAAAATTAGAGAGCTCCTCCAAATCATGATCCCTAATCTCCCTCATCGATCCCAATGGAATGACGCATTACCCAGCCGCCCCTCCATTTGCTTCCTTCCGTGATCACAGGAAGATGAATGATACAGGTGTCAAACAACTCTGTCATCTTCAGCCACAACGGCATCTGCCATGATGGATCTTTGACATCATTTCAACAGCCCAGCAGGCAACTTCATGTCAGTCCAACAGAACGGCACGTCAGGAGCATCCGAGGTGTCGCAATCCCAGAATGCCGTTGGCTGGCAGGTCAGGAGTGTGAATCAGACGATGCAACGGCCTGCGATTGAGACGAGCTTTTGATTGATGCAATTATGCAGATGAAGGAGCTGGGCTAACAATCCTACAGTTAAAGGTGGATCAAGCATCCCCGTAATTCCAGGCTGCTTGGAGCTGCTCTGCTGTCCCCAGGAGAACTCGGAGGAATGTGTGACGTGAGTCCAGGTCTGTGGGTGAAAGGTTGCATCTACTGTATTCATGTGACAGGGAGCAGAATCTCATGTTTAGAGCAAATGACTCAACCTGCTATCAGCAAAAAAAATCTGTAAATATATGCTGAGTGTACTGAATGTCAGAGCAGCAAGAGTCAGATTTGGGTGTCATAATTCTTTGCATCTTAAGTTTTTATTCCACTCTACATACAGCAACCAATAATGTGCAACTCTCCTATAAATTAGGCTGCTATTGGGCTGCATCCAATGTTTGTCATGCTTAGAGTAGACCCATTGAAAGTAGGGCATGACTCATTTCAATGCATTAATTTTAATGGATCTACTTTGAGTCATATGAAGGCTGGATACAGACCTATTTTTCTAGAAAAAGTGTTGCTGGAACGCACCATGAACACCACCCTTGTTCTCTTAGAAGGGCAATGGTACCCACTTGAGAGGTGCCAGAACTGAGTTATGGCAAGTTCTGTCTGAAATTAAGCCTTGGCTGGATGCAACCCATTGGTATCATCTCAGGAATGTTCAGAGAAGACCAAGCATGGTCTCACTTCCATATGAATTTTGTGCAAGGAAACCAGGAAGAATGCACAATAAACAGGTTATCTGGAGGAGCCCTCATTTTGGATATGGGATGAAGTCTGTCTCCCCAGCCCCAGAGATGGGGGGTCTCCCCAAGCTAGTTAGTCTCTTTCCCTCAAGAAGGTCAGAAATGCTCAAGTAAGACCAGACTTTCTGTTTACCAAGCCAAGGTGTTCAAAGCAAACAAAACACAATCTGGCTAGCAAAGCCTGATTAGAGGCATCCTTTGTTCCATCCATTCCATGTTATCCTTGAGGCAGAGAACAGTCGGGCTTGCAAAACAGCCTCGAGGTCCTCGCATGCCCTTCCCAGGAGGATTCCACTCAGAGCTGGCCTGGGACATTTTGCAGTTTGATGCAAAACAGAAAATGCCACCCCTCCCAGCCGTCACAACCCTCCAACACTTCTGCAGCCCCCCCCCATCCCCACTGAAGACATCAGGGGAGTAAAAGGAGGAAGAAGAGGAACAGGCAACAGTGAGCAGCGAGCGTCATGCTCCTCAGAGGCAGGATCTGACACCTAGGCAGCTGCCTCACCTCACCTCATGGTCCTGCTTCCAAGGCTGGAGGGTTCAAGACTAGTCTGACTTACTATAAATCACTATGCTGACTTAAATAAATGTATTTTGGTGCACAGGGCAGGAACGACCGATCTATACATCATGATACATTGCACAACTAGGGCCAAACTAGACAAGGATGCTTTCAGACTGTCATCCTTTTATGGGTGAGATTTGGTCGCATTCTGGCAAATTCAGACTTGTTATGTACTGAGCTGAATCCTAGAACAATAGGATCCAGAATGCAGCAGTCTGATTGGTCCGCAGGAGCCACCCAATCCAGCTCCAGGTGGAAGTGAATCAGCAACCTGATTGGCCTGCAGGAGCAGCCAATCAGGCTCCTGGATGAAGTGAATCAGCAACATGACTGGCCTAGTGGAGCAGCCCGGAATTAGTCAATCACGAGGGGCCCATTGTGTAAATAAAGTATATATAGCTAGACGTTTTGGGGAAAGTTTCATTCATTGCTACTACGAGCTGAATAAAGAGCATACAATTCACACTCGACTCTGAGTATATTTCAAGACTCATTAAACAACCAGTGTTGTAATGTAAACAACCAGTGTTGGTCCTTTCCAGACTGTCTTCTTATTGCACATTATTTGCAGGGAGGCTATATGTGGCCAGCTGTTTTATCGAGCGTTTGTTCTGATTTGTTTGCAGGGCAGTTACACAATGTAGTGTCCAGAAGTTGTTGCTCTACACTTTCCATTTGAATTTCCCCATTACCACAAAAACTCTGGCTTTCCCCCTCTTTTGGAAATGGGTTTGATGCACAAGAGCACGAAGCCGTTTCAACTGCGCAATCCAAATTTGCCCTTGTGCACTGACTCCCACCTGCAAAACTGTACGAGTCTGGAAGTGCCCCTGCTCCCGCAAATTTTGTGCAAATGTATGCACAATAAGCAGTTTGTCTGCAAGCAACAGCAGTAGGTCTGTCATGTGATGGATCCCTTATACAACTATAGAGACCCAGTCACGGATTTCCTGCCATCTTGTCTGGTTGAGCAATACAGGTGGAGCTGTAACGTAAAAAAGTTCCTCATTGCCAGAATGTCAGAGGTGTCAATTAAGGAGCTGAGGAAGCAGCCCCAGAGGCATTCAGCGCAAACAAGCAAGCATTATGCTTCTTTACTTGGACTGCGCAGGAAGTTTCTGCCAATCAGTGTCAACAAGACTGAGCTCAATGGAGCAATAGGCTGACTCAGTAGAAGGCACAGAGTAGAATGTCCCTTAGGCCTGCAATGGGCTGTGCCACCATACATTTCACATCAACACAGCCATTTTGTCCTATTTATTTATATTTACTGCATTTACTTTAATTATTTTTTATAATATCATATCATATAATAACAATTATTATTTAATAATAATAATAATAATAATAATAATAATAATAATAATAATTTATTATTTATATCCCGCCCTCCCCAGCCGAAGCCGGGCTCAGGGCAGCTAACAACAATAAAATAAGACAACATTTTAAAATCATTTCATTAAAAAAATACTTCAAATCAAATTGATGGCAACCATTGGGTAGATTGCCAAAGGAGGGAGTCAGGCTGTGCCCTGGCCAAAGGTTTGGCGGAACAGCTCTGTCTTGCAGGCCCTGCGGAAAGATGTCAAGTCCCGCAGGGCCCTGGTCTCTTGTGACAGAGTGTTCCACCAGATCGGAGCCACAGCCGAAAAAGCCCTGGCTCTAGTTGAGGCCAGCCTAACCTCTCTGTGGCCTGGGACCTCCAAGATGTTTTTGTTTGAAGATCATAAATTCCTCTGCGGGACATACCAGGAGAGGCGGTCCCCTGATTTTAGAAAATATAAACTTATAACAAAGTCAATTAAAAATCCATATAAAGTGAAATTAGTAGAATGCAAATAAACCTCATAATGGGAAATTAAAAGAAACTTTATTGGATGTTAATGACAATATGAATTAAAATGTAAAATGCAATCAAGGTAACTAATTGTATCTGTAAATCAATACAGACAAACAACAAGACGTGTATATACAGAAAGATTTATTTGTATATAGCCACTGTACGGATAAAGTTGAAAGAACAACAACAATATACAAAATCGATAAAGACAATGCAAAAAACTTAGTGACGACATAAAAAAGCCAGAAGAAGGAAGGAGGGAAGTCAACTTTTAGGAGTAAATGTAAATGTAAAGTAATGTGTATATGTATAGTATGTAATCATATATTCAATATTTACAACTGCATATCAATCCGTTGTACACATTTTTCATCCATCTAAGTTGTCCACAGTTTTTGTTACCTTACAGGTGCGATTAAAATCCTGCCAATGTTTTCATCTGCTTACAATGGCCTCCCAAATAAATTATAATTCTCCCCCCCACCCATTCTTTTGTCCTGGCAGAGTTAGCTTTCAAGCAAGCCTGCTTTGGATTGTAGCCTTATTTTAAGTTCCCATTCATGGCTATAATTTCCAAGTGCTGGCAGAAGTGTGTGTTCTGACAGTCATGAAAAACCTGCCTCATTTGCCCTGCCCAAATGTGCATGCCCGCCCAGGGTTGCAATTACCTTCGTAGCAGCTGCAAAGCAGGTCCTCCACCTACAACTTCTGTCTTCTGCTGACAGAGAACTGGGATAGGGATGGAAGCTCTGGACCTGGGAAGTGGACCACACGCCCCTTCCAAGCCTCTGAGACTCTGTTTCCATCTCCCGAGTCTCTTCCCCACTCCTTTGATGGATGGGGAATCTCTGAGACCTCTAGCACTTGGGAAAGGGGCATAGCTCAGTGGCAGAAGGTCACAGGTTCCCCAACTTCTCCTGGAAGGGCTGGGAAAGGCTCTCTGTCGGAAAAACCCAGGAGAGATGCTGCCGGTCCGTGTAGACAGTACTGAGCTGGATGGGCCACAGGTGGTATAAAGCAGTTTCCTATGTGACAAATCCCAGTAGTGATGTATGGAAGTGAGAGCTGGACCATAAAGAAGGCCGATCGCTGAAGAATTGATGCTTTTGAATTCTGGTGCTGGAGGAGACTCTTGAGAGTCCCATGGACTGCAAGAAGATCAAACCTATCCATTCTTCTGGAAATCAGCCTTCTGAAGTAAATCAGAATCAAACTTTGGGACTCAGGTGCCTTGGCATGCAAGAAAAATAAGTTTCTAATCCATAACTGGTGGAGATATAAGGAAAAGCATGCAGTACCAAAAGGGAAAAGGTTATCACATGCCGTTTTGCAAGCGCTAGGCTGGACTCTCCCAATTGAAGCAATGCATAGGTGGTTATCCTGCATAGACTTCCATTGCTACAGGTGCATTTGTTCCTTCTGCCCTCTGTGAAACAGGTCGCAGATTCGTCTTTGCTGGATTTCATGCCTAGCAGTTTATTGCAGCTGCATGGACACTTAGTCCCACCTGACCTTCAGAACTGCATCATTTCTCCAGCTTTGGGTCATCTACTTATCCAGATGATGATAGTCTCACTTCCTTCCTCCGAGCCATTTTGGATTAAAAAAATTTAACTGGACCAGATCTAGGACAGGCCCTTCCATGACTCCTTCCCACCCAATTAATTGCACAGTGGGGTTTTCCAACCTCTTTGTGTGAGACACACCGTAGTTCCTTCTGCCTGTGTTACTGTGTGAGAGTGGCAGCTGGAACAGAGCCAGAGGCTTTGCTTAACATCCTGATCCTAGACATTATACCAACATAATTGCCTGCTGTGTCAACATAACCATTGCTAATTAGCATTTATTTACACGGAGCATATGCTAGGTGCTGCAATTACACCGCAGCAGCATTCTTCGTGCCATTGCATTTGCAAAGCAGCAAATCACCCCCAAAGCACCTTCACTGGTATATCAAGTCAAAATCTCTGTATGCATCCCCAGCATCAAAGTGCAGCTGGGTCGTTCTTTTCCCCAATTCAGACTGAAGCCTGTTTGGGGAGAAAATGCATCAAAACTCAGTGCAGTATTTCATAAAATAGATACAGGATAGAAATGGATTGTGTACACCACTTCCCAAGACTGCAGAGAAAGCACAATGGATGCAGAAGTAAGCAGGTATGTTGGACTAGGAGGACTGAAGCTGGTTTTAAACATGTCTAATAGTATCTCAAGATACTACAGGACCAACATGGGTTGTGGCTGATGGCATTGAGGATGGATGGCAGCTAACAGATTGAGGTTGAATCCTGACAAGACAGAAGTACTGTTTTGGGGGGACAGGAGGCAGGCGGGTCCTAAATGGGGTAACTGTGCCCTTGAAGGAGCAGGTGTGTAGCCTGGGGGTCATTTTGGACTCACAGCTGTCCATGGAGGCACAGGTCAATTCTGTGTCCAGGGCAGCTGTCTCCCAGCTCCATCTGGTACGCAGGCTGAGACCCTATCTGCCCGCAGACTGTCTCGCCAGAGTGGTGCATGCTCTAGTTATCTCCCACTTGGACTACTGCCATGCGCTCTACGTGGGGCTACCTTTGAAGGTGGCTAGGAAACTGCAACTAATCCAGAATGCAGCAGCTAGACTGGTGACTGGGAGCGGCCGCCGAGATCATATAACACCGGTCTTGAAAGACCTCCATTGGCTCTCAGTACGTTTCCTTTCCAAGACAAACCCTAGTTAACCCTAGTGATCCTCTCCAACTCCCTGACTGAGAACCAAAAGGCAGCATCCCAGATGGTCCTTAGCTGTGGAGGCCTGAAGATGTTTTGGTGCAGCCAGCATCCCTTAGGACGTGTACGTGTCCAAGATGGCACAGATGCACCTGACCCAGATGGAGAGAGCATGACGAGTCACAGACTCTTCCCATTGGCATCACTGAGCCTCTGGAGGATGAACGCTCCCCCACAGGCAGCTCCACCCTTGCTCTTCCTCATATCATGTTCCTTTGCCATGCGCCTTTGTGCATTCCATGCAATGCCCATTTCTTGAGCATTCTCCCAGTTTGACTTTGCAGAAAGTAGGGCGCACACTTCTGAGGACACGTGGGTGGGACTCCCAAGAATGCCCCCACCGCTGATCTTAGCACCCCGGAAGGTTGGTAGAGATGCAGGAGGCATTGAGATAGAAAGAGACTGTGGGACACAATCTATTGATGCAGTCAAATGCAACATTCCTTATTTCCCTAGTGTGGGCACAGGCAGGGGGACATCCAGTCGGTGTAACTTCCCCTGATCTTGAGCTTCCTCCCCCTGCATGTGACCTGGGAGATGCGCCCGGCTGTGGCTGACTCAATAAAAGAGCCAAGTCACGCAGCCATTTTCTCAGTCTAGCTTTTGTCTCTCTCTCGCCTTATTCTCTCTTTTGCTGCCATGCTGCTCTCCTGCAGCCATTTTGTTACCTTAATGTAAATTTTGCTGTCTGCTGGCTCTCAGCCAGCAGCACATGAGTTCTGAATAATAATAATAATAATAATAATAATAATAATAATAATAATAAATTGTATTTATACCCCGCCCTCCTCGGCCGAGACCAGGCTCAGGGCGGCTAACACCAAATATATAATACATTAAAAACACAAAAGCAAACGATTAGTTCAAAACATAATTCGAATCACATTTAAAATCAAAATAAAATTAGGTGGGAAACCCACAAATCATAACCGTAGGGGTAAGGAATTAAAAGTGAGATGAACTCACTGTTTCTTTATGTAACTACCAAGTCAAGCCTGCCTTTCACGGATCAAATCGTGAACTGAAATGTGAGTAAACCTTTTGTTACTTTACTCGGAAAGACTCTTGTGTCCTTATTCTTTTAAGAGGGATTAAAGGGGACACCAGGAATAATCTTATCTAAGAGATTCAAACGAATCTGCAAACTAGTTTCCAGCTATACTGAAGGGAATCTGCTCTGCTACATCGCTTACTAGCATGAGTGAAGGAAGGATAATACTTATTCAGTATATCCTTTCCTACTGTCCTTAACATTCCCACAGAGAGAGGCCAAACTGAGGAGCTGGATTATGAGAGCCACACTCTGAATAACTGTACTGACCCAAATCTCCCCAGAGTCAGAGAACCGCAGAAAGTGACTCAGAAGGAAACAGAGGGAGATGCTGTAGGGAGGTAAAGGAGTGCACCAGCCTCTCAGAAGAAGACCTTGCCTTGCCTTGATGTTCCTCAGCCCACGCCTGCAGGGATCCAGGTCTGACTCAGCACTGTGGGCCCTGGAGTTGCCTCACTGGATGACTCCCACATGCAGCCTTCCCCTGGCAGAGTTTAGCTTAGGTACAACACCTGCACGCCCTCAGAAGACATTTGAGGTGGAGGAATACAAATCATAGTCACATAAACTGGGGAAGTCACCATGGGCTTATCCACTTCAGCCCTAGAGAAAAGTAACAATATTCTGCATTCTGCCCGCTAAACCAAGTGGCGGGGAGTTCCCAGGGCAGCACTACAGAGTTAGCAGAGGAGCTAGTGCGGTGCAGTGGTTAGCAGGATGGGTGGACGAGAGCCAGCGAGACTCTCACTCAAATCTCCTCTTCTCTCTGGGTGGCCTTCGGCCCATCGCCAACTCTCAGACAATCCTCCCTCAGAAGACTCAAAGGGGAGGGAAGAGGCAGAGGCATTTCCCTGAATTCCTTGAGTTAAGGGTGGGATATGCAATAAGGAAGGGGAAAATAAAAATATAAATATAAATGAAGCCAACGAAAAAGCTAAGAAGCTAAGGAAAGCCTCAGACCAAAAACCTCATCTACTTAGAATCACAGAATCATAGCATTGGAAGGGACCCCAAAGATCATCTATTTTTTAATATATATATAAATGATATTTATTGGTTTGACATATAATGACATTACGTAATAAAGTATCCTCTTGTTTTATCTCTTTGGCCCAACTGAGCCTAACAACTTCCTTCCCTCCCTTCTGATAGTTTACAAAATTAAACTTTGCATCTTTACATTTCGCTTCGTTTCCTATCCTTGTTATATCATTACCGAAAATATTATATTACTCAACCTGAATAGGCAGCAATTTCACCTTACAGGTCTTCAGATAACCCTGCTAATGATGTTAATTGCTTACAGTTGTCTTTCAAATATAATATAAATTTGTTCCAGTCCTTTTGGAATGCTTTGTATCGCTGGTTCCGGATTCTTCCCGTCAGTTTTTCCAGTTCTGCAAAGTCCATAATTTTCATCTGCTGCTCTTCTTTTGTTGGGAACACCTGTTGTTTCCATCTTTGGGCTAACAAAATTCTTGCCGCAGAAGAACTATTTTTTATTTTGCTTCGGTATCTCTCTACCCACTATACCTAATAAAAAAAAGCTTCTGGGTTTTTTTTTAAACAAAGGTATTTTTAAACATTTTCTTTAACTCATTATATATCGTTTCCCAGAAAGCTTTCACCTCTTTACATGTCCAGGGACCCCAATAATCATCTAGTCCAACCTCCTGCAATGCAGGAATATTCAGCTGTTCCTCTGTTCTCTCAGTTTTGACGTTTGGTCAAAACTCTCCACTATGACCTGTCCATCTTGGGTGGCGCTGCATGGCATAGCTCATAGCTTCTCTGAGTTATTCAAGCCCCTTCGCCACGGCAAGGCAGTGATCTTTAACTCATTATATATCATTTCCCAGAAAGCTTTTACCTCTTTACATGTCCAGAGACCCCAGCAATCATCTTGTGCAACCCCTCTGTTCCCTCAGCGGATGACGATGTCCTTGAGAGGGGGGAAAAAAGCATTCTGCTACCTTCCTCTTGTTTCTCAGCATGGAGACAGCAGTCACGAAATTAAAAGACGCCTGCTTCTTGGGAGAAAAGGAATGACAAACCTAGACAGCATCTAAAAAAATCAGAGACATCACCTTGCCAACAAAGGTCCATATAGTTAAAGCTATGGTTTTCCCAGTAGTGATGTATGGAAGTGAGAGCTGGACCATAAAGAAGATTGATCGCAAAAGAATGGATGCTTTTGAATTATGGTGCTGGAGGAGACTCTTGAGAGTCCCATGGACTGCAAGAAGATCAAACCTATCCATTCTTAAGGAAATCAGCCCTGAGTGCTCACTGGAAGGACAGATCGTGAAGCTGAGGCTCCAATACTTTGGCCACCTCATGAGAAGAGAAGACTCCCTGGAAAAGACCCTGATGTTGGGAAAGATGGAGGGCACAAGGAGAAGGGGACGATAGAGGAAGAGATGGTGGGACAGTGTTCTCGAAGCTACCAGCATGAGTTTGACCAAACTGCGGGGGCAGAGGAAGACAGGAGTGCCTGGCGTGCTCTGGTCCAGGGGGTCACGAAGAGTCGGACACGACTAAACGACTAAACAACAACAACAAAACTGTTATGTACTGAGTTGAATAGGATCCAAAAGGCAGCAGTCTGATTGGTCCTAGAACAATAGGATTCAGAATGCAGCAGTCTGATTGGTCCACAGGAGCCAACCAATCCAGCTCCAGGTGGAAGTAAATCTGCAACCTGATTGGCCTACAGGTGAATACCGGAATTAGCCAATCACATGGAGCCCATTGTGTAAATAATGTATATAAAGCAGACATTCTGGGGGAACTTCCATTCCTCCTCACCACTATGAGCTGAATAAAGAGCATGAAAGTCACTCTTGACTCCGAGTATATTTCAAAAACATTCTTGTTGGCACTCTCTGCCCCGGTTCACTATTAAAAGGATGGGTGTTGCTGAGAGAAAGCAGCTTGCAATTTTGAGATTTGAGCTGTAGGGCTCAAACTTTATCACGCAGCATCTTTTTCATCATCTTCAGCTCCCTTATGCCTGGGAGATGCAGGCTTTGCCCACCCGCTCCCTCGAAATTCTCCAGAGACAGCAAGGCACGCCTCCCTTAGCACAGTTTCCCCATTGTCAAGTTGGCTGTTACAAACTTTCCCTCAATGTTTAATTGCAATCTGCCTTCCTGAAGTTTCAAATCCATCTTGCGGTTTAACTCAAAGGACTCGCTTTTCAAAATGCAAGCGATGTGTGTGTTTTTTTATAAGGACAGTGCGGTGCGACTTGAATTAATTAATAAATAAAAAGATAGAAAGAACACACATTTAAAGAAGATGAGAAAATGTTTACTGAATATATGGGTGAAAATTCTGCATATTTAAAAACGCTGGTACCATTAAGATAAATTCAACAGTTTTGATGGATGTAACAATGGAATACTGAATGGTTTGGTTCATGTAAAGTATTTTTTTAATAATATTTCTTAATTGATTTCCCACATTTTTAACATCCTCACAATATTCATGCAAAATACGCAGGGATGTTTGGTATGCAAAATGAACCACGGAAAGAGAATAAGGGAAGGGATTTAAGGTTACCTAAACGAATATTTTGAATTGTCAATTAGAAAAAAATTAATAAAAATTATATTAAAAATAAGTAAGTAAGTAAATAAATAGTTAACAGTTTAATAGAAGTTTGGAAAACATGGCTGTGTGATGAAATGTCTCTTGCTGCACAAACTATGAATATATGATTCATAGTAAAATTGACACGGGAGAGAGAGAGAGAGAGAACGAACCTGGAAAACCTTTGCTCCTGCAAAACACACCTGACATTATAGCATGATTAATGCAAGATGGCAGATATTGTACCACCTTTCCTAGGGATCTCAGATAACTTGGGATTCCTGCTTTGCAATGTGCTTGGAGTAGATGACCTCTGGGTTCTCTTCTCTTCTCTGGAGATTGCATCCAGACACGTTCAAGAGATGACTGGTTGGGGAAACAAAAAGAAACCTTGCGCCTGGACTACAATAGTCCCTACTAACTAGGGGCAGCCCCTATTTTTCCTATCTGATAGATCGCTGTCTCTGTTTCACCATAGTGTTTTGAGTTTGTGGGTGCCAGACACCTATAATCCCAGCAAATATTAAAAGCTAATCAAGCTGGGTTGGCTTCCTGGATGTGGTAACCACTTGGGTGATGGGCCATTAAGAGAACAAAGGAAAGGGGGCTCTTTGCCAGAAAAAAATAGGTGCGGCCCCTCCTCCAGCTCTTAGATAGATAGAAGGACAACGCTTGAGTTTAGAGAGCCGAGTTGGCTGTGATGTGACCTAGAGGAAAAAACTGCAAGCTGGAAAGGCAGGGGGAAAGCCTGGTTTCTTCTTGAATCGAAGGCTGTGGCTATGGGAGAAACATGACCCTCTTCGGGTGGTGATGTTGTGAGCCCCTCCATCATAGGCTCAGGTTGTATATGCAGTGGATGCTCAGGTTGCGAACATGATCTGTGCGGGATGCACGTTCGCAACCCGCAGCGGCGCATCTGCGCACGCACGAGTTGCGATTCAGCACTTCTGCGCATGCACAAAGCACAATTTAGTGCTTCTGCACATGCACGACCGCCGAAACCCGGAAGTAACCCATTCCAGTACTTCTGGGTTTTGGCAGTCCGTAACCCGAAAAAATGCAACCTGAAGCATCTGTAACCCGAGGTATGACTGTATATGCTATATGGTAATTTATGGACCTAATAGGTATCTAAAGCCATTTGCACATAACAAAATATGTACAGCGGTACTTCGGGTTGCAGATGCTTCGGGTTACAAACTCCACTAACCACTTTGGTTGCTCCAGGTTAAGTACTTTGCTCCAGGATAAGAACGAAAATTGCGTGCCACCAACACAGCGGCAGCAGGAGGCCCCATTAGTGAAAGCACGCCTCAGGTTAAGAACCATTTCAGGTTCAGAACAGACCTCTGGAACGAATTAAGTTCTTAACCCGAGGTACCACTGTATGTGTAAATAATTCTATGAAATAAACCATATATCATAAAGACACCACAGTCTCCGCTGTGCCTCATTCTCAAAAGGGAAACCTGAGCACCCAGCAACCCTGAAATATCGCACTGCTCAGAGATTTGGCTGATGTGTAACAATATCTTCAAATAGTAAACCAAAGTTCTCCAAGTGGCAGTCTATGTGTTGCCAAAATGGAACCACTCACATGCAAAAAGGAGGTACCAGAACACTCTGGGGAATTCCAAATTTTGTAAAATTAACAGTCTCAGGTTAACCATTAAGTGGTGGGCAAAAACATCCTTAGGAAGCCATCTCCAAAGATGCAGAACATTGGAGGGGGAAATGGAAAACCAGGAGCAGGAATTGTCCTGAACAGGAGTGCAACCTTTCCTTGAAGTTCCCTTATTTTTGAACCCTGGGGAGCTGCCATTAGTCACTGCAAGCAATACAGAGCTACACAGACCAACAGCCTGACTCTGTTCCTGCGTGCTCTTCAAAGGGACGTCACCTGTGCAAAATGACCTCTCTCATCTCCTCCGCTCACTCCCCAAAGTAGCAGAGGCAGATTACTGCTGGCTATACCGAGGGAGATCGGTTTCACGCTGAATTTGATAATTCACCAAATGCTCATTATATAACCCCACCCCCACCCCACCCCCGGTGATTACCTAATCGGGATTGCACAATCCGTTACATAAGGCGCAGGTCACAGCCCATCCTTGTGGCTGTTGGAGCCATTATGCAAAGGGTGGAAATAATTTGAAAGCGGACACCTCAGCCAGGGGGGAAGAAATGCTTTAGGAAAGGTGATTGCTGCAGGTAGGTGCTGCCTCTCTCTGCCCTCGCCACCCCAGAATACTCATCAGGCACAGAGGAAACCACGGTTGCCCTTTGCTCCGAGTTTCCAGGGCAAGATGAAGCAGATGGTGCAGATGGAAGCTCTGTGGTTAGCTCACTGGCTGAGCATCAGTGTCCAGAAGGCGCTCGGTTCAATCCCTGCCATCTCCAGGTGCTCAAAACCGGGCGTGAAGGCAACAACTATTCCCAAGGAACCAGAACACAAGGTATACACAACATGTCACAACCTTGAAGATCCTTTATTCCGCTTCCCAAGTCAGGCCTGGTTCCACTGATGTCACATTGCAGCCTTTGATTATTTTAAAGCATTTATAAAATCACTTCATATTTAAGCATCTATAAGCAGTGAGCAGTGGGACGCAGGTGGCGCTGTGGGTTAAACCACAGAGCCTAGAACTTGCCGATCAGAAGGTCGGCGGTTCGAATCCCCGCCACAGGGTGAGCTCCCGTTGCTCGGTCCCTGCTCCTGCCAACCTAGCAGTTCGAAAGCACGTCAAAGTGCAAGTAGATAAATAGGTACCACTCTGGCAGGAAGGTAAACGGCATTTCCGTGCACTGCTCTGGTTCGCCAGAAGCGGCTTAGTCCTACTGGCCACATGACCCGGAAGCTGTACGCCGGCTCCCTCGGCCAGTAAAGCGAGATGAGCGCCGCAACCCCAGAGTCGGCTACGACTGGATCTAATGGTCAGGGGTCCCTTTACCTTTAAGCAGTGAGCAACACAAAAAACGAGCAATATTATTAAAATAAAAATGCAGCTGAACGCTAGTACAAATGCACAGAAAAACAAACAACAGCAGGAATTCAGGGAATTTGAACAAAGGGGAAAAATTCGAACAAATTCAAACAAACATACAAATGGCACTCTTATTTTGATGCTTCTTTAGGCCATTTTAACTACAGGCCCAATTGCAGGTTTTTTAATCATCGTTGCTTACTGGTTATTTTTCATAGTATTTTCTGCACTCTGCTGAGTGTTTCGTAATAGCAAAGTAGTTTACAAGTGCTGTTAATGAAGCAAATAAGTGTGTGCAATAGATCGTACATATAATCCATGTAGAAGGGATTGTAAAGACAGGTTTATTCCTGGGCTCTCATGCAAGCAGAATGAACCATGTGGCCTTACCTGAATGTGCAACTTATTCATGCAAAGCCTTGTACTTTTCGTAAATAATTTAATACCGTGAGACAGCCCTATATAAGAGGGGAATTGTGACTTTCCTTCTTAGCTGGCTGGCTGCGTCCATAGCCAAGTGCCTTTATGAAAGGAGTGGAGAAATTTATGGACCTATTCATTAATCTGTGCAGAAGTAATGGCACTGACACATTTTTCAATGCAGTTCTCCATTCAAATAACATGTACAAAAATCTATATACTATGTCTAAAAATTTATGAAAATAGACTTCCGGAGGCGGCGCGAAACAGCAATGGCGGTCCTCTTCGGTCTCTGAAGAGGGGCTCCGCAGAAAAGGGTCGTCCGCTGCGGCACAGCGGTGACCCATCAAGAAAAACCACGGGCAGAGTGAGCCCGTGGCCGTGGGACTCGGCGGGCACCAGGAGCGACCCCAAAAACGAAGAAGGAACCCCGTAAGGGGCTCCGGAAACGTGGAAGGGGGAGCGGTGCTGTGAGTTCATCGCTCTTTCTGCGGGAGCGAAGCCGCGCGGCTGCTGCTGATGAGCGCCGACCTTTCTTCTTGAAACATCAGGCTCTAAACTACCTACTCGTGAGTAAGGATCAAATATTTTGGGACTAAAAGCTTTAAATTTGGCTGAAAGCGGGAGACGTTAAACAGGAAGTCCGTCTTCCGGCAGTGCTTTAAAGATCAAAGGCAAAGATTTTAACAAGCGGGAAGCAGCTTTAAAAGATTAAAAATTTGGGACTATCGTGTTGACAGAATTGGCTTTTAAAAAGAAGGAGTAAAGACTTTTATTTTTAAGTGTTTTGGATTTCAAATGGGACTTTCCTCCCCTTTATGGATTACAAAGAATTAAGAACCAAATCTCGGACTGACAGGAGAAAAAGAGAGCTGTCATTGCGGAAACTGTATTTAAAATAGAGACTGTTGCAGTGGAGTGATACTGGCAAGATACAATTAAAGAAACTGTTATTTGCACCTTTTATCTGAGACTTTGTGACAGCTTGGGAAGTGCTCTGTAAGTTAAAAAAGTTTATGAAGGACTTTTGGTAAATTTGACTGTTTGGGGCTGCAGGGACTTTAATGGCGGATAAACTTCTTTCCTTTTTATGAACTATAGTAATACTCCCCCTAGTGGAGTTTTGGAACTACAAGTGCCTGGGAACAAATTTTATTTTGACTATCTGCTGCTCGGTTATTTACACTCTGGAACTACCCTTCCCATGGGACAATATATAATTTGACCTTGACTCATAGACAGGTGTGGAATGAGTGGCCAACCGAAAACAAGATCTGCTAAAACGAAAGCAAGACAAGCCCAACTTGTGCAAACAACTTTGACTACTCAGTCACGTAGATCATCTGTCCCAGCTGTTTTGGGAATACAAGAAAAAGAAACTGCACAGCCTGCACCAAAGGATATGGCGGAGGGAGGATCGGATACCTTCTTAAAACAAATGCTAGAACAATTTGCAATATTGAATAAGAAGGTAGATGACCAATCGGCAAAAATAGACCAAGCCACATCCTCTGTTACTAAACTGTCTGACCAAGTTGCACAACATACACAAGTTATTGGGAATCTTAAGGAAGCAACTGTGGAAAATCGGAGACTGGCTGAAGCAGCCAATGAAAAAGCAGAACAAGCAAATCAAAAAGTTGAGGCTATAAAAGGGGAGGTAAGGCCATTACACAAGCATATTGGTGACCAACAGGCCTACCTGTCTATGGTGGAATTGAGAAACCGGGAAAATAATCTGAGAATAAGAGCTATTCCAGAGCTTGAACAGGAAGATTTAATTGGTTATCTGACAGCAGAATTTTCTAAGTTCTGGGGTATAGAAGAGGACAAAGATTTCAAGATCACAACTGCGTTTAGATTGGGAAGAGTCGTGAGGAGGGATAAGCCCAGAGACTGTTTGATTATTTTGAGATCCAAGCAGGAGAGAGATAAAATACTAGGCCTCCACTTTAAGAAATCACTTGATATCCAAGGTAAAAGAGCAGAATTTTATAGAGATATCCCTAAACAACTTTTGGATCTCAGAGCTACATATACAGACCTAGCAAGACTACTGAGAGGAAACGCGATTCCGTATAGGTGGGAGTTCCCCCAAGGTTTATCTTTTAATTTTAAAGGAAAGAAAATTAAGATCAAAACACCAGAAGATAACCAGAAGTTCCTGCACGACCACGGAGAAGACCTTCAGAAGGGAGCAGCAGCCTCTTGGCCACCGCCACTGCCTGGAATAACACCGATACCTACACCCTCGGGTCCAGAAGAAAAAGAAGACACCCCATTATAGGAACAACAGATTGATTCAGGATGTCTCTGCAGCTGTACAGTTGGAATATAAATGGCGGCAATTCCCCGGAAAAAAGACGAAAGATTTTTCATATTTTGAAAAAAGAACAATTGGATATTATTTGCTTGCAGGAAACGCATGTGACTAGACTCCATAGGAAGGTGCTAATTAACAAAAGATTAGGTCAAGAATTTATTTCATCAGACAGAGTTAAAAAAAGAGGAGTGGTAATCTACGCAAAGGAGAACTTGTCACCGAAATTTTTATTTAAAGATGAGCAAGGAAGAATTTTGGCAATTGAAATACAAACACAGGGAGAAAAATTTTTGATTTTAGGAATATATGCACCAAATGAGGGGAAATCGGAATTTTACAAGAAGCTGCACGAGATAATGCTGGACTATCTGGACTATACCAACATCATAATGATGGGTGATATGAATGGGGTGGTTTCTACTCACATGGATAAGTCACAAAATCAAAATTTAACTAAAGACGGCAGACTACCTAAAACCTTTTTTGAACTAACTGACAATATGGACCTGATTGATATATGGAGGACAAGGAATCCCCTGGGTAAAGAAGGAACATTCTTTTCTGAGGCCCACCTATCATGGACAAGAATCGACCAAATATGGACAACTAGAGGACTGGCACCTAAGATCAGAAAAGTGGAAATCTGTCCAAAGACTTGCTCCGACCATAATGCTTTGAAAGTGGAATTGAGACTTACTCCAACCGGTTCTTTCAGATGGAAAATGAATGACACCCTACTAAGAGATCAGGAGATTGTGAAGAAGGCCCAAAAAACTTTAAAGGACTATTTTGAAATTAATTTGAACACTTCGGTGGAAAAGAGAACAATCTGGGACGCAAGTAAAGCTGTAATGAGGGGGTTTCTGATTCAACAGAACACAATTAAGAAAAAACTTTGGAATGGAAAAAAAGACAAGATATTAGAGAAGATAAGAGACGGAGAGAAAAAATTGAGATTAAAACCAAAATCAAAAGAGGTTTTAAGAGAAATCAAATTCCACCAAGCTCAATATGCGAAATTGATAAATCAAGAAGTGGAATGGAAAATTAAACAAATGAAACAAAGATCATTTGAATCGGCAAATAAATGTGGAAAACTGCTAGCATGGCAGTTGAAGAAGAGACAAAAACTGAACTTTGTCACTAATCTAGAGGTGGAAGGCAGAAACATTCAGAAACCAGAAGAAATTAGAAAGTGTTTCCAGAAATATTTCAAAAAACTTTATACACAAGGGCCTCAGGAAGTGTCTGAGATAGATAAATTTTTAAAAGCAAATGGTTTACCAAAACTATCTCAGGAGAAGAGGACAATCCTGAATTATAGAATAACACAACAGGAAATTGAGGGTGCCATTCAGAATATGCAACTAGGCAAGTCTCCAGGCCCAGATGGACTTACCTCCAAGTACTACAAGACATTAAAAGACTACTTGATACAACCGTTAATGGAGGTTTGTAACCAGATTATGGAGGGGAGGAGGGCACCGGAAACGTGGAAAGAAGCCTTCATCACATTGATACCTAAACTGGAAACTGAAAAGACTCAACTTAAGAACTACCGTCCCATCTCACTCCTAAATGTGGATTACAAAATTTTTGCTGACATTTTGGCAAGTAGACTTAAAAAAATACTTAATGAAGTAATTCACAAAGACCAGGCAGGCTTTCTCCCAGGGAGACATTTGTTTGATAATACCCGGAACATTGTTGATATTTTGGAACTTTTACAAACTAATATCAATACGAAAGCTGTGTTAATTTTTATTGACGCGGAGAAGGCCTTTGATAACATTTCTTGGATGTTTATGAAGAGAAACCTGGAAGGGATGGGAGTGGGGCGGGGGTTTGAAAATGGAATAGAAGCAATCTATTCTGAGCAAAAAGCTAAATTGATAGTGAACAATGTGGTGACAGAGGAGTTCAAAATTGAAAAAGGGACACGACAAGGGTGCCCACTATCCCCTCTTTTATTTATTTCAGTCCTGGAGGTGTTACTGAACATGATTAGGGAGGACCGGTCGATACAAGGAGTACAGGTCGGAGCGAAACAATATAAACTGAAAGCTTTTGCAGATGATTTGGTTTTAACATTACAGGAGCCAGAATCTAGTACAAAAAGAGTATTAGAACTGATTTATGAGTTTGGTCGGGTGGCGGGATTTAAGTTGAATAAGCAAAAAACCAAGGTTTTGGGGAAAAACTTGACATCTTCGGAAATAGATGGGTTTCAGAAGGAAACAGAACTAAGTGTGGTAAAAAAAGTGAAATACCTAGGGGTCCACTTGTCAGCTAAAAATTTGAATTTATTTAAAGACAATTATGAAAAATGCTGGTTGGAAATCAAAAAAGATTTGGAAATCTGGTCAAGATTGAAACTTTCCTTGTTGGGCCGAATTGCAGCTATAAAGATGAATGTATTGCCGAAAATGTTATTCTTGTTTCAGACCCTACAGATTGTGGACAGAGTGGAATGTTTTGGAAAGTGGCAGAAGGATATATCCAAGTTTGTTTGGCAGGGCAAAAAGCCCCGGATAAAGTTTAAAATATTAACTGATTCGAAAGAAAGAGGGGGGTTTGCCCTGCCGGACCTGAGATTATATTATGAAGCTGCGGCCTTCTGCTGGATGAAAGATTGGTTATTACTTGAGAACACTGATGTCCTAGATCTGGAAGGGTTTGACAATGCTTTTGGTTGGCATGCATATTTGTGGTACGACAAGGTAAAGGTTCATAAAATGTTCAAAAATTATATTGTTAGAAAATCAATATTTATGGTCTGGATAAAATACAAGGACTTATTAGAAGGTAAGATTCCGAGGTGGCTCTCACCAGCAGAGGCCAAGGCCCGGAAAAAACCTAATATGGAGGTTGGTTGGCCGAAATATGGGGAAATTATAGAAAAAGTAGGAGAAACTTGGAGACTGCAGAGTTATGAAAAATTAAGGAATAAGGTGCAAAATTGGCTTCACTACGCTCAAATTCAAGAGGTTTTTAAGTTGGACAAAAAAATAGGTTTCCAGGTGGAAAAATCGAAACTAGAGACAGAATTGTTGGAACCAAAGACCAAGGTACTTTCGAGAATGTATAACTTGCTGCTTAAATGGAACACTCAGGATGAGACAGTCAAATCAGCCATGATAAAATGGGCTCAGGACATTGGGTACAACATTATGTTTGAGGACTGGGAAAGGTTATGGACCACTGGTATGAAATTCACGGCATGTAATGCCTTGAAAGAGAATATTATGAAAATGATATACAGGTGGTACATGACCCCAGTCAAGCTTGCTAAGATATATCACTTGTCTGATAATAAATGTTGGAAATGTAAGGAGGCTGAAGGGACATTCTTTCACCTCTGGTGGACTTGTCCAAAAGTGAAGGCCTTCTGGGAAATGATATATAATGAGCTAAAGAAGGTGTTTAAGTACACCTTTCCCAAGAAACCAGAGGCCTTTCTATTGGGCATTGTCGGCCAGAAGGTGTTAAAGAAGGATAGAACCTTTTTTTATGTATGCAACTACAGCAGCAAGGATTCTCATCGCAAAATACTGGAAGACCCAAGATTTACCCACACTGGAAGAGTGGCAGACGCAATTGATGGACTACATGGAATTGGCCGAGATGACTGCCAGGATCCGAGATTTGGGAGAAGAAGCAATAGAGGAGGATTGGAAAAAATTTAAAGATTATTTACAAAAATTTTACAAGTTATATGAATGTTAAGAATTCGCATGATTAGGGAAATTCAGCTCCAGCAATAAGATTAAGGTATGGGAAACTAAGTTATATAAAGGAAGGACTAATGTTTAAAAGAATATTATATATGTTATTAGTGTAAATTGAAAATAAGTATTTTAAACGTAAACCACAAGTATTTGAAAGAACAAAAGAATGTACGAAATAAGGTTATAATTTGCTGAAAAATTTTATTGTAAAGAACGCACGGTGAGGGAGACGTGGGGAAGTCCGGTTGGTTATAAAAAATGCTTTGAAAGGATGATTTTTTTCTTTTTCTTTTTCTTTTCTGTTATTTCTTTGTATAACTGACTTTGTATTTCTATTTGGAAAAAAAAGCAATAAAAAATATTTTTAAAAAAAAGAAAATAAAAATTTATGAAAATAGCATAGAAAAATGCACTATGTTAGGGAGAATGGCTTTGCAGAAATGTGTATATGTGGTGAAATTGCATAGACACCTGTGTATTTCAGGAGAACTTTGCACTAAAATGCTAATGAATTTTCAGGATGGCTTTTTTTCTTAAAAAAATTGCAAACTGATGTAGGAATGTGGAGAAGTGAAATTAAGGTTGGAAAAATTAGAAACTGAGAGAAACTGAAATTGACATAATCAACCATTCCTTTCTGGACGCGATCTACATTGACTGTGGCTGTATATTATTTAGAGAATTTCTAATTTGAAGCTTTCGGCCAGTGCGATGGCAGAGGCAGGCACATCAAATCCTCTCCCCCTTTTGCTTTCTGAAGTTGCGCCCCCACCTATCCACCCTGCCCTCAGTACCCAGACTAAACTCCTCCAAACTCCATTTTTTTGTTTGTGGATTAACCCCGACAACTGTTCAGAATTAGGAAAGGGCAGCAGCAACAGTTGTCTAGAGCTGCGATTCCTCTGCTGGCAAGATAAAATACATACCTCTGCAAATAACAGCTTTTATATTTAATTTGCTGCGCTTAACTTTAAACTATTTACTGTTATCTAAACTATTCTAACAATTTGTTGCAAGAAGACACATGAACAGTATCCCTTTATACTTACTTTTAAATCCTATGCATGTCTGCATAATTCTTCCTGAGTCCAGTAGGGCAGTAATTTGCAATAAATTACCTTGGCCCCGGTTGAGAATGGAGTTAAGCATCCTTAAGCCTAGGTTTTTTTTAATGGGCTAAACCATGTTTAACACTGTTTAAATGTGATCTGTGTGCAAGGGGGTGCCATCTTTGCCAAACACCCTGCGTTTTCTCTCTCTCTCTTTTTAAAAAAAACATTTTTATTAGGAATTTCAACAAGACATTTTATCAAAAAACATATCATCCTTCATTTACCCCCCTCCCCCCCATAAAATAACCCACCCACCCCCAGGACTTCCCTCAGCTCCTCTCTCTGGTTTATCAACAAAAGTTATTCTCTGCATGTTATAAAATTGTATAGATCCTTAATTTATCTAACTAGCTATTATCGATAAAAAGTTTGTGAGTGTTTATTTAAAGCCTGCGAAGGAGTCCAGTTCATTTTGTTGCTTCTTTAGGTACTTTGTAAAGGGTTCCCATTCATCTTTAAAGTCACAGTTATCCTTGTCCCGTAGTTTGTGTGTCAATTTTGCCAATTCTGCATAATCCATCAGCTTTTCTTGCCATAGTTCTTTAGTCCGGATTTCCTCGTTCTTCCATCCTTGTGCTATTAAGACTCTTGCCGCTGTTGTCGCATACATGAAAATATTTTATGATTTCCTTGGCAGGTCTTTCCCTAAAATCCCTAACAAAATGCTTCAGGTTTTTTAACAAATGTTAGATGGAACATTTTCTTCAACTCATTGTATATCATTTCCCAAAACTTTTTAATTTCAATACAGTCCCACCACATATGGTAAAAAGCCCCTTCCTTTTCTTTACACTTTCAACACACATTTGAATTGGTTTTGTACATTATTCCTAGCTGCACTAATGTTATATACCATCTATACATCATCATCATATAATTTTCTTTCAACACCTTGTACTGTCTCACTAACTAATGCCAAATTATTACCATTCTTTATACAAAGCCGGCAACAGTGCAACATTTTCAAAAGCAAAACTAGAAAATTGTTGTACTAAATTTGGGAGAAATTTGCCGCTCCATTGATCCACATTTTTAACTTGCCTGAAGATAAACATAGTACTTACTGGCTGTCCGTTTCCTCCTCCTTATTTATTTGTTTTTATTTTCTTTCATAAAAATTATATACTGCTTTATTGTAGGGGGGGGCTAAACCCTCAAAGCAGTTTGCCAAAAAACACACAAAAACGATACCATTATCACTAGAAGACTTGCGGCCATAAATTTCAACATGCTGAAAGTTAAAACCACAGTAGAATAAACTAAAGCAAATGAACACTCATACCAACTTTCTAAAGGCTAATCTAAATAAGAATGTCTTCAGCAGGCGCTGGAAGGAGTACAGTGAAGGCACCTACCTGATATCAAGAGGCAGGCAGTTCCAAAGTCTCAGTGCTGCCTTAGTCTCTATCCTTTTTTTTTCCTCCCCAAAAAAGAATAAAAAAAACCTCCCACACCCCCAGACTTCCCTCAGCTCCTCTCTCTGATTTTTCAGCACTTGTTATTCTCTGCATGTTTTAAAATTGTAAAGATCCTTCATTTATCTATATATATGTTACCAATAAAAAGTTTGTGTTGTTGTTTAGTCGTTTAGTCGTGTCCGACTCTTCGTGACCCCATGGACCAGAGCACGCCAGGCACTCCTGTCTTCCACTGCCTCCTGCAGTTTGGTCAGACTCATGTTTGTAGCCTCGAGAACACTGTCCAACTATCTCGTCCTCTGTCATCCCCTTCTCCTTGTGCCCTCCATCTTTCCCAACATCAGGGTCTTTTCCAGGGAGTCTTCTCTTCTCATGAGGTGGCCAAAGTCTTGGAGTCTCAGCTTCAGGATCTGTCCTTCCAGTGAGCACTCAAGGCTGATTTCCTTCAGAGTGGATAGGTTTGATCTTCTTGCAGGCCATGGGACTCTTAAGAGTCTCCTCCAGCACCAGAATTCAAAAGCATCAATTCTGCAGTGATCAGCCTTCTTTATGGTCCAGCTCTCACTTCCATACATCACTACTGGGAAAACCATCGCTTTAACTATACGGTCCTTTGTCGGCAAGGTGATGTCTCTGCTTTTTAAGATGCTGTCTAGGTATGTCATTGCTTTTCTCCCAAGAAGCAGGCGTCTTTTCATTTCGCGGCTGCTGTCACCATCTGCAGTGATCATGGAGCCCAGGAAAGTAAAATCTCTCACTGCCTCCATTTGTTCCCCTTCTATTTGCCAGGAGGTGATGGGACCACTGACCATGATTTTCGTTTTTTGATGTTGCGCTTCAAACCATATTTTGAGCTCACCTCTTTCACCCTTATTAAAAGGTTCTTTAATTCTTCCTCACTTTCTACCATCAATGAGGTGTCATCTGCATATCTGAGGTTGTTGATATTTCTTCCGGCGATCTTAATTCCGGCTAGGGATTCATCCAGCCCAGCCTTTCGCATGATGAATTCTGCATATAAGTTAAATAAGCAGGGAGACAATATACAGCCTTGTCGTACTCCTTTACCAATTTTGAACCAGTCAGTTGTTCCATATCCAGTTCTAACTGTAGCTTCTTGTCCCACATAGAGATTTCTCAGGAGACAGATGAGGTGATCAGGCACTCCCATTTCTTTAGAACTTCCTGCCAAGGAGTCCAGTTCATTTTGTTGTTTCTTTAAACACTTTGTGAAAGGTTCCCATTCTTCTTTAAAGTCACAGTTGTCCTTCTCATGTAGTTTGTGTGTCAATTTTGCCAATTCCGCATAGTCCATCAGTTTCTCTTGCCACAGTTCTTTGGTCGGAATTTCCTTGTGTATTAATACTCTGCTGTTGTCCCATACATAAAGAAGTTTTTCAGTTTCCTTGGCAGGTCTTTTCCTACAATCCCTAACAAGAATGCTTCAGGCTTTTTTGCAAATGTTAATTGGAACATTTTCTTCAACTCATTGTATATCATTTCCCAGAATTTTTAAATTTTACGCCTTGGTCTCTTTCCTGAGGATGGGGACAAATCTAGAATTATTTGGCTCCGCCTGATGTCATCTCTGGTTCCACCTCCTGTTGGTCTCCCTGCCTTATAATTCCAACAGGCGTCAGCGATCACTGGCTTTCCATGTTTTGTTAGCCCAAAAATGGAAAACAAGCAAGGCCCCAACTAAAGAAGAATGGCAACTTAAAACTAATGGAATATGTGCAGCTTGCGGACCTAACATACAGTGGTGCCCCGCAAGACGAATGCCTCGCAAGACGAAAAACTCGCTAGACGAAAGGGTTTTTCGGTTTTGCGTTGCTTCGCTAGACGAATTTCCCTATGGGCTTGCTTCGCAAGACGAAAACGTCTTGCGCTTTTTTCTTAAAGCCGCTTGAAGAGGCGCAGTTGCGACGGACCGTGCTTCGCAAGATGAAAAACATCACAAGACGAAAAGACTCGCGGAACGAATTATTTTCTTCTTGCGAGGCACCACTGTATAGAATAAGAGAACAAAAGAACATACAAAAAGAAGATTGGAAAATGTTTATTGAATATATGGGGGGCGGAATTATGTGCACTTGAAAACATGGGCAGCATTAAGATAAATTCAACAGTGTAAATGAGTTTTGATGGAATACTGAATGGTTTAGTTCATGTAAAATAGGCAGGGATTTAAGTTATTTATGTTATGCAAAATGAACCATGGAAAGAGAAAAAGGGAAGCCACTGATATTGTAAGATTGTTTAAATGAATACTCTAAATTGTAAAAAAGAAAATTTAATTTTTTACACACACACACACACACAATGTTCTCTACACAAAGATGAATTTAAATCAGAACAACCCTGATTTAACATTGTTAAGACTCTTTACTTGCACCTCTGTTGTTTCATTTAAACTGCTTATTAATATTAGGCAGGTCCCATCACTGAAGCCTGCTAAAAACCTCTTTTGCTCTGGCAAGCCTACCCAGACATCAAATTTATTCTGCCTATTTGTTTTTCAAACTGTTGATTTTATCTACATTTTAATAATCCAGTTGTTGTCTATGTGTTTTTTAAAGTCTGGTGATTTTATCGGTATTCTCTGGTGAATATTTTGTAGTGTTTTTTATGTAAACCACCTGGAAGGTTGTTGTTGTTTTTAACTTTAAAAGTATATAAATCTCATCAAATAAACAAATCAAATGTGAAAAACTAAATAGATTTTGAAAAAAATAATTTATATTATCATCGTTATCATTAACTGCTCAACCACCGCCACTGAGTTACTGCTGGGGGCTGGCTGCATCCTCAGTGGAAATGCCAATTAGCATTTAGCAGTGCAGTGCAGAGCAGTGGTTAGAGCGCTGGACTAGGACCCGGGTTCAAATCCTGCCTCAGCCCTGAAGCTCACCAGATGACCTTGGGTCAGCCACTGTGAAATATACTTGGAGTCGAGAGTGGATTTCATGCTCTTTATTCAGCTCATAGTGGTGAGGAGGAATGGAAGTTCCCCCAGAATGTCTGCTTTATATACATTATTTACACAATGGGCCCCACGTGATTGGCTAATTCCGGGATTCACCTGTAGGCCAATCAGGTTGTGGATTCACTTCCACCTGGAGCTGGACTGGGTGGCTCCTGTGGACCAATCAGACTGCTGCATTCTGAATCCTATTGTTCTAGGACCAATCAGACTGCTGCATTCTGAATCCTATTGTTCTAGGACTAAACAGACTGCTGCCTTTTGGATCCTATTCAACTCAGTACATAACACACTTCCTCTCACCGCCTAACCTACCTAGCAGGGTTTGTTGTGAGAATAAAATGAGGACTGGGGAGAACCATGTGTGCCATCTACGATTTTATTTATATATGTTTAAAGGTAAAGGGACCCCTGACCGTTAGGTCCAGTTGTGGCCGACTCTGGGGTTGCGGCGCTCATCTCGCTTTACTGGCCGAGGGAGCCGGTGTACAGCTTCTGGGTCATGTGGCCAGCATGACTAAGCCGCTTCTGGAGAACCAGAGCAGCGCATGGAAATGCCGTTTACCTTCCCGCCGGAGCGGTACCTATTTATCTACTTGCACTTTGACGTGCCTCAGAACTGCTAGGTTGGCAGGAGCAGGGACCGAGCAACGGGAGCTCACCCCGTCGCGGGGATTCGAATTGCCGACCTTCTGATCGGCAAGTCCTAGGCTCTGTGGTTTAACCCACAGCGCCACCCGCACCCCTATATATGTTTAGGGAAGCTTTTAATTTTTAATAGGTTATTGTATTTTAGTGTTTTGTTGGAAGCCGCCCAGAGTGGCTGGGGAAACCCAGCCAGATGGGCGGGGTATAAATAATAAATTATTATTATTATTATTATTATTATTATTATTATTATTATTATTATCTTGAGCACCTTGGAGGAAAGGTGGGATATAAACAAACAAACAAACAAAGCCCCCTCCCTCCCAAAATAAAATTCTGTGACGTAGCCCTTCCCAAGAGAAAGATATCTGCTACTTTCGAAGCGTTGAAAAGGAGCAGCTTGCAGGCTGCGGATTCCAGAGGGTCCTCTTTCCTGCCAGCACACCCCACCAGTAAGTAAGAACCCTGACCTGCTGGGAGAAGCTTCAGGCTTGGCACTGTTACTCGTGAGTATACCTACCAGTGAAGGCAAGGGGGAACTTGGGGCCGATTGTTCAGTGCGGGGACGGTGTTTCACATCTAAGAAGCACCAAGCCCCTTGCCACTACAGCGGCAAGACTGCTACTAGCTAAAAATTGGAAAGCCCAAGAAATACCAACAGTAGAAGAATGGCAGATGAAGATGTTGGACTTTTTGGAGCTGGCTGACCTGACTGGAAGAATCCGGGATCAGAAGGAAGAGGAATATCAAGAAGATTGGAAGAAATTTAAAGATTATTTAGCCAAATGTTGTAATATAAAATAATTAGAAGTCACTTGAAAGTACCATATAGGCTTAGGACTAAAATAAGAATGAACTGTAAAGAAATAGGGATCTAGAATATTAAGAAAAGAAAAGAAGATAGTAAATTGAAGGAGTTTGTTTTATTAGAAAGATGATTTTGGAGAACTGTTACAAGGTGATACAATGAAACTCAGTTGGGGGGAATTTGAGGAAGTCACTTAACAAAGAAAGATAAATTGGGTTTCACAAGTAATATGTGTTTCTATTTTTGTTTCTTGTTCTTTTCCGTATTGCAATGTGTTTTCTTTCTATGTTTTTTATGTTATACTTGTTATAAACGTGGAAAATCAATTTTAAAAATGGGGGGGGGGGACAAGCACAAAACACCTTCCTTGGGAAACGTGATCTTTAACAGGGATGTGATACAGACATTCTGTCTGCAGGGCCCGACGATTGATGGCTCATTGCTCTGTGCAAGTCACCACTGGTAGCGCAGTGATCTGGCGTGCGCAGGAACCGGCCTGCCCTTTAAAAAATGCACTGTCCTGATTGCAAAGGGCTCAGTTTTTAGGGATCCAACAACTGCGTCCTGGGAATCGTCTAGGGAGGCGAGCACCGTTGCCCCTTCATCCCTCTTTGAACTCTTGCAATTTACTGCATTTTTTGGCTGCCTCCTCCCCATTCATCTGGCGTCGTCCTCCGTGCATTAAAACCTAGCTGAGCATCACCTCTTACGCAAGCAGGAGTAATAATAACAGGGCAGGTTTTATGGAAATTCGTTCCTGAGAGCTTTCTGCTCTTATAAAGCTCCCACCTTTAGTAGATGGAAAACCAGCATCAGAGAAAGGCTTCGCCATAGAAACATTGGTCCCTTTTGTTCAGTATTGTCTGCACTGACTAGAAGGATTTCAGGAAGGAGTCGCTCCCAGCCCTACCTGGAGATGTCAGTGAGAGACTGAACCTGGGATGATGGAAGGTGTGGTCCAAAACTGGAGGAGGGCCACCAGGCTAGGGAAGCCCTGTCGTAAAGCTAATTCTATCCTAAGCTGCATCAACAGAACTCTAGTCCAGATCAAGGGAAGTACAGTATTTTTCTTACTATAGGACACACTTTTCCCCCTCCAAAAATGAAGGGGAAATGTGTGTGCGTCCTATGGGGCGAATGCAGGCTTTCACTGAAGCCTGGAGAGCGAGAGGGGTCAGTGCGCACCGACCCCTCGCTCTCCAGGCTTCAGGAAGCTATCCGCAAGCCTTGGGAGCCCACGGGAGTTCCCGCTGGGCTCCCATGGCTTGCGGAGAGCTGCCTGCATCCTGAAGCCTGGGGCGCGCTGAGCAGTCACGCCCTGGGCTTCGGGTAGCTCTGCGCAAGCCGCGGGAGCCCTCCCACGGCTTGCGGAGAGCAGCCTGTTCTGGAGGTTGGGGTTGGGGGAAGCTCGGGCTTCCCCCGCCCCAGCCCCGCGCCTGGGGGGGAAATAATTTTTTTTTCTTTATTTCCCCCCCAAAAAACTAGGTGCGCCCTATGGGCCGGTGCGCCCTATGGGGCTAAAAATACGGTAATAGTCCCGCTCTATTCTGCCTTGAAGGGACGCAGGTGGCTCTGTGGGTTAAACCACAGAGCCTCGGACTTGCCGATCAGAAGGTCGGCGATTCGAATCCCCACGACGGGGTGAGCTCCCGTTGCTTGGTCCCTGGTCCTGCCAACCTAGCAGTTCAAAAGCACGTCAAAGTGCAAGTAGATAAATAGGTACCGCTCCAATGGGAAGGTAAACGGCATTTCCATGCATTGCTCTGGTTCACCAGAAGCGGCTTAGTCATGCTGGCCACATGACCCAGAAGCTGTACGCCAGCTCCCTCGGCCAATAAAGCGAGATGAGCGCCGCAACCCCAGAGTCGGCCATGACTGGACCTAATGGTCAGGGGTCCCTTTATCTTTACCTTTATTCTGCCTTGGTCAGAACACACCTGGAGTCCTGTGTCCAGTTCTGGGTGCCACAATTTAAGAAGGATGTTGCAAGCTGGATGGTGTGCAGAGGAGGGCAACCATGATGATCAAGGGTCTGGAAATCAAGCCTGATGAGGAACGGTTGAAGCAGCTGGGGATGTTTAGCCTGGAAAAGAGGAGAGTGAGAGATGATTTGATAGCTGTCTTCAAAGGGAGGATGGAGGGTGAAGCAAGCTTGATTTCTCCTATTCCAATAAAATATATTTAAAAAGAGATAATTCTGCTGGACAGACACTCTGTTGAGTTTTCATTTGCAGACTCCACTTCTCAGCCACTAACTGCTCACCCCATTGCCTCCTGATCTTCACAGCTGCTCAGACAGAAATAAGGAACACACTGTTGCTGCAACTCTTTTCATTACAAAATAAACATTAAAATAAGAAGCACGTTTTTGTTGTGCCAATGAAGTTAGTGCACCGTCTAAATCCCTTGAGATATTGCTGACCATGCCCAAACTCTGAACTCCACTCCAGCATTCTCATAGCATCGCAAAGGACCCAAGTCTGCACAACATAGATTGTGTACTGATGTTGCACAGGGTGCCAAAAGTTTTTGGGTGAGGGTGTAGTGACCTTTTCTCCCAGCCAGATTTCACCCCTCCTTGACCATGGGCAAATGGAGCTATCCAAAGATTGCAAATCCTGTTAGGACTTTTTGCATCCAGTGGAGTTTCCGTCGTCCCTCTTTGGGCATTGGACAACCTAAAGCAGTCCTCAATCTAGTGCCCTGCAGATGTTTTTGACTGCAGATCCCATTATCCACAGCTACCTGTGCAGAAGGCTAGCACATCAGGTTTTGTCTCATTTTTCCTTTGGACGTCCTTATTTTCCTCGGAGAACTGTTGGAGGATATGGAGTTATGCAACCCCTGAGCCAAAGAGATAAGTAACTATACAACTTTTAGAAGACATCTGAAGGCAGCCTGGTATAGGGAAGTTTTTTAAAAAACTGTTTAATGTTTCTAATGTGTTTATATATGCTAGCCCAGAGTGGCTGCTGCAATCTAGTCAGATATAAAGGTAAAGGTAAAGGGACCCCTGACCATTAAGTCCAGTCATGGCCGACTCTGGGGTTGCGGCGCTCATCTCGCTTTATTGGCCGAGGGAGCCGGCATACAGCTTCCGGGTCATGTGGCCAGCAGGACTAAGCCGCTTCTGGTGAACCAGAGCAGCGCACGGAAACACCGTTTACTTCCCGCCGGACTGGTACCTATTTATCTACTTGCACTTTGATGTGCTTTCGAACTGCTAGGGTTGGCAGGAGCAGGCACTAAGCAACGGGAGCTCTCCCCATCGCGGGGATTCGAACCGCTGACCTTCTGATCAGCAAGTCCTAGGCTCTGTGGTTTACACCACAGCACCACCCGTGTCCCTCTCTAGTCAGATGGGTGGGGTATAAATAATAAAATTTGTATTGTTCTGGAATAGCATGTCCCTATTTTCATAGGAAAAATGGTGGGAAGGTATGCCATCCAAGTTGGCGACCCATCAACAGCTGAGCCTGAGAAACATTTCTCATTCTGCATATGAAAGAATACTGTTTGACCATATAGTGGTCTCAGGCAGAGAAAGAACGCCAGGGACTGGGAACTTGGAGCCTTCTCATGCAAAGCGACTGCTTTGCCAATGAACTGTGTCCTGAAGACGCCTTGGTGTCTGCTTACGTGCAGGCGGTCCCTGCTCCAATCCCTGCCATTCTCAGGTAAGGATAGGCAAGACTGCTGCCGGAAAAGCTGCTCCCAGCATGAATCCTGAACTGGCGTGACTTGGCATCATTTCTCATGTTCACTGAGCATGCTTCCAGGTAGACCTGTGATAGTAATTTTGAGGTCTTAGGTATATGTTAAATGTTCATAAGTGTACCAACCAAGGACATACATAGATCAGCCCAGGAAGAACGACCTGAAACCATTTTGATTCCCAAACTGAGCAGCTGATTTCTCTGCAAGGTCAAAATGGGAAACCTCCCCATTGTCTCTTTCCTCACAAATCCTGTCTTAAGCGCACATTTAAGATATGAATAGGGTGTGAGCCTGTGACCTGGCTCAGGAACTAAGTATTTATCATTACAAAAGACTGGCCAGGCTCCCCAGGGAATCCAATCAAGTGACCATTAAACAGGTAACCTGGCAGGCAGGAGGTAATCAAAGCCCTTTCTGTGATGTAAGTATGATGTATGGGGGGGTCTTGAGCTACACCCCTCCTGTGATGTATGTATGATGTTTCTGGGGATGGTCTTGATCTTGTTGTTGTTTAGTCGTTTAGTCGTGTCCGACTCTTCATGACCCCATGGACCAGAGCACGCCAGGCACTCCTGTCTTCCACTGCCTCCTGCAGTTTGGTCAGACTCATGTTTGTAGCCTCGAGAACACTGTCCAACCATATCGTCCTCTGTCGTCCCCTTCTCCTTGTGCCCTCAATCTTTCCCAGTATCAGGGTCTTTTCCAGGGAGTCTTCTCTTCTCATGAGGTGGCCAAAATACTGGAGCCTGAGCTTCAGGATCTGTCCTTCCACTAAGCACTCAGGGCTGATTTCCTTCAGAATGGAGAGGTTTGATCTTCTTGCAGTCCATGGGACTCTCAAGAGTCTCCTCCAGCACCATAATTCAAAAGCATCAATTCTTCGGCGATCAGCCTTCTTTATACTCCAGCTCTCACTTCCATACATCACTACTGGGAAAACCATGGTTTTAACTATACGGACCTTTGTTGGCAAGGTGATGTCTCTACTTTTTAAGATGCTGTCTACGTTTGCCATCGCCTTTCTCCCAAGGAGCAGGCGTCTTTTAATTTCGTGACTGCTGTCACCATCTGCAGTGATCATGGAGCCCAAGAAAGTAAACTCTCTCACTGCCTCCATTTCTTCCCCTTCTATTTGCCAGGAGGTGATGGGCCCAGTGGCCATGATCTTAATTTTTTTGATATTGAGCTTCAGACCATATTTTGCGCTCTCCTCTTTCACCCTCAATAAAAGGTTCTTTAATTCCTCCTCACTTTCTGCCATCAAGGTTGTGTCATCTGCATATCTGAGGTTGTTGATATTTCTTCCGGTGATCTTAATTCCGGCTTGGGATTCATCCAGCCCAGCCTTTTGCATGATGAATTCTGCATATAAGTTAAATAAGCAGCGAGACAATATACAGCCTTGTCGTACTCCTTTCCCAATTTTGAACCAATCAGTTGTTTCATATCCAGTTCTAACTGTAGCTTCTTGTCCCACATAGAGATTTCTCAGGAGACAGATGAGGTGATCAGGCACTCCCATTTCTTTAAGAACTTGCCATAGTTTGCTGTGGTCGACACAGTCAAAGGCTTTTGCATAGTCAATGAAGCAGAAGTAGATGTCTTTCTGGAACTCTCTAGCTTTCTCCATAATCCAGCGCATGTTTGCAATTTGGTCTCTGGTTCCTCTGCCCCTTTGAAATCCAGCTTGCACTTCTGGGAGTTCTCGGTCCACATACTGCTTAAGCCTGCCTTGTAGAATTTTAAGCATAACCTTGCTAGCGTGTGAAATGAGTGCAATTGTGCGGTAGTTGGAGCATTCTTTGGCACTGCCCTTCTTTGGGATTGGGATGTAGACTGATCTTCTCCAATCCTCTGGCCACTGCTGAGTTTTCCAAATTTGCTGGCATATTGAGTGTAGCACCTTAACAGCATCATCTTTTAAAATTTTAAATAGTTCAGCTGGAATATCATCACTTCCACTGGCCTTGTTATTAGCCGTGCTTTCTAAGGCCCATTTGACTTCACTCTCCAGGATGTCTGGCTCAGGTCTTGATCTACAGGGTGGCAATTTCAAAAGTCTATATAAGTGCTTGCTCACCATTGTTCTGGGTTCCTCCTCCCTCCTGCGTGTGATGAATGAGGACCCTGTTGCAACAGATCAAAGATCAGGCTTACCAGCTGCTTTTCTTCTCAATATTCTCTGGTTGGCCTCTGTTATTTTTTCCTACCAATAGGGAACCTATGTAAGGACTCTATATGGGCTCTTGGATACCCCTTAAGGGAAAAGGGCAGATTTTTTGTTTACAACAGACCTTTCCCATTTTTGGCTGCAGATCCCATTATCCACAGCCAGCTGTGCAGAAGGATAGCACATCAGGTTTTTTTATCAGGGACAAATACACTGCAGGTAGATGTTCAGATGCTTTCCAAGTCCTGCACCAGATTGCACTCCTGGAAGTCTGCATGGAGCCATGCAAGGGACAAGAGCCCATGAGCTTTTCCTTGGTGGTAGAAGACTTATCTTCTGAAAAAGTGGTGATTGTAAGGTAAAGGGACCCCTGACCATTAGGTCCAGTCATGACCGACTCTGGGGTTGCAGTGCTCATTTTGCTTTATTAGCCGAGGGAGCCGGCGTACAGCTTCCGGGTCATGTGGCCAGCATGACTAAGCTGCTTCTGGCAAACCAGAGCAGCGCACGGAAACGCTGTTTACCTTCCCGCTGGAGCGGTACCTATGAATCTACTTGCACTGGCGTGCTTTCGAACTGCTAGGTTGGCAGGAGCAGGGACCGAGCAACGGGAGCTCACCCCATCGCGGGGATTCAAACCACCGACCTTCTGATCAGCAAGCCCTAGGCTCTGTGGTTTAACCCAAGCGCCACCCGCGTCCCGTGGTGATTGTGGTTGTGTGCAATTTCTTGCTGCTGTCTGGAGCCATTTCCCTCCTGATAGAAAAATATGCACTTCCTTCTCTAATGTGGGTCAGTTTGAGTTCCAGGAGCCAACCTTCTCCTTGCAGCATGGATAGTTAAAGATTAATCAGCATTTTACTTTGCAAGCTGCAGTAGGAGGAGGTACTGTAATAATAAAAAAAAGCAGCTTCCTGGAATTTTAATGGTATATTCTGTTTATCTTCTCGCTCTTCAAAAAGTGTTGCTATTTTTTTTAAAAATGCTTTTAATCCGCTTTCTGGCTTACAATTTAAACACAATTTAAACAGTGCTTGGATTCGGAGGTGGCAAGTGCTGTTTAAAACTAATCAGGCGTGCACCAAAATAAATAAGTGAGAAGCTAATAAATACGCACCTGACATTCCCACGACATTCCTGATTAAAGTTAAGGGTCTTGCCCAGGGAGACAAAGATCAAAACACAGCAGGAAGCCAAACGAAATCCCTTGCGGTGACCTTGCTAGCAATATATTAAGCTGCCTTTCGCAGAGCCAGGCTTACTGGTCTCTCTAGCCTCCTGATCTGACTGCCAGACGCTCTCCAAGGTCTCTCTGAGGCGAAGGCCATTTTCCAGCCTAGGCATCTCCCTTTCCTTACATGAGATGCATATTTGGGGTCTGCAACATGGCAAATCTCTCCCCTTCCAATGTTTCCTTTTAAAAAATGAGGGTTGGGGTTCCCCCCATGCTTTCTTGATCGACAGGTTTGCCTGTTTGGGGGAAATGTTGCCTGTTTTTCTTTGTGAAGCTACAGGGAACCAGGCAGAGGGCCTTCTTGGTAGTGGCCCCCACCCTGTGGAACACCCTCCCAGCAGATGTCAAGGAGATAAACAACTATCTGACTTTTAGAAGACATCTGAAGGCAGCCCTGTTTAGGGAAGTTTTTAATGTTTTATGTTTCATAGCTTGATGATGATGATGATGGTGATGGTGATGATGTTGGGAGCTGCCCAGAGTAGCTGGGGAAACCCAGCCAGATGGGCAGGGTATAAGTAAATTTATTATTATTATTACTACTACTACTACTACTACTACTACTATTTGTGTTTTTCTTGGGGGCTGTTTTGCCTATTATTTTCACTATCCACTCTTTCCATGTCAAGCATCATTTTATAAACTTCTGTCATGGCTCCTTTTCTCTAAACTAAACTATCTCGCTTTTTCTCAAAACTAAAAAGTCCCAAGCACTGCAACCTTTCCTCATAGGAATTGACATGGCTGATGTTCCTTTCTGTTTTCAGCTAGAAATCTCCAGCACAGCCACCTCATAGAACTACAGTTCCCAGGATTCCCTGGGCAAAGGGAACGGCTGTTCAAAGCAGGTCTGCAATGAAATTTCATCCTAATAGTGCACTCCTACCCTGATGTCCAGCTGTGTTTGATGGGAAGATTCCATCAACGGTGTCTCAAAAAAAATTTACACATCACTTGGGAAGACAGGCGATCTAATACCAGTGTACTAGAAGAAGCAAAGATCACCAGTGTTGAAGCAATGATTCTTCAACATCAATTTCGTTGGACTGGTCATGTTGTGCGGATGCCTGATGATCGTCTTCCAAAGCAACTACTCTACTCCGAACTTAAAAATGGAAAGCGTAATGCTGGTGGTCAACAAAAGAGGTTTAAAGACTGTCGCAAGGCAAATCTCAAAAAATGTAGTATAAGCACCAACAATTGGGAAACACCTGCCTGCGAGCGCTCCAACTGGAGAACAGCCTTTACCAAAGGTGTCATGAGCTTTGAAGACACTCGAACTCAGGACGCAAGGGAGAAAGGTGCTAGAAGGAAGGCACGCTTGGCAAATCCACACCGTGATCAACTCCCACCTGGAAACTAATGTCCCCACTGTAGAAGGACGTGTGTATCCAGAATTGGCCTCCATGGTCACTTATGGACTCATTGTTCAAACCATGTTTATGAAAGAGAATCTTACTCGGCTACAAGGGATCGCCAAAGGAGGAGGGGGAGGAGGAGGAGGAGGAGGAGAAGAAGAAGAAGAAGAAGAAGAAGAAGAAGAAGAAGAAGAAGAAGAAGAAAGACCTGATCCAGGTGAACATGGACAAGACTGTACCTAAACGACACCTTGTGTCCTAGATGCCAGCTGTTTCTCTAGACTTTGCTTTCTGTCTCGTTCACCAACACGCCCTACATTTTTCCTCTTCACGCTATGACTCACCTTGCCAGTTTGGCTGAGTCTCCCGTACGCAGTCTCACAACCTCGTGGCGTAAACCTGCGGCGTTACATAAAACAATCCCTAAAAGTGAAAATGTAATGGAGCCTTTGCCAGCAGTGAGATAAACCAGTACTAGTCCCAGCTTGTGCCACGAGTTTGTGCCATCTGAGAGGATGATGAAGTCAAGCAAGAGAGGAAGGCTGTCGCTTCTTGCCTTGCCTCGGGGGGGGGGGAGGGGGTTCAAAAAAGCACCTGCCTGTTTGCAGCTGGAGAAACAGAGGTCCCACATTTAAAGCAGTATCGTACTACTTGAAACAATGACAGCTTCCCCCAAAGAATCCTGGGAAGTATAACTGGTTAAGAGTGCTGAGAGTTGCTAAGACAGGCTTTTCAGAAACAGGACCTACTTTTAACCCAAACATGCATATGATTAGGGGTTCCAGAGAGCGTGGCTTGTCTGAGAACTGATGCTGAATCAGGGGCTCGAAGAGGTCGGGTAGGATGGAGGTTGAAGCTGCCTGTCTGAGCCCAGCATTTAACAACAACAACAACAACAACAACAACAACAATAATAATAACAATAATAATAATAATAATAATAATTTATTATTTATACCCTGCCCATCTGGCTGGGCTTCCCCAGCCACTCTGGGCAGCTTCCAAAAAAATATTAAAATACTGTAATACATCAAACATTAAAAGCTTTCCTAAACAGGGCTGCCTTCAGATGTCTTCTAAAAGTCTGGTTGTTGTTGTTCTCTTTGACATCTGGTGGGAGGGTGTTCCACAGGATGGGCACCACTACTGAGATGGCCCTCTGCCTGGTTCCCTGTAACTTGGCTTCTCGTAGTGAGGGAACCGCCAGAAGGCCCTCGGTGCTGGACCTCAGTGTCCGGGCTGAATGATGGGGGTGGAGACGCTCCTTCAGGTATACTGGACCGAGGCTGTTTAGGGCTTTCAAGGTCAGCACCAACACTTTGAATTGTGCTCGGAAACGTACTGGGAGCCAATGTAGGTCTTTCAAGGCTGGTGTTATGTGGTCTCGGTCTTTGTTCATTTGACCACACTGTTCTTTAGGCATAGATCTATTATATCAGGGGTCAGCAAATGTTTTCAGCAGGGGCCGGTCCACTGTCCCTCAGACCTTGTGGGGGGGGGGCGGATTATATCTTTTTGGGTGGGGGGAATGAACAAATTCCTATGCTTTAGAACTTTAGAAATCGTGGCTTGGGAGGGGAGGGCAGGTCTCCTAAGAACTCTCAGCACTCTTAACAAACTACATTTCCCAGGATTCTTTGCAGGAGGACATGACTGCTTACAGTGGTATAATACTGCTTCAAGTGGATGGTGCAGATGCGCCCAGAATGCTGCACTAGTCAGACATTTTTGTCCCACCCAGCAGGTGAATTCTTATGTTCTCGAATCCACTGCAATGCCTCCAATGCTTTTAGGCTCCTGGATGCATTAGGATTTTTGTGCGAACGTTATGGGCACCACTCTGTTCCATCACTTCCTTCCCTCTCCCTACCAGTACTACTCCCTACTACTACTACTACTACTAATTTGTTGTTGTTGTTTAGTCATTTAGTTGTGTCCGCCTCTTCGTGACCCCCTGGACCAGAGCACGCCAGGCACTCCTGTCTTCCACTTACTCCCGCAGTTTGGTCAAACTCATGCTGGTAGCTTCGAGAACACTGTCCCACCATCTTGTCCTCTGTCGTCCCCTTCTCCTTGTGCCCTCCATCTTTCCCAACATCAGGGTCTTTTCCAGGGAGTCTTCTCTTCTCGTGAGGTGGCCAAAGTATTGGAGCCTCAGCTTCAGGATCTGTCCTTCCAGTGAGCACTCAGGGCTGATTTCCTTCAGAATGGAGAGGTTTGATCTTCTTGCAGTCCATGGGACTCTCAAGAGTCTCCTCCAGCAGCAGAATTCAAAAGCATCCATTCTTCGGCGATCAGCCTTCCTTATGGTCTAGCTCTCACTTCCATACATCGCTACTGGGAAAACCATGTCCCATTAAACTTTAATTAGTTTAATGCTAATCAAATGTCCAGTGCGCTTCCGATGCGACAATGTCCCATTACAGCAGAGCATTTCGCACAGCGGCTCAAGAAGGGCTGGAGAGTCAGCATCTTTTCAATAAAGGAATCTTGGAGCAAGCGGTTTGGAACTCAAATAAAAGGTTTATTTACACAAAACAAAAAACCCTGGTGAAGAACCACACATTTCAGCAAACACGCCCCAAAAGAAAGGGGAAGGGGGAGGGCAAACACACGAGTGAGCTGACTATTTATACAAACTCACATTCCTGGAAGCCTAACAACCTCCAGCTGCTCAGTGACTAGAGCGTCTTGATTAGAGCTTCTTAACCCTTTAATACCAACACCCCCTCTCGCTCGTAACACTGAGCTGTACCAACCTTAATTCAAATTTAAACCTGAACAGAAACATTTATGAGATTGCGGACTCAAAGCTTTTGTAAAACCGTCTGCGAGATTTTCTTGGCTTGGACAATACTTTAGTTCAATTAAACCTTGTTTTACACTTTGGCATACATTTTGATAACGGATATCCAAGTGTTTTGTGTGTGCCTTGAATTGACCTGATTTAGCTAGTTTAATACAAGGTTGATTGTCTTCCCACACTCTGATAGGTAGGGAACATTCTCCAAACAATTCTTGTACCAGTTGCTTATAAAATTCCAGTTCTCTACATACATCTGATAATGCATTGAACTCAGATTCAGTTGAACTTAAAGCTATAAGTGATTGTTTTCTTGATCTCCAACCAATTAGTGCATTTCCAAATTTTATCGCCATTCCTGACACTGATTTTCTATCTGGTCCAGCATCTGCCCAACTGCTGTCGGCCCAACATTCAAGTTGTGTGCTGCCCTCTGCTGATAGTTTTAAGCGAAACCTTTTGGTAGTTTGGAGATACCTTAAAACTCTTTTTACTCCTTGCCAAGCATGCATTGATGGTTTTTCAGCTTGTCTACACAGCATGTTGACAGCATATGTTATATCGGGCCGAGTCCACTGTGCAATGTGGAGTAGACTGCCTATCGCTGACTGATAAACCCCGGGATTACTGAACTCTGCCTGTTGCTCAGTTTGAGCATCCTTTGTGTAACTTAACTCCATTGGGGTTTTAACACCAGCACAGTTGTCCATTTTAAACCTTTCCAGCAACTGCTGGATCTTAGCTTCTTGGCTGAGCCAATAGTTCCCATCTTCATCTTGCTGAATTTTAACTCCTAGATAAACAGATACATTGCCTAGTGATTTTATCTGAAACTTTTCTCCAAGCTTTGTGGCAAATTGTTGTGCAAGTTTATCGTCCTTTCCACTGTATAATAAATCGTCAACAAATATCAAGACTGCTTCTTGTTCACATCCCGAGCCTTTTAGATAAAGACACGCATCTGCTGCGCTCTTTCTGAACCCCATGCTCTCTAGAGCATCGTTTAAGCAGGAATTCCAATTACGGGCGGACTGTTTCAACCCATAAATGGATTTGTGTAGGCGCCAGACCTGGTTTGGCTTGTCTCCTTCAAAACCTGGTGGTGGCGTCATATAGACTTCCTCCTGTAAGTCTGCATTTAAATAAGCCACATTGACATCAAAATGAAACAGCTTATTTCCCTTCTTAGCTGAAGAGGCTAAAAGCATTCTTAATGACTCCGATCTTGAAGTAGGGGCATAGATTTGAGAATAGTGAACTCCTTTGCGCTGCGAAAACCCTTTTGCAACTAGTCGGGCTTTATATTGCAACTCCTCAGTAGTTGTGGGCTTTAAACGATATACCCATCGACAACCTACAGCTTGTTGCCCTTTTGGAAGCTCTGTACTTGTAAACACACCGAGAGACTTCATTGAAGCCATCTCTTTTTCCATTGCTTCCTGCCACTTTGCGGCTTCTGAGCTTGGAAGCTGTTGTACCTCTACATAGCTATCTGGCTCACACTGTGCCATATTTACGTATACACTTGTCACCTTAAAACGCTCTGGCGGCTTGCCCTTTGTGGCACGTTTTGACCTGCGCAATTGCTCCTCTTGTGCCCCCTCTGACTGTTGGCTGTCAGAATCTGTCTCAGACTTTATGTCTGGACGTGCCTCTAGGGATAAAGACCTCCGTTTAGATACCTCCCTTGGGCTTGGTGTTGCAGGCGACCTGCTTCGCTTTTGCTGTCTGCTAGGCCTAACAACTGGCGATGTTGGAACACTTTTAGATTCTGGCTTTTCTACCTTAGGAGAAGAACCTTGTGCCTGGTCAGAATCTGCATCTGAACCATGTGCACCGTCCCCTTCTGGCTCATCACCCTCTGGAATTTCTTTCTCAGCATAAATGCCTAAATCATCTCTCAAAATGTCAGGGTTAGCATGTAAGTGAGTCCATCCGGATTGCTCACAAAATTCAGCGCTCCTACTGAGGACCACTCTTGTAGTATCCCCATCTGGGTTCACGAACCTCCAAGATTTGGCGTGTGGTTCGTACCCACAAAAGATGAGTTTCCTAGCCCTTGGACTTCCCTTTTTCCTTAACGCTTTTGGGATAAGTACATAGGCTTGAGATCCAAACACCCGAAAGTAATTAACTTTGGGCTTCTTTCCATATAAAGCAAAATATGGCGTAGTATCAATTACTGAATTATATACTCGGTTCAGAACATGAGTAGCCGTCTGCCAGGCTTCCGCCCAGTAACTTTGAGGAAGTTTAGCATCAAACAACATAGAGTTTGCCAACTCTTGCAGAACCCTGTTTTTACGTTCGGCCACACCTCCTTCTTGGGGGGAATAAGGTGTAGACAGACGATGCTTAATTCCTTTTTTCTTAAAGAAATTCTGCAACACAGACCCGGTAAATTCTGACCCTCTGTCTGTCTGAAAAGCAAGAACTCTAGTACCAAATTCAAGTTCTACTGCATGAACCCAATTTTTAACTGTTTCTGCAGTATCTGCTTTTGTTTTGAGAGGAAAAAACCATGTAACCTTTGTTTTGTCATCTGAGAGACACAGTGCATACCTCGAACCTCCCATGCTAGCAACAGGCATTGGGCCACATAGGTCCATATGCACAAGTTGGAATACTTTGTCAGATTTCCTATTTGAACTGGGATAGCTGCATCTATGAACCTTCGCCCTTTTGCATGCAGTACAATCCAAATACTTAGTACATTTGTTCAATTTGCACCCTTCTGATAATTCAGGTTGCCTTTTAACATACTGAAAATTAATATGTCCCAAACGGCGGTGCCATAAATGAACACAAGAATTATGGGTAGGCGAGTTCACACAACCAGCATGAACCTGTTCAACTTCATCTGGACTTGTCTCAAAATAATATAACCCATCTCTGCATTCCACCTGCAAAAGAGATACGTTTTTCTTTGAAATAGTGCAAACCCCATTTTCAAACACAGTTTTAAACCCATTTCTATCAAGTTCTGACACAGACAAAATACACCCCTTCATTCCCTTTAGCACATAGGCATCAATTTCTGTTTGCAAACACTTCAAAAACACTGTGCCTACGGTCTCTAAGGAACGTTTAGTTGAATCTGCCATTGTCACAACTTTAAGGGTTTGCAAATGTCTGCAATTCTGCAAACGGACACTAGATGGCGCCACCAGGTGGTGAGATGCACCACTGTCGATCAACCAGCGTAGATTGCTGCCTTGGCCACGCCCTTGCATCAACGCCATTGCTGAAGCCATGTGCTGTGTGCTGTGGGAGTAGCCACGACCTCCTCCTCTTCTTCGACGTCCCCTGGAACTCCTTGTCTGGTAACTAGGGGTAACGGCCTTGGTGCTGTCTTGACCAGGTTCACGTGTACAATTCCTGATTAAATGGGAAGAGGAACCACAGCGAAAACAGTGTCTAGCTGCAAAAGCATTTACTGTGTTCTCAAACTCAGCATTCCCACTCTTAGGCACAGCATAACTCCCCTTTGAAGACAAACCTCTTTCTCTTTGCCTTTTATCCTGTTCATCTGCAAGTCGAGAAGAAATGTATTCAAGGGTTAATTCAGTTGAAGGCATAGCTTCCAAAGTTAAAGCTAGAGTCTCATAGCTTTTATCAAGAGAAGACAACAATATGTATGACTGCTGCTCCATAGAGAAAGGAATGCCCAGCTGTCTTAGTTGATTAAAGGCAGACACCATTTTGGCAATATGTTCTTTCACACACGCTCCCGGTTGGAGACGTAAATCAAACAAACATCTTGTAGCATGGATCTTGGCCCCCGCAGTGTTTCTGGAATTTAGCCGCTGCAGAACCGTCCAGACCTCATGCGTGTTCTTTAACTCAGAAACATAAGGCATTTGCTCTGGTCCCACTGCCAAAACTAGTAGACCTTGGGCTTTCCTGTCGCGTTTCTGTGAAGCTGCCGCTGCTGCTTTGTCTTCTGCAGACGCGTCTGCAGCTGCCTGTAAAGGCGGTGCTTCAGTACAACTCCACAACTCTTTTGCTTGCAACCAAACCCTTACTCTAGCCTTCCAATCTTGCCAATTTTTCCCATTGAGTCGCGTAAAGGGGACAGTAAAACTTTCCTGAGACTCTGCCATCCTCCCTGGGGCTTAGGAACGATACTCACAGACCTGTAGACCGTCTCCCAGCTGCTGAGGTGGCTCCTCGAGGAATAAGACGTCTTCCAGCGAGTACAAACTGCGCAGTGCCTCTTTAAAACTTTTCCTAGGCACGTTGCAGGACTCAAGCTGCTTTGAAGGCTTTCGTTGTCGGCAACCGCTTCTGTCTTTGCTCCAGTCCTTGCATAAATCACTCTGAACTGCACTCCTTATCTCCTTCTTGACGTACAAACACCCATAACCTGTCCCATTAAACTTTAATTAGTTTAATGCTAATCAAATGTCCAGTGCGCTTCCGATGCGACAATGTCCCATTACAGCAGAGCATTTCGCACAGCGGCTCAAGAAGGGCTGGAGAGTCAGCATCTTTTCAATAAAGGAATCTTGGAGCAAGCGGTTTGGAACTCAAATAAAAGGTTTATTTACACAAAACAAAAAACCCTGGTGAAGAACCACACATTTCAGCAAACACGCCCCAAAAGAAAGGGGAAGGGGGAGGGCAAACACACGAGTGAGCTGACTATTTATACAAACTCACATTCCTGGAAGCCTAACAACCTCCAGCTGCTCAGTGACTAGAGCGTCTTGATTAGAGCTTCTTAACCCTTTAATACCAACAAACCATAGCTTTAACCTTATGGACCTTACTAATGCTAATAATAATCGATAATAATAATAAGTGAAAGCAGAAGCAGTTTACCTTTCCAAGGATTTTACGTGAAGGTCTTCTCCAGCAGAATTAACTGAAGCCTTGAGCTTGAGCTGAAAGAATGTGCAATATGCATATGGAATATGAAGAAATGGTGAAACTTACCGGAAGATTAAGAAATCAAGATCACAAACTTTTTATAAAAGAAAGGAAATAGTTTATTGAATATTTCTAGATAAATTGCAAACAGATACAAACATTAGCAGGATTATTGTAATAACCTACAGTTTCATAAGAGTATATATTTAAAGTAGATAGTTAAATGAGCAAATTAAATGAATTTGGAGATGCAGAAGATAGTAAAATGTATAAATTTAAGGAACCGCAGAAAGAGGGGGAAAGAAGTCAAATTTTGAAATGTTAAATTGATTGTAAAACTAACAAAATGTATAAACTTGAAAAGTATAAAAAAATGAAAGAGGAAGTAGAGAAAGATGTCAGTCTTCCCAACTTCTTCTTTTTCTTCTACAGATGTTTCAAGGGGGGAAAGGAACCCCCCTCATGACCAAGGGGGCATTGAGTTGGTGGGAGGGGCTCAAAGGCTTAGTGGACATCAGGAAAAGACTGGTGGTTATTGCGCCTGCAATGTGAACAAATGGTGGTTTCCCCTTTTGATTGTTCTTTAGTCGTTTAGTCGTGTCCGCCTCTTCGTGACCCCCTGGACCAGAGCACTCCAGGCCCTCCTTTCTTCCACTGCCTCCCGCAGTTTGGTCAAACTCATGCTGGTAGCTTCAAGAACACTGTCCCACCATCTCGTCCTCTGTCATCCCCTTCTCCTTGTGCCCTCCATCTTTCCCAACATCAGGGTCTTTTCCAGGGAGTCTTCTCTTCTCATGAGGTGGCCAAAATACTGGAGCCTCAGCTTCAGGATCTGTCCTTCCAGTGAGCACTCAGGGCTGATTTCCTTCAGAATGGAGAGGTTTGATCTTCTTGCAGTCCATGGGACTCTCAAGAGTCTCCTCCAGCACCAGAATTCAAAAGCATCAATTCTTCGGCGATCAGCCTTCTTTATGGTCCAGCTCTCACTTCCATACATCACTACTGGGAAAACCATAGCTTTTGAGTAGTATATTATTATTTTACAATATGGTACATTAATTATTTTTCTGTAATTTTATTTTTCTTCCTTGGATTTCCCCTGCAAATAAAAAATCTGCAAATAAAAAAGTAACTTTATAAAAAGGCACCATGTTGGTCGCATAAGAACATCAAAACAGCTTGCTAGATAAGGCCAAGGACTCTCTAGTCCAGCATCCTGTTCTCACAGCGACTGATAAAATTCCTCTTCTGGAAAACCCACCAGCGAGACATGAGCGCAACAGCCCTCTGCACACCTGCGACTCCCAGCTAGCAGTCCCTGGTAGCTTGGTCTCCCATGAACTTATCTAAACTTCTTTTAATGCCATCTCAGACCCTCAAGTATCCCAGATTTGCAGAAGCATCCCCAGATTCTGATTTGATCCCGGAATGTGCCGCTTTTCCTTAGGACGTCCATATTTTCCTCAGAGAACCGTTGGAGGGTATGGAGTTATGCAACCCATGAGCCAAGGAGATACAACCTTTAGAAGACATCTGAAGGTAGCCCTATATGGGGAAGTTTTTTTAAAAATGTCCAATGTTTTCTGTTTTTATGTATGCTAGAAGCCGCCCAGAGTGGAGGAAGGCACGCTTGGCACGCTTGGCAAATCCACACCGTGATCAACTCCTGCCCGGAAACCAATGTCCCCATTGTGGAAGGACGTGTGGGTCCAGAATTGGCCTCCACAGTCACTTACAGACTCATTGTTAAAACCGTGTTTATGGAAGACAATCTTACTCGGCTACGAGGGATCACCAAAGAAGAAGATGATTTGTATTTGGAAAATTCCCTCCTGCTTTTTTCTAATTGCAAAGTCTTCAATCAAATCCTCAAAACTAATCTTATGCTGTTTGTGGAGATCAGCCGGTCAGCCTGCCTTGTTGCAGAGTTGTTCTGTTGGGATTTTGGAAATGAATGCTCAGCAGAGCAATTTGTGACCATTAATTTTAAAAATCAAACTATGGGAAATTTCTGCGGCAGCCTCCCTGAAGCCCTAAGTATGTGCTTTTTTTGCAGAGGCAGAGCTAGTAGCCCTAGGTTAAACGAGGATAAAATCCAGTGAACATTAATCAATACCTCCCCCCCCCCGGAGTTGGGGTTCAGTTGCTTTTCTGGTCCCCACATGGCATTTCATGGGTGGAGCTCAACCTTTCAAGACAGGGAGCCGCTAAGTGACCCCCCTACTCCCAGTCCTGCAAACAAAACCAACTGCTCCCATTTCCTCATCCACTGAGATGGTATTAAAGCTGTCAGGAAACGCAGGCCGAAAAAGTGAGACGGGCAATTAAGGCATGCCAAGGCAAACAACGCTCATTGTGAGAGGAACGAAGGGGCGGTTGAGGCAATGTTTGCCAGGAGATCTCAAAGCCTTCTGGAGGAGAACGGCGGCGGTTCCTGCTCGAGTTGACCTCCAAAGATGATTTGCTTTTAACAGGTTTAGCTCTTAATTAGCAAGAGAATAAGGGTGTAGTCAATCTTCGTTCCCTTTCTTCACTGTGATATGTAAGACATCGTATTGATGGTTTAGTAAATGGGCTTACTGGTCTTACACACTTGCCAGTTGTTCTCACAGGCTGGGTGGCTCCAAGGAGGGATTGGCAAGGATCCGGCTGGCTCCTGTTATGCAAATTTATGGCACAAGTTCACTTGGAATACCCTGTCCGGTTCTGGTCGCCTCGCCCCAAAAAGGATATTGAGAAGGTTCATAAAAGGGCCACCAATGGTTTATAGAAAGTGGATTTATTGGGTGCTTTCGTGGAGTGGGTGTGTTGAATTTTTTTTATATACTGCTGACAGATGAATAATCTTTTTTCTGCCGTCCCCCTGTTCTCTTTTCTCTTTATCCTTTCCCTATATTCCTTTCTCTCTCTCCTTTTTTGGCCCGTGTTTTTATTTAGATTAGCTTTCTAGCTTTGGATGAAAAGGGCACTGGGTATTAATTTTTGTATTCCTTTTTTGCAAATGTTAATGAAATGTATTCAAAAAGAGAGAGAAAAAGGCAACCGACCTGATCGATGGGAAGGAGCAACTTCCCTCCCAGGAAAGGCTTCAGCATTGGGGTGTTTTTAGTTTAGAGAAAATGTGAGTTAAGGGCTGACATTCCTTTTTTACCCCCTGCTGCAATTGTGGGTTGTAGAATGCAAGATGCATTCCACAACCTCGTGAAAGAGAGCGGTCAGCCTTCTTACTATGTTCACACTGCATGTGGTTTGAGGCAGAGATACCCAAGGCCACTGGCTCTTGGTGGAGGTGAGATCTGAACTAGGCTCGCTTTTGTCAACCTGGTGCCCTCCAATGTTTCGGATTACAACTCCCATCAGCTTCAGCCAGCACAGTTGGGTGTGCGGCTCAAGTGAGACTTTGCCAGCCTAGTTTGGATCCTCCAGTGCCTATTTTGCTGCCCGCGGTTCCCAAGCGTCTTTTCTTCACTTTCCAGATGCTGCAAAACAAAAGCCCAGGAGAGATCCCAAAGAAACGCCACCTCCCACGCAGAAGCCGTTTCCTGCTCCCAGTGAACTATAGGCATTAAAAAGTTTATAAGCATTAGTAAAAGTTATATTTGGAAGGGTTTTAACAAGTTTCTGTTTGCGCTCAGGGCATATTTAAACCAGGCGCAGTCTTGTTTTACTGGGAAGGAGGGGCTTAAAAGAGCACGATCCTGGCTACGCTTTTCTACGCAAGGCAAAAGGATACAGGATTGGGCCAGTGTCCCCAAGCAGCAGCAACACTGGGAGTTATGTTGGTGCATCAATGCAGCAGAAAAATATCCAGGGCAGGTTGTGTGTGAATGCAGAATGGAAGAATCTCAGACACAGGGACTGAATGCGCCCCTCCGAGCCTCTCTGCCTGGCCCTCATAACTCTTTCCAGGCAGTGGTACTTCGGGTTACAGACGCTTAAGGTTACAGACTCCGCTAACCCAGAAATAGTACCTCGGGTTAAGAACTTTGCTTCAGAATGAGAACAGAAATTACCCAGAGATGGCGGGGCGGCAGCGGGAGGCCCCATTAGCTAAAGTGGTACGTCAGGTTAAGAACAGTTTCAGGTTAAGAATGGACCTCCAGAAGGAATTAAGTTCTTAATCCGAGGTACCACTGTACACCCATCGCCAGCTGTTTTCTTCCTGGGTGAAATGCATCCTTGAACGTCACTCCTGCCTCTTGTTTGCCTAGATCAGGGTTTTCCAAGCTTGGGTCTCCAGCTGTTTTGGGACTACAGTTCCCATCACCCCTGACCACAGGTCCTGCAAGCTAGGGATGATGGGAGTTGTAGTCCAAAAACAGCCAGAGACCCAAGTTTGGCAAACCTTGGGTGGAAGGGCAGAGGTGGGAGGGTGCAAGGGCAGAAACGGGGCAAGATTTGCATTTGTTCCTCCGCCCACTTGTGTCTCTGGCCCCGCCCACGAGGGGCATGTGGCCACCCAAAAGGTTGCCCAGAATGGAGGGAGTGTGGCCCTTGGGCTTAAGAAAGCTTCCCCCCCCCCCGCCTTGCCAAAATAATTGAGGGCAGGGCAACTAGACTGGGGCAAATGGGCTGCAGGGAGGCTTTGCGTGGCAAGGTGGGTTGGTGGGTGAAACAGGAAGAGAAGACAGCAGTAATACCTGGGAGAATCCTCTAGAGAGCCACAGGGACAAGAGTTGAAATGGATCCCCAAGAGTCATCTAGGCCAACCCTCAAAATGCAGGAATCACAACTAAAGTACCCATGATAAATGGCAATCCAACTTTTAAACCCCCAAGGAAGGAAAGTCGACCACCTTCTGAGTTGGTCTGTTCTACCATTCAGCAGTGACTACATTATCACATGAGCACTGTTCCACAGCAATTGATATTTTGGCTCAGGATTTCAGTGTTTGATCTAGGGAAGGGTTTGTACCAACACCTGACCAATGAGGAGTTTGTCAGCAAATGGCAGAAAACCATGGCTAGAAAAGCCACCTCTATTGGCCTGTCACCCTTCCAATTGTATTACCTGGGTTATGAAGGCACCCTAAAGACGTTAAAGCAAAGATTATGGGATAATGCACACAGTGACTTGCGATCTCGATCACACGCAGTCTGTAGTCCGCTGGCAGTAGGAGTACAATATGGGCATGTCTTTAAGTTAACACCTTACATTAAAAACCTGACAGTACCAAATTATCGAAGGGTTTTCACCAAAGCCAGACTAAACGTCTTTCCTTCTGCAGTGTTGGATGGCAAGTTGAGAGGAGTTCCCTACCAGGACAGACTTTGCTCGTGTGCTCAAGACATCGATTCCATGAAACATATTTTGCTGCACTGTGCGAAATATGAGCAAGCCAGGGCTGAACTGATATTACCCTTGCTGGTACCTTTCCCGGGAAAATCAGAGGCTCACTATGTCAGGTTCCTATTGGAAGACTGGACAAAAGCTAGAATATTAGCAGCGGCAAAGTTTTTATCAGTGGTTGCAAGAACCAATGATCCCCATCTTTTCAACAAAATGCTTGTTTAACCTGGAGGTAGGCTGTATGAATTGTGCATTTCTTTGTAACGATTTGTTGCGTCTCTGGACCGTAATCAAGATTGATTGATTGATTGATTGACATTTTCATTTACATACATTCATTCAAAATAAGATGGGTTTATGAAGCAATTCTATATCTTCCCACCACGCTGACAAAGAATTCTGCTAAACAGTAGTCAATATCCGGAATCACTGTTCAGTGTTGGACATCATATTTGCTGAATACACAAAGCTTCACAGCTTGTCTATCATCGTACAAAGTCTGGTGTTGTTGTTTAGTCGTTTAGTCATGTCCGACTCTTCGTGACCCCCTGGACCAGAGCACACCAGGCACTTCTGTCTTCCACTGCCTCCCGCAGTTTGGTCAAACTCATGCTGGTAGCTTTGAGAACACTATCCAACCATCTCGTCCTCTGTCGTCCCCTTCTCCTTGTGCCCTCCATCTTCCCCAGCATCAGGGTCTTTTCCAGGGAGTCTTCTCTTCTCATGAGGTGGCCAAAGGATTGGAGCCTCAGCTTCACAATCTGTCCTTCCAGTGAGCACTCAGGGCTGATTTCCTTCAGAATGGATGCGTTTGATCTTCTTGCAGTCCATGGGACTCTCAAGAGTCTCCTCCAGCACCACAGTTCAAAAGCATCAATTCTTCGGCGATTAGCCTTCTTTATGGTCCAGCTCTCACTTCCATACATCACTACTGGGAAAACCATAGCTTTAACTATACAGACCTTTGTCGGCAAGATGTGTTTATGAAGCAATTCTCTATCCTCCCACCACGCTGACAAAGAATTCTACAAAACAGTAGTCAATATCCGGAATCACTGTTCAGTGTTGGACATCATATTTGCTGAATACACAAAGCTTCACAGCTTGTCTGTCATTGTACAAAGTCTGGCACCTCGCTTCATTTAAAGATTTCCAGAGACTTTGAGATTTTGTACTTGTTATGGTTTGAAGGAATTCTATAAAGATTGTCTGTTGCGTATGTACATGGTCGTCGTGTTGCCTAGACATTGCTGATGTTCTAACCGTTGAACAGCTCTGAAAGTTCTTCCTGATGCTTAATCAGAATCTCCTTCCTTGTAACTTTAATCCATCGGTTCGGGTCCTAGCCTCTGGAGCAGGAGAAAACATGCTTGCCCCATCTTCTGTGTGACAGTCCTTAAAATATCAGTCTTCTCTTTTCCAGGCTAAGCGTAGCCAGCTCCCTTGAGTGTTCCTCATTTCTACTCATCTTCTACTAACGCAGTGGTGGAACCGCAAAGCATTAACTGATGTCGCAACTGCAGCATGTTGCAAAAATATCAACCACAAGGCTGCAATATGAGTTTGCTGTGGCTCCTAACCAGAGCTTGGGGTTTCGTTTTGGTTTTTTTAAAAAATGAATTAACAACAGCACAGCATTCCGCATCTTGAAAGCCTCGGTGTCTATTTTAAAAGTGGGAGAGAGGTTTCTAGTCCTTAGGGCTGTGGATATGGCTTTCAAGGTGGACAGATAACAGAAGGGCACTCAGGAGGCCATGCAGACGTGGCTGACCCCCACCATAGCTAGGAAAATCAGAATGTAGAAGGCAAAACAAACTTGAGTACAAGTGCATTTGCACCTCATACCTACGGGACCTCTGCCCCACGGAGGACCTTAAGGTCCATAAATAGCAACACCCTAGAGGTCCCTGGCCCTAAGGAAGTCAGATTAGCCTCAACCGGAGCCAGGGCCTTTTCAGCACTGGCTCCAGCCTGGTGTCTCATGAGACCAGGACCCTGCAGGATCTGATTTCTTTCCGCAGGGCCTGTAAGACAGAGTTGTTCCGCCTGGCCTTTGGCTTGGAATCAACTTGATCCCCTTCCCCTTTCTCTTTCTGCGATAGTGCTCCTATTTGGGGACTTCCCTGACTTTTTTCTGGCCCACGTAGGACCAGTCTGGATAGTTGGCCTTGGTGAAGACCTGACGTTTTCACCCCCAAAAAAGTTTTTGATTTGAGTTTCTACTGAAATGAGGCTGCATTTTAATGTTGTATTTTAATCTTGTTTTTAAGTTGTATTTCAATCAATTGTTTTATATCTCGTGTTAGCTGCCTTGAGCCCAGTCTTGGCTGGGGAGGGCGGGTATAAATAAAAATAATAATAATAATAATAATAATAATAATAATAATAATAATTATTACTATTATTATTATTATTATTATTATTATTTCTGCAGGCTAAAGGGCTGTGACATGGAAAATGGGAGCAAGTTTGTTTTCAGAGATTCTTCAGCTGTGAAGCCTGTACTTCAGGGGGTTGGTCTTGATGACCTTTGGAGACCCTTCCAATTCTATGATTCTAAGGTATAAGCATCCTGAATCGATTTAATGCCTGGGAGAGAAAACACTCCCATAGTGAGTTCTGTATGTGCTAACTCAAGAGTAAAATAAGCTTTGGAGGAAAAAACAGCATTTCACACCTTGACGGTTTTAAGAGGGTGTGATGTTTTAATTAGAATTCCACTGGACGAATAAAGGGAAATGTTCCAATTATTTCCTTGGCCTCGAAAGATGGCGGGAGGAGAATTTAATAAGAGTTTCTACAATAGCAAGAGTCCTTTATTAGGGAGGTCAAGTTTCTCTAAACTGGATGAGTCTACAGGAGGAAATAGGATCGAGAGAAGTTTGTATGTAATAAAAATACCTTTCTTATAAGACAGTTCTAAGTGGAAAAAGTTACGGGTGAGAACACACCCTGGGCAACACTTTATACATGCAGCACAAAGTTCCAAAAGGTTCTAAATGGACCATTTCTCTGTACGGGCCTCTACTGACTTGACCAATCCTTCTCCCAAAATCTTGAAGTCTTCCAAAATGGCCTCCACATTGGGAACTGTCAGGGGCTCAGGGGCAAGGGCAGACATCATTCTTCCTTTCATGCTTAGCACCTGTGACGGAAAGAACAGATATAATAAGTGAGTTCAGACCGTGGCTCAATCCAAACACTGTACCAAAACCGGGTTTAGAACCCAAAATCTGAACCGAGGTTCTGAACAGGTGGGCAAACCATGGTTTGCGGCTCGTCTGTCTGGTTTCATCGTCCATCCGCTCAGCATTTCTACTTCTGTGCTACAACAGCCTCCAGAGGTGCAGAGAGTGTGGTTTTCCCATTTAGGTCTCGCAACAAACCTTGGTTAGCACAAACCATGGTTTCCAAACCACCACCTTTTCAGTGGTGACTCCCAGTACTTGGAATTTCTTCCCCAAACCAACTTGCACAGAGCTGACCTTTACCTTTACAATTCCAGGTTGTAAAGGTAAGGAAAAAATACCTTTTTTTATTTATTTGGCCAAATTAAAATGGTCTGATACTGTTTCTATCTTACTGGTATAGATTCCATGCTTAGCAATAAATAATCTGTTGCTTTAGTGGGAAAACTGTCCTAAAACTTTCCAGTTACTCTGGAAGAGTGAGGAAGAAACCTTTGCTAAGCGATATGGTTTGCTAAACCGTACTCGAGTTTCTCCTTCAACCATGGTTTGGCATGATGCTTGAATTGAGCCCCACTCCCTAGGCCTTGCTAGCCTCTGAAACGGAAAGCCGGTCTGAGCCATTTGAGCAGAATCCGTCTGCCAACAGCACCCCAGCTGATGCACAAAATGCATACGCAACAGCACAAGGGCAGCCAGTGTGGTGCACCTGCCACCATGAGGGCTAGGAACTTACCGTATTTTTTGCTCTATAAGATGCACTTTTCCCCTCCTAAAAAGTAAGGGGAAATGTGTGTGCGTCTTATGGAGCGAATGCAGGCTGTGCGGCTATCCCAGAAGCCAGAACAGCGAGAGGGAGTGCTGCGCAGCGCTCCCTCTTTCTGTTCTAGCTTCTGGCTTAGCCCCTCTGTCCCTTCCCCCACCTCCCGCAAAAGCCCCCAAGAGCCGCGCGGACCCTGCCCTTCTCCCTCCTCGGGGAAAAGCCTGCAAGCGCCACACACATGCTCCACGTGGCGTGTGAAAGGGAGCGCTGAGCAGAGCCTGGGATGCATACAAGCTCTGCTCAGCACTCCCTTTAAAGAATAGTTTTTCCTTGCATTCCCCCTCTAAAAACTAGGTGTGTCTTATGGAGCAAAAAATACAGTATTTTGCTAGTAAAAAAGGATGGTGGTGTTGGGGTGGGGAAAGGATGCTTGATTATTCGGCCGGCTCCATCAGATTTCATGCTAGAGGCTCTGTTCTGCAACCAGTTGGGCATGCCAAGCCACGCAAATTCCAACACCCTCTGACTCTTTTATCCCCATCAGCAGTTGCAGTTACAAGGCAGCAGCCATGTAGATTTATTTATCCTTTGGCTGAAAGCCAGCAGTTCCCCACCTTCTCCTCAAGTCATCTTTCCCTCCAGCTACCATACATCTTGCACTTCCAAAGTGACTTCTTATGTGAGCTCACTGCCAAGCCCTTCATCAATCAGCTCTGGCCTTTCTCGTTCCTCATCTTCTTTCGCACCTGCTCTCTCTCTCTCTCTCTATCTTCAAGCTTGCTCCTCATCTATCCCCTTCTTACATCCTTTCTCCCCTCCAACCCAAAAGGTCTCTGCACCTTTCGCCATGTCGCTGGGTGAAAACAGCACCCCCTCACTCATCGGCCAAGATTCCCTTTTTCTCTGCAAGCCTCTCCCTGAGCCATCCCTCCCTGTGTCACTTAACATCAGCTCTAAGCATTCTGGGACGCGGGTGGTGCTGTGGGTTAAACCACAGAGCCTAGAACTTGCCGATCAGAAGGATGGCGGTTCGAATTCCTGCGACGGGGTGAGCTCCCATTGCTCGGTCCCTGCTCCTGCCAACCTAGCAGTTCGAAAGCACGTCAAAGTGCAAATAGATAAATAGGTACCGCTCCGGCAGGAAGGTAAATGGCATTTCCGTGCGCTGCTCTGGTTTGCCAGAAGCGGCTTAGTCATGCTGGCCACATGACCCGGAAGCTGTACGCCGGCTCCCTCGGCCAGTAAAGCGAGATGAGCGCCGCAACCCCAGAGTCGCCCACGACTGGACCTAATGGTCAGGGGTCCCTTTACCTTTACCTAAGCATTCTGGCAGGCAGAACGTTCTCTCGCCACCTCTATTTGCTGCCCAGCGCCTTGCACACAGAGGGCCCTGTGCAACTGCGACCCAGAACCCAGGTTACAAAAATACACACGGTCTAAATCCAGGATTCAGACTGCCTCACCTTGAAAGGCTGTGGCTCGAAGGCTGAAGGCTTCCAGAGGACTCCCATCACCTCTCCTCCATGCTTGTCGTAGAAAAACATCGCCAGGTCACCGAATGCCTCCTGCAAAGGATAGAAGTTTGGAAGAGACCAGGGTGAAGCTGATGGTTTTTGAAGGACAACATCGATCTAAACCTGCATTGATACAGAGGTGCCAAGCGAACACTTCTGCAAAAATTGCACGGTTAGAACGTATCACGAATGTTTATGTCACCAACGGAACAATAAAAAACCACGATAAGGTGTAGAAAGAGGACTCTGAGAGCAACGAATTTAAAACTCGAACTAAGCATCACTGGTTCCAATTATTCCCAGGGTTTCTCAATGCAGATGCGTTGTCCTCAAAGCCATTCTACCTCGCAGCATTTTAGGTTATGTAATGTTATTCGTTCCTGTGATATGACCAGGTTGGGTTTAACCAAGAAGAAATAAAAAGTTGTTTATGTGATTTATTCCAGATCTTAGGTATGTTGATTATCTCTGGCACTTGCAAGTTAACACCTGGTCTCTGATATGCAGATTGCACAGAAACTCAAAAAATAAGGCGCTCAAAGGTGATGGTTGTTGTGAGACACGGCGGAGGAATGCGTTCCTGCCCCAGGGGGAGACTGAGCAGCTGAATTTGGCTTCTTTGTCGCATTTTGGCTAGGGAGAAAACTGAGAGGAGGGTCAGACTGACAGGTGGAGATTGGGTGAAGCTTGCCAATACATTCCTATAAGGGAAAATGAATTCACATAAGACTTAAGCTGGGCACGTCTTGCCCCATCAGCCGTTGCAAATAAACAAATGACTCTAAAACTGTTTTGAACTGAGCAAAGCCTCAACATCTGCCCAATGCCCAACACCCATCAAGGTCACACACAGGTCAATCTTTATCTCTGTTAAGACCTACCCTTCACAAAAGACTGGTGTAAATTTATAGAATATTTGAAAAGTAATTGTGATGATAAGATTACGTTTGTAGGTTTGCAAGAAGTTTTGTGAGGTGAGTTATTTGAATTATTGCAAAAATGGATAAAGAGGAGGATTGTTAGTTAAGAGAATTAAAGGTAATATGAATTTAAGAAATGCAGAAGAAAGAATAAGAATGGTGGATCATCAGAGGTGCTGATGGAAGTCCAAAAAGATTGTATAAGATGTGAAGTTTTGTGGTATGTATGACAATATACTAAAATTAATAAAAAATTATTATATATATAAAAAAGACCTACCCTGACATAAAGCTAAGGCATCATTGCATGGACAAAATAAAGCTGAGCTCCTGTTGAATTTTGTTTTTGTTTTAAGGGGAGAGGAAGAGAGACCAGTAGCTTCTTTCCTAAACAGCTCAGCGCAGTCCCTGATGTCCCAAGGCCACGCAGAGAGCCCCTCTTGTGTCACAATGACTCCTGGAAAATAGCCGGTAAACTGACTCTGCAAACTGCTTGCTTGTTTTGCAATGCAGGCGGGAAACAGATTTCTAGATTAGCTTGCTGCGCATAATGCACCCAAGGGGCTGAGAGACTGTGACAGAGATTTCCCCCAACCCACCCCGGATGTATTGGACTACAGCTCGGCTTTGCAGGCTGGGGCTTGTGGGAATTGTAACTCAAAACATTTGGATGGCGCCAGGTTGGGGAAATCTGCCCTAACCCTCCTTCCATATAAATGAATGGGTAACCTTCACTCACAGAATCATAGAACTGCAGTTGGATAGGACACCCGCTCCAAGGAACATCTAGTCCAACCCCCTGCAAAGCAGGGATCTCAATACACGGTCCCCCATCCAATTTGAAACCATACCGGACCCTGCTTAGCTTTGCGAATGCGCTAGCCATTTTATTGCTGCACAAGGACAAGAAGGGGGAACTGAAATTGCATTTTAACCTGTATTTTAATATATTTTTTTCTCCCCCCCCCCCCATTATGTTTTTATTGTAATTTTACTGGTGTTAGCCGCCCTGAGCCCGGCTCTGGCTGGGGAGGGTGGGGTATAAATAAAAATTATGATGATGATGATGATGATGATGATGATGAAGCTCTACCCTCAAAGTATACCACTGCAGTCGTGTCAAAATCTCACTTCCATCAAACCCCTCCTCTGGGTCCAGTTTTTCTTTGCGTTATTAAATCGTTCCCACAGTTGGCAAGGTTCGTTTGATACCAAGAAACCGAGCCTTTAGCACCACCGTCCCGGTCCCATGGAACTCCCTGCCACAAACGATTCCTTCTGTGCTAGCTCTAAAAATGCCTGCTGAAACGGTTTCTGTTCTGCCAGGCCTATGAGGGCAATTAAGAGTACACTCTTCTACAGTGATTAACTGATGCCTGCTATTTAATTTTGTAATGGTTTTATTGTATGGGTTTATGTTTTTATTGCTGTAAATTGTGTGTGTAATGCAACATCGGTATACAAATATTTTTATTTGCATGCAGCAAGTTATTAATATATTAATATATAATAATAACTAATTAATACTATATTAAGTCTGCACGGTCATTGGCTCAGCCACTAACCTCACATGACCTGATTAATAACTCAGCCTATGCACGTGCAAAAGAAAAGCCGGATCAGGCTCATGCCCCATTTAGTCCATCATCCTGCTCTCACAGTGGCCACCCAGGCACCTCAAGGGAAAACTGAAAACCCATGCCTCCTGTGGGAGTGAGTTCCACAGATTAACCGTAAAGAGGAAGCAATCTCGGGCTGCCCCTGCAAAGGGTGAGGGAGGTCAGGTTTAAGTTTGCACAACTGAAACAGTTGACCGAGTGCAACTGAAACCACTGCACATTGCAGTGGCTTTCTATTTTTTTTTTAAATGATATTTATTGAAAAAAGATTTTTTTTTAAATTACAAAGAAAAAAGACAAAACAAAAAAATAAAAAGAAAACCATCATTTTCAAATTCTCCACTTTCATTACCTTCTTTCTATGACCTCCTCCTCCTCCCTTTTCTTGTATCTTGATTAATAGTTGTCACAGCAAATCCTTTCCATAATTCATAGTATTCTGTCATTACATTACCTTACTCTATTTTCATCTTATCTTATAAAAAACCTTAAAGCTTAAGACTTAAATCTTATTTTTACCAACTTCTCATAACCATTACCTTTTTACCTAATTCTTTAAACATTTTTACAAGAGCCAAGTAATTTCATTTCAACATTTTTCTAACATTCATCAATTTTATAAAACATTCCTAATGATAGAAAAAAGAAATAAGAACAATCCAATCTTCTTCCAGCGTCCCTTCCTCCTGGTCCCGGGTTTGTGAGTCCTTTTTATCCCATTAGTCTGGCACATTAACCTGGTGATCTTATATCCGAGGCCTTCAAGTCTCTTCCATGTCCCTTCCGCAGCTCTTCTTCATATTTTCCTTTCACTCTTGGGAACTCCAGCTTGGTAGTGTTTTTGACCCTTTTCAACAAGTCAGCCTCTTTCCCAAAGTCCAGACTAGACTCCATGTGGTATTTTAAGACATGTTTCAAATTCCCTCCAAAATTGGGAGCCCCCACAGCTCCAAACATCTGACGGCCCAGTGCCAGACTCGGAAAGTCCAAACATCTCTGCATAGGGGGGTCAGTCCAACCCCCCATTTCCAAATCAATCCAAACTTTATCTTCCCAAATCTGGTTTTTTTCCAAGTTCATTTGTCAAATCCAAAGGCTTATTTTCCTGCAGGGCCAAAAGTTCCTCCCTTTCTGGCGCCCAAGATTCAGCAACATCCTCTTCTCTCAACTGTTCTGTCATGGCACACTCCTGTTTAAGTTCCTGGGTGGGCTCCATATAGTTTCCCACTACCTGTTCAAATGTTCTGGCCGCATTAGTCATCAAATCCGTCTTCTGACTTAACTGATCCAATAGGGCATTTATTTTACAGAAAGCACCCAACAGTGCTTCTGAAAACATTGTCCTGCAAGGTCACAAGTCCTTTCCCACGGTTGTAATCTGTGGCAGCTGCAAGCTCCCTAGAATCAGTTACAGTTTCACAGTCCCCCTCTAGGGGGAAAACTTCTGGTTGTTCTTTCTTTTAAGGACAATAGCAACAAAGTTTCTTTTTTAAATATATTTTGTCAATATTTGTTCCTTTAAAATGCGAAAGGAAACAGTGGAATCACAATGTTACTCTTCTTTTAACTGTCTGTCAAAAACATTTGTCTCTGGTCAATGAGCTTCAAACGTCAATTCTGACACCCCGCTCCAGGATCAGGACGGTGGAAAGTTACTTTACTTTAAACTCACTTCTGCAGGTTTAAACAGTCCAAAAAAGATCCCCCTTCTTCTCCTGCTACCGAAGGGGGGTTCAACGATTTTAAATGGTGAAGACCAATCCTTTGAAAGTGATTTTCTAAGCTCTAGTTTACGTTGTCTTTGTTTTCTTCTGACTACAAGGAAACGGAAGGCTGACTTCCTGTTTAGACCTTCCCGTTTCAGTACCAAATTAAGGTAAATTTTTAAGTCCAATTCCTTTCTAATCGCCAGTTCTTATTTGAAGTCCAATTGTTCAATGTTTAAGTACTCATGGGTGCTTATTTTAGATGCCAAATTGTCCCAGGAAAAAGGCAGCGCTCTCTGGCAACGGCTATGTGGCTTCGCTCCACGGAAAAAGCAATTGACTCACAGCACCGCGCCACTTCCCCCTCCGCTTCGGAGCCCGTTAGTGGGTTCCTTTGCGGGTTGGGGGGGCGCTAAGGGTGCCCGCCGAGTCCCACGGTCACAGGCTTCATCCGCCTGTGATTTCTAAAAGGGTCCCCGCTTCGCCGCAGTGGAAAAGACCCGTTTCGCGCGGAGCTGGTCCCTCCGGTTCAGAGGGAGTCCGCCATTGCTGATGGCGCCACCCCGGAAGTCCAAACTTCCTTCCAGTCATAGAGCTCAATGTTGCAAACCCCCAGTCCTCTGGTTTTTACCTGTACGGGGTTCTAAGCATGTACAGATCCAGGCGGCGCATGAAGTTAGATCTCAGGTGCCTAATTCGAGCCCCAGAGTCTTCCCCAAGAAACAGTATAGCACCTTCATTCCACCTACGGATTTGGCCTAAGAGTCTCCAGCAAAGAAAACAGTCTGCATAACCAATCTTTTAAGGAGCAAATCGAGATGGCTTTCGGTGTATATATTCACAATCAGTTATTCAAATCTTGTGCATGCACCAAGCTTCTGAATCTCAAATGACACATTAAATTGGATGCGCCGGTTGAGGGAGGTAATTAGCATACGAAATGGCTTTCCCGAGACTCGTGATGGGGTTGCTGAGCTTATCATGGAGGAGATTTTGACACGATCATGACAACCTGCTCTCAGCAGTTCTTCGGTTTTTCCATCCACTACCCGTTCATCTCTCTGCCCCCCCCCCCCGTGAGACATACATTGTTAGCATTCTGCCTCCCCTGCTTTCTAACCCTTTTGAGCCCACGGTGCCTTTGACCAACTGCATATTTTCTGTGGCTCCCCTGTGGGGTTTAATTACAGGATGTAATGCACATAAGTGGGAGCAGCAACAGCGGCAGGACTCAGGCCAGAATCAGGGAGAGAGAGAGATCAAGAGAGAGATTTGCAGATTTGCAGCAAGGATGGCTAATATGAATAGGGAGAAAGAGGAGGAGGCTGCAGAGACACACAGGTTGAAAACCTCTGCCTCACTGCATTAACTCGCACGCGGATGATGATGCTATTATACTAATAAGCCTGAGAGATTACGGTTTATATCTGCGCACAGAGGAATATGTTGCTGTTTAGTCGTTTAGTCGTGTTCGACTCTTCGTGACCCCATGGACCAGAGCACGCCAGGCACTCCTGTCTTCCTCTGCCTCCCGCAGTTTGGTCAAACTCATGTTGGTCACTTCAAGAACACTGTCCCACCATCTCGTCCTCTGTCATCCCCTTCTTGTGCCCTCTTTCCCAACATCAGGGTCTTTTCCAGGGAGTCTTCTCTTCTCATGAGGTGGCCAAAGTCTTGGAGCCTCAGCTTCAGGATCTGTCCTTCCAGTGAGCACTCAGGGCTGATTTCCTTCAGAATGGAGAGGTTTGATCTTCTTGCAGTCCATGGGACTCTCAAGAGTCTCCTCCAGCACCAGAATTCAAAAGCATCAATTCTTCGGCGATCAGCCTTCTTTATGTTCCAGCTCTCACTTCCATATATCACTACTGGGAAAACCAGAGCTTTAACTATACGGCTAAACCATAGCTTTAACAGAGGAATATACGGGGTGCTACTTGGGCCCCCCGCTTTTTCTCATGACGGATGCTTGCTGAATGAAGCCGTGTGTGCTAATAACGTCAGGAGGAATATTGCTATGTGCCCTGCCAGGACTCTGAACCTTCTTGTTAAAAACCGCAGCGTGATTCAGAAGCTGCTGAAGCAACAAAACCCAGATGCTTTTAAAAAATAATAATAACAAGGAAGGGTTATGCGCTGCCTGGGAAACTTCCCTTTTGCCAGGAGTCAGCGGAGGCACAGATCAGGGCAGAACCGGTTCTCTTGCTCTGTTGCAAGGCGATTGTCGAAGAATTGGCTGGGTCTGGGAACGGCCCAGGTGTCACCGGGTTCTCCAAAAGCAGCTGCTGCTTGCCTGCACGGCGAATCCCTCCTTTTTCATCTTATTTTCCTGGAGTTTGCAGCAGCAACACCTCTGAGGCAACTTTGCGGCCTGCATTAAGCAATCTACGTCCCAGCCATGAGAGCTAGCAGCTCTGCTGCTTACGTTTATAAGTTTCTGCCTAGGTTTCTGCTGCAGATAGAGATTTCTAAAGCTCAGCACGGCACGGGAAGAAATGAGTAGGGTTAAGTTCTCCTTCCTGCCTTGTGACACCAGAATCCGTGGACTTCCAACGAAGCTGCGCATTGGAAAATTCAGGGCAGAGAAGAGGAAATCTTTGAACTGTTAAACTGCGGAACTCGCTGCCACAGCAGGCAGGCATGGCCACCAGCTCGGAAGGCTTTAAAAGAGGATTAATCACATTTGTGGAGTGGGCTACTGATGGCTGCCAGCCACGATGGCTAGCATCTTAAACCTAGACAGCATCTTAAAAAGCAGAGACATCACCTTGCCAACAAAGACCCGTATAGTTAAAGCTATGGTTTTCCCAGTAGTGATGTATGGAAGTGAGAGCTGGACCATAAAGAAGGCTGATCGTCAAAGAATTGATGCTTTTGAATTCTGGTGCTGGAGGAGACTCTTGAGGGTCTCATGGACTGCAAGAAACTGATCCATTCTTAAGGAAATCAGCCCTGAGTGCTCACTGGCAGGACAGATCCTGAAGCTGAGGCTCCAATATTTTGGCCACCTCATGAGAAGAGAAGACTCCCTGGAAAAGACCCTGATGTTGGGAAAGATGGAGGGACAGTGTTCTCGAAGCTACCAGCATGAGGGAGGCAGTGGAAGACAGGAGGGCCTGGCGTGCTCCGGTCCATGGGGTCATGAAGGGTCGGACACGACTAAACGACTTAACAACAACAAGCCACAATGGCTATTCACTGCTTCTATGGCCAGGACCAGCAATGCTTGAGAATACCAGCTGCTGGAAACCACAAGCGGGGAGAGGGTCTTATGCTCAGATCCTGTGTGTGGGTTTCGCCTGTGCATCCGATTGGCCACTGTGAGAAGAGGATGTTGAACTGGGCGGGCCATTGGCCTGACCCAGCTAGCTCTTATGTTCTTAATTCCCCCTCGCCCATTCCCCTTATTCTGGAAATCCCATCCTTAATATGTGCATCTCCTTGCACCTTTGGTTCCTAGACCAAAAGGCTAGCCAATGGCGTCTCCTCTGCTGGCAAAAAGGCATCTATCAAGCGACCGGGAAAGGAGGTCATCTGTTGCAATTCCTCTCTCCCCACCACAGCCCCAGTGCCCTGCCCCAAAAGCCAGGGCAGATTTTGGGAGGCTGGGTGTGCGTAGGAGAGAAGGGGGAATCACCAAAATTATTTCCTCCCCCACTGTTCCATTGGCCTGTTCCAGCAGAGAGAAGAAGACCCCCTTATGTGATCACATTTGTTCTCACCCACCCACACCTCCTGGAACCCGGGTGGCGCTGTGGTCTAAACCACAGAGCCTAGGGCTTGCCGATCAGAAGGTCGGCGGTTTGAATCCCCGCGACGGGGTGAGCTCCCGCTGCTCGGTCCCTGCTCCTGCCAACCTAGCAGTTCGAAAGCACGTCAAAGTGCAAGTAGATAAATAGGTACCGCTCCGGCAGGAAGGTAAAGGGCGTTTCCGTGCGCTGCTCTGGTTCGCCAGAAGCGGCTTAGTCATGCTGGCCACATGACCCGGAAGCTGTACGCCGGCTCCCTCGGCCAATAAAGCGAGATGAGCGCCGCAACCCCAGAGTCAGCCACGACTGGACCTAATGGTCAGGGGTCCCTTTACCTGCACCTCCCTGCCATCTAATTTTTATATTGCAACTGCTCTGCAGACGGAGACCCATTCTAAGAACACAGGAACTGCGTGGCTGGCTCTGCAGATTGAGGTCTGCTGAGTTTGGTAGGCAAGCATCCTTTCCCACAAGGCAGCTGTGAAGTTTGGCCCTGCTAGAATGTCAGTCCAACACCACACACACACACACACACACACACACACACACACTACTGACAGACAGTGTGGTGTAGCAGTTAAGAGTGTTGGACTAGGATCTGGCTGGACTCCTCACTCAGCCAATAAATCTCAATGATTGACCTCAGGCCGGTCACCATCCCTGAGGCTCCCTCATAGGGCTGTCATTGTGAGGATTAAAGGGGGGAGGTAGAGCAATGTACATCAGCTTGAGCTCGTTGGAGGAAAAGGTTGGATATAAATGCAATCAATCAATCAATCAATCAATCAATCAACAAAGGTCTTCCACTTGCTATGGAAAGCCAACTGTCATGGATGCAGAGACAGGTTGCAACATCAAAACACAGTATTAAAAACAATATTTAAAACAGCTTCCCATCTCAGAAATAAGGGGGGTCCTAAAAACACACAGCTCAATGGTGTAAAAAGTATAAAGATAGAGGTAATCTACACAACAATTTAGAAAGAGTAAAAATTTCGAGGTCTTAGAACAAAGGAAGGAAATCATTATATGAATACATACGTAACGATTAGAATGATGATATGGTTTTATTTGTAGATTGTGTGTTTTTGGGTTTTTTGTCTGTTTTTTTCTTTTTTCTCATGTTCTTTTCTTTTTTTTTTACTTCTTTGTACTGCTTTATTTTGGATTCAATGTTTGTAATTTTTGTTGTAATTTTGCATTGAAAATAAAAAAAAATTAAACAAACAAACAAAAAACCACACACAGCTCAAGTGTCAAAAGCCATGTTAAATAAGGTGCATTTAGTATTTGCCAGAAGGTGTCTAATGAAGGGGCCAAGCAGCCCAACAAGGAACTGAAGGTGAGAGTCAACTAAATTTTACTGAGAGTGCATCCAATAAAATACATGACCAAGTTAGGTCCATTCGTTTCAACAGGTCTACTCTTGAGTAAAACCTGGCTGAGGGTGCTCAGCAGCAACGGAACTCTACCAACTCTTGTGAAGGAGAAAACTGCGTGGGGAAGGGGACGGAATGGAGTATCCTGCAGGAGGAGATGGCCAGCAGGCACACCAAACAGAATAATAATAATAATAATAATAATAATAATAATAATAATAATATTTATACCCTGCCCATCTGGCTGGGTTTCCCCAGCCACTCTGGGCAGCTTCCAACAGAATATAGAAGCACTCCAGGCCAGACATAGCTCAGTCGGTAGAGCATGAGACTCTAAATCACAGGGTGGTGGGTTCGAGTTCCGCACTGGGTGAAAGATTCCTGGATCACAGGAGGGTTGGACCAGATGATCCTCATTGTCCATTTCTAACTCTAGGCTTCTATGATTCCTCTCTTCTGATCATAGCTGTCAACTTACAGATTTGAAAATAAGGGACCAGCAGCCTCGAAAATAAGGGATCAGCAGCCAAAATTTTAGTCAACCAGCAGCCAAACGAAGCCTCAAGCGGTGGTTCCCACAGTGCAGCAACCCGGCAAAGGGGATGCAGCAAGGAAAACCACCGTCACCTGGGAAGCACTGAGCAAAGGTGAGTCCCCAGGCAATGCGGCCGATTTGATCGGCACAAGGCGTTCCAGCTCCACCCCCCCCCCCCCAGTCGTTCTTAGAGTCCTTATTGGGTGAGCAACACAGCCAAGCAACACAGTTGGAGCCTCCCTCCTCCCTGGCCAGCAGGGAGAGAGGGAGAGGAGCTGCTTCCTTTGAGACCCGGGAAATTTAAGGGACATCATTAATAAGGGACAGCAGCGGGACATGGCGCTGGGATAAGGGACTGTCCCGCCAAATAAGGGACGCTTGACAGCTATGCTTCTGATACGAACTCAGTCCTGGCAAACGTATAACAATTTGGTGCAGCTCTTTCGTATTATTATAGTAAGCATGGAACATCTGCTTGTGTTATTTGTTCCCAGCTCCTGCTTACCTGCAGCTCTCGGAGGTACAGCTGAGCCGGGTCGTAATCCACCACTGGGAAAGCGGAGGTTTTGACAGCCGCACCGCTTTTCAACGTTCCCCGGAAGAAGGACTTGGCCGGTCGGTCCACTGCCTCCAGGTGCCTCGGGATCTGCTTGGGGTTCAGGTGGATGAGGACGTCGTAGAAGTCCAGAGGAGGGCGGAAGACCATCTGCCAAGGGGGAAGCCATGTCAAAATGGGGCTCGGCAGCAAGGGAAATGTGGAGCTGAGTCCCAAAGGAGGGGGAGAAGGAAGTTTTGCCAGCTAGCATCATCTCACCCAGGCCCAACCAGGGTCTCAGAAACCACAGCTGCACATCGTGTTCTGGTTAGCAGTGCAAGAGTGACAGACTGAGCTGTGATTCCTGCAGATATGTATCAAACTCAGATATATAGGTAAAGTCGGTTATGATACATTGGGCCAAAGATTTTGGGTATAATATACAGTTAAAAGATTGGGGGAAACTGTGGAAAGAAGGGTTAAAATTTACTGAATGCAATGCCCTAAAAGAAAATGTGGTGAAAATGATGTATAGATGGTATATTACGCCTGTGAAACTAGCTAAAATGTATAAAGTTAGTAATAAATGCTGGAAATGTAAAGAAAAAGAAGGAACATTTTATCACATGTGGTGGGAATGTAAAAAAGTGAAAAACTTCTGGGAAATGATTTACAATGAGATGAAAAAAACATGTTGAAATATATATTTATTAAGAAACCAGAATCATTTTTACTTGGCATTGTAGGAGATGATATAAATAGAAAGGGTTGTAAGTTGTTTTTCTATGCAATGACTGCAGCAAGAATACTATTGGTACAAAACTGGAAGCAAGAAGAATTACCGACGAAAGAAGAACGGAGGATGAAACTGATGGACTACGAAGAATTAGATAAACTAACAGGAAGGATTCGAAACCAGCGGGACCAGAGATTCTCAGAAGACTGGAGTAAATTTACAGGCTATTTGAAAAGAAATTGTGATGAACAGATTACGCTAGTAGGTTTGCAAGAAGTTTTGTAAGGTGAATTATTAGAAATATTGCAAAAATAAAAAGATAACGAGGAGAATTATTAGTTAAAGATATTTAAAGGAAATATGAAATTAAGAAATGCATAATAAGTGATAAGTACGGAAAATCATCAGAGGTGTTGATGGAAGTCCAAAAAATATTGTATAAGATGAGAAGTTCTGTTGTATGAATGTTAATTAATATGTTAAAAATTAATAAAAATGTAAAAAAAGAAAGAAAGAAACTCAAATATATAAGCCAGGTGCCTCCCTAAACCAGGGTTACAGTCGCCAAAACGGAATGCCTAGGTGCCATTTTTGGACCAGACGACTTTTGGGTTCCTCGGACATGAATCTCCAGATGGTGGAGACATCAGGAGCCATCCTGGCACCCGGGCAACTTCACTGGGTTGCATGTGGCCGACAGTCAGGTGCTTGTTTATTTTTCGTGGCACTGCGAGAGATTAGAGGGTACCATGGTTAACTTGCCCAGCACTAGGGAACGAATTAAAGATAACGTCCCTGCTTTAGATCCGATCTCGGTGCTGTGATGCCTAGCACTGTGACTGAAGATAATCTCCAGATGATAATAATAATAATAATAATAATAATAATAAATTTTTATTTCTACCCCACCTTTCCCGGTTCAAAAGCAAGGCTCAGGGGAGCTAATAACAAATTTCAAACACTTTAAACCACTTAATTATAAAAGCAGCATAAAATACAGTATAAAAACATGAATAACAATAAAATTCAAAAATCAGTTAGATAACCCCCAGGGCTAGCTGGCTGAATTGGTCCTACTTGGGCCAGCGAGGAGGCCAGGGGAGAATTAGCTGTGGGGTCTCAGAGCGGGTGATCTTCATAAAAGGGGAGGGGGAGAGAAGAGAAGGGAAATAGAAGATCAGGCTGAATTCAAATTAAAGGCCAGGTGAAATAGCTCTGTCTTACAGGCCCAATGGAAGGAGGTTATATCCTGAAGGACCCTAGTTTCATGGGACAGAGCATTCCACCAGGTCGGAGCCACCATTGAGAAGGCCCTAGCCCTGGTGGAGGATAGTCTGACTTCCTGAGGGCCCGGGACCTCTAAACTAGGGTTATTCACGACATAAAGCTGTGAGGGTTGTGGGAGATGCCTCTGGCTTGCAGGCCTCAAGCTGGCCATGTCTGCAGTAAGCTGGTCTTTTGGAAAATTATATATATATATATATATATATATATATATATATATATATATATATATATAATATCAGATCTCAGCAGCTGAAAGTCATGGAAGCACAGTGCCCCACTTCTGCATCTGCAGAGATGCTGAATCACCATGAGTTGAGTTTCTTGGGTTTGCTCACCAGCTTTCTCCCTGCCAAGGAGCACCCACAACACCAACTTTCACAGGCTTGCAATGCAAACCGCAAAATAAGAACAACAGAGAGCTCTGGAAGAGGTGCTGCAACAGCATGGCAGCTTCAGGAAGTGGTTGTCACTCTCACGCGGGCCTCCCAAAAACGCCCAGCTCTACAACAACCGTATCGTGCGCAATATCATGCATCATGAGTGCGGTACTCTGGACAGCTATGGTGACACATCTGAGCTTTGCAAAAGCAAGCTGGCAACACAGCAGAAGAGACATAGCCGGGTGGGGGTGGAATCCGAATTGACTCTTTGTTCTCTCCCCCAAAAAATGACGAATTGAAATTTGATGACGAAAGTCATAGAAGTGCAGAGCTAAGATAAACTCAATTCAGTAGCCTCCGTCAACTAAGATGCACCTGACACAGTGGCCTCGAGTCCTCAAAAAATTGTGCCACAAAAAGGTGTTAAGTGTTTAAGGTGCCACAAATGGTCTTTGATTTGCAGCAGTCACAGAGATTAACTACTGCAGCTGCCCCTCTGGAAACCGAATCGACGATGAAAAATGAAGAGAATGATGACTTGTGACATTTCATTCTGCAGTTTTAAAATCGTTTTGAGTAATTACCGTATTTTTCGCTCTATAGGATGCACATTTCCCCCTCCAAAAATGAAGGGGAAATGTGTGTGTGTCCTATGGAGCGAATGCAGGCTCCTTGGCTTCAGCGATAGCAACGCGAAGCCTCCGAAGCGCAGAGGGACAGCTCCCCCCGCGCTCCGGAGGCTTTGCGTTGCTTTTGCTGAAGCCGCCTGAAGCCCCCAGAGCGCAGGGGGAACTCCCGCTGCGCTCCAGGGGCTTCAGGCAGCTATCCGCAAGCCTTCGGAGCGCAGCAGGAGTTCCCGCTGCGCTCCGAAGGCTTGCAGATAGCCGCCTGAAGCCTGGAGAGCGAGAGGGGTCGGTGCACACCAATCCCTCTTGCTCTCCAGGCTTCGCTTCGCTGGAGAGGCGCTGCACAGTTTTCCCTCTCTGCGCAGCACCCCTTCAGCGAAGCGGGAGGAGAATTGGAAGGGACTCCGTTTCTCCTCCCGCTTCGCTGAAGGGGCGCTGAGCAGAGAGGGGGATAATTTTTTCCCCTGTTCTCCCCCTCCTATGGTGCGTCCTATAGAGCGAAAAATACGGTACACAGAATCGTAGATTTGGAAGGGACACCAAAGGTCATCTAGTCCAACCCCCCTGGCAATGCAGGAAACTCTGCTAAAGCATCCATGGTGCATGTAAACCGGCTTTGTTAGTGACGGGGAAGCAGGAGCAGCTATTGTAAGGCACTGAAGCCCCATGTCCAAGCCCTCTACTGGGACTCTTATTCGGTCATTTACAAACCTTATGTCACGAGGACTAGAAACTTACCTTTAAAAAATGAAACGAAAGGAGGAAATCAAGTCCCAAGAGGAAAGGTTGAAGGAATTGTGTGTGTTTGCCGTGGGAAAGAGAAGGACGAGGGAGGGTTCAGAAACCTGAATGGCTGAATGGAAGAGGGCAAAGGCGTCTTCTCTGCTGACTAGTTTTCATGGACAAGCAACAAGAGGGTAGATTTTCACTGAACATTAGGGGGTCATCAGCCCCTCCTGCCACTTGCTTCACTGGCCAACCCCCTCCCAATCAAGTCTGTCACTCCTTGACAGGTCCAGGTTGGCCAACAAGACTACAGAACAGCTTTGAATAGGCTATTTTGTTGACTGCATTGCAGAGGGTTGGAATAGACAACCAATTCTATGATTTCATGGATAGATAGACAGACAGACAGACAGACAGACAGACAGACAGACAGACAGACACAGTGTTATACCAATCAAGACCTGAAGGAGCGTCTCCACCCCCATCGTTCTGCCTGGACACTGCGGTCCAGCGCCGAGGGCCTTCTGGCAGTTCCCTCACTGCGAGAAGCAAAGCTACAGAGAACCAGGCAGAGGGCCTTCTTGGTAGTGGCACCTGCCCTATGGAACGCCCTTTCATCAGATGTCAAGGAAATAAATAACTACAGTGGTACCTCAGTGTATCTGACTTTTAGAAGACATCTGAAGACAACCCTGTATCAGGAAAATTTTTATGTCTAATGTTTTACAATGTCTAATGTTTTAAAGCTACAGGGAACCAGACAGAGGGCCTTCTCGGTAGTGGCACCTGCCCTGTGGAATGCCCTCCCACCAGATGTCAAAGAGATAAACAACTACCTGACATTTAGAAGACATCTGGAGGCAGCCCTGTTCAGGGAAGTTTTTAATGTGTGACATTTTAATGTACTTTTAATCTTTGTTGGAAGCCGCCCAGAGTGGCTGGGGAGACCCAGCCAGATAGACGGGGTACAAATAATAAATTATTATTATTATTATTTTCATTAAATAGCATAAATGACTAAATAAACTTGCCTTCACATCCTGGCTTCCCAGAGGGTCCATGAGCTGCTTCTCCAAAACCTGAAGAGATTCCTGAGCTAAAACCAAGAGGCGCTGTAGGACCTGGTGTGGGGTGGAGAAGAAGAGGCAGAAGAGAAGGGGAGGTTTTAAGAACCGTTCACAGCCAGCGCCGATGGTGGGCACGCGAGGGCACTTGGCAAGGGCCAGTGCATCTGGAAGGACCCCCCACCACCACCTTTGCAAGGCCTGGCTCGATTCTGCAGGAGAGCAAAGGACGTTCGGAGGCAGCCGGCCCAAGAAGAGTTTTGGATTTGATATCCCGCCTTTCACTCCCTTTAAGGAGTCTCAAAGCGGCTAACAATCTCCTTTTCCCTTCCTCCCCCACAACAAACACTCTGTGAGGTGAGTGGGGCTGAGAGACTTCAGAGAAGTGTGACTAGCCCAAGGTCACCCAGCAGCTGCATGTGGAGGAGCGGAGACGCGAACCCGGTTCCCCAGATTACGAGACTATCGCTCTTAACCACTACACCACACTGGCTCTCCAAGGTGGTGCCTTTGCCTCCAGACCCTTCCTCAAAAGGAGAGGCCCAGTGCGGTGTAGAGGTCAGAACAGGGTTCCCAAAGTGGGGTGCACCGTCCCGTGGCGGGGGGCGGGAAATAACCTAGAGGGGCACCAAGAAGTAAGGGGGCGGCAGGGAGGTGCAGGAGGTGTAAATGACCATCAGACTCTAAAAAGCTGATAGCACTGGATCATTGAGTTGAATTAAAGAAACTACTGTGTGTGTGTGTGTGTGTGTGTAACATCTTTATTCTTTCCCCCCTCCTTTCCTCTGTACCGCTTTATTTCTTTATAACGGAAATTCTTTCAATAAAACAATAATATTTAAAAAGTTGAATTAAATTGGATTCCAAATGAAGGTGTAACTGCTACTGCTTTGAATTTTATTGTGTTGCTACCTTCCTGAGTGGGACGCGGGTGGCGCTGTGGGTTAAACCACAGAGCCAAGGACTTTGCTGATCAGAAGGTCACCAGTTCGAATCCCTGCAACGGGGTGAGCTCCCGTTGCTCAGTCCCTGCTCCTGCCAACCTAGCAGTTCGAAAGCACGTCAAAGTGCAAGTACATAAATAGGTACCACTCTGGTGGGAAGGTAAACGAATTTCCGTGTGCTGCTCTGGTTCGCCAGAAGCGGCTTAGTCATGCTGGCCACATGACTTGGAAGCTGTACACTGGCTCCCTCGGCCAGTAAAGTGAGATGAGTGCCGCAACCCCAGAGTCGACGATGACTGGACTTAATGGTCAGGGGTCCCTTTACCTTTTACCTTCCTGAGTGGGGTGTGCCATTATGAATAAAGGCTTTTTCATAGGGTGCGGTAGGGGGCAGTGGGCATGAGTTTATAGAACCAAGGGGGCAGTGGCTTGAAAAAGCTTGGGAGACACTGGGCTAGACTAGGACCTGTGAGACCAGGGTTCAAATCCCCAAATCCGTCACGAAACTCACTGGGTGACCTTGCACCAGTCAGCCTAACCTAGAAATGTATATTAAATGAATAGATTGGAAAAATCTTCAGATGTGATTGATGGAAGTCAAAAAATTGTATAAGATATAAAAGTATGTTTAATTGTTGAAAATGATACATCAAAAAACTAATAAAAAATTTAGATACCGTATTTTTCGCTCCATAAGATGCACTTTTTTCCTCCTAAAAAGTAAGGGGAAATGTGAATGTGTCTTATGGAGCGAATGGCGCTGCGCAGAGAGGAAGAACTGCGCAGTGCCCCTTCAGCGAAGCGCCTCTCCTGGCTTCTGCCACACGCAGCCTCTTCAAGCAGGGGGAGCCTTCATCCCGCTGCCCTGAAGAGGCTTGGCGCAGCTATCCCAGAAGCCAGAACAGCCAGAGGCTATCCCAGAAGCCAGTTCCCTCTTGCTGTTCTGGTTTCTGGGATTCAAAATATTTTTTTTCTTGTTTTCCTCCTCCCAAAACTAGGTGCACCTTATGGTCTGGTGCGTCTTATGGAGTGAAAAATACGGTATGCAGTGGTACCTCGGGTTAAGTACTTAATTCGTTCCAGAGGTCCGTTCTTAACCTGAAACTGTTCTTAACCTGAAGCACCACTTTAGCTAATGGGGCCTCCTGCTGCCGCCACACTGCTGGAGCACGATTTCTGTTCTCACCCTGAAGCAAAGTTCTTAACCCGGGGTACTATTTCTGGGTTAGCGGAGTCTGTAACCTGAAGCGTACATAACCTGAAGCGTATGTAACCCGAGGTACCACTGTATATTAAAAAAAAGATGAGGAAGGGGAGAACCAGTGCTTTTTTTCTAAAAAAATGTTTAGGGCTTCTCTCATTTTCTTACTCATATTGCCCCCTCAATGAGGCCAAACTTAGATTCACAAAATGTTTAAGCGTATGCACACCCCTGCAGCCCCCACAGATAAAAAGCACTGGGGAAAACCCACGTACTGCCACCTCAAACATCCTTTGCTGTGTTCAATTTTAGCAGTGTTGAAAAGGCTTCAATGAGAGAGGACAGATCGGAAGAGCCCGAGAAGTAAAGGTTTGACCTGCCCAACCAGGGGATGAAGGCTGCAGCTGGGCTCACCTGTGCAGAGGGCTTCTCCTTGGTCCACGCCGAGTCCTGGCGGTCCCTGGGGGTGGCGATGAACATGACGGGGAGGCGCGGCTGGGCGGCCACAAAATGGTTCCTGATCTCCACGTAATCTGCATCTGGATGCAAAAACATCATGGCGTCAGACAGCAGAAGTCGCTGCAACGGGGGGGGGGCAGACAAAGTTTCTCTGGCGCCCTCCTGTTACAACACTCGATGCAAGAGACAAGAGAAAAGAAGGACCATCTCACTGGAAGACTCCGGTTCAATCACAGCCATCTTCAGGTAGGGCTGGTCAGGCATGTCCCCTGCCTAGGGAAGCTGCAGCTGCCCACCAGTGTAGACATCACAGGGCTAGATTCTAAACTAGTGAGTTCCTCGTGTTCCCAGATCACGATTATTTATTTATTTTTATTAATGTATTTATTTGGTTTTTCAGATTAAAATTTTACAGTCACATATACCACATAGGGTGGCACTGTGGGTTAAACCACAAGGCCTAGGACTTGCCAATCAGAAGGTCGGCGGTTCGAATCCCCGCGACGGGGTGAGCTCCCGTTGCTCGGTCCCTGCTCCTGCCAACCTAGCAGTTCGAAAGCACGTCGAAGTGCAAGCAGATAAATAGGTACCGCTCCGGCGGGAAGGTAAACGGCGTTTCCGTGCGCTGCTCTGGTTCACCAGAAGCGGGTTAGTCATGCTGGCCACATGATCTGGAAGCTGTACACCGGCTCCCTCGGCCAGTAAAGCGAGATGAGCGCCGCAACCCCAGAGTCGGCCACGACTGGACCTAATGGTCAGGGGTCCTTTTACCCTTTACCTTATACCACATAGAAACAAGATTCCAAGGAATCTTCTGGATTTCCCTCCTCCCCTTTGTGGGTCCTATTGTTCGTCATTTCCTCCTGCATATTTCATAATAATCCAAATCTTTTACCTCTCCACTGTGTCCAAAATTCACCATTAGACTACAAGCGTTATTCCAATCCTACAAACGATTTTAACTGTTTACAATGATTCTTAAGCTAAGTTATAAATTTCCCCCAATCCTTATTAAAATTTTGGTCTCCCCGATTTCTGATTCTTCTGGTCATTTTAGCCATTTCAGCATAATCCATCAACTTGATCTGCCATTCTTCTCTGGAAGGGATTTATCTTCTTTCCATCTCCGGGCCAATAACATCTGTGCGTCCGTGGTTGCATAAATAGCCTGCTCCCTTGGGATTTTGGCACCTAGAATTCCTAAAATAAAGGCTTCAGGTTCCCAGATCACGATGAAGGCAGCACCGAACCACAAGCACCGCCCACAAGCTGCCTGCATTCCCCTACAGAGGCACGATCCACCTATGCCACACCTGCGACCCTCCAGATAGATGGTGATGGGATGCAGCTGCCATCATCCCTTGACCATGGGCTGGGCTGGGATTGGTGGGAGCTGCAGTCCAACTGCACCTCGAGGGCACCAGGTTGGGAAGCCTTGGACCCATGGTGGAGGATGTAAAGGCGTAATATATGCACACCGACAATATGGAAATCTATTGAGAGCTGTGAAGATTCACTTCTCGGTATGCGGATTGAGAGTTAAGATATAGCAGAGATAGAGGACGATAGATGGATAGATTTGTTGTGGTTGTATTTCTTTGCTTTTTCTTTCTTTTTTCTTTTTCTCCTTTATAATGAGTATGGGTTGCTCGTGCGTAAGTTGCCGCCTCTCCAGGCTTTGTTGCCTTGGTAAACCTTTCAGTCTGGGCAGCCCTTCACTTCGTGGCTGCCTCAGTCGCTAGCAGAATCCGTCAGTGGGCGTTTCTTAAATCTTTTCCAACATAAAAGTTGTTTGACACCCAGTCTCCTCCTACTCTCTCTGCGCGGAAGTCTTCTGCGCAGGGTGGGCGTGGGTAGCGGGGGACCAGTGCTCTCCCCGCTGGTGTCCGGTGAAGAGTCCTGGAGCCCTCTCGCCGATTCCCCCATCATCCCCTCCTTATCCCTGGTGTAGCGCTGATTTGCTTCCCCATCTGCGGAGCTGCCTCTCTCCCTGCTGGGCCCTTCTCCAGCATCATTTGAGAGCCTTCCCTCCGCCTCTAGCTCCGATGTCAGTTCCCTGACATCCCTCTTTTCTTCTCCTCTTACGTCTTTTTCTTCCTTTTTCTGATTTTTTTTTTTGGTCGTATTTCTATTTGGTTTTTACTGCATTATACAGTGGTACCTCGGGATGCGAACAGGATCCGTTCCGGAGCCCCTTCGCATCCAGAAGCAAACGTAAGTAGCAACGGCGTGTCTGCGCATGCACACGTCGCTTTTCACCGCTTCCGCGCATGACGTCATTTTGAGCATCTGCGCATGCGCGGGCGGCGAAACCCGGAAGTAACGTGCTCCGTTACTTCCAGGTTGTCGCGGAGTGCAACTCGAAAACGCTCAACATGAAGCATATTCAACCCGAGGTATGACTGTATGCTGAAAACTTTTAATAAAATATGAAGAAAAAATAAACCTACAGAGCCCCAGCACCAGCCAACCCAGGGTCTTTTCATCTTGGAGATGAAGCAGTTTTTTTAAAAAAAGGAGTGAAGTTTTGGAGAACAGGATGAATTCTGCAATCTGCATCAAAGGTGCAAATAGATCACATCGGCATACCGAAATACTTTATCCAGATTTTGCCAGGCATGGAGAAACACTGAGCACTGAGCCCCACTCCAACCCAAGGTCTAGAAATCTGAGTCGGACACCTCGCTGGCTATTGCACACACACACTTTGAAAACACACCTTCACTGTGGTTCGGTGGCTTTGTGGTTCGGTGCTGCCTTCATTGTCATCTGGGAACCTGAAGCCTTTATTTTAGGAATTCTAGGTGCCGAAATCTCAAGGGAGCAGACTATACATTTATGCGACCACGGCCGCACGGATATTATTGGCCCAGAGATGGAAAGAAGATAAAGTCCCTACCGGAGACGAATGGCAGATCTAGTTGATGGATTATGCTGAAATGGCTAAAATGACCGGAAGAATCAGAAATCAGGGAGACCAAAATTTTAATAAGGAATGGGGGAAATTTATAACTTATCTTAAGAACCATTGTAAACAGTTAAAATCGTTTGTAGGATTGGAATAACGCTTGTAGTCTAATGAGAGCCAGTGTGGTGTAGTGGTTAAGAGCAGTAGTCTCGTAATCTGGGGAACCGGGTTCACTTCCCTGCTCCTCCACATGCAGCTGCTGGGTGACCTTGGGCCAGTCACACTTCTTTGAAGTCTCTCAGCCCCATTCACCTCTCAAGAGTGTTTGTTGTGGGGGAGGAAGAGAAAGGAGAATGTTAGCCGCTTTGAGACTCCTTCAGGTAGTGATAAAGCGGGATATCAAATCCAAACACCTCCTCATTCACAGCCATGAGAACTAGAAACCTGCCACTCAGATCTTTTTTTTTTTTTTAAAAAAGGACAGCTGAAATTTTTCAGAATGCTCTGTTCTGCACCAAGATAAGGAGGACGGGATGTTCCTGCTGTGCTATACTTTAATGGACCTTTAAGGCAGGAAATTACAAGCTCCTAGAAAAGCGACGATTAATCTTGTCGAGTTGTTTCACGAGGAAATATTTGGACTGCAGGCCTCTTTAGCAAAATGGTGCCCAGGCTTCTGGTTTCATTAATACAGAAGTCAGGCTCTGGAGCACTGGGAGCAGACACTCCTTTCTCTGAGTCAGGAGGTGAACGAGATAACCTTTGCTCCTGTCTGCCTCGGAATCTGCAAATCTGAAAAAAGGCAGTGATGCTGCTTCCTGAGCCTCTGATCAACACAGAGAAAGAGACTCCTTCCTCCAAATGCCATGATAAAAATTAAATGAACTCTCTTCCCACCATCTAGCTGCCCCTCGATTAGGCTGCGTGGAGGCAGATTACAAGAGCAGATCTATGTTGCTGGAGAGGCAGAGTGTGGATTGTCTGAATACAGTGGTACCTTGGGTTACATACGCTTCAGGTTACATACGCTTCAGGTTACAGACTCCACTAACCCAGAAATAGTGCTTCAGGTTAAGAACTTTGCTTCAGGATGAGAACAGAAATCATGCTCCAGTGGCACGGCCGCAGCAGGAGGCCCCATTAGTTAAAGTGGTGCTTCAGGTTAAGAACAGTTTCAGGTTAAGTACGGACCTCCAGAACGAATTAAGTACTTAACCTGAGGTACCACTGTAATTGGTTGGAAGAGGTTGGGGCGGGCGATGGAAGTTGAAGCCACCTTTCTGAGCCCAATATTTGTTCATTTGACCACACTGTTCATTAGGCATAGAAATATTCTGTCCTTCTATATTCATTTATTTCGGGTTAAAACTGGGGACACGCTCCGCTCTTGTAGTCAGTCAAAACAGGCACAGCCAGAGGCAGCAATGCTTCTCAATACAGTGGTACCTTGGTTTCCGAACAGCTTAGTCCATGGGTAGGCAAACTAAGGCCCCGGATCCGGCCCAATCGCCTTCTCAATCCGGCCCACGGATGGTCTGGGAATCAGCATGTTTTTACATGAGTAGAATGTGTGCTTTTATTTAAAATTCATCTCTGAGCTATTTGTGGGGCATAGGAATTCATTCATTTCCCCCCCCCCCAAAAAAAAATATAGTCCGGCCCCCCACTGTTGAATGGTCTCTTTAAATCTGAAGGTTCATTATTGTTCCACAAGATGTGTATTTCTTTAAGGGCCAGAGCAAATAACGTGACCTAGTTTTACAGCTGTGAAGCAGTATAGCAGGTGCTGTTAAGGTGTGATAATTAAGCTGTGTCAGCAATTGGGTATAGTATATAAAGAGCAGCACCTAGTTCTTTCAGTATCCTGGTGGTTGGGTCATGCTTATTGATATATTATAATTAATGTAAAAGGAGTTTTTGTTTTTGTTATTAAAACCTAGCAAAAGGTTATTTTGCGTTCCTTGTAATGTGTGGTCTCTGTAGCGCAAGTTCTCTACAGCGCAACTAATCTGCAAACAGCCAGTACCCACAAGGTCTGAGGGACAATGGACCGGCCCCCTGCTGAAAAAGTTTGCTGACCCCGCCTTAGTTCTTGAACAACTTGGAACCCGATCGCTGCAAACCCGGAAGTAAGTGTTCCAGTTTGTGAACTTCTTCAGAAGTCAAACGTGCTCCGTTTTGAGTGCAACGCTTCCGTTCTGAGTGCTACGCTGAGGTCTGTCTGCTTTTGCTATTAATTTTGCATTTTTATTGAATTTTTTGTTTTTGTGACTGTGGGGAACGCAGTTCAGCGACTGATTGATTGTGTGACTGCGGAAATGGATAAAAGCTGCAAGGCCAAGAGAACCATTAACAGAACAACAATAGAGGTAAACTGTTAAATTGCTGTTTTAGGGGTTTTTAAATGTCTGGAACCGATTAATCCATTTTGCATTACTTTCTATGGGAAAGCCCCCCTTGGTTTTGGAACGTTTTGGTTTTGGAACGGAGTTCCAGAACGGATTAAGTTCCGAGAACCAAGGTACCACTGTACCTGTTGCTGGAAGTCACATCAGGGGAGAGTTGCTCTTGTGCTTGAATCCTGCTTGCGAGTTTCCCACAAGCATCCAACTGGCCACTGTGGGATCAAGGATGCTGGACTAGATGGGCCATTGGCCTGTTCCTGCAGGGCCTTCTTATGTTATTAAGTCTGAGTGTGTGGTTTGGGAGCTGCACGGTCAGGGGGAAAACCATGCTGTCCAGGGTTGTAAAGACTGCGGAGAGAATAACTGGGTGCACTCTTCCCACCTTGGATCAAATCTACGCTTCCAGGTGCCATAAGAAAGCTGCAGAGACAGCGGAGGATAGTGCGCACCCCGAAAATGATCTCTTTCAGCTTCTGCCTTCTGGAAGAAGGTACAGGGTTATAAAGACTAGGACTAGCTGCCTGAGAAACAGGTTCTATCCAAATGTGATTTTGGTTTTAAACACAGTGTAAGGTAGTCTTTAGGGACGCGGGTGGCGCTGTGGGTTAAACCACAGAGCCTAGGACTTGCCGATCAGAAGGTTGGCGGTTTGAATCCCCGCGATGGGGTGAGTTCCCGTTGTTCGGTCCCTGCTCCTGCCAACCTAGCAGTTCAAAAGCACGTCAAAGTGCAAGTAGATAAATAGGTACCGCTCTGGCGGGAAGGTAAACGGCGTTTCCATGCGCTGCTCTGGTTCGCCAGAAGCGGCTTAGTCATGCTGGCCACATGACCCGGAAGTTGTACGCCGGCTCCCTCGGCCAGTAAAGTGAGATGAGTGCCGCAACCCCAGAGTCGGCCACGACTGGACCTAATGGTCAGGGGGTCCCTTTACCTTTAAGGTAGTCTTTGTGGGAGTATATTGTATTTAAAAATGGGGTATCAGAGTTTTTAGGGGGCTAACCAGGTTGGGATAGCTGGGATAGCAGGCTTGTTGGTTTTTGAATGTCTTATGTAGATTTTTCAATTTCGTTGTTCTGTATGGGACAATGACAATAAAGATTATTGTATTGTAACGAGAGCAAACAGACCCCCAGTTTTCCGTGGCTAGGCAGTAAAGCAAGGTATTGTCTACTGTCCGCATGCTAAAATTTTCAGTTCTTTGGGGAATGTGCCCATGGAAGGCAGCACTGGCAGAGAAGAGCCCTGTTATCTGGCTTATTGCTTAGCGTTCCTGCGTCCAAAATCTGGGGATGACCTCACAAATCTCTGACATGTCAGCGTTTTCATTCGACCCTCTTGCCAAAAGCATGCTGAGTGTTTTATATGTGCAGCGGAGATTAAGTGGGAGAAGGCACCAGTTATGGGAAAGCTTTAATTCTGGTGGAGACAGTCTTAAGCGAGGCTTTATGACATATGGCACATCAAAGCTCAGATCTGCTTCCCATATCATTAATGAGCCATCTGTGTTTCCACAAGGCTGAATGATCCAAATATTATAGATAACAGGCACTCACTCTTGAGACGTTTACGAGCTTCGACGCATGTGCTACTTTTCAAACTCGGCAAGCAAACAGAACGCCTATTGCAGAACCGCAGAGCAGGTAAATGATATAAGTTGTCTCAACTCCATGGGGTTGGAATTATTTTTGCCTTGGAATAAGGAGGTGGTTTGGGTCAGCAGACAGAGAATTATACAGTGGTACCTCAGGTTAAGTACTTAATTCGTTCCGGAGGTCTGTTCTTAACCTGAAACAGTTCTTAACCTGAAGCACCACTTTAGCTAATGGGGCCTCCTGTGCCGCCGCGCCACTAGAGCACGATTTCTGTTCTCATCCTGAAGCAAAGTTCTTAACCTGAAGCACTATTTCTGGGTTAGCAGAGTCTGAAACGTGAAGCGTATGCAACCCGAGGTACCACTGTACCTCCTTCAACTAGACCTTTGAATCAGTGGACAGCCTGGTCTCCCCCTCCCAGTTTCTGAACTGTTGACATTTACTAATGTCATTTAAAAAAGAAAGATGATCTAAAATAAGTACTAGGTGCAAACCAAGCTTATCTAGACAAGACTTCTAAATGAGGAACTAACTGGTTTCGTGAGCTGTGTGTGGACAGAAGCAGGTGGTAGGAAAGGTAAAATACTAAGGATGGAAATGTCTTTGCAAAGAACTCGGTAGAAAGCCAGCCAAGATTAAGTATCTTATTTTTGCAAGGAATGGGGAAACTGTCTAAATTGGCCAGTGTCCTTGCAAAGGTTCCTCCAGCATTTAAATTAGCCAGAAGAGACCAGAAGGGGGTGGCAGTTCTTACAGGAACCGATTTGCAGATGAATGAGGAGCCAAAAATAGATGGGTAGCTACAGGAATGGTATGGTTTTCCCAGTAGTGATGTATGGAAGTGAGAGCTGGACCATAAAGTAGGCTGATCGCTGAAGAATTGATGCTTTTGAATTCTGGTCCTGGAGGAGACTCTTGAGAGTCCCATGGACTGCAAGAAGATCAAACCTATCCATTCTTAAGGAAATCAGCCCTGAGTGCTCACTGGAAGGACAGATCCTGAAGCTGAGATTCCAATACTTTGGCCACCTCATGAGAAGAGAAGACTCCCTGGAAACGACCCTGATGTTGGGAAAGATGGAGGGCACAAGAAGAAGGGGACGACAGAGGACGAGATGGTTGGGCAGTGTTCTCGAAGCTACCAGCATGAGTTTGACCAAACTGCGGGAGGCAGTGGAAGACAGGAGTGCCTGGCGTGCTCTGGTCCAGGGGGTCACGAAGAGTCGGACACAACTAAACAACTAAACAACAACAAGCTACTGGAACGGTTGTAACAAGGAAGTCGCCTGCTCCCTATAACCAGCCCCAGTCAATAGTCTGGCTGCAGCAATTTGGGTCTGTTGATGTTTCATAGCACTTTTTAAAGGCAGCAGCCCAGGAAGAGCATGTTATTGTAATCCAAACGGGAAGCAATTAAGGCATGTATCACTGTGGCCAAATCAGACATCTCTTTAAAAAGCCACGAGAAATTCAACCCATGTCTTGCTGGACTCCAAGATCCTCCCTTAAAAAAAATATATATGAAGGGGGAAAGCCAAGGTAAATTCAACAAGGAGGTCTATCCGCTGCCATTACCGCAGCAAGAAAATGAAGCCTCCATGTATAAGGGAAGTATACCTCTGAATAGCAGGTTCTGGGGCCACCAACAACGAGAGCAACTCCTTTCCTGCTCTGCCTGCAACCTCCCAGAGGCATCTCTCTGGGGTACTGGCAGGAGATGGAATGCAGAACCCGGCCAAGTCATTTCTCATGTTCCAAACAACGAGAAGAAAAGAGCGATTTAGCACGCTCTGGGCGATGTTAACACAGCAAAGTCGGATGTTCTTTGCAACAAAAGGAGCAGGGAGGTTTGGCAAGCTGGATTGCAATTGCAAATGCACCTGGCTTCACTGCGGGGATCAGGTTGCTAAGCCCTCCTTGGAAGGAAGGCGAAAGGAAACCAGGAAATCATCGTACTAATCCTAACAAGGAAGGTTTGGCCTCTTAACTCTTCCAAGACGAGCCCTATGGCAAGGAAACCTCAGGGAATGCTCAGCATGAAAGAGGCTTCCCTAAGGAAAGGAAGACTCAGTGAAGCTGGAAGTTGGGAGATTCCGGACAGATAAAAGGAAGTACGCAGCACCTAAACTATGGAACTCACTTCCACAGGAGGCCACCAACTTGGACGGCTTGAAAGGACAGTTAGACAAATTCATGGAGGAAGAGAGGCTATCAGTGGCTCCTCAGTTCTGCCTCCACAGTCAGAGGAAAAGATGCTTCTGAACTAGATGAGACTCAGGGTCCCTTCCAACTATGATTCTATGTGACCAGGCTATGTATTACCGTATTTTTCGCACCATAGGGCACACTGGACCATAGGGCGCACCTAGTTTTGGGAGGCGGAAAACAAGAAAAAATTATTCTGAACCCCAGAAGCCAGAACAGCAAGAGGGATTCTGGATTGGCTTCTGGATTAACCGCGCCAAGCCTCTTCAGGGCAGTGGGATGAAGGCTCCCCCTGCCCGAAGAGGCTGCGCAGGGCTAAAACAGAAGCCAGGACAGGTGCATCGCTGAAGGGGCACTGCGCCTTCTCTCTCTGCGCAGCACCTCTCCTTCACAGGAGAGGTGATGCAGAGAGAGGGAGAAGGCGCAGCGCCCCTTTAGCAAAGCTGGAGGCCTCTGGCTTCCAGGTCAGGCGCGTCGCTGCGAAACCAAGGAGCCTACATTCACTCCATAGGACGCACACACATTTCCCCTTCATTTTTGAAGAGGAAAAAGTGCATCCTATAGACCGAAAAATACGGTAGTTGTTCATCCTGTTAATTTCAAAATATGATGGAGCAGCTCAGTCGGTAGAGCATGAGACTCTTAATCTCAGAGTCGTGTGTTCACACTGGGCAAAAATATTCCTGCATTGCAGGGGGTTGGACTAGATTACACACACACACACACACACACACACACACACACACATACACACAGTCCCTTCCAACTCTACAAGTATCTACGGGACCCTCGTATCTACGGGACCGCCTCTCCTGGTCTGCCCCGCAGAGGACCTTAAGGTCCATGAATAACCATAGTTTAGATGTCCCGGTCCCTAAGGAAGTCAGACTATCCTCCACCAGGGCCAGGGCCTTCTCAGTGATGGCTCCGACCTGGTGGAATGCTCTGTCCCATGAGACCAGGGGCCCTGCAGGATTTAACCTCCTTCCGTCGGGCCTGTAAAACAGAGCTATTCTGACTGGCCTTTAATTTGAACTCAGCCTGATCTTTTATTTCCCTTCTCTTCCCTCCCCCTCCCCTTTTATGATCACCCGCTCTGAGACCCCACAGCTAATTCTCCCCTGGTCTCCTCGCTGGCCCAAGTAGGACCAATTCAGCCAGCTAGCCCTAGGGATTATCTAATTGATTTTTGATTTTTGAATTTTATTGTCATTCATGTTTTTAGACTGTATTTTATGCTGTTTTTATAATTAAGTGTTTTAAATTTGTTGTTAGCTGCCCTGAGCCCGGTTTTTGAACCGGGAAGGGTGGGGTATAATTAAAAATTTATTATTATTATTAATTATTATTACAATTCTCTGATTCTATTAATCCCAGGTGCTAGAAACCGCTGAAGGAGAGAGTTTTGGCTCTTGTGCTCAGATCCTGTTGCAGGTTTCCCACCGGCATCTCATCAGCCACTGTGAGAACAGGGTGCTGGAAAGAGGGACCACAGGCCTGATCCTGCAGGCTCTCTCTGTTTCTACTGTCCCTCCCTCCACCTCTCTCACCGTTCAGCTCAGCATTCAGGTTGACGATGAGGGGGCTGTTCTTCCAGTCAAAAGTGGTGAGCAGGAAAAGGAACCGAAGGAATCCCACTTGCGGGGAGCTGCAGGGAGAGAAGAGTCACGAAGGGCAGCATTATTCTAGCTGTATTGTGTATTATAGGGACACGGGTGGTGCTGTGGGTTAAACCACAGAGCCTAGGACTTGCCGATCAGAAGGTTGGTGGTTCGAATCCTCGCGATGGGGTGAGCTCCCGTTGCTCAGTCCCTGCTCCTGCCAACCTAGCAGTTCAAAAGCACGTCAAAGTGCAAGTAGATAAATAGGTACCGCTCTGGCGGGAAGGTAAACGGCGTTTCTGTGCGCTGCTCTGGTTCGCCAGAAGCGGCTTAGTCCTGCTGGCCACATGACCTAGAAGCTGTATGCTGGCTCCCTCGGCCAGTAAAGCGAGATGAGTGCCGAAACCCCAGAGTCGCCCATGACTGGACCTAATGGTCAGGGGTCCCTTTACCTTTACTGTGTATTATATTCATTTCATATACAGGTCGCAAGCCAGCTGAAAGACACACAGTGGTACCTCTGGTTGCGAACGGGATCTGTTCCGGAGGCCCATTTGCGACCTGAAAAGAGCGCAACCTGAAGCACCGTATCTGCTCAGGTGCGCGGTGCAATTTAGCGCTTCTGCACATGCGTGAGCGGCGAAACCCGGAAGTAACCCTTTCCAGTACTTCCGGGTTGCCGCAGGACGCAACCTGAAGCATCTGTAACATGAGGCATGACTGTATTCTTATAAAGAGATAGAATAATTTTAAAAGCAGTCCAACAGTAGATGTTTAAAAAGAACACGAAACGAACAGTCCAGGCAGAGGAGGTCTGTTCACCTAACTGGGCAAGTTTGTTGAAACAAACCTGACTTAAAAGGTTTTTTAAAAAAGATAAAGGACCCCTGGACAGTTAAGTCCAGTCAAAGGCAACTATGGGGTTGCGGCGCTCATCTCGCTTTCAGGCCGAGGGAGCTGGCGTTTGTCCACAGATAGCTTTGCGAGTCATGTGGCCAGCAGGACTAAACCACTTCTGGCGCAACAGGACACCGTGACGGAAACCAGAGCGCACGGAAATGCCGTTTACCTTCCCATTGCAGTAGTACTTATTTATCTACTTGCACTGGTGTGCTTTCAAACTGCTAGGTTGGCAGGAGCTGGGACAGAGCAATGGAAGCTCACCCTGTTGCGGGAATTCGAACCACTGACCTTTTGATCAAGAGGCTCCGTGGTTTAGACCAGGGGTCAGCAAACCTTTTCAGCAGTTTCCTTCCCTTTGGGAGGTTAAATCCTGAAGGGCCCTAGTCTCATGGGACAGAGCATTCCACCAGGTGGGAGCCATCACTGAGAAGGCCCTGGCCCTGGTGGAGGATCGTCTGACTTCCTTAGGGCCCAGGACCTCTAAACTATGGTAATTCATATGGTCCCGTAAATACGAGGGCCCTAAGCCACATGACCAAAGGGTCATCCCGTCGAACCCCTTGCCTTTTAGGATAAAAAGTGCTGTGGGGTCTGATCCAGCAAGGATCATGTTCAGGGTAGGTTCGTATTTTGGGAACACCACAAACACAAGATGGTGCTGCCCCCAGCACTCACAGGTAGACTGCTCCTATTCATGGAAGGGACGTCAAAACCTGACCAAGGAGCAATTAAAAAAGGAGTGTAACAGACTCAGGTGGTTGTGAAGCAGGTGTCCCGCTGGCTGGGCCCTTACCTGGGCACAGTGAAGGGTGCTGGGGACAGGAAGAGGGAGGCCACCAGTAAGTCCACGCATTCCTCCGAGACGCTGTCGCTCAGCAGTTGAGCGCTGATCCAGCGCTTGGCGAGACGGCAGCAGCCACTGAAAGCAGAATGTTGCTGCTGGAGGCTGTAGGGAGGAAGCAAACAATTTGAGACCCGTTGCCAAATCTGCCGGCAACATCACCATAATCCGAAGGCAATGGAAAGCAAACCAAAAAAGCTATTATTATGATGACTGGCGACATCAACTCTGCCGAGTGGGAATCTCTCTATACCTGAAGGAGTGTCTCCACCCCCATCGTACAGCCCGAACACTGAGGTCCAGCTCCGAGGGCCTTCTGGCAGTTCCCTCCCTACGAGAAGTGAGGTTACAGGGAAGCAGGCAGAGGGCCTTCTCGGTGGTGGCGCCTGCCCTGTGGAACGCCCTCCCATCAAATGTCAAGGAAATAAACAACTATCTGGCTTTTAGAAGACACCTGAAAGCAGCCCTGTTTAGGGAAGTTTTTATTGTTTGCTGTTTCATCGTGTTTTTAATATTCTGTTGGGAGCTGCCCAGAGTGGCTGGGGAGACCCAGCCAGGTGGGCGGGGTATAAGTAATAAATTGTTGTTGCTGCTGCTGCTGCTGCAATGACCAGAGGAGGACTGACCACTGGGAGGAGTGCAGAGAGAAGAAATGCCATGGACAACTGGACGCCTTCATTTGCCCCAGCTGCAACAAAACATGTCTCTCCCACATCGGTCTCTACAGCCACAGCAGGTTCTGAACCTCCCAATAGTTTGACTTCACCCCCAAAGGCACATTCCTCCATTGTCTCCCAAGATAGATGGATGGCATTATTATTTATTATTAATTATTATTATTAAGTGTGCATTGTGGAAAGCCCGCAAGGAGGACTGGACTGCGCAAGCCATGCTCTCTGCCCTTGTGATTCCCATCAATTGGGATTCAGGGGAATACCACGGCCATTGTGTGTCGCAGGCATCATTCTCCCCGCTTACCCATGAAGTGAGCTGGTCAAGAACGGCAGGTGCAGGGTCTCCACTTCCAGCTGCACGGATTCTTCCGTGACCTCGTGTTTCAGCATGCCTGTGGGGGTGACCACCTCCTTCAGGATTTGGGGCTCTCGGTGGTAGGCCACTTGGAGGCGGAAGACATAGCCGTCCTGAGAAAGAGGAGGAGCAGGAGGGGAAATTATTTGCTTCTTAAAAGCCTGATGGATCAGCCCGGGGGAAACCAGTGATCAGGATTCGAACACAAGACCTCCCTTCCCATCCTGCAGTTTCTAGCAACTGGGATTCTGTAGCTTTGCTGCCTTTGACCCTGGAGCGCAGGGCACAGCCATCATGGCTAGCAGCCATTCCTAGCCTTCTCCTCCATACATTTCCCTAATCTAAGTTTGTGATCATCACTGTCTCTTGTGGGAGGGAGTTCCACAGTCCTGAATCTTCCAACATCCAACATCAGCCCACCGTCTTGGGTCCATGCCGAAAACCTGCTCTTCACCCAATGACCCCAGGGCGAGTTCCATAAAATATCGCAATTCAGAGCCACGTGCAGTAAATTAGAAATGTTAAATTAAAAGCGCAAAAGTAAAGAAAATCTCAGGAGCAGCAGAAGTTCAAGGCAAAAACATTCCCCTTCAACTAGGCCTTTGGCTTATGGACACCTGGTGCCCTTTTGAATGTGTTGTGGAAGGGAAGATCATTGGGTTGTCTTGGCTTTTTGTTTTTATTATATATTCTGTGTTTTTTATTATATATTCTGTGTTTTTATTATGTATTCTGTGTTTTTATTATGTATTCTGTGTTTTTTATATTGTAATTTTATGTTGTCAACTGCCCTGAGACCTATGGGTATCATAGCTGTCAACGTTTCCCTTTTTTAAGGGAAATTTCCTTATTAAAATAGAATTCCTCGCAAGAAAAGGGAAAAGTTGACAGCTATGATGGGTATACAAATTTAATAAATAAATACAATTAGGGCGCAAAGGAAGGAGGCAAGAGACCAATTTGCACCAAAAAGTCAGGGTAAGGTGGCCTTTCTGGACCTGATGGTGAACTTTACACAAGAGTGGTGCAAGATGCACACCAGAAAGCCAGAAGTCCTGAATCTCAGCCCTTAGAGAGTCATCCTCTCCGTGCGAGCGGCTCAGAGATGAGTCCACCAACCACAACCACAAAGCCAAGCGAAGTTTGTGGCAGGAAAAGGGTCCCAGAGAGCCAAAATCCCTTCAAGATTATGGAACGTGTGGTGCTGGGCGCTGCTGAGGACAGCAGGGTGGAATAGCTGCCCAAAGCTAGGGGCAATATTCTGAATTTGCTTCAGATTTATCAGGAGTCGTCTGCATGTGAAATGGTTATAATAGTGTATTGAGAGCACCTGTATACTGCTCTTCAGCCCTGCTCCCAAAGTGACGTTAAAGCAATACAGCTGACCTTTAATGCCCTAAACGGCCTCGGCCCAGTATACCTGAAGGAGCATCTCCACCCCCATCGTTCTGCCCGGACACTGAGGTCCAGCTCCGAGGGCCTTCTGGCGGTTCCCTCACTGCAATAAGCGAAGTTACAGGGAACCAGGCAGAGGGCCTTCTCAGTAGTCAAGGAATGTCAACGAAATAAACAACCGTCTGACTTTTAGAAGACATCTGAAAGGTAGCCCTGTTTAGGGAAGTTTTTAATGTTTGATGTTTTATTGTGTTTTTAATACAGTGGACTCTAGGGTTGCGAACGTGATCCGTGCAGGATGCATGTTTGCAACCCCCATGCGCAGGTTGCGATTTGGTGCTTCTGCACATGTGCATGGCTCGTTTTAGCGTTTCTGTGCATGCGCGACCGCCAAAACCCAGAAGTAACCCATTCCGCTACTTCCGGGGTTTTGGCAGTCCGTAACCCAAAAAAACGCAATCTGAAGCGTCTCTAACCTGAAGTATGACTGTATTCTGTTGGAAGCCGCCCAGAGTTGTTGGGGAAACCCAGCCAGATGGGTGGAGTAGAAATAATAAATTACTGTTGTTGTTATTATTATAAACAGCCCATGCCCACAGGCCTATGCTCTAAAGAAACACGACACACAAGGGAAAAGGTGCAAGGAGGGCAGAGGAAGAAATCAAACCCAAGCACAAATATATAAACATTTGTTCTCATAATGGGCAGCTTGCACAGTTCAGGCGTAGGAGGAGCCTGGCAGAACCGGGTTTTCAGCAAAGCTGACTGGCTGAGCCTTCTGCTTTCCATCTCTCCCAGCGATGGCTGCCCCCAGGTCACAGGAGAGGAGACTTGATGGAGCTGGCCTGTCACAGCGGAACTGATGGAGTGAGCCCTGCTTCCCATCTCTCTCTCTCTCTCTCTCTCTCTCTCTCTCTCTCTCTCTCTCAAGATAGCAGGCCCCTGGTCATATTTCGCAAGGCAACGGCTTCCACCTTCCTGCGCACCTGCGGGGCCAAATGTGCATGAACACACCCACCCTCCAGCACAATTACCTTATAGACGTCCGTGTAGGCGGGCGAAGCTCTGCAGAGCAGATGGTGCTGCTGGTGGAGAAGTTCTGCCAGCCGCAGCTGGAAGGCGGCCTTGACCCGCCGGATGGCTTCCTTGCTCTGAGGCCACTGGCCGCTGCCCTCCATGTGGCAGATCACTGGTGCAAGAGGGAAGGAAGAGGCAAAAGAGTTAACGGAAGGCGCAAGGAGCAGCGTGGAAGCAGGAGGAGGGCAGGCGAAGATCCAGATAAGGCTCCATCCAGATAAGACTGAAGCAGTGTTCCCTAGAGCAGATGGCTGGAAGGTTGATGGGGTTACACTTCCTCTGAAGGAGCGAGTATGTAGCTTGGGGGTATTCCTAGACCCCTTGCTGTTGTCCGAAGCCCATGTGGCCTTGGAAGCGTGGGGCGACTTCCATCAGCTGCGCCCCAGTCTGGACAGGGATAACCTAACTTCTTCTCTTTTTCTCAATTCATTTTTTTGGTTTTTGAAATTGAAACTTTCCATTCACATTATCCAACGAGATTCCAAGGAATCTCCTGGACTTCCCCCTCCTCCCCTTTGTGGGTCCTATTGTGAATCAGTTCCCTCGCTGCGAGAAGCCAAGTTACAGGGAACCAGGCAGAGGGCCTTCTCGGTAGTGGCACCCGCCCTGTGGAACACCCTCCCATCAGATGCCAAAGAGAAAAATAACTACCAGACTTTTAGAAGACATCTGAAGGCAGCCCTGTTCAGGGAAGTTTTTAATGTGTGACATTTTAATGTATTTTTAATCTTTGTTGGAAGCCTCCGAGAGCGGATGGGGAGACCCAGCCAGATAGATGGGGTACAAACTATTATTATTATTATTATTATTATTATTATTATTATTATTTTCATTAAGTAGAATAAATGACTAAATAAACTTGCCTTCACAGCCCTGTTTAGGAACGCTTTTAATGTTTGGTGGACTATTGTATTTTAATATTTTGTTGGAAGCCACCCAGAGTGGCTGGGGAAACCCAGCCAGATGGGTGGGGTATAAATAATAAATTATTATTATTATAATCATTTCCTCCCTCATCTTTTATAATAATCCAAATCTTTTACCTCGCCATTGTGTCCAAAACTCACCACTAGATTACAAGTGATATTCTAATCCTACTAACAATTTTAATTGTTTACAGTGGTTCTTAAGTTATAAATTTTCCCCATTCCTTATTAAAATTTTGGTCTTCCCACTCTGATTCATTTTGAATGAATGTATGTACAGTTATACCTCAGGTTGTGAACGCTGCGGGATATGTCTTTTCAGGTTGCGTCCCAAAGTACTGGAAAGGGTTACTTCTGGGTTTCGCTGCTCACGCATGCGCAGACACGCAAAATGACGTCACACGCAAGCGCAGAAGCGGCAAATCGCGACCCGCATGTGCAGATGCCGGTTGTGTTCCTTTCAGGTTGCGAACAGGGCTCCAGAACGGATCCAGATCACAACCAGAGGTACCACTGTAAATGAAAATATTAAATGCTGTGGAACAGTGCCATTATTACATGAGCACTGTTCCACAGCATTTGATATTTTCATTTACATACATTCATTCGAAATAAGATGGGTTTATGAAGCAATTCTATATCCTCCCACCACGCTGACGAAGAATTCTATGGAACAGTAGTCTATATCCGGAATCACTCTTCAGTGTTGGACACCATATCTGCTGAATACAGAAAGCTTCACAGCTTGTCTGTCACACTACAAAGTCTGGTACCTCGCTTCATTTAAAGATTTCCAGAGACTTTGAGACTAAAGATTTCATTTTGGACCTGTTACGGTTTGAAGGAATTCTATAAAGATTGTCTATGTAATGAATGATGCTTTGCAGGGTTAAAGAAAAATGATGTAAAAAGTATAAAGATAGAGGTAATATACATTAGACACAACAATTTAGAAAGAGTAAAATTGTTGAGGTCTTAGAACAAAGGAAGGAAATCAGTACGTGTATATGTATGTAATAACTAGATTAGAATGAAGATACGGTTTTATTTGTAGATGTGTGTTTTTCTTTTTTCCTTTTTTGTGTTTTTCTTTCTTGTTTGTATAGTTTTATTTTGGATTTAATGTTTGTAATTTTTGTTGTAATTTTGCACTGAAAATAAAAAAGATTTAAAAAAAGATTGTCTATTGCGTATGTACATGGTCATTGCGTTGCCTAGACATTGCTGACGTTCTCTTTGAAACACAGGGGTTTGTTTGGTTACTACAAAATGAAGTAGCAGTAAGAGGGACTCACAATGCCCCTTGCCCACTTTGAGACAGTGTCACCCACATTACCCATCCTTGCCTTTCATTGGTGCTAAATAAGCCGGGCATGGCTTCTCCGCCAAGGGCAGAAGAGACTCCCGGCCCTCAATCCTGGCGTGGTAGGCGTAATCTGGTTTCACGGGCACCGGAGGGAAGACCTGAGAAAGAACCAGGAAGGCACGTTAAGAGGAGCAAGAAAAAGGGGAACCCGTGCATGATCTCGAGGTAGCAGCACATCCTCAAGGTACACACACACACACACCCTGGCAGAAAATGCCCAGTCTCCAATTGTAAGGCGCTGCAAGGAAGCTGGGTGGCCAATGGCTCTCTGGGACACCTTTGTTAGACATTTAAAAGGCAGAATTCACTGGGGGCTGATGATAATAATAATAATAAATAAATAAATTTATATATACACACACACACACGCACGCGCGCGCGCACACACACACACATATAAAATAAAATGAAATACAGACAAAGGTCCATATAGTTAGCCATGGTTTTCCCAGTAGTGATGTATGGAAGTGAGAGCTGGACCATCAAGAAGGCTGATCGCCGAAGAATTGATGCTTTTGAATTCTGGTGCTGGAGGAGACTCTTGAGAGTCCCATGGACTGCAAGAAGATCAAACCTCTCCATTCTGAAGGAAATCAGCCCTGAATGCTCACTGGAAGGACAGATCCTGAAGCTGAGGCTCCAAGACTTTGGCTACCTTTGGTCTCCACCTGTTTTCGCTGGAGACGAAGGGATGCAGTCATGTTTTTCCTTTGTTCTTGACTACGCTGAATAAAGCTGTAAATATGCTCTCTCTGAATTTTCCATCGTGGATGATTAAACCCTCTGCGGAAAGGTTGTGCATGGGTCTTGGAACATATCTGAGCCTTGTGTCGCTAACTGACTGGTGCTGTTCCATGGGAGACCGGTGATCGTCCAGAGCCAGCAGGGGGCCTGCCTGAAGCCCCCGTCTCCCTGGCAGTATCCCAACAGATTCCCCCCCCCCCAGGGTGGCCAAATCCTAATGCACAATATTCCTTATGCACCTGCCTCCCTCGCAATCTGCCCCGCCACGAAAACCGTTGCCACGGAAGCGTGCATTCTGGCGCAGGAAACCCGTCTAAACAGACGGAGCGTGTCCTCCGACAGCCCCCCTTCGTTGGCTCAAACTCACATCGGTATATCGGAGGGCAGGGTGAGCCCCCTGCACGGACGTCACCGTCAGCGGCAGCCCCTCCAGTTTCCACAGCTTGCGGCTCAAGTCGTCGTACGAGCGGACGACGCTCAACATGGCCTCCTCACCAGTACCTGCCGGCTGTTCAAGACAATAATAATAATAATAATAATTTTTTTATTTATACTCCGCCCTTCCCGGTTCAGAAAACCGGGCTCAGGGCGGCTAACAACAAATTTAAAACACTTACCGTATTTTTCGCTCTATAGGGCGCACCGGACCATAGGGCGCACCTAGATTTTTTGGGGGGGGGGGATAAAGAATTTTTTTTTTAATCCCGCTAGCTGTCTTGGCTTCATTTTTAGCCACGGGCCTGGGGTGGGGGAAGCCCGAGCTTCCCCCGACCCCAGCCCCCAGAACGGGTCCGGGAGCGGCGGCAAGGTTGCGAGCAACCTCGCCTTCGCTCTTGGAGCTTGCTGCTATCCGCAAGCCTTCGGAGACCAGCGGGAACTCCCGCCGCGCTCCGAGGGCTTGCGGATAGCTTCCTGAATCCTGGAGAGCGAGAGGGGTCGGTGCACACTTCAGCGAAAGCCTGCATTCACTCCATAGGACGCACACACATTTCCCCTTCATTTTTGGAGGGGGGAAAGTAAGTCCTATAGAGCGAAAAATACGGTAATTGGTGCAACAACAAAAATAGCATAAAAGTATAAAATGTGAATAACAATAAATTCAGAATTCAGAAATCAATTTAGGGGGGAAATCCATCCAATAAAGAGCACCACCAGCGTCCCCTCCTGACCCTTACACGCTACTAAATTAAAGAGAGATAGCTGGCTGAGGGTAGGGAGGCAGGAGCTGTAGTCCAAAACATTTAAGACTAGTTATATTCATCCAGCTCATAGCAAAAGATCCATCTTGTCTGTGCCTCTTAATCTGCAGCAGGATATCTTTCAAAAGGGCCTAGTTGGGAGAACATGAATATATAAAACATGGCATAAGCAATCTGCATTTGTTGGCTGGGGAAAATCTGGAGAAGTGTGAATCGGCCGGAATTTGGGAGAGGCTTTTTGTCTAAGTTAGCCAAATGGACAGTCCGAAACCTCAACCTTCCACTTTTGTGTGTGTGAGGGGGGAGATCTGGAAAAGTCTGCCAGTCCCACAGGGAGTGCCCAGATGTGTGGGGAAACCATGCACAACACATGTGGAAAGAGACTGTCTCCCATGCATACTTGCAGCGTGAGACCACTGGTTTCTTAGGAGAAACTGGATTTTGGCAGTCTGTTTGACGCTCCCTTAAAGAAAGCAGATCTAAAGGAGATTGCAACGCACTCCCATCCGAAATATCGCAGCTGAAGGGTGCCACCTGCAGACCAGCCTGGACACAGCCATGTGACATAACCACCTGACCTTTTTATTTTGGCACAATAGACACTGCCCTTTACGGGAGGATAACTACCAAACTAGAGAATACAGTGGACCCTCCGGATACGAACTTAATTCGTTCCGGGGGTCCGTTCGCACTCTGAAAACTACGTAAATAGAGGCGCACTTCTGTGCACGCCGCGATTGAGCGCTTCTGCGCATGCACAGTGGCGAAACCCGGAAGTATACACGTCCAGGTTTGCCGTAGCCGTAACCCAAAGATTCTGTATCCAGACTCTCATCCAAAACCTGCAATTAGTGATTCCGGGAAGTTGCTCTCATAGCTGCCCTTAACACAAAAGGCAGACACCAGGAAAACAACAACACAGAATTGAGAGTTGCCATTCTCAATAGGGCTATAACAGTCAGTCTCTCTTCACAGGGAACTCTGGGAATTGTAGTTCTGTGGAATCTGCTAAACATCTCTCAACACCCTTAACAAACTAGAGCTCCCAGAATACTTTGGGGGAAGGCACGAGTGGTATCAATGCACTTTAAACATACGGTGTGGATGTGACGTAAGAGGGCAGAGGAGGCGGCGATCAATGGAACCTGCATTCCCATTTTTTGAAGGGCACAACAATCTACGGCTTTTTAAAAGTGTTTGAGGAGGGGGGTGATCAATTTAATTTTGTTTCATTATGTATTTTGTGTTTTCATGTTGCACTTTTGTGTTGGGAAGCCCTCTGTGATCTTCAGATGAAAGTCGGTATGCACATTTAATACATACATCCATTCATCCATCCATCCATACAGTGGACGCTCGGGTTGCGAACGTGATCCGTGTGGGATGCACGTTCGCAACCCACAGTGTTCGCAACCTGCAGCAGCGCACGCGTGGGTTGCGATTCAGCACTTCTGCGCATGCGCAAAGTGCGATTTAGCGCTTCTGTGCATGCACGACCGCCAAACCCCCCAGAAGTATTCCATTCCGGTACTTCTGGGTTTCGGTGGTCCGTAACCCAAAAAAACGCAACCTGAAGCGTCTGGAACCCAAGGTATGACTGTACATACATACATGAATACATACTCTCCCATTCTGCTTCCAAAACAGACTTTCTCAGCTTTCCCTGTGCCCTATGGAACAGATTTCCTGGGGGTGGGGACAAGGGGAGAGGAGAGGAAGGGGAAGTTCCACCGCATTTCAAAGGACATGAATTCACATGGGAGAAAGGGGCCTGCTTACTTCACGCCCCATCTTGATCACAGGCTCCAGCAGGGCACCTGTGTAGCAGATGGAAGTTTCCGGAATGTCCATGTGTCTGCAGAGAGATAAGAGAGTGCCAAACCATGAAAGGCTTTTAAACAGGGAACGCGCTCCTTTCTTCTAATCAACTCTCTTTTCTTTTTTTAAACGAAGTTTCTAATGGTTTTTCAAAGACGTCGATAAAAGCTTGGGAGAGCCTACGTGGGCTCAATGCCTGGTGAAACCACAAAAGTCACAGATGCACCCCGTGAGCAGAGGCTGTAGAACATGGGGGTTTCTTTACGCAACGTTCTGTTAGGACAGATAATTCGCCAGCCTTCACAGGATGATGGTGGCATCAGCAACTAAGGAGGTTGCGGTGGCACAGGGGAAAGAGCACCAACTTCCTCTGGGACCAGCCAAAGCTGCTGCCTGAATTGCTTTGGTGGGCTCAGACCGTTTGGCCCAGTATCCTGTTGCCAACAGAGGACAGCCTATGAGTACAGCCGGGGCGTTTTTTCAGCCAGAACTCGCAGGAGCTCAGTTCCAGCACCTTTCAGGTGGGCGCTATTATAATAAAACAAAGGGGGCGTTCGCGGTGAGTTCTGGCACCTCCTTTTCTAGAAGAATAGCCCTGAGTACAGCCGCTGACAGCAACAGGCCCACCCTGTGGTTTGTCTGATACTAAAGGTACACTGCTCCAGAAAAAACTTATGTTCCATTGCCACGGCTAGTGTGGGAGAAGTTAGTGGATCTATGAAATTATAAATACAGTGGACGCTCGGGTTGCGAACATGATCCATGCGGGAGGGACGTTCGCAACCCGCAGCACCGCGTTCGTGCACACACGGGTTGCGATTCAGCGCTTCTGTGCATGCGCAAAGTGAGATTTAGCACTTCTGCACATGCACGAGCGCTGAAACCTGGAAGTAACCTCTTCTGGTACTTCTGGGTTCGGCGCAGTGCGCAACCCGAAAATGCACAACCCGAAGCATCTGTAACCCAAGGTATGACTGTAGTATAAGATAAAGGTAAAGGCAAGGGACCCCTGGACGGTTAAGTCCAGTCAAAGGCGATTATACGGTTGTGGCACTCATCTCGCTTTCAGGCCGAGCGAGCCGGCATTTGTCCACAAACAGCTTTCTGGGTCATGTGGCCAGCAGGACTAAACCACTTCTGGAGCAACGGGACACCGTGACGGAAACCAGAGTGCACGGAAACACCGTTTACCTTCCCGCCACAGTGGTACCGATTTATCTACTTGAACTGGTGTGCTTTTGAACTGCTAGGTTGGCAGGAGCTGAGAAAGAGCAACAGGAGCTCACTCCGTTACAGGGATTCGAACCGCTGACCTTCTGATCAGCAAGCCCAAAAGGCTCAGTGGTTTAGACCACAGCGCCACCCGCTTTTACCTTTTATGAATAGTATGAAGAGAGGAGACAGAGGAAATATATTTTGCATTCGTAACACGAGAATGTGGTAAGAAAGTGAGTAGAGCCTGCTGGAACAGGCCGATGGCCTCTCTAGTTCAGCATCCTGTTCCCACCTGTGGGAACCTGCAAGCAGGACTTGAACCCAAGACCATCCTTCCCTCCATTTTCCAGCAACTGGTATTCAGAAGCATCTTGCCTCTGACCGTGGAGGCAGTGCATTGGCTAGTTACTGGTGATATCATTATTTATTGTTCACCCTAACCAGCAGGATCGTCTTATGCAGGGGTCCCCAAGCTAAGGCCCGTGGGCCGGATAAGGCCCGAGGGACTCATTCACCTGGCCCGTGACAACCCCCACCGCCCGCTCTTACCAGCGCTGCGCTGTGCGGCTGCCCACTTCCGGGTTGGAGGAGCACCGGAAATAGCTTGTACACATGCGCAAGCGTTATTTGCGCATGTGCAAGCGTTATTTCCGGTGCACATCCGGGTCGGAGGGCCATGCACATGCGCACAAGCTATTTCTGGTGTTCCTCTGACATGGAAGTGCGCTGGAAATAACGTGTGTACACGCGCTCCCCCACCCTCCGCGCAATCAGCACTGGAGACATCGGCCCGAGGCGCAGTAAGTTTGCTGACCCGTTCTTACGTGCTTAACATGCATGGCAGATGCAAAATATTTTCTTCTATTTCCTCTCTCCATGCTGTCCATAATTTTATAGGTCCACTGCCCACCTGTCTTTATTCGAAGTTAAAGATCTCCAAACGTTTTAGCTTCCCCCCAAAGAATGTATGAATTAAACTTTATTTGCGTCAGCCGTCGGCCATAGCAACAAAAAAAATGGTGATATACACAAAATAAAAAGTCGGTTGTATAAAACACAGTTTAGGGTCCCGAATCAGCAGTCAAATAGTGGACTTTATTCTGATTGCCCCAGCTAGAAACCTTGCAACCTTTGCAGCCATCTTCTCCTCTTGATCTGCCTAGAGAAGGAAGAGGTGCTCCAACAGCAACACTCCGGTTGTGTTCCAGTGACCAATGGTCTTACACACACAAACCCCCGTTTTCGCCTTCTCTGGGTCCCCCAAAACCGAGTCCCCGCATGCTACTCACAACTGCAAGAGGTGGCGAATGATCTGCTCAGAAATGAGTCGCTTCTGGCTCATGTTTGGTGCGTCCCACACAACGGCCTCGCAGATGGCGCCATCTTGGAAACGCCTCAGCTCCGATCGCTTCCCCCAAAACTGTCGAAACTCCAGCGCCTGCAGGATCAAACCCCGAGAGAGGGGAAATGAAAGGCATTTCTCTCTCTTTCTCATAGGCTTGCTTTGTTTATATTAAAATGAACGTAATTTAATTCATTTTTTATATACTCATAAAGACATTTTAAGAAACAAAATAGAGGAACGTTCTGCAGGCCAGGCCCACAATTCCTGGGTTTGCACAGATACAAGTACAAGTTAACTTCTGTGGGTTTGGTTTGTGTTTTTCAACCACTGCCAAACAATTAAAGCAGAACCAAAACAAATATAAATGGGGCATTAGGTGCCAATTTGTCTTCACAGGTAACTCTAATCCTGTTTGCAAAGGATGCAGAAAAAAGGAAGTGATTCTGACCTTCATTCTTTAAAAATAAATTGCATAAAAAAAGAGTTTTAACTTTTCAGAAATTAGCAAGAAAGCAAAAGCGGCACTAAATAGGTTTATTTAATTCATTTATTTTTAAAAATTGTATACCACTATGTCATAAAAATACATAAAAGTGGTGTACAGCAATAAAAACATAAAATAATACAATAAAACCATGAAAAATCTAAACACAGGCATCCATTAGCCACTGTGAATGTCTTCTTAATCGCCTGCATAGGCCTGGCAGAATAGAAAAGCTTTTAGCAGGTGCAAAAATTTGGCACAGAAGGTGCCTGCTGAATCTCCAGTGGCGGAGAGTTCCATGGGTCCAAAATACCATTTTTCAGCAAGGAAAAAGGGTGTGCAAAACAGGACAAGGAAGTTTCTTTCATGAATAATCGTGCCTTGAAAAAGTCCCATTGAAATCAAAGCGAGCACTTTCACCACCAATGGGTTGTGCCTAATAATAATAATTTTTTTTCATTTATATCCCATTCTCCCCAGAGCTCAGAGCGGCTAACAACAGTAAAGTCATACAGCATTCAAATCAATTCATTATAAAATCAGTTCAAATCAAATTAATGGCAACCATTGGGCTAGAGTTCTGTGAGGATTACCAAAGGAGGGGGTCAGACTGTGCCTTGGCCAAAGGCCTGGTGGAACAGCTCTGTCTTGCAGGCCCTGTGGAAAGATGTCAAGTCCCGCAGGGCCCCAGTCTCTTGTGACAGAGCGTTCCACCAGATCGGGGCCACAGCCAAATAGGCCCTGGCTCTGGTTGAGGCCAGCCTAACCTCCCTGTGGCCCGGGACCTCCAAGATGTTTTTGTTTGAAGACCGTAAGGTTCTCCGTGGGACAAACCAGGAGAGGTGATACTGCAGGTACAAGGGTCCTCGGCCATATAGAGCTTTAAAGGTTAAAACCAGCACCGTAAACCTGACCCTGTACTCCACCGGGAGCCAGTGCAGCTGGTACAGTGGTGCCTCGCAAGACGAAATTAATTCGTTCCGCGAGTTTTTTCGTCTAGCGAATTTTTTGTCTTGCGAAGCACGGTGTCGGGAAAGTTTTGGAAAAGCTTCAAAAATCACCAAAGTCTTTAAAAACCTCAAAAAAGGCTACCACACCGCGTTCTATGAGTTGCTCCTCGAAGTCAAGTCGCAACTGTATTAACGGTGTTAAGAAAAAGGAAACAAACTTGCAAGACGTTTTTGTCTTGCGAAGCAAGCCCATAGGGAAAATCGTCTTGCGAAGCAGCTCAAAAACCGCAAAACCCTTTCGTCTAGCGAGTTTTTCGTCTTGCGAGGCATTCGTCTTGTGGGGCACCACTGTATTGCACCGGGCAAATGTGATCCTGTAAGGAGTCTCGCCGCAACATTCTGCACCCGCTAGAGTTTCTGGGTCAGTCTCAAGGGCAGCCCCACATACAGCGAGTTACAATAATCCAGTCTGGAGGTGACTGTCGCGTGGATCACAGTGGCTAGGTCAGGGCGAGAGATAAGGAGCCAACTGCTTAGCTTAGCTTGGCAAAAGTGTAGGCAGAAAATCTCTTGGGCACCCAATAATGGGGACCAGAGCACTCTTCCAGTCTTACCTCTGGTCTGTCCCCTCCAGGTCCCCTCTCTAGGATGCTGCCTGCAAATTCAAGGTTCAGCAGAAGTCCAAATGACAGGGACCCAAAGTCTTTGTGTTTTGGGGGATCAGAGTCAATTGGCCACTGGGCGAAAAAGATGAGACAAGCAAAATTAGATGGGCCACACTGGAAAGATATATATAGATTTTATTACGGTCCCAGACCAGTTTTACATACCATACTAAACGAGCATAAAACACAATAGAATTAAGTTTGGATTAACAATCAAATATAACAATAAACAATACGAATACGGCAGCAATTAGAAATGTGGTTTAGGTCTCTAAAATATTATCTAGGGTTTGCATCTGAGGTCTTAAGTCTTTGTAATTGAACAGCTTGTTCCCTGAGTTTTATGGCAGCCGCGCAGAATTTGGCCACCCTTAGCGTGATCTCTGGATCCTTGTCCTCTAACAAGGATTTTAAGCATTTAGGTTCAAACCCACTTGGAATTTTCCGTATGACAGGGGTAATAAAGACCAAGCGTATATCCTCATAAAAACGACGTCGAAGCAAGACATAACATAAATAACAGCGAAATTGACTTGCAAGGTGGTGTGTTGTTTGATAAGAGATTGAGTGTTTGGGGGGGGGGAGGCTTGTTTAATTTCATTGTACACAGGTTGTACAATGACAATAAATAATATTATTATTATTATTATTAAGACATTATTAAGGGACGCGGGTGGCGCTGTGGGTTAAACCACAGAGCCTAGGAGTTGCCGATCAGAAGGTCGGCGGTTCGAATCCCCGCGACGGGGTGAGCTCCCGTTGCTCGGTCCCTGCTCCTGCCAACTTAGCAGTTCGAAAGCACATCAAAGTGCAAGTAGATAAATAGATACCGCTCCGGCAGGAAGGTAAACGACGTTTCCGTGTGCTGCTCTGGTTCGCCAGAAGGTGGTTTATAAATAAATATCAATCAATCAATCTTTATTACGGTCCAGAGACCCAACAAATCGTTACAAAGCAATGCACAATTCAGACAGTCTACCTCCAGGTTAAACTACCATTTTGTTCAGACTTAAAGATAGGGATCATTGGTTCTTGCAACCACTGATAAAAACTTTGCCACTGCTAATGTTCTAGCGTTTGTCCGGTCTTCCAATAGGAATCTGACATAGTGAGCCTCTGATTTTCCCGGGAAAGATACCAGCAAGGATAACATCAGGTCAGCCCTGACTTGCTCATATTTTGCACAGTGCAGCAAAATATGTTTTATAGAATCGATGTCTTGAGCACACGAGCAAAGTCTGTCCTGGTAGGGAACTCCTCTCAACCTGCCATCCAACACTGCAGAAGGAAAGACGTTTAGTCTGGCTTTGGTGAAAAGCCTTCGATAATTTGGTACTGTCAGGTTTTGAATGTAAATATAATATAAATATCATCACCACCACCGTGGTCTGAAATAAAACTTACTGGTTGAGTCTGGGGCAGCGCATGTGTCAGCAGCAGGATTCTCCGAGATAGCCCTCGTTCCAGCAAGCCAATGAGGAAAGGCAGAGTCGCCGCCACGTAATTCCCGCCGCGATCCATCAGCTCGTTGAGCAGCTGCATCTTCCTGCAGGCCGCCTGCAGCTTGGAGACGTGCTTGAGGCTGAGGAGAGAGCAGCCGGGAAGAAGAAGAAGAAGAAGAAGAGTTTGGATTTGATATTCCGCCTTTCACTCCCTTTAAGGAGTCTCAAAGTGGCTAACATTCTCCTTTCCCTTCCTCCCCCACAACAAACACTCTGTGAGGTGAGTGGGGCTGAGAGACTTCAAAGAAGTATTACTGGCCCAAGGTCACCCAGCAGCTGCATGTGGAGGAGCGGAGACGCGAACCCGGTTCCCCAGATTACGAGACTACCGCTCTTAACCACTACACCACACTGGGAGAGAGAAGTGCAGTCACTGCTGGGTCCACAAACAAGCAACTGTGCCCAGGCTGGGCAAACAGAGCAGTGAAGGAGAAATAAATATCGGTACTGAACCAACTCAAATTCTGCTCCAAGAAAGACAGGATTCGGCAGCCCAGTATGAGCAAGTCGACCCATTCCTTGGATGTTTATATATAGCATCAAGACAGATTATTAATTATTATTTATTTAGTTACGTATTACTTATTTTCTTTTTTTGTATATAATTTTTATTAACTCTTCTGTTTTACAATTTAGAACATTCATTTAAAGAACCTTAAAATAACAATGACTTCCATTCTTCTCTTTCCATGGTTCATTTTGCATAGCGTAAATCCCCGCATATTTTATACAAACTAAACCATTCAGTATTCCATTATTACTTCCATCAAAACTGTTGAATTTATCTTAATGCTGCAGATGTTTTCAAGTGTACAAAATTCCCCCCATATATTCAAGAAACATTTTCCAATCTTCTTTAAACGAATGTTACGGTATTCTTGTTCTCTTATTCTGTAAGTTAGATCCGCAAGCTGCACAAATTCCATCAGTTTAAGTTGCCATTCTTCTTTGGTTAGGACCTCGCTCGTTTTCCATTTTTGTGCTAACAAAACACAGGCAGTCGTAGTGGCATACATAAATAACCTTTTTTTTTGGACACCTGGGAATTTCCATCTGAATTATTCCCCCCCCCCCCAAGTGCTCTGGTTTTTAGTAAAATACATTTTTTTAAAAAAGAGTGTTGGACTAGGACCTGGGAGGCTTGAGGTTTGAATAGTCATGCGGCCACAAAACTCACTGGGTGACCTTCGGCCAGTCACTGTATCTCAGCCCAACATCTCTCACACGCTTGCTGTAAGGAGGAGGAGGAGGAGGAAGAAGAAGAAGAAGAAGAGGAGGAGTTTGGATTTGATATCCCGCTTTATCACTACCCGAAGGAGTCTCAAAGCGGCTAACATTCTCCTTTCCCTTCCTCCCCCACAACAAACACTCTGTGAGGTGAGTGAGGCTGAGAGACTTCACAGAAGTGTGACTAGCCCAAGGTCACCCAGCAGCTGCATGTGGAGGAGCGGAGATGCGATCCTGGTTCACGAGATTACGAGTCTACCGCTCTTACCCACTACACCACACTGAAATGAGGAGGTAGAGGAGAACCAGACAGGTCCCCTTGTGCTCATTCGAAGATAAAGTAGTGTGTAAACGTAAGAGAAAAAAAAATATTCTCGTGGAGAGAACGTACTGGAACACGTGGTCAAAGGCTCGGATCAGAGGCTTGGGGGTCATGAGCAGCAAATGGAACCCATCCATCGTTTTGTCGTCCAGAATCTCCATGGAGTTCTTGGCTTCGAACTGGATCTAAGGGAGAGCAAAACCGCACATACTTAGGCAAGCGGAGAGATAAGCCAACCCCCCAAGAGTCAATTCCAGGCCACAATGTACCGTATTTTTCGTTCCATAAGACACACTTTTTCCTCCTAAAAAGTACAGTGGTACCTCAGGTTACAGACGCTTCAGGTTACAGACTCCGCTAACCCAGAAATAGTACCTCGGGTTAAGAACTTTGCTTCAGGATGAGAACAGAAATCAAGTGGCAGCAGGAGGCCCCACTAGCTAAAGTGGTGCTTTAGGTTAAGAACAATTTCAGGTTAAGAACAGACCTCCGGAAAGAATTAAGTACAGTGGTACCTCGGGTTAAGTACTTAATTCGTTCCGGAGGTCTGTACTTAACCTGAAACTGTTCTTAACCTGAAGCACCACTTTAGCTAATGGGGCCTCCCACTGCTGCCGCACTGCCGGACCACAATTTCTGTTCTCATCCTGAAGCAAAGTTCTTAACCTAAGGTACTATTTCTGGGTTAGCGGAGTCTGTAACCTGAAGCGTATGTAACCTGAGGTACCACTGTACATAACCCGAGGTACCACTGTAAGGGGAAACTGCCCCTGCAGTTGCGAGCTGAGGGATGTCTCCGCAGCCGGAGCCATGGCTCCCATCCGTCGCTCACTGTAAAGCAACAGCCCCGAAGAGCGTGTCAGCAGCTCTTGCTTACAGCGAGGTGGGAGGAGGGACGGACAGCAGCCCCTTCTGCCCCTGCTCCCAGCTGACTAATTCAAGCAAAGGGAGAGCCGCTTACACGGCTCCTGTCCTGGCGTCTCCTCCTAATCTTTTGGCTCCAGTTCCGGCATCACCTCGGAGGCGAGGCAAGGCAGCAAGACAAATGTGAGCTCTCCCTCTTTCTTCCTTCCTTCCCTCTCTCTTCCAACTTGAATAAAATATTGGGGGGTGGGGGCAAGTAAGCCCCACCTCACATACCATAATTCAGCCTTTCTCAACCTGTGGGTCCCCAAATGTTGTTGAACTACAACTCCCATCACCCCTAGCTAGCAAGGCCAGAGCTCAGGGAGCTGTGGTCCAACAACATCTGTGGACCCACAGGTTGAGAACTGCTGCAATCACTTAATGCCACTGTTGACTGCTGTTCACTTTACATGGTTGCAATACGATTCAGATATACCGGTTGCTTATTAAATAGTTTAGTACAACATTTGATTCAGAATATTTTTTTTCTGGTTTTCCTCCTCTAAAAGCTAGGTGCGTCTTATAGAGCGAAAAATACGGTAGTTGCCTCCTCCTCTCTCTCTCGGCATCAACTCATCTTGGTTGTGGGTACCGTACAAAACCGCTCCACCCACCACCACCCCCAAGCGGCCGGTGCAAACACTCTTGGCTCGTTCACTTCCCTGGTCCATTTGCAAAGATCAAAGCAGAAAAGCAGGTAGACAATAACAGGAAACCCGGGTTCGAATTCCTTGTTCGCACAAGTCACTCTCTCGTTCTCAGCCTACCCCACAAGCCTGCAGTTTTAACAATGGTGATAACACTGGTATGCCGTCTGTTTTTACACTTGGTTGAATTTCTTATATATTATTTTATTCTTTTTCCATATTTAAAGTTAAATCTGTTACTCAGCAGTTACATTCCAATTCAACAAAACTAGTGACTTCTGCTCACCCAACATCAATATTTCTAACTCAAATTACATAAAATTGCTTTTCAAGGTTCCATCTTATCTAATTTCATCCTCTTTAGCCCGTTTCTTAATATATCCTGCTATTTTCTTACACTTCAAACCCTGCTTTGGCCTTTGCATAGGGGAAATAAGTTTTTAAACAGATTAGAATGAGTTTCCAGAATTCTTTAAAGGATTCTAAATTTGTGTCTCTTATCATTGCCATCAGTTTTGCCATCGCTGAAAAAAACCCTTGTTTTTATCAACCGTTCTTCCTTTGAGGGTGCTGAATTTTGGTGAAATATTGCTTTGTTGTATTTTTAATTCTGTTTCTCACTCCAGGATTATGCAAACGACGAAGAGCTGGTTATAAGTGACATGAATACACGGCGGTTTTCCAATGAATTCGTTCTGCTAGTAACAAGGCATTTTGGCTGCACAGAGAAGTTTCCTCTCCTCTCCTCCAGTAAACCTGAACTGGCTGGGGCTGATAGGAAACATTCAGAGGGCACCACGTTGGGGAAATCTGGGCTAAACCACTACCTCATTTACCTGCTTATATGTGGAGGCCGTCATGTCTGCGCACAGGTTGACCAACCCAGAAGGGTCCACAAAGACCACCTGGAACGCTGCGTGGAAGTCCGCCAGGGTAGGCTAGAGGAAGAGGACAAAGCTGAGATTCAAAAGGCAGAACAAGGAAAATGCTCCTTTGAAACTTAGGTTTATGCAATGGCTGATGCTTGCAAAATTCTGGAGAAAAGAAGCATCGGGATGTATAAATAAATTTTGGGGGAGAAATTAAAAATGCCAGATGATCATATTATCTTAAACCACATACCCATTATACGGGACAAAATAAAAAAATTCCTTCCAGTAGCACCCTAGACCAACTAAGTTTGTTATTGGTATGAGCTTTCATGTGCATGCCCACTTCTTCAGATACGGGGTTTGACACCTGTCAACATAGATGAGCTCTTTGCACCCTTAGGTCTGCTGAAAGACTTGATATTGATTCACTGGGAAAATCTTTCTATCTCTACCTGAAGGAGCGTCTCCACCCCCATCATTCAGCCCAGACACAGAGAAGTCCAGCTCCAGGTGCCGGGCCTTCTGGCGGCTCCCTCCTTGAAAGAAGTGAAGTTACAGGGAACAAGGCAGAGGGCCTTCTCGGTAGTGGCACCAGCCCTCCCATCAGATGTCAAGGAAATAAACTATCCGACTTTTAGAAGACATCTGAAGGTAGCCCCGTTTAGGGAAGTTTTTAATGTTTGATGTTTTATCGTGTTTTAATATTCTGTTGGGAGCCGCCCAGAGTGGCTGGGGAAACCCAGCCAGATGGGCGGGGTAAAAATAAATTATATTTTATTATTACTATTACTATTACTACTACTATCCTTTGATCAATGGATAGAAGATACAACAACTCTTATACAAAGAGATTGCTTTTGGATACAGATTGTGTATGGATAAATATGGTAACAGTACGAGTGCATTTATAAAAACTATAGTGACGTGTTAGTGACATGTTAATAACTGTATGCTCGATAGATGATAACCTTACTTATACAGTGGTACCTCGGGTTACATACGCTTCAGGTTACAGACTCCGCTAACCCAGAAATAGTACCTCGGGTTAATAACTTTGCTTCAGGATGAGAACCGAAATCGTGCTCCAGCAGCGCGGCGGCAGCAGGAGGCCCCATTAGCTAAAGTGGTGCTTCAGGTTAAGAACAGTTTCAGGTTAAGAACGGACCTCCGGAACGAATTAAGTACTTAACCCGAGGTACCACTGTATACCTATACATTGTGTTGTATTCATTTTAAGCACCTTTTTGTTTTGGTCCCCTCCCCCCATTTCTTTTACTTGTCCACTGAAAACCTTTCCATAAAATATAAATATTGAGATTCAAAAGGCGTCGTGGGCTGAAAAGCAGGTGGGGTAGCAGCTTCTCACAGGGTTGCTGTGAGGATACAAAGGGATGAGGGGATAACCATGGAAGGCACCTTGAGCTCCTTGGAAGGAAGGTGGACTACAGCTGCAATAATAAGAGGTTGAGCCCCCCCCCCCCCACCGCCTCAGCCCTAACCAGGAATCCCAAGTACCCCAAAGCACACACTCTTACCAGTGAGGAAACTCCATCCTTTGAAAGGCTGATTCCAGATGTACTGAGGTCTGTGGCCGCTGGAAGGAAGGAAGACAGACAGACATGTGGGGGGAAAAGATCATGCAGTTGCTCAGAGTGTGAGAAACTGCAGAGGGTGGAAAAGGGAGACGGCAGCTTTACAGAGAACCAAAATAGCAGCGGAGATGGGCACTGATTTTCCCCAAACCTCTCAGGATGAAAACAGATGTGATCTTAGTGTCTAGTCTAGTGCAGTATCCTGCCCTCAAGGTACCCAACAACACGTCCCAACAGGAAGCTCAGAAGCAGGTCTTGAGGGGAGCAGCAGTTGTAGTTTCCATATGAACGTATCCAGACCCTGAGATCATCTTCTGAGGCCCTCCTTCGTTGCCTCCTCCTCGACAGGTCCGGAGGGTGGCAACACGAGAACGGGGTCTTCTCTGCAGTGGCTCCCCGTCTGTGGAGTGCTCTCCCCAGGGAAGTTCGCCTGGTGCCTTCATGACACACCTTTAGGCGCCAGGTAAAAACATTCCTTTTTAACCAGGCCTTTGGTTGATCTGATTGACATTCTATGCCCTTTTAAAATATGGATCTCTTTTTTGTGTGTGGGGGGGTGTTATTGGGTTGTTGGTTTGTTTTGATTATTATTAATTATTAATAATAATAATAATAATAATAATAATAATAATAATAATTTTATTGATATCATAATAATAATTTTATTGATATCCCACCCTCCAAAGCCGAAGCCGGGCTCATTTTGGTTTTTATGTTGATATTTTCTGTGAATTGCCCTGAGACCTCCATGTATAGGGCAGTATATAATTTCAATCAATCACCTTGTTAAGAATATAAAGAATACAAAGATTTGATGGACTATGAAAGAACTTAAGGAAAGGAAGTGACTGAAGAACAGAAGTAAAGGCGAACTAGAAATTAAGAGACGTGTGGTGAATGCGGTGGAAGTCTTTTATAATATTTTAACTAGGATTTATATATTGTCATGTTTAAAGTATAAATTTGGTATTACTGGTTATGAAAAATATTTCTTTTCTTTTTTCTTTGGTTTATTTTTTTCTTTTCTAGTCTGCATTTCGGAAAAATGTGTTTACAATGTTATGTATAGATTTTTGTTTCGATTTCCTTTTTCTATTTATTTTCTTGTAATATTTAATAAAAACTAATAAAAAAATTCAAACAAACAAACAAACAAACAAACAACAGGCATTCAGAGGCATAATGGCAGTGGAGGGAGAACATTGCCTTATCCCCCCACAAATTTGCCTAATCCCCTTTCAAAGCCATCGAAGTTGGCAGCCATTGCAGAATGGCAGAGATGGAAGGGGTCCCTGAGGGTCATCTAGTCTAACCCACTGCATTGCAGGAATCTCGACGAAAGCATCCCCGACAAATGGCCATCCAACCTCTGCTTAAAAACCTCCAAGGAAGGAGAGGCCACCACCTTCCATGGTAGTCCGTTCTCCTGTCGGAACAGCTCTTATCTCAAAAAGTTCTTGCGTGAGTGAACCCCATCGTTTGGCTCTGGGGTGCGGAGCGAGGGGGGCGGATGGAGGAGGCTTTTGTACTGAATGAAGGATGGGGCATCTGGGGACAGAGGCGGATGAAGGAGTCTTCCCCCAAGAAAACTTCCTGGTTGCAGTTTCTCAGCCTTTAGAAGACATCCCCTCCCCACTCCTTAAAAAAAATATCTCTGCAATTCTTTAAAATGTCCAAAGGAGTAAGATGCATGTGAGGTACATTCATACCTGATGTCACGTTTGCTTCAGGTTGTGTGTTTTCAGGTTGCGTCCCGCGGCGACCCGGAAGTACCGGAAAGGGTTACTTCCGGGTTTCGCCACTCGTGCATGCGCAGACGCTCAAAATGACGTTGTGCGCATGCGCAGAAGCAGCTGTTCGCGACCCATACAGATGCGGGTTGTGTTCTTTTCAGGTTGTGAACAGGCCTCTGGAATGGATCCCGTTCACAACCAGAGGTAAAAAGGTAAAGGTAAAGGGACTCCTGACCATTAGGTCCAGTCATAGCCGACTCTGGGGTTGCGGCACTTATCTCGCTTTATTGGCCGTGGGAGCCGGCGTACAGCTTCCGGGTCATGTGGCCAGAATGACTAAGCCACTTCTGGCGAACCAGAGCAGCGTACGGAAACGCCGTTTACCTTCCCGCTGGAAGATACCTATTTATCTACTTGCACTTTGAGGTGCTTTCGAACTGGTAGGTTGGCAGGAGCAGGGACTGAGCAACGGGAGCTCACCCCATTGCGGGGATTCGAACCGCCGACCTTTTGATTGGCAAGTCCTAGGTTCTGTGATTTAACCCACAGCGCCACCCGCGTCCCGATGCAACCAGAGGTACCACTGTATATAAATTTGGGGGGGGGGGGACAAAGGCATAGACGGCCCGCAAGCTTCAACCAGAAGCAACACCCTCTCTCTCAAAAAATGGGGAACACAAGGGAATGATGGGGGCGGGTAGAAGAGATTCAGAGCCAAACAACACATTCCAAGGAGGCTGGACTAGATGGTTTCCCTGGGTCCCTTCCAACTCTACAATTCTAAGACACTGTATGTCATGTCCTTCCTAAAATGCGTCACTACAGAGGAAGGAATTGTGCCTTTCACTGTTTCTCCTCGTAAGAAACTCCCTCCATGTAGAAATCTAGCATATTGAAGAAAACAGATTCTAGCCCTCTCCCTGATAATGATCACTTTCTGAATGCAGGGCACATCTTCCAAGGAGAAACATTCAAAAATGCTGTTAACGTTGCCGCCACCAGCCTGAAATCCAGGTAGATCCTATTATTATTATTATTCTGCCAAATGGGTGGCTCAGTCTGTGAATGAGGGTGGAAAGGCAGGGAGCCCCACAAACGAGCTCAGATCTAAGCACCTCTCACCTCAGAGCCAAAGCGCACTGGGCTTACCTAAGAACTGAAGGCTGTTCCTCAACACCTGGTATCCACTCATCACTTTGTTGATCTTGTGCTCCTCCAAGAGATATGCCACCAGCATAGAAGCCATGAAGCCATTGAAGCACCCAAGGCCCTGGGGGGGAAAGGGAAGAAATGGACAATACACAAAAGTCACGCTAATGAAATTCCCTGTAGCATAAGGTGGCTAGAACAAGGGAGTTTCAAACGCTGCAGCCGCCTTCTCTAAGGTCGCACAAACTTTGCACTGGAATGATAACTTTGTTCTGCTTTAGGAACAGGGCCATCTTTTAGCATATGCGCCGCCGGGGTGCAAAAATCCACCCAGTGCACCCAAATTAACTTTTATTGAGCTTTTTTGGGGAGGGGGGGAGCCAAAGTTGTTGACTTTTTTAAGGAAAGAAATCTCATAACAACGGCGCAGCGGGGAAAAATCGAGAATTCAGGATCCAGGTGCCCCGCACCCCTTGCACCACCCAGGTAAAGACAGTCCTGTAGTAGCCTGCAGCTGCTCAAGACATTTTTAGCACAGTGCAAAGAGACCACAACTTTTAGCAGATTTTGCAAACCTGGTGCCCTCCAGAATTCTTGGACTACAACTTCCACGGGCCCTCGCCAGAACCACTGCTGTAGCCCCAAATATTTCAAGGGCACGAGGCCGGCAAAGGCTGTCGTGGTGTGCTGTGATCCTTCATCCTGGCAAAAGCTGCAAAAGGAAGGTCATCAGTGTTGGTGTTTTACAGGTGAGGGACAGAGGCTGCAAAAGGGATCTCTCTTGATCTCTCCCTGTAGGTATGTATGTGCTGAGATTCTGCATAAGTAGGGAGAGAACGAACTGCGATGCTGGATGCAGCTTTGTGAGAACCTCAGCTACCTGTGTGTGTTTCAAAGCTCCATTATGGCTGAAAACATACGCTTGAAAATGTTGGACGTCGTTAGATGCCCAAAATAATTTTCTGTCAATGCTTTGCTCCTCATCATAACTAGCAAGACCATAAGACTCTCTACAAAACTGAAGCGGAACCAAAGATCAGAGCTTGCAAATTAGGAAAATCATCAACATTCAGTCAATGAGGATTTTGCTGCCTACTGATGGTGTATGCCTTCGCTGCTGACATTTTCACAGCTATTTTATTTGGTCCCAGTCTTTATAGGTTATGACTGTAACGCAATGTTCTTTTCCTGATTCTTATATCACGGCTCATGCTTTTAAGATTTTGAAGGGCGCTTGGAGACTCGTGCTAATAAACGGCTAATAAACTGAAGCAATAGTAGTTAAAGCTATGGTTTTCTCAGAAGTGATGTATGGAAGTGAGAGCTGGACCATAAAGAAGGCTGATCACCGAAGAATGGATGCTTTTGAATTCTGGTGCTGGAGGAGACTCTTGAGAGTCCCATGGACTGCAAGAAGATCAAACCTATCCATTCTGAAGGAAATCAGCCCTGAGTGCTCCCTGGAAGGACAGATCCTGAAGCTGAGACGCTAATATTTTGGCCACCTCATGAGAAGAGAAGACTCTCTGGAAAAGACCCTGATGTTGGGAAAGATGGAGGGCACAAGGAGAAGGGGACGACAGAGGACGAGATGGTTGGACCGTGTTCTCGAAGCTACCAGCATGAGTTTGACCAAACTGCGGGAGGCAGTGGAAGACAGGAGTGCCTGGCGTGCTCTAAACGACTAAACAACACAATAGTAGCAGCAATAATAAAAGCAGCAGCCTAATTTATACAAAGAATTCTTGGCAGGAGGCCTCCAACCTCTGTTTGAAAACCTCCAATGAAGGAGTCCACCATCTTCTGAGAGAGTCCTGTTCCACTGCCTAACAGCTCTTATAACCAGAAAAGTTCTTCCTAATGTTTAGTCGGAATCTCCCCTCAGAAGCAGCAGAAAACAAGCTCTCGCCATCTTCCATGGGACAGCCCTTCAGATATCTGAAGATGGCTATTGTATCACCTCTCAGCCTTCTCTTCTCCAGGCTAAACATACCCAAATCTCCCAACCATTCCTCATATGTTTCTAGATCCTTTATGTTTCCAGACCCTTTATGTTAAACCGCATTCCTGTTTTGGTTTTAATAATTGTTTTTATACTTTTATTTTGCTTTAAACAAATACAGATAAATATAAACAACCAAAATTACAAAAGAAAAATCCTTAATAATAATAATGGAAAAATCTAAAAAAACCTACAAAAATCCTACATTGTGGGAAAGAAAAAAGGAAAAAGGAAAAGGAAAGGAGGAGGAGGAGGAGGAGGAGGGGGAAAAAAGAAAAGGAAAGAAAGATAAAAAAGAGGAAAATGAGCCAAAACACAAGAAGGCTCATCTACTGCATGCTTCTGTCAAGGTCACAAAGATCATTATTCTTATCAATTCTCTCTATCTGCATTCCATAGAATCCCTCATCTTGGTATCAGGGAACACTTCCCTATGCAATATCATTCTAAACATAACCAGGTCTTTATTGATGAACCCTTATCCCCTAGATAATTATTTAATCATTCCCATTCTTCTTTCACCATCTTTTAAGGTTCATCTCTTATTTCACCTGTCAACTTTGCGAGCTCCAAGTACTTGCACAATTTGACTACCGCATTCCTGTTTATCCAGGCATTTCTGGGCTCAAGGAAGGTTTTCCTCGCAAACCTGGGGTCACTGGATGAGCGGGTGTTTATAGACTGATTTTTAAAAACTGATTTGTGACAGGTGTGTTTGCAAGCCTGGGCTGCTTCGGGAGGAAGGGCAGAATATAAATTCAGTAAATAAACAAGATAGTTGAAAAGGCTATAGCAAGCTTTCGAAAAATCTGCTAAAGATATTTTAAAAACAAAAAGAAAAGGCCACTGCACACCAATGCAGACTTCTGTAATGTGCCTCAAATGCACTCCTCCAATGTAAATCTGACAAGCCAGGCAACACTTTCACCTGTCTTATTAATATTATTATTTATTAAATTTGTATACCGCCTATACCTGTAGATCTCAGGGCAGTTGACAACATAGTCTTGTCACAACAGCTAGGCTGCTCAAGGGTGAGGAAGCAAGGAGGCCCAGGTCTCCCCCCATTGTGCCCGGGCCCAGTTACCTGGTGAAGCCCACGTTGGCGCAGCCACACTTTGAGGAGAGACACCCCGTCTCGCATGCCTTGGAAGTCATGGGCCGCCTCCGAGAGGAAGAGCAGGCTGGACTCCAGGACCAGGTCCCACAAAATGGAGTTGTTGTAGTGTGGCGTCGGTGGCTCCGAGGCTCCTAGGAAAGGCAGAACAGGAGATCACCACCGGTCTATGTCGAACAAATATGGCAGACGCCGTTAGCTGCGGCCTTCTTGTCTGGCATAAAACCACCCAGAACCCAACAACAGAAACACAACATCCAAGTCTAAAATGGAGACAATCTGGCTAACTTCTCTGTGTAGCTTAGAAGGGGGGTTATTAGGCAGGAATACACAAGTTCATCAAAGGTTTATATATTCATTAATAAACTTTATTGCACTAGCCAAAGGCCATGGCATCGTTCACAGGGGGAACAAAAGGAAAACAGCAATAACCAGAAAAACATTTTTAAAAATTTCCTCCCTAGAGAAGCAAGATTGGCCTCCTCCTTGCTCTCCTTCCGCAGGCAGGTAGGAACTGGGTTGCTTTTAACGAGGAGGCTGCTGCCATGCTACTTTTGTTGCAATAGGCTGCAAGTTTTAAATCTATCTATCTATCCATAGTTAATTCTATTAATGTTTAATTGGGGTTTTTGGTGATTGTTTTTTCTCCTACTTTTTTTGCTGTTCCTATTTTATTTGTCTTCTTCATTGGCGATCACTTGTAGCCAAGTAAGATTGAAAAAAAGTTCAACTGTCTTTTATGACCGCTGGGGGGGTGACCCCACTGGGCGCAGTAATCCACTCAGGGGAAAAGGGAGGCAGACTTTGTTTAGGGCGCCTTTTCTAGCCCCTCCCCCTTTTCGGGGTGAGCAGAGTGGATCCTAAAAAGGGCTGCTCAGTCATGGATACAGCTGCTGAGCTGCTCAACTGCCTCGTTCCTCGAGTCAGAACGACTGAATCTGTATCCACCGCCCATGTGCCGGTTCATGACTAGGGGCTTCCAGATTTCACGATCCTGCCCCCCTTACCATTTGCCGATCGACATGGGACTTTTGGGGCTTGGGTTTGAGATGGGCTTTTGGAAGATGCCTGTGCGTTAATTTGTTTTATGTGTGTAGATCAGTAATAATAATAATAATTTGATTTTTTTACCCCACCCATCTGGCTGGGTTTCCCCAGCCACTCTGAGTGGCTACCAACAAAGATGAAAAATACATTAAAATGTCACACATTAAAAACTTCCCTGAACAGGGCTGCCTTCAGATGTCTTCTAAATGTCAGGTAGTTGTTTATCTCTTTGACATCTGATGGGAGGGTGTTCCACAGGGCGGGTGCCACTACCGAGAAGGCCCTCTGCCTGGTTCCTTGAATTGTGCTCAGAAACGTTACACACAGTGTAAGCCTCCTTGAGTCCCTGTCAGCAGGAAAAGGCGGTGTATAAATAAGCATAGAATAATAATAATACCTGCGACAGGGGAGCGCTTCTCCGTGAACCAAGCCGTGCGGACGTTGTTCTTGTTGGGGTGCAGGCGACTGGTCTTGAAGACGCCCTGGGCAGGGCAGGCGTAGAGGCGGACAGTCACCAACTTCATGTCTTTCCCTGGGAAAACCCCACGAAGCAGGGTGAGCAAAAGGCAAGCCAGGAGAATCAATAAGGAGAAGGCACCCAGACCAAGACTTTTAAGAACATCTCCCTCCCTCAAGGCATGCCTCTCTACCTATAAGGCCGTTGGCAGACTGGACGTCTCCCCTCCTGCTACGCTGCTAACTTCCTTACTGGTTAGCTTTGTGGTTTTATTTCATGATTCCAGTATAATCTTGCACTTGCGTAATTCACCCCTGACCATTCAGAGATGGGCGAGCTATGCAAGTAACAGAGACAGTGTGGAGTAGTGGTTGGAGCATCAAACTAGGACCTGAGACCTGGGTTTGAATCCCTGCTTGGCCACAGGGTTGTTGGGAGTATTCAAGGAGGAAGAGGAGAACCCTGTACACCACCGTGGGTTTCTTTGGAGGAAAAGGTGAACGATAAATGCAACTGAATAAATAAACCAGAATTAACGAATACAGTCATACCTCGGGTTAGAGACACTTCTGGTTGCTTTTTTTGGGCTACGGACCGCCGAAACCTAGAAGTACCGGAATGGGTTACTTCCAGGTTACAGCGGTCGCGCATGCGCATAAGTGCTAAATCGCGCTTTGCAGATGCGCTGCTGCGGATTGCGAACGTGCATCCCGCACGGATCACGTTTGCAACCCGAGCGTCCACTGTAATAACCTGCCCCCAGTCTTGCAGCACTCGCTCACTCTAACCCATTTTAAGATGCAGCCTTATGCAATCGAAAACTGCAGCTGCCTCTTACATTGCAGCATCACACTCCTGCTCAGCCCACCAGAACCCATCACTTACTTTTCTGCCCAAACCTGGTGCTCTATTACAGGGAGACCAAGAAAAAGGAAGGGGGTCTGGATCAAGGAGCAGGCGGAAAGCCACCCTCACCTTGCGGCTGCAGGAGCACGACCGGCTTCAGGTGGTTGCCGTTGACGTAGGCAAACTTCACGGCCCCGAAGAGCTTCTTCTTGGCCAGGTGCTGAGCCAAGCAGGCCAGGTAGAGAGCCCTCTTGCGGTGGTAGCGCTGGTTTAGGTGGTCCTTGTCCTGGAAGATCTCCTAACAGCAATTAATGGTAATAATAATAATATTAATAAATTTTTATTTATACCCTGCCCTTCCCAGTTTAAAAACCGGGCTCAGGGCGGCTAGCAGCAAAATAAAACATTGATTAAAACGCGACTTAAAAACAGCATAAAGTACAACATAAAATGCAGCATCAATATCAATAAAATTCTAAAATTCAGGGGTCATGGGGGGGAACCCAATCAGTAGGCATTAAATGATCACCAGGGCTAACTGGCCAAGTTGGTCCTACTAGGGCCAGCAAGAGGGATTACCCCATAAAATATATACCCTTACAAAAAGGTTTTTGTGAAACTTGCCTTCAACAGAAATTATTATTTAAAAAATGAAAAAATTGTCCAGTAGCACCTTAGAGACCAACTAAGTTTGTTCCGGGTATAAGCTTTTGGTATCTGAAGAAGTGTGCATGCACACGAAAGCTTATACCCGGAACAAACTTAGTTGGTCTCTAAGGTGCTACTGGACAATTTTTTTATTTATTTCGACTGCGTCAGACCAACACAGCTACCTACCTGAATCTAGAAATTATTATGCCAATGTTGGTGTGCACTGCACACACACAAAACCTATTGCAAATTTTGGTCCTGTGGAATGAAGACGATGCTGAAGCTAAGCAGCTCGTGGTCTGCCTCTCACTTGTGCCAGCGCCACTAACCTTGGGCATCGTCACTGCCACATCCACATTGACCTCGGGCTTGATGCAGGTGCCCAGCAGGTAACTCCCCACCACTTTCACCTCGGCAGGGGGAAGGAAGCGAAAGTGGCCCTTGACGCAGAAAGGAAGCTGCTGGAGAGGGACCTTCACCCCACTGGGGAGCCAGGACTGATTGGTGATCTAGGAGGAGACAGGGTAGAAGAAAAAGGTTAAAGCACACCCCGAGTACAGGACGGGGCCCGCCAGTGAAAAAGGATCTCAGTGAACAGAGCTAGGAAAAGCCTCTCTTTTTGGCAGCCAGGATCTTAATTGCAAGAAATTGGAAAAGTGACATAACACCTACGATAAATGAGTGGCAGGTCCAAATGATAGAATATCTACAGATGGCCATGACAGGGAGAATTAGAGGTTATCCAAAACAGAAAGTACAGAAAGAATGTAAAATCTTTAAGGAGTATTTGGAAAAGCATTACAATAAGAAATATCTCTTGGCAAAAACAGAGTTATCCTTGTACAACAACAAATGTAATGTTTTTTGATATCTGACGAAAAGAAAGAAAGAAATACAATAACTTGGAACTGTGTGTGAAAAAATTGTAGAAACAATACTACAATGAGTCTTATCGGAAGCCAAATGTGTTTGTTTTCTTTTTCTTTTTCCCCCTTCTCCTGCTTCCCCCTTCTTCCTCTTCTCTTTTTTGTGTGCCTCCTTTCTTGTTCTTTCTCTTTTTGATATGTTAAGAAAGAGATAAAGAGATCAAAGTGTAATATGAAAACTTCAGTAAGTTAAAAGTGATGTTGTGTAATTTTTCTATTACTATTTATATATTGTTAAAATTGGTTAATTGTAATGAATTGATGTAGCAACTACTGTGGTTTTTTCTTGTTATTGTTTAATTCTAAATAAAGTATTATTCTTTTTAAAAAATGAAAAGCCTCTTTTTGCCAGAGACCCTGGGGAAGAAGACACTAACAGTTATGAGTGTACAATGCTGGGACAAGGGTCCATTTCAGTGGCCACATTTGAATACCATGATAAATTATGGTTTGCTGTGTAGGAAATGAGTCTGGTGCCGTAGGCACACATGCACGTTTAAGCTCTCCTTCTCCACTGGGGTAGCAGCAAGGAGACTGGAAGCTCCTACTTCTGGGGAGCTACAGTTCAGTGTTACATCTATACCCTAAACCGCAGCTAATCTTAAGTATGACGTGTTGAAAGAAGCCAGCTTCATGATCCGTGCTGTGAAGTTAGCTTGTTTCAAACAAACCACTGTTACGATTAATCACAGTTTGTTGGGTTTAAACAAAACTGCTAGGATTGCAGCAAGTGTTTACACCTCAACCACAAAGGCCACCATCCTAAATGCACTTATTAGGGAGCGAGCCCCATGAAACTTAAGGGGGCTTACTTCCGAGTGAACATGCATAAGATTGGGTTGTAAAACTACATGCATCTTGAACATACGTCTCTCTGCGGGGTCTCTGGGACTGTGCTCAGCAAGGCATTGATTTCGCGGAGGAAGGAGTCGATTTTCTGCTTCCTCTTCTCCTTGAGAGTCACCTCTTTTAAAAGCTCCTCGATCTACACAGGGGAGAAAGGAGAGACGCCACTTGCCACATTAAAAAAAATACAACTTAACTGCTATTACTAACAACCCAAAAGTGAGTTAACGGGGCATTTTGTAATACGATATATAAAACAATAAATAATGGTGAGACAAGATGGAATGAAAGAAGGGTTTAAGAGGAATTGAGAAGGATGTAAAACAGAACAGCAGAAAGAAAGCTTTGCAGGAGAGGACAAGAAGACTGGCATTTACGCAGAATGGGGCAGGAAGGTCAGTAAGGCAGCGTAGTTGGAGAACCGAGGGAGAAAGAGGAGTCTTGAATATTCAGCCGGTGACGGAAGCCAGTGCTAGGCAAGATCTTAGAAGCACTGAACAGGAGAAAGTTAATGATTCTTTGAACACACAGAAAGAATTGGAAGCGCATAGACTGAAGCAAAATTCTGGGTGCCATGCCAGTGCTTGCAAGTACAAATAATGAAGGGCTTTGTCTTAGTTACAGGAACCCTTCTTCCACAACACCTGCCCACAAAAGGACTAACCCTGCTAAGTTAGCCTGACCTGCAAGCGCAGAAGGTTGGAGTGAAACAGGCTCTCTGTTTCCTTCAGGCGTGTCAGCTCCTCATTGGTGGGCGGCTTGTATAGTTCAGCCTTGCAAAGCTTCACCGGTTGCAGGACGCCCTCAGCAACAAGAGACCTTTTCTTCCCTCGTGGTCTCCCTTCCTTAGCAAGAGCTTCCCCCTCTTCTCTCTTGGAGTCTCCCACGCCTGCTTCTCTCTCTGCATCTTCAGACATCTGCAGAGAGGCCAAAGGAAAACAGATCAGCCTTGAAAGTAACCCCACAGTCTTTTTATTTTAATTTTTTGGTACAAGCCTGCTAAGAAGTTTGTTTGAATAAGCAGGACCTTATTGAATTGTATTGTTTTCATGAATCGCCTTGTCAGAATACTTCCAACTCCCCAACGGATGGGTAAAGAGAAGAGAATGGGTCTGGGGACACCTACTACTATAGCCATTACTCAGCCCAAGAGAAGATAAATACAATCAGTCCCTGGATAAGAATGTGGGGTGAAGGGTAGGGCCGGATTTAGGTTTGACGAGGCCCTCAGCTACTCAAGGTAATGCGGCCCTTTATATGTCTAGCTGCCCTTTGTCAACAACAGATTGTTGCTGTTTTTTGTGTTCAATATATGCTATATGGTAACTTATGGACCAAACAGGTAGCTAAAACCATTTGCACATAACAAAATATGTATTTGATCAAAGTAATTGATACAGAAATGAGCAAACCAGTGATATTTTAGGGAGCAGGCTAGCAGGCAGGGCCCATTACTTACATCATAGGAGCCTACAAAACACAAAACACTGTTGCTGCATGTAGGTTTTATTTTATTTGTTTTTATCTTATATTCTGGAAATGTACATCCAGTTTTTTTTTCCTTTAAATTTTTTTGGGGCCCCCAAGAGAGTGGGGCTCAAACTATACCTTGCTTAGCTTATACGTAAATCTGACACTGCTTACGGGACTACTTACACACTCTCTACAACGAAAAAGTTACATTGAACCCCAAATGCTATATAACTGGGCATTTTTGTAATATTTTTGTTCATCTTCTCTGTTGTTGCTTCAGTTTTCTGTAAATCCCTTAGAGATATGTTTTAATATAATAAGCAATATAAAAAGTAAGTCGACATCATTTTTTTTCTCCTCTCTCTAATACCATCAAAGTAAACCAAGGACGTGATATCTTATTTTTTTATCCGACTTCTTCACTTAGATTGCTGTCTAAGTTCCGTTATTCAGTTACTTAATTTATTTTATTGATCAGTTTTGCAAGCCGCCCTTCACGCGGAGATCACAGGGCGGCTCATAACAGAAAATGTTATTCCTTCCCATTCTACAGCTTTAGGATCTCCCTCAGGATCACGCGCAACCCCCATTACACGGCACCCACCTTCTGCTTGGTCCCTCCTGCATTCCACGTGGGTGGAACTAAGCAAAGCCACGCGGAATCCGGAGCAGCCTCCACTCACTTCCGGGTGGATCCTGATTGGGCGAAACAGCCCAAACGCAGGAGGGAGGAAAAAAAAGAAGGAAACCCCATCCAATTGGAACAAAGAGGGCCGCGAGGCCACGCCCACGGTCGACGCGCACGCGCCTAGCGCCTTCCGAACAGCGGTTTCTATCGACGCGCCACTCCGTGGAACGGAGAGATAAGAAAAGATAAAGAGGAGCCCATCTCGCTGATTGCGGGGGGAATTCCGGGTACGCATAGGATATCCTTCCCCACCGCAAAGAACATAAATCAGTAGCAAAAATTCTGCTTTTAGTATTGCTGTGATTGGGTCGCAAGAGGCGTCGGCAGGGTCTGCCCAGGTTCAGAAGACCCTAAAAGGAGCTATTATTATTATTATATTATATATAATATAATATAATATAATATAATATAATATAATATAATAATATATTGCTGTTGTTGTTATTTTAAATTGTTATTATTATTATTAATTGTAAGAAGTTCTTGTAGCAGAGGCGCTAGGCTGCTCTGAGCTTTCCCTTCTCCTCCCACCGCTGAAAGGGTCCCAACCAGAAATAGGAAGTTACTTTACAGTACTTCCCAAATGCCTGTTGTCTTTGTCCATGGAGTTTTCTTGGCAGGGATACTGGAGTGGCTTGCTGGTTCCTGCTCCAGGTGGATCACGTTTGGTCAAAACTCTCCACTATGACCTGTCCATCTTGGGTGGCCCTGCACGGCATAGCTCATAGCTTCTCTGAGTTATTCAAGCCCCTTCGCCACGGCAATGCAGTGATCCATGAAGGGGTACCAACAACTGATTGGTTCAAAATTGGGAAAGGAGTACAGTGGTACCTCGAGTTACATACGCTTCAGGTTACAGACTCCGCTAACCCAGAAATAGTGCTTCAGGTTAAGAACTTTGCTTCAGGATGAGAACAGAAATCGTGCTCTGGCGGTGCAGCAGCAGCGGGAGGCCCCATTAGCTAAAGCGGTGCTTCAGATTAAGAACAGTTTCAGGTTAAGTATGGACCTCCGGAACGAATTAAGTACTTAACCTGAGGTACCACTGTACAACAAGGCTGTATATTGTCTCCTTGCTTATTTAACTTATATGCAGAATTCATCATGCGAAAGGCTGGGCTGGATGAATCCCTAGCCAGAATTAAGATTGCCGGAAGAAATATCAACAACCTCAGATATACAGATGACACAACCTTGATGGCAGAAAGTGAGGAGGAATTAAAGAACCTTTTAATGAGGGTGAAAGAGGAGAGCGCAAAATATGGTCTGAAGCTCAACATCAAAAAAACTAAGATCATGGCCACTGGGCGCATCACCTCCTGGCAAATAGAAGGGGAAGAAAGGGAGGCAGTGAGAAATTTTACTTTCTTGGGCTCCATGATCGCTGCAGATGGTGACAGCAGTCACGAAATTAAAAGACGACTGCTCCTTGGGAGAAAAGCAATGGCAAACCTAGACAGGATCTTAAAACGCAGAGATATCACCTTGCCAACAAAGGTCCGCATAGTTCAAGCTATGGTTTTCCCAGTAGTGATGTATGGAAGTCAGAGCTGGACCATAAAGAAGGCTGATCGCCAAGGAATTGATGCTTTTGAATTCTGGTGCTGGAGGAGACTCTTGAGAGTCCCATGGACTGCAAGAAGATCAAACCTATCCATTCTGAAGGAAATCAGCCCTGAGTGCTCACTGGAAGGACAGATCCTGAAGCTGAGGCTCCAATACTTTGGCCACCTCGTGAGAAGAGAAGACTCCCTGGAAAAGACCCTGATGTTGGGAAAGATGGAGGGCACAAGGAGAAGGGGACGACAGAGGACGAGATGGTTGGACAGTGTTCTCGAAGCTACCAGCATGAGTCTGACCAAACTGCGGGAGACAGCGGAAGACAGGAGTGCCTGGCGTGCTCTGGTCCAGGGGGTCACGGAGAGTCGGACACGCCTAAACAACAATAACTATTATTGTTGTTGTTGTTGTTATTTTTTAATTATTATTATTGTTATTACTATTATTATTATTATTATTTGTAAGAAGTTATTGTAGCAGAGGCGCTGGGCTGCTCTGATGCTTTCCCTTCTCCCTCCGCTGCTGAAAGGGTCCCAACCAGAAATAGGACGTTACTTTACTTCCCAAATAGGGATGTGGTTGGCGCTGTGGGTTAAACCACAGAGCCTAGGGCTTGCTCATCAGAAGGTCGGTGGTTCGAATCCCCTCGATGGGGTGAGCTCCCACTGCTCGGTCCCAGCTCCTGTCAACCTAGCAGTTTGAAAGCACGTCAAAGTGCAAGTAGATAAACAGGTACCGCTCCGGCGGGAAGGTAAACGGCGTTTCTGTGCACTGCTCTGGTTCGCCAGAAGCGGCTTATTCATGCTGGCCACGTGACCCGGAAGCTGGACGCCGGCTCCCTCAGCCAATAAAGCGAGATGAGTGCCGCAACCCCAGAGTCGGTCACGACTGGACCTAATGGTCAGGGGTCCCTTTACCTTTACCTTACTTCCCAAATAGTATCTGTTCCGTTTTGCAGCAAGTAAGAGGAGGGAGCGGCATGTGTGATCCTGGTTTAAATCTGTGCAGTCGTCTTTCATAACGAGCAAAATAACTGGCGAACTTCATGCCCGTGTTTTGAACCACTTACAAAGTTGCGAAACAAAATCAAGCGTTTGACGACTTTGGAGATGAATTAAGTTTGGAGGAAATGAACAGCCATGACATGGGAGATATCCTTCACTCTGCAAACGCCTGCATTGATATTGCATGTCGCAGATGACATGAGAAAAGCATTGATAAGCAGCATAGTTAAATCTAATTTTTTAAAAAAGTATTTCATTATTGATGAATCACCAGCTGTAACAGAACAACTTCGGTTATTATTGTCTGCATAGTTCTTCCCAAGCTTTTGGCCCCAGTAAGTCCTTTCCCAGATTTGATTGAGTTACAAGATACAACAGCTAGAGGAATTTTCAGTTCATTGGTTTTTGATAATTTTTTATTAACTTTCTTTTCTATTTTAACAAACATATCATATCAATAACATACCTGTTACAAATCTTCATCCCTTTTCCTCCCGGACTTCCCCCAGCTCCCATTTCTGGTTTCTTACCCCCTTATCATATACCCATAGCTGTCAACTTTTCCCTTTTCTTGCGAGGAATCCTATTCGGAATAAGGGAATTTCCCTTAAAAAAGGGAAAACGTTGACAGCTATGCATATACTACTGTTTCAACCAGTCCACGATATTGTTTCTTCTTTGTTTTAAATGTTCTATATATTAAAAAAGTGTGTATGTTTATTTAAATCCTGCCATCAAGTCAATGTTCTTTTTTTGTTTCTGCAAATATAAAAGGTTCCCACTCTTTTTCAAAGTCACTGTTGCCGTTTTCTCGTAGTCTATCTATCAATTTTGCCGTTTCTGCGAAGTTCATCAATTTCTCTTGCCATTCTTCTTTTGCTGGAATTTCTCCAGTCTTCCAGTTTTGTGCTACCAAAATTCTCGCTGCCGTAGTAGCATACATGAATCCTGTCCTCTTCTCTTTTGGCAGATCCTGACCTAAAATACCTAACAGGAAATCTCCTGGTTGTTTAACAAATATTATTTTCAACATTTTTTTTCAATTCATTGTATATCATTTCCCAATATGTTTTTACATTTTTACAATCCCACCACATATGGTAAAAAGTACCTTCAGCTTCACACCTCCAACACTTCTTCTTTTCATTTTGTACATTTTGCTAATTTGACCGGTGATACATACCATCTATATATCATCTTCATATAATTCTCTCTCAGGTTTTTTTTTGGGGGGGGGGTTCCATTGGTCTGTTTTTCTCTTTTTTTATGATGTACAGTGGTATCTCAGGTTAAGTACTTAATTTGTTCTGGAGGTCTGTACTTAACCTGAAACTGTCCTTCACCTGAAGCACCACTTTAGCTAATGGGGCCTCCTGCTGCTGCCGCGCCACTGGAGCACAATTTCTGTTCTCATCCTGAAGCAAAGTTCTTAACCCGAGGTACTATTTCTGGGTTAGCGGAGTCTGTAACCTGAAGCGTATGTAACCTGAAGCATATGTTCCCCAAGGTACCACTGTAACACAGTATACAAAGAACATAAGAACATAAAAAGAGGCGATCAATTAATTAATATACATCTTAAATTTAAGGTAAAGGGACCCCTGACCATTAGGTCTAGTCGTGACCAACTCTGGGGTTGCGCCGCTCATCTCGCTTTATTGGCCAAGGGAGCCGGCGTGCAGCTTCCAGGTCATGTGGCCAGCATGACTAAGCAGCTTCTGGCGAACCAGAGCAGCGCACGGAAACACTGTTTGCCTTCCCGCCGGAGCGGTACCTATTTATCTACTTGCACTTTGACGTGCTTTTGAACTGCTAGGTTGGCAGGAGCTGGGACCGAGCAACGGGAGCTCACCCCATCGCGGGGATTCGATCCATCGACCTTCTGATCGGCAAGTCCTAGGCTCTGTGGTTTAACCCACAGCATGGCAGTCCACGGATAAAATTAAGAGTGGTTAATATTATCCAGGGCCAACTGTTACCACTGGTCTTATAAAGGACCTGTGAGCGGGCTAGGAGGCCTCTTTAATGCTTGTTCTTTTACAGAAAGAAAAGAATCAGACTTCAGAGGAGAGAGCTTTACACTGTTTGGAAAGCCTAGAGATTGCGCTGTCAAAGCGTTTGGCAGCTGCTTGCCCTCAGGCTGTGTACAGTGGACGCTCGGGTTGCAAACATGATCCATGCAGGAGACATGTTCGCAACCCACAGCGCTGCGCATGCGCAGGTCACAATTCGGCGGTTATGTGCAAAGCGCGATTTAGCGCTTCTTTGCATGCACGAGCGCCGAAACGCGGAAGTAACCCGTCCCGGTACTTCCAGGTTTGGCGCGGTGCGCAACCTGAAAACGCACCACCTGAAGTGTCTGTAACCCGAGGTATGACTGTACTAGGAACCTGACAGGAACGAGGTCACCTCTCTGGCCGGGAAGGATGGAAAACTAGAAACATGGGGCAATCTTAAAGTGAATTGCAGGTGGAAGGTAGGAGGCACCTTGTGGCTGGCATCTGTCTCAAAAGACAAAGGAGTGCGCCTTCTGGGAGGGAGTCAAACCGCTGTGTTAGCAGCGCCAAAGGGAACTCCCTGAGGCACAAGTCTGGGCAGTGTGCGTGGAGGTCCTGGTCTGCCCAGACCACAAGATCCTCCCCTCCTTTGTGAACCAAAGGAAACCAGAGCAAGACTTTTGGCACCAGAGCAGTGACTACATTATTACATGAGCACTGTTCCACAGAATTTTCATTTATATACATTCATTCGAAATAAGGTGGATTTATGAAGCATTCTATATCCACCCACCACGCTGATGAAGAATTCTACGAAACACTAGTCAATATCCGGAATTACTGTTCAATGTTGGACATCATTGTTGAATACACAAAGCTTTACAGCTTGTCTTCCACTGTACAAAGCTTGGTACCTTGCTTCATTTCAAGATTTTCAGAGACTTTGAGACAAAAGATTTCATTTTGAACTTTTTATGATTTGAAGGAATCCTATAAAGATTGTCTATTACGTATGTATATGGTCATCATGTTGCCTAGACATTGTTGGCTGCAGGAGTTGCCAGAAGGAGGCGCACAAGGTGCCATCCCACTGTCTTGGGGACTCCATTCTGGATTTGCATACGGTTTACTTCTTAGCCTTTTCTTCTCCTGAAGCTATCCCACAAGGCAGCAGAGATTTAGGATAAAAGTTTTCCTTCTGCTAGAAGTTTACCTCCTTCAAGGGTTTACAAGCCCCATCTGCCCCTTACTTCCCTCTACAGCACATTAAGAATCCGCCATTTTTGATCGTTGGACAAGTCTGTTGGAGCCTGTCTTCGCATGCAGGGGAAGTCCCTAACTCATAGAGGGTTTGAGACCCATCAGCTACCTGATGGGACTAGGAGGCACAACCAGCACAAAAACAACACCACAATCGCACAATAAACACTCATTGGGAAGAAGGCGCTCAAGGATCTGTGGTTGCACAGAGGGGAGAAATGACGTTTGAAGAAGAGGATTGACGGACAAACATGCTTAAAATCACTGTCAAAATCCAAGTAGGGCTGTTGTGAGAGGAGGACGTATGTGTGGAGACTGAAGCTAATGATACTTCTGAAACTGGGAAGGGACAATGATTGACCCCCATGCTGGACACTGAGCTGCAGGGTAGGAAGATGAGCTCCTCAAGAAAAAGAGGCAATCAGCAAAAGACCTTTGGCTGTTCAGCTTCAGCCAAGGGCCCTTGAGGCGACATGAACAAGGCTTCTGTGTTCTGATAAGGGAGCAGCTGTAAGCTCTTGAGATGAGCTCTGCCCCAAGGCCACAAGACAAAAGATGCAAAGATGGGAGGGAAAAGAAGAAATCACAAGCTCTTTTATTCGCAAGTGAAATATGGGGCTCTCGCCAGAAGTGGCTTACTGTTCTTCAAAGTGCTTGGTCTCATGTCAATTATGACATGAGTTATGTAAGTTATAACTTGCATTCAGAACAGCCTGTAGGCTTAATGAACCAGTACATCCAGTACAATGCTGCACAGTTCGGCTTCTTTCTGAAATTGTTCCGTCCAATTAACTGGCTTTAATATGGTGGGTACATTTCAAATCCCTTTCTCTGGGTATCTCAACTGCTGACCATTTAATATAATTGGGCCCAGCGCTTAAGTTTTCTTTCAGACGCCTAACAAATTATTGTTGGGTGTCCCAGGTTTCACTGAACGGTGAGCTCTGGGGGTAGAACTAGAAACGACAAAAAATAAAATCAAATTATTGGGTGAATAAAAATGGTTTGGAATGGTGCTGGAAAAACTGCAACATGGATGCTGGGTGAGACTTCTTTTGTGGGGGGTCAATTCCATAATTTGGGTGTCACCACTAGGACTGAAAGGATCTCTCAATTTCAGCACTCTCAGCTTTTCATTATTCCAATCTTACATTCAGCTCTCCACATTAATGCTTGACATTTTAATGCAAATTGCTACATGTATTTCTCCTAATAGAATGCATTTTTTAAAAAAATCTGCTAATATCTTTATCTTTCTCTTAACGTATACAGTACATTTCTGTAAACCTTTCTGTAAAATTTGAATAAGTGCAAATTTGGATGGCGTGGTGTTCTTTGGTTCTCATATGGTTTCAGAAAGTGCAAATTTGATAGGTTGGGCTTTAAATGTGAACTGAATATAATTTCTTTCCCATTGCTAGCCACTTCTATTGAGAAGGCCATCTCCTTTATGTCTGTACTGCATACCTCTTATAAAGGGGGCACCTGAATTTGGTCTGGAAGGTTCAGGTCAGGGGTAGGCAACCTAAGGCCCGTGGGCCAGATGCGCCCCAATCGCCTTCTCAATCTGGCCTGCGGACGGTCCGGGAATCAGTGTGTTTTTACATGAGTAGAATGTGTCCTTTTATTTAAAATGCATCTCTGGTTTATTTGTGGGGCACAGGAATTTGTTCATTCCCCCCCCTAAAAAAAAATTGGCCAGCCCACGACATGGTATGAGGGACGGCAGACTGGCCCACGGCTGAAAAAGGTTGCTGACCCCTGGTTCAGGTAGTGCAAAACGATGCTGCACAGTTGCATTCTAGGGCAAAGTTCTGATGACATGGTACACCTCTCCTGAAATTGGATTTTCACTACTGGGGTATAAAGCTCTATATTGTTGTTGCTGTTGTTTAGTCGTTTAGTTGTGTCTGACTCTTTGTGACCCCATGGACCAGAGCACGCCAGGCACTCCTGTCTTCCACTGCCTCCCGCAGTTTGGTCAGACTCATGTTTGTAGCTTCGAGAACACTGTGTAACCTTATGAGGCTTTGCCCTCGGGTGGGAAAAATATTGCGCCCGGGAAAGGGAAAATGGGAGTCAACAGACACTCAAGGAATAGTTTCGGAGAAAAAGCTTTATTTCTACCATCCATGAACTGGTAGAAGGAGCAAGTGTGATAGTTCACAAACAAGCACGAGTTCACAGTCATGTGCACAGAGCATATATTCCCCTTCCAGTTCCCTCCTCTTTCTCCTCCTCTTCGAGAGTCCTGCCCCATATTGAGTGAGTTTCCTGAGCATGAACAGAAAGCTCCTGTCTTGGGACTCTTCCCAGGAAAGGGGGGGTGAGAAGCCAAGGGGTTTCAGCATGTCCAAAGATGTTGCAACTGAATGAGATAAAAGTCAGTTCTCAGGCTTGAGTATTCTTGGCAATGACAGAGCCTATTCATTAGCCTTTTGAAGCCTTCTTGTACTGATAAAAGAATAACATTTTTCCTATGCATCTTGTGAGAAAAGCAGAGAAGAGCAGATAAAAGCTGTTTTGGATTTTTAGAAGACAAAAGGAATTTTAGACAGTTTTGAGGCCTGGGGTGATTATTGGGGGGGGGGTGTGACTTCGGGCCTAGGTGGGGTCACCTGTCCTCACCTCCTTCATCTGTCCAACCATCTTGTCCTCTGTCGTCCCCTTCTTCTTGTGCCCTCAATCTTTCCCCACATCAGGGTCTTTTCCAGGGAGTCTTCTCATGAGGTGGCCAAAGTATTGGAGCCTCAGCTTCACAATCTGTCCTTCCAGAATGGAATGTCCTTAAGAATGGATACGTTTGATCTTCTTGCAGTCCATGGGACTCTCAAGAGTCTCCTCCAGCACCATAATTCAAAAGCATCAATATACAGCCTTCTCGTACTCCTTTCCCAATTTTGAACCAATCAGTTATTCCATATCCAGTTCTAACTGTAGCTTCTTGTCCCACATAGAGATTTCTCAGGAGACAGATGAGGTGGTCAGGCACTCCCATTTCTTTAAGAACTTGCCATAGTTTGCTGTGGTCGACACAGTCAAAGGCTTTTGCATAGTCAATGAAGCAGAGGTAGATGTCTTTCTGGAACTCTCTAGCTTTCTCCATAATCCAGCGCATGTTTGCAATTTGGTCTCTGGTTCCTCTGCCCCTTCAAAATCCAGCTTGCACTTCTGGGAGTTCTCGGTCCACATACTGCTTAAGCCTGCTTTGTAGAATTTTAAGCATAACCTTGCTAGCGTGTGAAATGAGTGCAATTTTGCAGTAGTTGGAGCATTCTTTGGCACTGCCCTTCTTTGGGATTGGGATGTAGGCTGATCTTCTCCAATCCTCTGGCCACTGCTGAGTTTTCCAAATTTGCTGGCATATTGAGTGTAGCACCTTAACAGCATCATCTTTTAAAATTTTAAATAGTTCAGCTGGAATATCATCACTTCCACTGGCCTTGTTATTAGCCATGCTTTCTAAGGCCCATTTGACTTCACTCTCCAGGATGTCTGGCTCAAGGTCAGCAACCACACTACCTGGGGTATACGAGACATCCATTTCTTTCTGGTATAGTTCCTCTGTGTATTCTTGCCACCTCTTCTTGATGTCTTCTGCTTCTGTTAGGTCCTTTCCACTTTTGTCTTTTATTATGGTAATCTTTGTACGAAATGTTCCTTTCATATCTCCTGGAGCAGGAACCGGCAAGCCACTCCAGTATCCCTGCCAAGAAAACTCCATGGACAAAGACAACAGGCATATAAAAGCTCTATATAATATCCTCCAATATTCCTCAGATGATAATGGAGACATTTCTCACTTCCCAACAACTGATCCTCCTATACATATGGGACATAGACCCTCCACTGTCCTGTAGCAGCCACTGTCTCTTGGCCTAACCTGCCTCACAGGCTTGTTATTCTGGGGATTCAATGAAGAGGGGGAGAGAACCATTATAGAAGTGCAGTAAATCTATATATATATATATATATATATATATAGATTTTATGTTAATGTGTTATACATATGTTAGTCACTCTCAGCCCGGCTTCGGCTGGGGAGGGCGGGATATAAATAAAATTTATTATTATTATTATTATTAATGGACAAGACTAACTCAGTGCAGTAAGACTCTGTAGCAAACAGCCCATCATCATGCAATTTCCTTAGTAACGTTCTCAATTTACTTTTTTACATACAGTATATCCTGGGAAAGGGGAAAAAGGCTTTGTTTAGGAAGCAGGAAGGAAATAATGGCCCTGCCCCTTTAAGAAAGGATGGACCTAAGGAAGAGATTGGTTCCGCATCAGGGAATAGACAAAGGAGGCAGCAAGTTAGAAAAGAGACACCGTGGCCAATGAGGTGGAAGGCGCTGCCCCAGAGGGCGGGATAACTACATAATATATACGGTTGGTCCTTTAGCCAATAGAAGAACGTAGCCGAAGAGAAGGGCGGGATCAACTGCAAACGTTACCCAATAGGAGGGAGCTGAGGCGTGGCTTTGCAACCAGCTACCAATCATAAGAGATTGGAGGAAAGCCTTAAATTTCCGAGATGATGCGTGGGTCGCGTAGTTTAGCCGGCGGCGCGCCCAATCGGAGAATAGCTCCGGGATTGGAAGGAGGCGGGGTTGCAAATCGAGCCAATAAGCAAGAAGGAGGCATGGCCGAGGCCTTATATGGGCAGCGCGAGCGCCGAGCTGCTTGGAGGAGGAGGCGGGCGTTCCAAATCGGGCCAATAAGCAGTAGCAGACCTCAAGAAGGAGGCTTCATTTGGGGGCGGGGCGAGGGAAGGCGCGGCTTATGTGTCGGGGCGGCGGCGGCAGCAGCAGCAGGCGACGGCGGGGGTTGATGACGACACCGGCGGGGGCGGGGCGTGCGGTGGAACTTGCGCGCTGAGGTCACTGGCCGAGTGGCGGCGCCGTCACAAAAGGAAGCGGCGGCCGCGGGGCTGCTGCTGCTGCTGCTTCTGGCGGCCGTGTGTGTGCGCGTGCGCGCGTCTCTCCGCCCGTCCGTCTGTCCCCGTGTGGAGAGAGCGCCCGGGGAGGCAGGCGAGGCCGAGGCCTGAGGGTCCGTCAGTTCGTCCGTCCGTCCGGCGGGCGGCTGGCCGACCGACCGACCGGCCTAGCGGGCCCCGCTTCTCCCCCTCACCGAGTCCCGAGGCGTCTGAGGAGGAGCCTTCCTCGCAGGCCTCCCTCACCCTCCTCCTCCTCCTCCCCTCAGAGGCCTCCGGGCCCAGGCCTGGCCGGAGCCCCCGCAGGCCTTGCCTCCGCCGCCGCCGCGGAGCCCCTCTCCGGAGGAGGAGGAGGAGGAGGCCTCGCGACGAGGAGCCGCCCCCGCCGCTGAGGGAGGCCGACGAGGCGGCGGCCGGGCGGGGGATCCGGATCCCGGGGGGCGGGCGGGGGCCCCGGGGCTGGCGGCCGGGCGGGCGGCGGAGGGCGGCAGCTGCAGGGGGTCTCCGCGGGCCGGCCGGCCCTGACTGCCCCTCGGCGGCTCGCCCGCCCCTCCGCCGCCCTCGTCCGCCGCCGCGATGGCCCAGCAGCAGGTGAGCAGCTCGCAGAAGGCGCTGATGCTGGAGCTGAAGGGGCTGCAGGAGGAGCCCGTCGAGGGCTTCCGCATCACCCTGGTGGACGAGTCCGACCTCTACAACTGGGAGGTGGCCATCTTCGGGCCGCCCAACACCCTCTACGAGGGAGGCTACTTCAAGGTGAGCGGGACCCCTTCCCCTGAGAGAGGGGCGAGGGGGGTGGACACACATATATCCCCCCTCGCCCGCCCAGTCTTGCCTACGACCCCCACCATCCACCCACAGGAGTCCTAACTGGAACACAGCCCCCTAGGCATAGCTGTCAACTTTGCCCTTTTCTTGCGAGGAATCCTATTCGGAATAAGGGAATTTCCCTTAAAAAAGGGAAAACGTTGACAGCGATGCCGCTAGGTGAGCGGAGGGGGTCACTTCTGTGCCCCCATCACCTCTGGAGCATAAGTGGTGCTACATAAGCGCCTTGCCTTCAAAACCTTCCGTAGGAGCTCCTGTGAGGTTTCCCTGATAACTTCTTTTTTTATATTTGAGGATGATGTGTCCACCCCCTTTTTTGCAGCATGCTCTGTTATGTAAGCAGCAGCAGTGAATTTCTTCTATGTTAGAACTAACTCGCTGCTCTAAACGGAGCCTTTGCCAGCACCACAGGCATGATCCCACACATCTTCTCTCTCCCGTTCAAAATTGTCCCTCCCCCCCCCCAATTGCTCTACATCTTTCTGTTTTTTTCAACAATACTGCCACTGTTTATGCTTCTTTGTCTGCAGAAATCTCCTGCTGACACTTGGGGATTCTACCTTCACTACTCTCTCCTTTATGCTTCAGATTTCTTTGAGCATCTCAGGTCCTGCCTACTTTCTCCTTCTCATGTGAAAACCTCCATATTTCTATAACTTGTCTCTATATAGGGTAGTCTCCTAGGACGCATTCTGTTCTTTCCCACTAAAAAGCACTTTCTCAGTAGATGCAGGACAGTAGAGTACCCAGACATTGCCCCCTGTCACTGCCATTCATCTAAGGGCAACTCTTTAATCTTGCTCACACATCCCTAAGGATTGATTTAGCTTCTCCATAATCTTGAATCCCTGCCCCTAATCACTAAACACTGTCTGGCTCCCCTGTTTTATTTTTTCCCATTTGCATGGCAGTGTGAGAGGTGGTGTCTTTTATCTGTTGTCTTGGTTCTCTGCCCACCCCCTTTATCGCCCCTTTCACCATCTTCATAATTTGTGGGCTATAGCTCCTCTTAGAGTATTTAGAGCAGTGGCATATAATGTCCTATGTATGTGCCACCTCATGATTCTGGAAGCACAAAATAGTGTTGGGCACAGTCTCCTCACATAGTCCAACACCTCAACCAGAAGTAAAGTCCCTTTCCCCTCAGTTCTTATGTCAAACTCTTAAAGGACATACGAAAACCAGATCACTGTCACTGGGGGAAGTGTTGAGGGGGCATTCCCTCCTACATACAAAGTAGTTTCACCAAGTGTAAGAAAACTGTCATCGTGCAAGGCTGAGCAGGAAAGTATTCCCATATCATCCTTGCCACATTGTGCTATTTACCCTGTAAAGAGAGACAGTGTGCTTAGTTCCAGTGAGTGTTGCATGAATTTTACTATAACCTATGTATCAGGCCTACATGCAGATCTCTGAAACTGGAGTTTTACCTTTGAGGGGGTTTTAAACATTGTGCTTCTTAAGGAAAAACAATTGAGCGCATTTAATTTTGAAGGAAAGGGATAACTGGGATTTTGTCTAATGCTGAATAGTTGTAATGGCTATATTTCAGCCATCTCCTGTTAGACCTTCAATAAAAAGTTCTTTCCACTGGCGCCCTGAGTACTGTTAAAACCTGCACATTAAAATCTGAGTAACCTGGATCCACCTTTTATTGTATTCAGCTAGGTAGGGTTGGAACGTGTTGGATGCAGCATCTGCAGTTAACTGTAAAATGAATGTGAATGAGCTGTTAAGGGTGCTTTGCAAATTCTAGTAACAGACACTGAGCCTTAGCTAGGAGCTTTGTATATTGGGAGTGGGTGGCGCTGTGGTGGGAAGCCCTGAGCCTCTTGGGCTTGCCAATTGGAAGGTTGGTGGTTTGAATCAGTGCGAAGGGGTGAGCTCCCATTGCTCTGTCCCAGTTCCTGCCAACCTAGCCCTTCGAAAGCACATCAGTGCAAGTAGATAAATCAGTACCGCTGTGGCAGGAAGGTAAATGGTGTTTCCATGCGCTCTGGCACTCGACATGGTGTCCCGTCGCACCAGAAGCGGTTTAGTCCTGCTGGCCACATGATCTGGAAAACTGTCTGTGGGCAAATGCTGGCTCCCTTGTCCTGCAGCATAATGAGCGCTGCACCCCATAGTTGCCTTTGACTGGACTTAACCATCCAGGGGTCCTTTACCTTTTACCTTATATTGGGATACCTTTATTGCACCCAGCCCGTACCGGTTCCGTTTCACTTGGATATCATTGAGCTGTAGAACAGTTAAATGCTTGACATGCTTGGTTGTTGAGATCCCTAAGTACAACAAAGCAACATGGCCAACTTCACGAAACTAAGAATTTTCTTAAGTGCATCTTTCCTCTGATGCAAGCCTTGCTTAATTCAGTGGGACCTAATTCTAGTACGTGTGCTTAGGTCTGAAACCTCAATTTTATCAGTGTTCACTTGATAGAAATCTTTTCTCCTGTTTCCTTTCTTCCAGCTGTGAGGAGTCTAGGTATACAAGCATTCCCCATTCAGGAAAAGGCATACCCTGCTTTGCACTATCCATAGCCTCTTTTAAAAAGTGACTTGCCTTTAATTTTGTCTGGCTCTTCTCAGCAGCCATGGCATATTTTTATAACATTGTTACTTAACATTGGCTTTGAATAAACTAATCATGAGAGAACTCTGGAGTTTATTTTAAAAGGTAACATATTCTCATTGGGATATCTTTACAGTTCTACGAAATGCTTTGAATAATTGATCATTAAATGGCAAATTTCATTATCACCTCTTGTTTGTTTACATCATCTGATATTCAGATATTTTGGCACTAGAGGGCAAAAATCAGTGGTGAGTGGAATGACATCCCATTACCAAGGAGGATACATTTGGAAAGAAGTAGGTTGGGACAAGATGCTGTTCAAGATCAGATACGTGTAAACATTTGGAATTTTATCACCTTTCACCACAACCCAGCACATTCCCAAAACATTGTTCCACTAGCCTCTGTACATGAGACAGAATGATAACCAAAGTGTACTATCTCAGAACTGTAGAAGTAGGCATCCTGGAGGGAGCAGGAAGCAGATGGTTACCCTATGGTGGTTGTGAAGACAGAAATGGCATGGGGAGAGAACCCGTGCATGCTGCAGTGATCACTTCAGAGAGAGGACAGCATAGAAGTGAAGAGCAGCATTTTTAAAAGGCAGAATTTTGATTCTCGTATCCCAAATACAAAACTGGTTGGGTGGAATCTTATGGGGAAAATTGTGCAAGGTGGATGAATTTGTTAATCCTCCAGGTTAAAGTATGTGTTAAGAATGTAACTGTCCTGAATGAAACCAATAGCTATCAAGTAAATACTTCTGGAAAGGTTCTAAATGGGATGGGATGTAGGTGATCATCCCCTGTTTTGTGTGCAGCATCTGCCAGTCAAATTTTTCACTGTCTAGAGGGTTTTGTTTAATTAGATAACTTAATAATTGAATTAAATAAAATGCTAGCTCTGCCTGGAGGTTCCAATTAGCTGTCATGATGCTAGCTATTGATATACTGTAATAATCGTCCATCTTTAACAAGATGCATACCCTATTATCCTATGACTACTGAGGGTTTTTTTAGGAGCTTAAGTGAATTTATCAAGAGCTTTTTGGAAGTACAAATATTTGCTGGATTACTTTATACAAACGGTTGATGAGGCAAGCTTTCCCTTTGTCAGAGGCCATGTCAATACTATCTTAGCAAGCCATGTTTAACAGTTTCTGCCCCTAAAGATATTTGCCACCAAGTTACCAGGGAAATTGGGAAAGGGAATGCTGTTGCTTCTTCCGTATCCAAAAGGATCCTTTGGAGAAACAGTTCTTGCAGTAGGTGGAAATTAAGGATTAATGGGCACTTCTGTAATTGTTTACTTTTGAGGGAAAATATGTGTTCACTTTCATGGGATTTAGAAAGTTTTAGAGATGTCTTGGACGTCAGGTTCCGACTATGGTAATAAACAGATGTGTTGGTGCTGTGAGCTAGTTGGGAAATAGCACAGTATTGAGTGAATTGTAGGGCAGCATTCGTAGCACAAGCTGAAGGGACTTTGTCCTAAGAGTCAAAGAGAGATTTGCCAAGAGAGATTTTAGTGGAGACTCATTTGAGTTGGACCTGTGCAATAGACTACTGTCAAACATTGTGCTGCAACAAACCAGTCTTTAACAGATTCCAAAACTTTGCTGCTAATGGAGGCTCCTGCCAGCTGGGTTAAGGAATGCTGGTCTGCTTAGTGCCTGAACATCTGTGGTGTCTCTTCCATTTGGTTTTGTTATCCTGTTCCTATTTACTGCCTTGCCATTTGTTTGTTTGGATGTGGCCTTAATACTGCTGTTCCATTAAATTGCCAAATCCTTCCCGCCTACTTTCCCGCACCCTTGAATTGGAACAAAGGGGCCAGGTGGGGTTTCTGAAACTAAGCTTCCCCCCTTTATTATTTCAGTTTAAGCACAGCAGGCCCTTCTGTTTCCCCAAAAATCTACTGTTCCTCACTCCCACTATCACACAAGGAGGTTTCACACATATAGCTCCATTACACTGATGTAAACTTTGCTGTTTTCATCTCTTCCCTGGTCTGCCCTGTGCCTTGAGAGCATTTATCTGTCTGGGACTTGGTAGCCTCTTTTGCCCTTGTAAGTGTGTCATGGTGACAGAACTGCTTGTACGCCCATCCCAGTTCTAATCTGCATGGATTTGACCTCACATATGAAACTGCCCTCAGCTTAGGCAGACCATTAGTCCATTTTGCTTTGAATACTTACTCTAAAAGCAGTAGCTCTCAAAAGACCTCAAGAAATCTCTCTCCTACTAGCTAAATGTCTGGAAATGGTGACTTGAGTGTAACAATGGGCTTTAGAAGAGGATTAGACAAATTAATGCAGGGTAAGGCTATCAATGGCTACTAGCCACAAGGGCTGTGTTCTTCCTCTGCTGCTGGAGGCAACATGCCTCTTGGTGCTGGAAATCACTGCCTCACTCAGCTTTCCATAGGCACCTGACTGGCCACTGGGAGAACAGGATGCTGGACCAGATGTGTCTTTAGAGCAGGGCTGCTGTAATGAATCTGGCAGCTTGTGTGTACAAAGCATGTGTTTTGCCTCAGAGGAGCCTTGCTTCCATGTGCTCTTTAGAATCATAGATTTCATAGAATCATGGAACTGTAGAGTTAGAAGAGACCCTGAGGATCATCTAGTCCAACCCCTCAGTGCAGAAATATGCAGCTGTCTCATATGGGGAGTGAACCTGCAACCTTGGCATTATCACCACCATGTTCTTACCAACTGAGCTATCCAGGCTTCTTGTGTTATGTTACAGTGACTAGACGTGCACCGTCTGACTGCTGGGGGCAATGGCAGCTAGTAGCAGTTCCCAGTTCTGATAACTAAATGGGGGCTCTGTCAAATAGAATGCTTGCGGTAGAGCCTTAAGCATTTATTGAGTGAGGAAGCTAGTAGAATAGAAACCTGCCACTTGCCCAGAAGCAATTATCAGTTGCCACAGAAGGCCTGGCAAGTGGCAACGTGCCAGGAGGATTTGGCTGATGGCTGGTGATCAAGCATGGGTTGGATATGCATTTCCACTCCCAGTCTCCCAAATTGCTGGTACCAGCTTTTAAAGGTGCTGCTGCTGTGGCAGAATCCTCTTACACCAACTGCCCTATCTATAAATCCCAATTTGCCCCAGTGAACAAACTGGCTTTATTCTAAAACTCTCTCCTAAAGTCTACAAAGAAATGGCAGCAAGGCCTGAATAATTGCTTGGTTCTTGCTCCAGAGCTAGGGATGTCAGTGTGCCACTTGGCATTTGATAAAGCTTTTCCCCAATTAGCACTTCAAGCTGTGGGTGACAAGAATTGCATGTTTCCCTAGGGAGAAGGCTATGCTGACCTCTACATTGCCAAAAAATTCTAAGTAGAGGCAGTTTCGTCTGTTAGGAACATCTTGCCTGCACTTGAAAGAAGGCAAAAGCTTTACCTCTTGACGCCTCTTGTTATACACTGCCCCTTAATGGAGAACTAAGAGCAGGAGGAGCAACTTCTGTGCTGCTGTTCCTTTGTGCCTCATTATGGGTAAGTTTGCAATTCAGAACCCTTTAAGCTCTTGAGGATTAATGAGAGGTGACTGGTGACAAAGTTTTATGCATGAATGGAATGGAAACTTGGAGATGGCTACTTGAAATGTAATCTGGGCTCTGGCACAGTATGCCTAGATGTTTGCTGTGCCATAAAATTACCAAGCAAGCTAGCTAGATGCCTACTGGCCTGCCCTAGTCCAGAAAAACAAGGAAGCACCCTTGCCTCCTGTCCTCACTTACTTTAGCTCCTTTAAAGTGAGTTGGTGGCAATAACTCCTTGACTTTTGTAGCCTGCCTGGAAAACCTTGTGATGGGGATAAACTTTAGGAAAATCTTGACCTTCCAACACTCACTGACAAACTGGGTAGAACACATGATTTTCTGCAATGGCAACTCCTCAGAAACCAAAACAAATGCAAAAAACCAACCACATCCAACCCCTTTTGGCAAACACTTCCTCTAGTTTAGGATCTTACTTGTATCTTACCTTTTTCCGCAGTATGTTGCAATTTAAGTCTGCCTTTAAAGCAAGAGCTAACATCTTGATCACAAAACCTCTCCAGACACAGTATTAAAGGAGCAAGTGCAGTAAATTTGAACATGTTTTTGCTATCAAAACAATGAATTCTTTGTAGCTCAGTGGCAGTGCAGAGTCTGGTTAGCAGCTGGGTCCTTGTGTTGAAGGCATAAAAAGAGTGCTCCATGCTTTGTAGGGGCCCCCAACTGCCTTAAGGACCTAGCTTTAAAAAATGTTTAATATCTAACTTGCTTTAAGTACACGTTTGAAAAGCACTACTTGCCTTGAACACTGTGGTAAAAGAGAGAAGCTCTCTTCAAATGGGTATGTAGTTTCAATTGCTGCTTCTGTTGGAGTGCCACAAGTGACAAGCAGGGGCAGTGTTCATGGGCTTGGGACTTTTCGTGGTTTTAACTGCAAGGCTGCCTCCTACAGTACTCCCTTTAGACAGTGTTAGAAACTGGGATATAAAGGCTATTTGCTACATGGCACCCTGAACCTGGGTTTCAGGTGCAAAAAACAGTGTTAGACTCAGATAATAGAATTTAGGTGCCAAATGGCTCCTTAAACCAAGGTTACAGTTGCCAAAATGGAATGTGTAGTTGCCATTTTGGAGCAAGACGGCTCTAAAGTCTTGTTTTTCAAATGATGGACTGACTGATTGATTGATTCTCAGTTAAACATCTGGCTAGTTCAGATGACAACCTTGAGCTAGGTTATGAACTTTGAGAGCTTAAAGAATTATTATTAGTTTTTTATTTATTGAATTTATATACTGCCCTATACCTGGAGGTCTCAGGGCGGTTCACAGAGAAGATCAACATAAAAACCACAATATATATAATCAAAATAAAAACAACCCAATAACACCCCCCTTCCGCAAAAGAGCCACATTTTAAAAAGGACACAGGGCAAAGAAGAAAAGTCACTTTATCCAGGGACTGTCCATATATAGAGAGAGACCATTCATAACGTAAGGATATTTTTCACAACTGTGAACAGGGCGGTGAGGTGGGGTAAGTGAAGACAAGCTACAACAATTAAATATAACATTGTTCTCTGCTCCTGCTCAGGCTACACAGAAAAAAAGGATTTTGGTTCCTGAAATTCATCCTGATTGTGCTGATAACTAATAAAATTCTACAGGATCTGGTCCAAGTTAACTGTCCAAGTTACTCAAATCACTTGCAGGCACTTCAGCCACGGGGCCATGGGGAGTGTCCTTCTGTTTGTGGGGTTTGTTTCCTGGGCCTACAAAATGTGCTTGTGGTGAGTTTTGCTCAAAACTCCAGAATTGGGAAGACTAATTTGATTGTAAACCCCGGAGGACTAAAATATATGTAACTACAGGGAATATTATAGCACAGAGTATACACTGCTGTTCCTTTTTCTTTTTTTGGCTGGGACCTGTCACATGAGCAACCTTACATCTCGCATACTATTTGGGGGGGATGAAGGGGTGTGGATAAACATTCCAAGGTTTCGTGATCATAACAGGATTATTCAAATATTGGCATCTGTTGAGGAGGTCTGCTCTGTAAGCCTTTCTAAGGGTTGGGCGAGACAGGTGGCTCTGTTGGCTGCCTTCCCTTCGCCGTTGACCTGGAAGCCAGATTATGCGAGGGAGGCTGCGGAGTGCTTTAAGGTCGTCTATCAGAGCGCACTGCAGCACCACATAATCCCTTTCCCCAGACCACGAGGAGCAGAAAGCAAAACAGGCTGCCTCCTTGGCACTGTCAGTATTTGGTTTGGTACATGTGGCATATGGCTCAAAGCATTACTCCCTCTCCCCAAGCCAGTCAGGAGAAGTAATATAAGCTGCAAGCTCAGACCATGTATGTCTAGTATAAATCTAAGTGCTTCTGCCTGTGGAACACACTGTGGCTTTAAAGGTACACTGAGATTTTAAAAAAAACAGTGCAAATGCTCAGGTAAAAAGTAATAAAAATAAGGGGTCAGTCAGACAGTATCTCTCACCCCTCTGTAGCATGACTTTTGGAGTGGCTGGAGTCAGACTGCAGGGCAAGTGTTCATTGCACTATTTGGTCTCCTGCTTAGCATTTGCCTCCCGTTCTTTCCCCTCTTAGTAGTTTGTAGGTGCAAGATTGCATGTACCGATAATAACACTGGCATCTTGGAAAGGCTGGAGTTGCTGGGAAATGAAACTTGATCCACCGCATTGTCCCCCGAGAATTGTAGTCCTCTATAGCAGCGAGGCTGGAAGAAACCCAAGATTGAGCCCAACTCCATACAGCTCACTAGAGAGGATCATATACTACAGCTGCTCAATTCTAGGCAGCTGGGAGACTGAGACTTGACCCTGGCCATGGCAGCAGGGCTTTCATCCTGAATCCGAGGGCCACCATTTGCTTTCCTGTCCACCAGTGCTATGTCTCTGCCCCTTCTTTGCAGATCTTGGTGGCAACGTGTGACTAGGGTAGGACAATACTGGTGTCTACAGTCCTTTGGGGAAGGGTCATAGCTCAGTGGTCATGCGAAAGGTACTGGGTTCAACTTCTAACATATCCAGGAAAGACGGGGAAGGTCCCCTGTGTGAAAATCTGGATATTTGTTGTTAGCCAGTGTAGACCATGCTGGGGGACCCTGTGTTTTTGCTTGGATGGAATGTTCTCAATACAGTGGTACCTCTGGATGCGAACAGGATCCGTTCCGGAGCCCCATTCGCATCCTGAAGTGAACACAATCCGCGTTTGCGCATGCGTGGGTCATGAGTCACCACTTCCTAAGGACACTTACATCGCATGGACAGCTGAGTAATTTTGTTAGCAGTGCAAAAGGGAGGTGTACTGCAAGTTTCTAGCTCCCAAGTTTTATGCTCACCAAATGGCTCATAAGGCTCATGCTACTGTTTTAAGCACAAATAGTAAAACCATGAGACAACTCAAATCTGTGGTGGAATAGTCAGCAGCTTTCCTAAAATCACCCATAATGTGGGCTGTTGATTGCCCCTGATTATCACTATTATTATTTCACGTTTTGGGGAGGGAAAGTGAAACTCAAAATGACTTTCACGTTTCTATCAAGGTCAGCTGTGACTTTGTTAAGTTTCATTGTCAGTCTAACACAGCCCATTTCTGCCCGAAGAACTAAACGACAACCAGTTGAAAATTAACGTGGATGCCTGGTGTTTTGAGGGATTCCTCTCAATGCAAGGAGGTGCCATTTGAGCTACTTATACCCAGGATGTGAATATTCTGCCTTCAAACTTGGTTACTTCAAGAAACCCGGACTTGGTGTATCTTTATTATACACAAGTATATGCACAAGCTGCCTTGAAGTGTTCCAGACTACTTTTTCTCCAGGACTGCATGTATGGGTTGTCCCATATTTCTCAGCCTGAGATTGTCAGTGGGGTGGAAGACTTCTTTGGGACCGGGAATAGACCTTTCTACCCTTACTGGTGCTTGAATTTGAATTTTATTATTTCAGTCACAGAACAGTTCCGGCCCACGTACAATATCAAGGAAGTCATAAAACACAATAGGGATACATTCTTACTGGTGCTTCATCTGTGGAACTCCCTCCCCCTGGAACCTCAAATGGTGACAACATCAATTGAAACTTACTTTTTTCCTCTAGTTTTGGGAAGCCATGGTTTTAAGGTAGCTTTGCTTTTTTATTATTATTATAGCACTGATCTGTGGTTTTATTATTTGGTGTCTTAGTGTTGATTTGTTTAATCGTACTAGTGCTCGAAGCACAGATGACCTCTGCCTCTGAAGACCTTTTAACAGCTTAGACTGGTTTACCAGCTGTGACCCCATGTGACCTATCCATACAGATAGGCTTGCTACAGTTATCTCTACTCCAGTAACCTCCTTTTTTATTATTTCAATGTGCTATGTGCGGGGCTGCCTTTTAAAGCTGTCCAGACAACTAAAGAGAGTCCCTAACAGGGCTGCAAGATTAAATGGGATTGGCTACTCACAGGCATATTATTCCTCCGCTCTGTCACCTTGCACTGACAGTCCACTTCCAGGCCTAATAAGAGTGCTACAACTCGCCTCTAAGTTCTAAATGGTATGGGGTTATCTTCTGAGACCCTTCTCAACCTTTCTCTGGGTGTCCCTGCCAAATGAGGTGAGGTGGGTGGCTGCAACCAAGAGAATCATTTTGGTTGTGACACCTGGGGTTTGAGATGTCCTCCCACAGCAGACTCACCAGGCACCTATGCTGTGGTGCTTTTGACACCAGGTGAAGTTATGTGGTGACCTATGGCTTCACTTGCTCTAACCTGATGTCATTTGGCATCAGGTGAGTATGGCCAGTCAGAATCTGCTGTCTGGGCCTAACTTGGCCTGTGGGGAAGAGATTCCACACCCCTGATGTAGTGAATGGCCCTTCTCTTTCATGCCAGAAGTGATGTTAAGACACTCCTGATTACAAAGCTCTCTAATGACATCTATCTGTCCTTAGAAGCATGAAGAAGCAGCATCGCTTTTTGCTAGTCTAAAGCCCAAATATAAAAGTGGCGGCTCTTATCTTCATTGAACTTTTTTTCTTGGATGCACAAAGCAAGTGCAGTTTTGTCATTTCTCTAACTTGCTGGGAGCTGTTCAAAGCCACTCTAACTTTGCCCAAGTTAGTGAGATGTAGGGAAGTGATCTGTGTAAATAGCTACAAGTTTAATTTCAAAAACCTATTAGGTGTTCCTTTAATTCTTTCCTCCAGTGCGTTTTGTGTTGCAGTACATGTGCTATTAGCAAAAACCATTTAGCATCCTCTGTACCTAGCATTTTGGTGTGGGAGTTGGTGGACTTAAGAGCCGCATGCTTCCATGCACTGAAAGAAGGCTTAGGGGTAGTGAGATTGCATGAACTAGCTTGCCATCCATGCTGCATGTTAAGGTATTCTAATGTACACCTGTGGAGCTCTTCCATGTGAGGGATGATTCTGGTACATTTGGGGTCTACCTCATATGGAACAGCTCCACACGCATGCATAAGGCCCCCTTGTGTGTTCTTTTCAGTGTGTGGGATTTGGGTTGTTGGAGCCCTTGCCTTGGCTTTACAGAATCTCAGAATCAGCCGGTTTAGGCAGCCGGTTTAGACAGTAAGTGAAATGCTCTTGAGTTCTGTTTGTGTAGGTAGATAAGGAGGTGATGCAACTCCTAGGATTGTATGTGGATCCTGGTTTGTAAAGATTCTTGCAGGAGTGTTTATGAAACCAAGCAATGGTGCATGCAAAAGTTAATTCCAACCACATGTGAAAAAACACTAAGGATTGGCTGGTCATTTGTTAGATGGGATGCTAAAACTCTTTGTGAAGAAGAATTGAAATAGGTTTTTAACCAAGAATTGTCTTGTGTCTTATCCCCTGGGGGCAAAGCAGATATTGTACTCTCTCTCTTCTTCCCCCATGCCCCCTTTCCTTACCAGGTGGGGAGGAGGGTGGGTTAGAGATAAAGGCTCTTGGTTTAGTTCAGTGTTTCCCAAACTTGGGTTTCCAGCTGTTTTTGGACTACAACACTACAGGACCCTGACCACTGTTCCTGCTAGCTAGGGATGATGGGAGTTGTAGTCCAAAACAGCTGGAGACCCAAGTTTGGGAAATAGTGGTCTAGTTGCTTTGCTGACCTTGCAGAACATGTTTTGAAAAAAATTGCAGTGATGCCTTCTTTTGAGTGAGGTGCACACAGGTTTTTGAATTGGGTAGCAGAACACATTGTTCCACAGAGCTGAATTGTTAGCCAGGTCCTTTTACATCAGTAGCAACCTTAATTGCAAGTGTAATGGTACTTTAACCTGTACAGGGGACAGAAGCTATATTGCATCTGAAAGCTTAAATATTCAGATGCAAATGTTGCACCTTCCTTGGCCTACTTGAATAGCACTCTCTTGCTCATGATTCATGCCATTAAGATGGCTTGTTTTGGGATGCAGGATATTTAGAAGTAATACTGGAAGATAAAAGTGAGAACTAAGGTGCACTGCTACAAAAGTTCCCTTGAACTGGCAGAAGCCTCAGTGTGTCTAAAATGAAGAGGATTAGTGAAGAGGCAGAACAGACTTCTAAGCTAATGAATGCATAGAAATAAGCGATATTAATGCTTGGATTCTCTTTTAGATCCAGGATCGTTTGCTTTAAATTACCCCTGTACAAATTGTGTTGAGTCTTGGGTGTTGGATGAGTTTATTTTGTTTAAAATTTCATCATGTGGCAGCTGGTATCTGAATCTAAAATCCTCAGCCGTTGCTCACGTGCTGAGTGTAGCTGCTTGAATGTGTTAAGCTGTCCAAATCCACCCTTGGACCTGTTTGTCTCTCTGCAGGATGACACCCCTAACTTTGTCTACTCAGTGCAGGTCATGTCACCCTCTGTCAAATTAAAAACAGCTCCCTGTTACGCATGTTGTGTTGGAGTGTGTGCCTTCTGTTGTAATCTGTAAAACTTTGGGCTGTTCCACATGCTGCAACTCCTCCATCCATAATCGATTGCCACACATTGAAACCAACCAGCCTACTAGAATAATTCTACTAGTGCAATTAATGCAAAATGATTTTTTATCATGCTCATATAGGAGTCTGAAAATTCCCATGCCCTGTGCCTGAAACTTCCTGTAGCGTTTTTAGGATGCACAAACTCCACAGAACGTTTTTAAGCACCTTTATTCAAACGCAAGCTGGCTCTTGTGAAACATCAGGCAGCCTTTCCATAAATGTTGAGCAGATCGTACTGTAATACCCCCTGAGGTCATTTCCCAAACATCTGATGACTTTGCATTTTCCATATTAGGGAAGTACAGGCTACTGGGAACCTGGCATCCCATCAAGTTTGTGTCAGGGTTGTTGTGTGCACTACAAACACAGCTAACCTCTCTTACTAAGACTGTCCCAAAGCAAAAGTTAGTGGCAGTGAACACACACAGACTTCAGTGTCCTCTGCATGCTGCCTTTTCATGTTCCAGCAGTTTGCTTTTGGTGCTTTAGATAAGCTTTCTGGGCTCACCACAGACCTGAATATGTTAGCATCTTGAGAAGTTCTGCAGTTGCTGTACGCTAGGGCTGCAAGCTTCAGTCACAAACCACCTGCCCTTATATATCTCCCAGATTATCCCATAGATCTTAAATTGTGTGACTGGAGTAGCATAGGAAACTGGGTGTTGTCACAGATGTCATCAGAATCATCTCATGTGCTGTTCACATTAAGCCTTTTTTCTGCTTAATGAACATTTCAAGACCAAAATAACAACCCTCTCAACTTCATCTAGTGTGTGTTTGCAAAAGCTCTTCACCCTTAGCTATGCATTCTTAAGCTACTCTGTGTGCAATGCAGCTAAAGCTGATGTGTTCTCGACAGAAATATCTGAAATGCTAAAACTCAAACCATAAAAATCAAAGGTATAAAATGCCAGTTGCATCAGAAACCTTTGAGGGCACCAAAGCAATCCAATGACATTGTACTCTAGTCCATTCTGTTTTGTTGGGTCTTGCACATTTTGTTGGGTCTTTCCAGAGAAGCGGACACGGAGCAATGGATCCAAACTACAAGAAAGAAGATTCCACCTAAACATTAGGAAAAACTTCCTGACAGTAAGAGCTGTTCGACAGTGGAATTTGCTGCCAAGGAGTGTGGTGGAGTCTCCTTCTTTGGAGGTCTTTAAGCAGAGGCTTGACAACCATATGTCAGGAGTGCTCTGATGGTGTTTCCTGCTTGGCAGGGGGTTGGACCCGATGGCCCTTGTGGTCTCTTCCAACTCTATGATTCTATGATTCTGTGACATGAAGAATTGACATTGGATTGTGTCCATAAGCAGATGCTGATTGACTACCTCATTTTGATTAACTTCTGTTGATACCTAGGCTGTATTTGGATGTCATGTTATAGTGGTGAGAGTGATCTGCAGGAAGCCCTCAGTCTTGCATGGCCTCTCAAGGGGTAGTTTGGAAACCTAACACTTCCATTTGAGATCAACGACAGTTTGTCACATCAAAACTTGACAAACTCTGGTATATTAACTATGCTTGAAACAAGCCAACTTTAAACAATGGGGCACAAAGCTTGCTTGCCTAAACAAACCATACTTATCATTGACTATATTTGGGATAGACAGTAGATAATTGAAACCAGAACTGAACACTTCCAAACTCCTCCTTGCAGCCACACCAAAGGAGATGAGGAAATCTCACAGCCGTGAGGCTTACTGTGGCTTCATGTTAGGCTACAATATTGCATGCTGTTGATTTCCACTGTTCTCACAAGGCAGTATTTTCTTCTTAAAATGGTTTTGAATTGATATTTTAAACCCTTCCAACTTTTCATGGCCCATAAATAGAAACATTGTAAGATATAAATGGATGTTAAGCTGGGGTTTTTTATGCCAGTTTAAGTGATCTTGTGTTAAGCAATTGAGGTTATTTGTGGACTTGTTTCCATGAAGTGACAACCTCTGTTTGCAGGGACACTGATTCCATGGCATTTTGGCCACCTCACTTCATTGCCTACCTGCCTGCCTGTGACTCAAGCCTCAGCCCCCTTGTGAGTATCAGACACAGCCCTCTTGTACTCTTCATGACTGCTTACCCATGAGTGAGAGGGTTGCAGTCAATGTAGCTCCAAGTTAAAGACACATGGCAGTGTACTTGTTCCACTGGCAAAAAGTTTTGTGCCGGGGGACTTTACTTCACAAAGGAATGCACAACCAGGTTCCTGATAACTTTGTTGCACAATTTGTCGTGCAACCCTATGTAATGAGTTTCTGCTAGTGCTGTTGTTGCATTGGGATTCCTCTGTTGTGCAGTGTTAAAACTCACCCGACCGCGAGGGCAAGGGGGTCTTCCACTAGCAAGCAAAGAATGTTGAATAAAGCCTTTAGTTTTTGCCAGGGATCCTTGACCCTTCAACCTAGGCTCGCTCAGATATAAAACAGGCTGCCACTTCCTTAACTTGGCTCCTGACTTATTCCAGCATAACTGATCTTGTAGATCTTCATCTGCCCCAGCTTCAACAAAACATGTATCTCCTGTATCGGTGTCTACAGCTACAACAGGTGCTATAACTCTCCAGCAGTTTGACTTCACCCCCAAAGGCACACCCTTCTATTGTCTACCAAGACAGATGGATGCCAACCATAAAATAGGCCCAGTATCATCTACACTTTAGCAGCAGGCAAGCCAAATTCTCAGATATTCCAGGTGGGGGTTTAGCCCTTGTTTGCAGAGCTGAACTCCTTAAATTAAAAGCAGCTTCTGCTAATGCATCTTTTCCCCGTGCTGAGATTCCCTTGGCAGCTAGCACACTGCAGTAGCAGCAGCTGGGTCAAGAAAGTTGGCATGAGATGCATTGCGCATCAAACAGCATGGGATCCTGGCAAGGTGCTGTCGAAAGGTGGCAACTGGTTGAGACGGGCAGATGTTGATGTGCATAACAGATTCCGTCGCCGACTAGAAGAATCAGATTATCTTGTTTCTGTGACTGTTCTGTGCCAACAGCAACACTGATGCTGATCGTGCTTATGAAAGAAACTGCATTTTATATGCCTTATGACTTCTAGCAGTCCCTGCTCCTATCCTGCATTTTTTGGGGTGGCTATTAAGGCTCTCATTTTGCTCTTCCCCATGAGGGGAACTTTGTGTCTAAAGTTTAATTTTCCTGTTGCGTGCTGCAGGGGCAGGTAACTGAGTGAAATGGCAGGAGTGGGAGAAAGCCGTCGGGAAGCTATTGTATATCATCAGTGTGTATTGCAAGCATGGACACTACTAAGGCATGTCATGCACAGACAGGCGGCCGTGTGCCACTTAACAGAGAAGTTTAAAGGAGTCCCCACCTTGCCTCTCTCTGGCTTGTGCAAGCCAGAGATGGTGTGGGGGCTCCGTTAGACTTCTCATTTGAGAAGCACGGGTGTGCGGTGGGGTGGGACCACCTCAACTCCAAGCTGAGGTGGTTTCATCCCCGCACCTCATGGGGCCAGGGACAAGGCAGCTTGCCCCTTCCTTTTAAACATCCGGATGCATTGCCAGATTGCGATGTTCGGCTGTGATACATCACAATGTTGAAAACCTAGCAACGCCCAGCCCTAGACACTCTCTCCGAGGAAGCCCAATTGGTGCCTTCATTACATAGGCGTTATAACAATAATTGAACAACAAACCAACAACACCAGAACTGGCTTATGAATATAAAAAACAATTTTACTGGAATAAATATATAGCCTCATAAACCAACTAGACAGTGAGCAAACTGAAGTGCAGTGTGCATAACCAAGCCTAGAGATACTCATAAACATAGAATGTACCAGTGTCTCTCTCGTTGCTGTACTGGTTATGTATGCGATAAATATGTCTTAACACAGCTGGAACAAATAGTCGTTCACTGGACGCACAAAGCAATAAATGTAGGAGTGGTTGCCAGAAATCATTCTTCAAGTGGTCGTTAGCTGGAAGCGCAAAGCCAAATGATCAATTGAAGCCAAATTCATCTATTTGGCTTCATGTCTAGTTGGTTTATGAGGGTATATATTTATGGTTGGTTTGTTGTTCATTACATAGGCTCCAGGCAAAAACATTCTACTTAAACAATCTTACGGCTTTATAAACTGCGGGGTGGGGGGTTGTTTTTATGCTATATACCGTATTTTTTGCTCTATAAGACTCACTTTTTCCTTCCTAAAAAGTAAGGGGAAATGTGTGTGCGTCTTATGGAGCGAATGCAGGCTGCTCATCTATCCCAGAAGCCAGAACAGCAAGAGGGACTGCTGCTTTCACTGCACAGCAATCCCTCTTGTTGTTCTGGCTTCTGACATCCAGAATATTTTTTTTTTTTCTTGTTTTCCTCCTCCAAAAACTAGGTGCGTCTTGTGGTCTGGTGCGTCTTATAGAGCGAAAAATACGGTATTTTGTGTTTTAAACTGTCTTGTTATCCTCAGATAAAGTATAGAAATTTAATTAGTGATAATAATAATGAATTTAATGAATAGAGAAGAAGTTTCAGGGCAGTGTATGTGTGCGCACACATCCTCCCTTGATATTATGAGGTTGTTGCAAGTATACAAGTGGTCCAGTTTCTGTTGGTGAAAAGTAGACAGTATCTCCACAGAAGTGTAGCCTAGCTAAAATCACTCTTATCGCATGATAGAAATTGGTTGTACCTTGCTTGACTGATAAAGCAGAAACTACTTTCTACCCTTATTTCACATGAAGGAGCTGTGTTAGGAAGAGGCGTATCTTTTATACTTCAGTTTCTTTTTAGTCTTAGTATCTTTTGTCTCCTGTACATCGGTTAGAAACTAGTGTGATTAAGTGGTATGCGAAGTGTTGAAATACATTTGAGAGAGTCCTACTTAACTCGGGCTTTTAGACAAGCTGTTGCAACCAGTGGAGAATTGCAAGGCCTTGCTCTCCTAGTTTGCTAGCTGAGCAAGCGACTATCTCTGGTTTCCTGGGATACTGTGAACCAGATAGTTCAATGTCTGCCTGTTGTAGAATATTCCAAACAAAGCTGCTGACACAGGGCATTTTATACAGGCGGTTGCCCAATCAGCTGCAAGTTGCCCTCTGTCCACCTCTGTTTAAAAATGTCTGTTATTAAGGGTAGGGATTGGCAGCTAAAATGCAGAAGTGGGAGGTAATCATTGCTCAGATGCACATAATAGATTGGGTGCTGCGGTGGTCGGTCACTGTGTCCCCCAGAGAGGTGCTGCATTACTCAAGGATTAATTGAATAGGTGCTTGTATGATATAGGCATCATGTACATACACATTACAGGAGTCTCCCCACTTTTGTGCAATCAGCACGCATGCTCCAACCAACATAAATGCTGTAAACGGTGCCGAAAGAGGCCTGGACAGAATGGAACAGAATGGGGTAGGGGAGGGAATAGGGGAATCCCCACTCACACATGTCCTGGAATGGAGCCTGTTGTTGTTTTTATACATACATATATATATATATATATATATATATATATATATATATATATATATCTTCACCCAGATAAAAATACAGGATAAAAGCACAAAATAAATAGTTAAAACAAAAACAAAACAATGGCACCCCCTCCCCCCCAAACACATTTAAAAGGCCATAGAATATTAACCGTCCAAAGTGAGGATTCCTCATATAAGTAGTTTGCTATATTAAAAAACTGAGGTAGGATTAGATTTTGGCTACAGCAGCTTGTCCTATGGGATAACTGCTTGAACACCAAGGGCTGGTGCAGATGTAGTGCAGCATAGAATTGTAGTTGGAAGGGACCCAAAGGGTCATTTGGTCCAACCCCCTGCAATGCAGGATCCTGACAGGTGGCCATCCAACCTGCATTACCTTAACTGTGCTTAAGAAATTGGGCTGAGATCTTGTGCTTGCCCCCCTTTTTTCCTGGTTACTGCTGCACTGATATTAAAGATGGTTAGGAGTAAACTATGGCTAACATTTACTTCCCTAGCTATGATTTGGGAGGCAAACAATTTCCTAGCTTCTAGCAGTGATGTTTACCATCATGAGGAGGAAAGCACACGTGGCATTTGATGCACACACAAGCTAGCAAGTGTACATACTGTGAAAACTGGAGGCAGCACAGTGATTAACCCTAAAATAGGCCGATATCTTCTACAGCCACCTTGCTCTTGCTGTATCTTTGTAGCCTCTGGTCTTTGAAGGTGTCACAGCAAAAGCAGCCTTTTTATGCAAGGAATTCTTTACCTCCCTGTTGGGCAGCTTCCGTGTCGATTCCTTATCTTGCGTTGAAAATCGGCACACAGTGTCCCAGCAGTTGACTAGTTCAGATTATTTCCTAAAATACTGTGGGGTAAATGCTTTACCTCACCTAAGAGACAGATAATGCAAAATGTGTTTTGTAGCTGGTCTGACTGGGCATAGCAGCCTGGAACTTTCAGTGAATTCTTTCTAAGTAGCCCACCTTTAGATAAATTCCAAATATTTATTAAGCAAAATTTATACACTGCTTAATAAAATATCTCTAAGCGGCTTAGATAAAATGAGATAAAATATTCATTAAGGTGGCAATAAAAACTTAGTAACATGACCTAAATATAAATGAAATCAGCTTTATTAAAAACAGATGTACCTAATTAAATTGCATGTCTGTGTAGGCCTGCCTAAACAAAAAAATATTTAGCAGGCATCAAAACAGTACAGCAATTGCACCTGCCTAATATTAACAGGCGGGAGTTATAGAGAATAGGTGTTGCCACACTAGAACATTAATATTGCAGCCAGGAAAAAATTTAGTTGAAGCACCAGCAAATTCTGCCTGCCATTCTCGCTTGGAACTTAAAATGCAGGACATATGCCAACCCTCCAGCTGTTTTGAACTGCAGTAAGCCTGCAACTCACATGCAGTTAACTTGTGCTCATACAGATTTACATGCCTGGCAAAAAAATAAAAATAAAATAAAAAGGGGATGGGAAGAGGGCAGGTATCTAAGGGGAAATGGCTTTGGCAATCCCACCCGCTGTTACACCCATTGTGTTTTGACTACATGCGATTTTGGCTTTAGGCACAACCCCTGGAATGTAACCTCCATGTAAATTGTGGGTTTACTGTATTATACTCCTGTTATCTCCAACTTGCGCAGAAGGGGGAAAGGTGATCTGGGAAATAAAGGATGAGCTGCATCTCTGCAAACAGGATCTTCTCCACATAGCAGATTTGTGTGTCTGGTCCTCACTAGAAAGTTTAGGTAGTCACTCTGCATTAGAGTAAGGCACCATAAAAATGTAATAGAAATTCCCATCTCTGCCAAAGTTGAGCCTATTAACATTAAATTAAAGAATGTGTCCGTTGTTATATCATGTCTTCCATAGTCATCAAGAGGACACTATATAGGTGTAAGGTTTGAACTATAGAGTCCCCTTGTTTAGACTTCCACTCGAACCTGAATCTGCTAGGTGGCTGTAAGTAAGGTGGGAAGAAAGCCGAACTCACTCTACTGGTAGGTCTCTTGCTTGGTTGGCAAGTAGATTGGCAAGGGTTTCTGACTTCCATTTGTTTAACAGTAAAATTACTGTCATGTAAGTAAACTGCTGAAATGAAAGCTGATTTAGGAATGGATTGCTATTATTTATTACTATGTAATTAATCTCCTGCACAGTTAACTCAAGGCAATATACTGTACAATATAACATGGGCGAACTGTTTCTGAAAATAAATTCCAAGGCGCAGAATGTGGGGTTTTTTTTGGGGGGGGGGGAACAGGGCTCTCTGCTCTTTAATTTTGACTGCTTTAGTTGGGATACTAGCTGGGGCAATTAAAAGCAAACGTTGATCTGAAAAGCCTGAGGTCTGCCTGCCCCTCATCATAAACATGCCCCAGTGATTTGGCTCATTTGTTTTTTATTTATAATATAATTTAAGCTACTTTTTTGGCCCTAATAAGGCTCCCAAAGCAGCTGAATGATTTAAGCATAGAAGTGCTATAAATCCCAAGTACTAAGGGTGCAGCTTGCAAAATTTAAGGTAGGCCTCACTATACTAGAGAAAGTAGGCTGATTAGAAATAAAAGCAGAGTACATATGAATAAGTGTAATTCTAATTAAACAGGCTTTTACCCAGCTAATCAGTGGAATCCAAATTTACATATTGCAAAACCTCAGCTTCATGTCGACAAGCGGTTGAAGGAAGGGAGACTGTTTCAGGGGGTGAATTTACAACATAACCACCATGATAGAGGCCAGTTTTTACTATCTTTTGCATCTTTTGTAATAATAATGGGGCATGTAAGCCCCAGGCTTCACATTCCATTATTCACCAGCTTACTGGAGTTAAAATAATTCTTACCTAGGTAAACCTAGATTGAAAAGTGTTGATTTTTTAAAAAAGACACCCAGCAATAGTGGCTTTCCTAAAAACATGTTGTACCAAAACATGTGTGCGAGAGCATTTTCTTAATGTGCCAAGAAAAACTTGATTTATGCTGACCTAATTGATATTGCTGGTGCCAAAAGCAGCTGCTAATTCTGCTTATCAGCTTTGAAGATGGAATGAGTGATAGAAATAGGTTGCAGGCTCTCTTGGGAAAACCTTCATGGTTGCATTTGCACCCTGGAGTGTGAAGCATGGCAGCAATCCAACATCATTTTATATATATATTTTAGATTGCTGAAAGAGTTCTAACCATCACAATAAAATCCTAACTATTGTTTTGTGCTGTAGTGCTTCCGGTAAAGACCTGGAAAATGAGATATTGGTTGGGGATGTCAAAGATCCATTGGGACTTTTCGTACCTCCCAGCAAAGTTGGTGTGAGCACTAGGTTTCGTAGCACATTCCGCCTTGTATTCCAGTTAGGTGGGTTATTGTTCTGCTTTAAGGGAATACATGTTTAGAGCTTGCTAGCATAGCTCAATCCAGCATAGGATTGAGATAAATCTTTGTTCTTCTACAAAGCAGCCTTCCCAGGCTGGTGTCCTCCAGATGCACCAATTTGGGAGAGATGAGTCTCCAGAGTCTCTAATTTGACGGCACCATTTGACAAAAGTGACTGGCCATCTTTATTTGTATGCCAGTGTTGCCTGTCTGCCTACTTTCTCATGATTGCGGTTGGGCTACCCCAGGGAAGATGTTCTATGCCAGGGTTTCCCAAATTGGCTCCCCAGCTGTTTTTGGACTACAAGTCCCATCATCCCTAGCTAGCAGGACCTGTGGTCAGGGATGATAGGAATTGCAATCCCAAAAAAGCTAGAGACCCAAGTTTGGGAAAACCCTACACCATTGTTGTTGTGCGCCGCCCTCCAGTATTGCATCTTAGTCCCTTCAAGCACTGAAGTGAGAGAGAGTGCACCGTATTGTTGCTGCTTTGCTCTGCTAGGGGGTATATTGCAGACTAGCTACCCCAGCTGCCCGTCCCAACCTCAAGGCTCAGGCTAGCATTGTGGCGGTTGGGGAATGTGGAGGGGAGCAAAGGAGTTGTTATGTAGGCAAGGCTGGGGCTACAGTTTGAGGCTTTGCAAGGAGAGAGTGGGCTTCTGCAAATGAGCTACTTCATAGGAGAATGGGGAGGGGAGAGGATGGGGAAGGCATAAATGTGTGCTGTGGTCTAAAGGGCCTTGAATTCAGAGGGGGGGGAGAATTCACTTTTGTTCAATGCAAAGGTGGGTGGTCCATTAATCCCTTAAGCCTTTAAATGCTAGAAGTGATCAGCAGGGACTGAAAAACAGTGTCCTTCTGCTGCTTTCGTCAGAACAAGTGTGGGTGAATTTTGAGGCCCTGGGCTTTATGTGTCCAACATGCTGCTTTTAAAAGCCTGCGTGTCTTCCTGTTCTTAGTCCTTAACATTGGAGCAGGGTGTGAAAAGAATGTGTGTCGAATGAGCCATCAGACCTAGAGGGAGATGATGATGCCTTGTTTTCCTGGCTGGAATTAAGAGGCTAAACCGTGGCTTGGGAGGCATGGGTGAGACAAACCAGGGCAGCTTGGAATTTGTCCACAAGCAGTGATCTAGTGGTGTCCTTGACAGTATAAGCCCTCGCTATATTTGAAAGTACCCTCTAGAAACCTTCCGATATGGCCTTCTCTGTTCAGACACATCTCTTCTCCCACCCCAGCTCTCTTTTTCTATTAATTGGGCAGTTCAGGTTTTGCTTTGGCTGCCCCCATTGTATGGTCAATACACCCTTCTCAGATACAGTCATACCTCATGTTACGACCGCTTCATGTTACGTTCTTTCATGTTACGCCCCGCAGAGACCCGGAAGTACCAGAAAGGGTTACTTCCGGGTTTTGCTGCTCGCGCATGCGCAGAAGCGCAAAATGACATTACGTGCATGCGCAGAAGTGGTGAATCACAACCTGTGCATGCGCAGACGCGCCACTGCAGGTTGCGCTCTTTTCATGTTGCGAACGGGCCTCCGGAACAAATCCCGTTTGCAACCAGAGGTACCACTGTAGTTGCCTTGAATAGTTCTGAGCTGGAAGAGAGGGTGTTTTTGCCAAAATGTTGACCAGCCATGAACGGGAACAAGCCCTTTCCTTCAGATTGGATTTGTGACTTTGTCATGTAGCCTAGTCTAGCGATGTAACAACAGGATGTAGTAACTTTTGTGATCACTGTTGGGCTGTAATCACTTTGGAGAGAAATGGGTCTTCAGTATGAGCTAAACCGGGGTGGGGTGGGGGAAGTACCACTAATGGGCCTGATACTTGGGTCCTCTGAAAGCCAGCTTATGTTGGGGACAATATTTTGCACATATCCAGTTTATATTCTACAATCTGTGCTTTATTTACTGTTTCTCTTAACATGTAGCACCGTTGCAAGACATTGTGATTTTCAATTGTGAGAAATATCCCACTCATGTTTGCTCAACAGTTCAGTGAACAGTTCAGGTGTGTTGCAGGACATCTGAAGTTTTCTCCCTCTGCTTACAGTTGTCTGGATCCGAGCCAATAGGCAGTAGTGATTTCTCACTAATGTTAATGCTTCTTCCTTTTAATTCTTGCACAGATGTTTTTAAAACTCCATTTGGCTGCAAACTTCCTTGATCCAATTCCCTCTTTGGGGGCTGAAGTCCCTCCAGACTGTTGTTGGAGGGCAAAAAGTCTCTTTGCTGCATGACCTAGCCCCCTCACAAGAGGTCAGGCTATGTAATAAAGCCTTTTCCCTCTGTCACTTGCTGCTTCCTATTTGGCACGTAAGTGGATGTTGGCATTACATAGTAGTGGGTTCATATGCAACACTTATGCTACACATGCAGATATGTGGAATACTTGTGTTGCATCTTTGAAAAGTCTCTTGTGAGCAAAGTTGGTGTCTTAATGCTTTTCCGGGACTTAAACCCTTGAACAGCTGTAGGAACTAGGTAACTAGTCTGTTCAGACATAATGCTAAACCCTAGAACAAGACTATCCTCCTCTGACCTTCTTACTCTAAACAGAAATCAAATGCTTCTGTTTCCATTTTAGATTAACCACAGTTTAACATGTCATCTGAACTCAAAACTTTGATTTTTATCTCATAACCCTCACTGGAAACAAGCCAACTTCTTCCCACTAACTGTAGCTGAGATAAATCATATCTGTCCAGGTTCAAATGACATGGAAATCTGTAGATACTGAAAAAAATGTAAGTGAAAAGTTTGCAAATTCCTCATTGTGCCTGTGGAGGAGAGACCATAGGCGTTTAAGAAGAGCCCTTTGGATCAGGCCAGTGGTCCATCTGTTTCATCATCCTGTTCTTGCGGTCTCCAGCCAGGTGCCCATGGCAAGCCCACAAGCAGGACCTGAGCGCAGCAGCACTTTCCTCTTCTATTCTTTCCAGCAACTGCTATTCAGAAGTGCATTGCCTCCAGCAGTATATGTGGAGGAATACATAGCCAACAGGCTTAGTAGTCACTGATAGCCTTATTGTCACTGAATTTGTCTAATCCTCTTTGAAAGTTGGTAGCCATTGCTGCCTCTTGTGGGAGTAAGTTTGCCTGTGCTCAGAGTGAAGAAGTGCTCCTTATTATCTCGCCTTAATCTTCCAACTTTCAGCTTCTTCGGATTACAATGAGTTCTAGGGTCATGAGGGGCGAGGGGGGGAGTTTTTCTACGCACTTTCTCTGTGCCATGTATAATTTTATACACTTATATTATGTCACCTCTTACTTCCCTTTTCTCTAAATTAAAAAGCCCCAAATACTATAAGCTTTCCGGGGTGGGAGGTGACAGCGGTAAAGGCTAGGCTTATTCTCATAGTGCTAAACTGTGGTTTAGTGTTACAGTCACAGTCAAACCAGTGGATATTCCCTGCTGTTTTGGTAGTGCCATGGAATATCTCCCAGGTGCCCCTCCACATTGTCTCTAGCAGATGGCAACTCACCTCAGGAGTGTGAAGTGGTTCACCACAAAACAAACGCATCTCAGAAACGGTGGAAGGAAACCATTTTAGCACTGCTATACTTTCTAATTCCCCAGCCTTCTCACTCTGAACCTCTCCTTTCCCCCTGCTAAGTTGACAAGTGTCCAATTGTGTGTTGATGCAGTGCTTCACTGCCAACACGTAGCTTTTGTTAATTTCACAAGTTAAGAGTTGCTGAGGTCAGCAAGAATGGAAAAAGCTTTTCAGAATAGAGAAGAAATGTGGGGATGGCTGCCAGTAGTGGGCAGGGTCTGGTCTGATCTCCCTTCTGGTACAAGGCAGAATGGTGATGGTGCTGTGCTCTAGGTGCAAGGGAGATCCTTCCACCTTCTCTCCGTTGATGGCACGTTGTGAATTAAGAGAAACACACTGAGCATCAATGGTGAGACCACTTGAAATGAGACCCAAGGGGGAAAACGCATCCAGCATATTTGCTAAAGTGTGGAGCAGGAGAGCTTAGCCTGCAACCCCAGGATACCTGTCTTCGTGTATTCAGAGTGCTGTTTCATAATCTTGTTAGCATTAAGTATGAGGGAAGGTCAGCATCCTGTATCTGTATCTTGCAGGTACAAATTGGTTCAGCCTTGTAAGCTGTGGAGCGAGGACTTGAACTCACGTCTCCTACCTCAAAACTGCTTGCTGCATCTCATCTTATATGTAGCTGATCTTAAAACCTGATAAGTACTTCAGACATTCTGGCTTTCTAGGATTTCAGCTTTGAACAGTGTTTCTGAACTTGCATCTCTAGCCAGCCTCTGCTCCTAGCATTCGCTGCTTTTTAACTACTTCCCCCTCAGTTGTTGTTAATAAGGAGCGGAGGGCTGGCTGTTTGGGGATGGGGGTTTTTGTGTGTGGAAGCTGTACATGCAGTATGCCATTCTTGCAAGTAATAAATGACCTATTTAATGAGGAGTTACTCCTTCTTTCCCTTTTCCTTAACCCTATGGCTGAAGGAGTAGTTCTGGAACAACAGTTCTTTAGCCTTTCTGAAGACTGAGACACCATGGCAAGAGATCATGGCTGGGTTGTCCTGATAAGGCGCATGCTCACGCACCCAAAGGGTGGCTGCTTAAGGCTGCTGCTTATCTTTAGACCAGCCTTTCCCAACCTAGCACCTTCCAGATGTTCTGGACTACAGCTCTGTGCTGGTTTGGCCTGATGGGCATCTGGTGGGTGCCTGGTTGGGGAAGTCTGCCTTAGATTTCACTTCCACATTTCTTTCCTTTGGATGAGTTTTTCCCTCCACTGTGATTTCTTAACTCGTCTCACAGTTTTCTATCTTATTTAAGGAGCTTGTAAGTAAGACTCCCACAGTGGAAACCGGTAAACAAAGTGCCATGATTTGTGCTCACACAAGCAACCAGTTATTCTATTTCCTAAAACAAAAGGTAAGAGGAGCCAGGTTCACTGGCCCTGAAGCCTTGTTCTGGAATGCAAAAATATGGGAGGTGGCATTCACTTGGTAAAGCCGTGAAGAGGAGAAGCTGGCAATGAAACAATTGGATCTGGCTTCCTTGCCAGCCAGAGCATGGGTGATGTGCAAGACTCTCAACTTAATGCACTAGTAAAAGGAAGTTCATGGATGTGCTCTGTAATAGTTTTCAGAGGCTTTGCAGCAAAAGCAACTTAGTCCTGTGGCACCTTAAGGACTAAACATGTTTATTAGGGCATAAACCTTTCTCTTTGAAGGCCTTCCTTTGTTCCTGAGTGCCAGAACAGTTCCCAGCTGAAACTGCTCACTGCACAATGATAACTTCCGCCTCTCAGGCCTTGGGTGGCAAATAGTCCCCCAGCCTAAAATAGCTACTCACCAACAGCAACAATCCATATAACAGATATGGAAACAGGGACCAGGTCCTGAGGTAGACCCAAAGCCAGACTTGTCACCGTGACTTCTCTAGAGACACTGACACTTGTCATCCACAACATCAGGAAATCACTTGCTCATCTTCACTTGCTCACCTGACACCAGAAATAATAAAAATCATCATCATCATCCTTCACTAGCAGGTCGCAGAGCAAGAGCCAAAAAGCAAGTGGGGGAGAACATTCAACCACCCCAGTTCACTTTTTAATTGACCTTACTGCAAAGGGAAGCTGCAACATGAAACCATCAAGAAGTTTAGTGTGGCTTGAATCAGGGCAAAAGGGCTTGTAGTCCCACTGAAACTATAATTGACATAACTAAGGTGCATCCATTAACTTCAGTGGGTCTACTCTGAGTAGGCACCCCCTGCAATTTTAATCACAGTTGTTGTTGTCATTTAGTCGTTTAGTCATGTCCGACTCTTCGTGACCCCATGGACCAGAGCACGCGAGGCACTCCTGTCTTCCACTTCCTCCCGCATTTTGGTGAAGCTCATGCTGGTAGCTTTGAGAACACTGTCCCACCATCTCGTCCTCTGTCGTCCCCTTCTCCTTGTGCCCTCCATCTTTCCCAACATCAGGGTCTTTTCCAGGGAGTCTTCTCTTCTCATGATGTGGCCAAAGTATTGGAGCAGTACTTGTGTTAATTGGTTAACCAATTTTTGTGTATGTAATGGCCATCCTTAATAATATGGTATCACCATCGTAACTTTTGTGCACTTCATTCTGACCTCACTGCTTACAGTTCCTTCCCATCAGCTGTAGAATATACACTTTAACTCAGGATAACGCTCAATTCACTAGCTAGACCCGAAGCCCGCAAACCATAATACGTAATTCTGTTGGCCTGAAAGGTGGCATGAGATTTTCTCTTCTGTTTCAGCTTCTGTACTTTAGGAAGACTCGTCTCTGTTCAGTCCTGTAGACTTGCGGAGAGCAGTGTCAAGAGGTTGTGCTAGCAGGGGTCAGGTGCTTCTCGCAAAGGCATGTGTCACTGTCCCATTTCCAGGGATGTTTAAGGCTGGTGTGAAATGGAGCTTTCAATTTGTCTCACTGCAGGTAGTCTTGTAAGTAGTGTTTTATTTAAGCCTTGGGCTGCTAAAATAAGACTCCTTCTCTGCCAGTTCTCACCCCCTCTCCTTTCCAGCTATGCTATTCCACCTTTTTGATGTGCAGCTGTCTTCTCTCATGAGTTGGATGGAAGCTTCTGGCCCAGTAATCTTTAGCTTTGCATGTTGCTTGGATGGCCACAAATTATGTAAATAAAAGAGAATGCAGATATTCCATGTAATAATAAAATTGAGCAAGTTTTCCTTTTGGGCACCAACTGCATCTGATGATGCTAAGTGGAGTTCTGAGCTACCTTACCTGCAGCAGTTCCCACCTGAGCCCTTTGCTGAAAGGGGCTGCGTGTTGCCTATTTTCTGTACAGCAGAAGTGTGAAATGGTGTATGTTTTTGGTACTGAATGGTATACGGCTAGTGTTCTTGGACTGCTTGTCCACAGATTTGACTTTGGTGTCCGTTCACAGGTGTGACCCAAATAAGTGGGAAGATTTGCAAGTTGGGGGAGAACTCTAGTATTTGCAATACACTCTGCATGTTAATAGCTTGTGGAAGGGCCCCAGCTCAGTGGCAGCACGTCTGCCTCGTGTGCCAAGGGTTCCAGGTTCAATCCCCAGCATCTCCATTTAGGGCTGGGAGAGAGCCCTGCCTGAATTCCTGCAGAGTGGCTGCCGGATAATGTCAACCATACTGAGCTAGATGGACTCGTGGTGTGAATCAGTAGTAAGACAGCTAGCTGCCTGTGTTTCTGGAATGTTAGGAGGAGAGTTTTCTAGCCAAGCTTTCCCCCCAGAGCTAAGGACTAGCTTCCATCCAGATAAGCTTATGCTTTCCATATGAAGGGAATCTTTGGTGAAGGGAACGTCCAGAGATGCAAAGCCCCACTTGCATTTTGCACTATCCCGGGAGGATTGTACTGTGTGTAACCCCCCCCCCCCAAGTGCTTTTGCACTGAACTAAACTTGATTTTTAAAAAAGGAATAAAAAGACACTGGTCTTTTAAGGAATTTATAATCTGCTTTTCAGGCACATTCTTAACAAAGCAGCTTGCAGCATATATGTATACAATCAAAAGTCAATATTAAAATAAACTTCAAAACTACTCGTTAATAACAATGCTAAAGGCTTAAATGCAAAATCAGGCACATCAAGAATAAGAAAGCAGCCAGACCCAAGGTAACAGATCTTAAGGAATCCAGCACACAGGCTGAACATTTTGAATAGCCAAATTCCATCTCTGAAATAAGCTATTTCTCCCAAATGTTTGGGACTTGATCTTCTGTGCCCAGTCAGTGGTTCACTCTGGCCATTAGCTCTCTTGTCTGCTGCTGCACTAGAGACCCTCTTTGTGTAGCTTGAAGAAGTCAATCTGGGCTCTCAGAAACTGAAGAAAGGTAAGGCAGACAATTGCTTTGCACCCTAGAAGCAACTTAAAATAGCACAATCCTCTGCAGTTTAAATCCCTTTAAAAAGAACTTGAGGGCAGAAAGGCAGTGATTTACTTTTTTCCAGTACAGATGGAGACTCCTCCAGAACTCTTCAGTTAAAACTGAATCTGGGGTCAGCGTCCTGCTTATTACCAAGTGTGCTGCTCTCCAAAGCAATTTAGCAGTTTAAAAATGGGACTGTGTTTTGCAGGGCATGGATAGAGTGAGAATGGAGTCACTGATTAAGCCCAGAAGGGGATCCAAAACCTGGTGCTGGTGGTTGCTTAGTTGGGGGACTATCTGGGGAGAGGGGAGAGATTCTTTTATCCCAATTACACCAGAACTGCAAGGTGGTTTTGGGGTTTTTTAAGGAACTATTTATGTATGGCTTCTAAAACAGAATTTCTCAATTGCAAAATATGGCCTCTTGGTATTACAGGATTCTGCCCCACACTTGCAGGCAGAGGAGATTCCGAACTGCACAACTGCAGAGAAGCTTCTGCAACTGATCCTAGTACTGTACTTAAAATCCGCAGTGGCAGTCACAGCTACAATTGGGAAGCTGGTGATGTTGGCTTCCTCTTGCCAATAGGAAAGGGCTGTAACAGATAGTGACTTGCTTAAGATCAGATGCTGGCTTCATGGTGAAGCTGAGGCTTGACCCAGGGAGTTTACTGGCTTACACCTAACGTGCAGGGAGGGGACAGTTTGCTGTTTGAATTCTGTTCCATATGAAAAAAAGTTTCATCCACATGGAAAGCTGGGGGAAGAGTCTAGGGTGCCCTTCTCTCCAGCATGCTGGTTTTCTGTGTGGAAGAAACTCCCCAGTCATTTAAATTTTCTCCTGCAGCCTGAACAGAGATGTTAAGGCTCAGGAAAAAAACAGGGGGGGGGGATGTGGAGGGAACAGTAAATGTCCCAGTCCCCAGGTCTTTTCCTGGTCATCCTTTTTCTAAGCCTGGAGTGGCTCAGTGAGAAATAGACATGCTTATTGATGGGGTGGCATGGGGGGGGGGGGAGAGGAGTCTGCCCCAGTGCCGTTTATTACATCTGCATGGCTTAGAAAGTGGCCTGTCAGCTGACAGACAAAACGCTCTTGATTCTGGAAAGGCGGCAGGGTCTGGGCCGTGTCCTTCTGGGAGGGATCGCTGCCTGGAAGGATGGCGAGAAGGCAGAGGGAGTTGTGTAACATTGCAGCAATGCCTTGGTTTACACTTCCCAGTCTATAAATAATTCCCTTCGCCTTGCTGCTTCCAGTGGGGCGATGACTGCTTGCGATAGAGGTGACTGCCTTGTGTTTTTAACAGAGCATGTGACTGCAGGGGGTGGAGGGAAGAGAGAAGTGGGAGGGTGTTTGTGGGGGGGGGGAATCTGAGCTGATAAGAGATTGAACTGCATAAGAGGAGGGGGAGGCACTGAATCAAGGTGGATCTGTCAGCCAGTGACTCACGAGCGCTCCGTTAGCTGGAGGGTATTGCTGGCATTCCAATTTAAAAGCGCTGCCTAAAATATTTAAGAGGAGCAGGGGGGAGCATTGATCACAAGCGATTATTTCTTCAGAGAGTGCTGCTCTGTTTGTCGAATGCCTAAACGGCTCCCCATCTCCCCACAAAACAGGCAGAGGGCAGACCCCTCCAAAGCTCTGCAACATGTTGCTTGAGATTCTTGCACAAGTTTTGCACAGCTTGTAGGGCCAGCAGGAATTCTGGACTTCCTGGCTCTGCCACCAGCCTCCTGTAGACGTCCCTGTCCTTGAGGTGAGACCCTTCTGGTAGTGGCACTCCGTAGTGGAACACACTCCCTCAAAGAGGCACCTTATCCTCGGGTTCCAGTAGAAGAACTCTTTATTTCCCCCAAGCTTTTTAGATGACATTTCATTCCTAGTGGCTGTTAACGCTGCTTTTGTTATCTTGTGGAAATGCACAAAAAAACAGGAGGCACCCAGTGATGTAAACAAAAAAGAGAAATGGAATCTCAAGGATTCTGAAAAGGAAGAGAGTGGTGGTGTTCAAGCAACCATTCCTTTTTAGCACCTTCGTGCTACCTTGGTAATTTTGCAGCCTTTTAGTCTAAGGGTTGTTTGTATTTAAATTTTTTAAAATTTGTTAGTTCTTGTGAACTATCGTGGGAATACTTTTGAAAAGTGGTTTAAAAATACATATAATAATTCTTCTGTTTGCTCCTTATGCTCATTCATGTAAAGTTGTGATGTAAAGCTCCCCTTGTGGCTTCCCGTTGCTGACAGTCTGTGCTACTCTCCATATCTCAAGGGCTGCCACTTAGAAGAGGAAACAAGCTTATTTTTTCCTGCTCAAGAGGGTAGGACCCGAACCAATGGATTCAAGTTACAGGAAAGGAGTTTCCGGTTCAAAATCAGGAAGAACTTTCTGACAGTAAGAGCTGTTCGACAGTGGAACAGACACCTCCAGGAGGTGGTGGACTCTCCTTCCTTGGAATAATAATAATAATTTATTATTTCTACCCCGCCCATCTGGCTGGGCTCCCCAGCCACTCTGGGCGGCTTCCAACAAAATATTAAAGTACCGTAATGCATCAAACATTAAAAGCTTCCCTAAACAGGGCTGCCTTCAGATGTCTTCTAAAAGTCTGGTAGTTGTTTTTCTCTTTGACATCCGGTGGGAGGGCGTTCCACAGGGTGGTTGCCACCACCGAGAAGGCCCTCTGCCTGGTTCACTGTAACTTGGCTTCTCGCAATGAGGGAGCTGCCAGAAGGTCCTCGGTGCTGGACCTCAGTGTCCGGGCAGAATGATGGGGGTGGAGACACTCCTTCAGGTATACTGGACCGAGGCTGTTTAGCGCTTTCAAGGTCAGCACCAACACTTTGAATTGTGCTCGGAAACGTACTGGGAGCCAGTGTAGGTCTTTCAAGACCAGTGTTATGTGGTCCCGGTAGCCGCTTCCAGTCACCAGTCTAGCTGCTGCATTCTGGATTAGTTGCCTTCAAAGGTAGCCCCACGTAGAGCGCATTGCAGTAGTCCAAGCGGAAGATAACTAGAGGATGCACCACTCTGGCGAGACAGTCTGTGGGCAGATAGGGTCTCAGCCTGCGTACCAGATGGAGCTGGTAGACAGCTGCCCTGGACACAGAATTGACCTGTGCCTCCATGGACAGCTGTGAGTCCAAATGACTCCCAGGCTGCACACCTGGAAGAGGTTAGATGGCCATCTGTCAGGGATGCTTTAGTTGAGATTCCTGCATTGCCAGGGGTTGGACTAGATGACCCTTGGGGTCCTTTCCAACTCTGCAATTCTGTGATTCTATTATTTTCCCACACACTTCCACCCCCAGTGTTTATTCCAGGGGCCTGCTTGCCTGCATAAGTAGAATGCTGCCTCCCCTATGTTTCACATCCTGCTTTTCCTTATTAGGAACCTCAGGTTGGTTCTCCCCTTCCCCTTATTTATCCCTGCAACAACCCTGAGGGGTAGGTTAGGCTGAGAGGCGGTGGCTGGCCCCCCAGGTCACAACCCAGGTTGTTTTAGTTGCTATTGTTGACATGGACGGCCCCCAACCTGGACAGCCTGTTGATACTCAGGGCTGCTTAAAGCCTTGAGTGGTTCCTAGTCTAGCAGAAATAGTTGCTTAATTGCAAGCTTGCTCTGGCCAATTCTTCCTCGGCAGCAAGAAGTGTTGTGCTGTTTTTTATTGGGGGAAGGAGGATCTGCTTACCCTTCGGCTCCATCTGGTGCAGCAACGGCTCTTGCTAATTGCTCTGTGACGAGGGCAAGTTCCAGATTGTAACACACCTCCAAGTGCTGAGTCACTTCTCTGCTCTTGGCTGGCAGAAGTTGTTGCTGCCGCTGCCACCTCTTGTTAAACCCAAATGAACATTCAGTGGCTGGTCGGTCATCGGATTCCTTTTTGCACACAAACCACTGTGCCTAAAAGCAATGTTAACAGTATATCCTCTGGTCCCATTTTTTTTTGGGTGGTTTCAGATCCTCTTGAGATTGCACTAAGAAAACATGTCAGGTCCCACACTGTGTTTATGGCTGAGTGGAGGAATCTTACCTTTGGCAGTCATGAGACTGAACTTATAAGAACATAGACCGCTGCCTTGTACTCCTGGCCCATTACCTCAGTATTGTCTACACTGACTGGCAGTACTTTTCTAGGGTTTCTGTCAGAGAACCTTTCCCAGGCCTATCAGGAGGCATATCTGCTTCCCCAAAACTCCAGAATCCATGTTCAACTGCAGTTTTTTTAACTTGGAAATCCAGTTTTCAAGTTGCACCTTTTGAACCCTATGTTTGTGTTTCCCCTAAAAGGCGGCACAGATGAGCATGTGAGTTTTCTCTTATTGCATACAACTGGAAAAATAGCATGGCCATAATTTCAGTGCACAAAACACCTGTGTTAGTGGATTTTTGCAATTCAAGAAGACCTTAACAGTCTGCTAATAGTGTGAGTTTTTGTAAGGGGGGCGAGGGAGACCTAAGGGTCAAATCTTCTGCTACTGTTTGTTCATAGAGTCTATACTTCCTAGTATAGAATATGTCCGTATTCATGTGTAGTGATGGTGCCTCTGCCAGCTGAGTGGAAGCTAATGTGGGTGTAGGTTTCAGGTTGCTTTGGTCTGTGCCAAGCAAACCATGCCTGAATTGTTAGTTCATTCCTCTTTTTACATGTTTATGCCTTTGAGTAACACGAGGATGGAGCCTGTTAAACTGTATAGCATTTGGCACGTTCTCTTTTGTTTGTCTTTTTGGAACTGCCCTGTGAGGCTAGTCCTTATTCCCACATTACAAACTGGGAGCGGCAGAAACAGGCGCATCTTGGCTCAGGACTCCCCAGGGGCGCTGACAGTTGGGAGTGGAAGGTGTCTTTCCTAGATGCAGGTAAACACTGGATCAACCTGATCACAAATATTTGGCATGCTTCAGTTCTTATATAAAGAATTGTGAAAGAAATATACATGCCTCTGCAGAGTATATCCCTGGTGCAAAAATACAACAAAAGGGGTGTTTCAGTCCATTCTTTAGTCCATTCTTGGTTTGCATAATGGTAGCTGGTGTTGTGTGGTGTGGAATGCAGCCCACCATGCTAATCGCTGCAAGGTGTGTGGTCTTGTGCTCTGCCTGCTCCTTTAAGAAGCCCAAGGCAGGAGGCGGTGCCTCTTACCAAGTGATACCAGTCCCTCAACAGTGTCCTTATTGCCTCCTCTAGTCTACAATTGGGACACGGGTGACGCTGTGGGTTAAACCACAGAGCCTAGGGCTTGCCGATAAGAAGGTCGGTGGTTCAAATCCCCGCAACAGGGTGAGCTCCTGTTGCTCGGTCCCTGCTCCTGCCAACCTAGCAGTTCGAAAGCACGTCAAAGTGCAAGCAGATAAATAGGTACCGCTCCGGCGGGAAGGTAAACGGCATTTCTGTGCGCTGCTCTGGTTCGCCAGAAGCGGCTTCATCATGCTGGCCACATGACCCAGAAGCTGTACGCCAGCTCCCTTGGCCAGTAAAGCGAGATGAGCGCCGCAATCCCAGAGTTGGCCATGACTGGACCTAATGGTCAGGGGTCCCTTTACCTTTACCCTTTAGTCTACAATTGAATTGCTTTTCCATTCTCTCTCTGCCCGTTCAAAGTATATGTGGTGGTCCTCCAACAAAGTGGGCAGAGGTAGCGAGATGGGAGGGGGAGGGATCCAGATACTTCCTATCTTGTAATCTCCATCAGTTGCGTTTCACACCTGCCCAAGCCCAACCTGCTTTAGCAAACCTGTGCACAGCATTAGACAGCAGAATATATTGGCAGTGTCTCCTAAAGCAGGGCTGGGGAAACTCCAAGCCTATGGGGCAGATATGGCCCCCATACTTCTCTGTCTGGCCCTTCGAACTTTCTGCAGACCACACCCCTCACCGTACCCTCCTTGAGTTCTTGTTTCTAGGCAGAATGTGTGCTTGTACGTGATGAACGTGTCTTGCTTGCCTGGATGGAGGGAGGTGTTTGTGTGTAGAAGCCTCTGGCTTTTATGTGCAGAGATTCACACCCACTCACTCCTGGCTCTGCCCCTGCCCACCACCTGGTGTGCAGCCCCTGGATGAAATGTGGGCTGCGACAGGCTCCCCACCCCAAAAGATGCTCCTGAATCAGACGCGGAACTGCAGCTTCTTCCTAGAACTGTCCTGTTCTTCCTTCACTTCCTTGCTTTTTCCTTCTGAAAGTGTTGCCGCTGCTTCTCTGCTGAGTGTGGTGCAGCTCACTAGCCCACCCTAAGGTCCAGCTCCGCTTGGAACCAGGGTGAAAATTGCAGCTGTTGTGCTACACGTCTGCTTCCTTCCCCTCCTCATTTTGTGGTCCTCGGGCCCTGCTGCAGGCGGACACTGGCAACCTGTGCTGACAAAGCAGCAGAAAGCAAAACCTGCCTGGCAAGGGAAAGGATTGCTTCAGAACATGCAGCCTGCCCGTTGCCAAGGGAGGAGCTGTACTCTGCTTCATCACGTCTCTGCCATTTACAGAAAAGGGAAAAAAACTGCTCCAGCACAAGCGGAGCCACAAGATTCTGCTTCTGGCTGCCAGAGTCTCAGCCTAAACACCACCTAGTGTGCAGAGATGGTGAACGATGAGCCAGCAGTGGCACTGGGCACGGTTCGTTTCAAGGCTGGCCATTGCCCCGTGACCCACTTTGCTGGCTTCTCATTGCAGCCTGGCGGCTGAATTGCAGCTGAGCTGTGATTTGAGCAGGACATTGCCTTTCCATGTTGATAAGGACGTTTAATTTTAAAATAACATCCTCAGCACTTGAGGGCAAGGAGGTAGGCTTGCTCCAGGCCAGCTTCCGGTTTCTGAGATTGCCTGACAGCTGAAATCCATCCTGCAAGCAGACATCTGAGAGTGTCAAGGCAGACTTTGAAATAAAGACCTGGATTACCACCTGCTTCTCCAGTTTTAGGTCTGTAAAGGAAGGGTAGAGCAGGTAGAATGAAAAGCAAATGGGAGTACCCAATTGTGCAACGTGGGTTGGCCGCCCCACAGTCTCCCTAGAATATGCTGGCTCCTTTATTTTAAATTTCCTAATGGATGCTTAATGAGGAAGTACTTTGAGCTTGGTTCGGGAAGAGATAGTGTTAAGAAGAATTTTAAACAGTGTCCACATTGGGCCGTGAAATGCTAGGGTACTTGTGCCCCTGGATCTTGGCTGAGAACTAGTTCAGATTCCCCCACCATTCATACCTACCCTTCACTGGAGACCACAACTGGGGCGGCAGCAGGCTGTTATCAAAGCCTGACGCAAACCTCTTGCTTCAGAGGCTTTAGCAGTTATGTGGAGGGCTGAAGGGAACATACAGATCGCCTTTCCAGCATCTGGCGTGGCTCAGCTTTGCAGCCATTGCAAAAGGAGAATTCTTGGAGTTGTCTAGGTTGGCATGTAGAGATTTTCTACCTTTTCTTTCTCTTTTGCTAACTGTTTTAGTGTGTCTTGTTCACAGCTTGAGGCTAATTGAACCTCTTTTTTTCTTTTTTGCTGACTCGGGAGACTGACAAAGAGTGAGAGCACCAGAGATTCATCAGCTGCCTGGCTGCCTCACATGCACTGCCTGGGTGTGCCATGAGATGTGCGTGCATCCAGAAATGGCAGGTGTAAATGGCAGGAGACCCGATGAGTGTCCCTCCTATGGGTCAACTGCATTTGTAGGCATTATTTGTTTTGGGGTAAAAACTGGCACCATCAGGCTGCACCGGAATCTGTTCTTCCCCCATCCCCATAAATGTCTGTCTGGAGAAGAGTTACCCTCTTTTTCTTCCTCTATGGAAAATGGGCTCACAATCCTGCACTGATTGTTACCTTAAGGTGGAAAAGAGGAGGAATTATTTCATGGGAAGAAATTCCTGTGCATCTCCTGGAACCAGAATAGAAACCTCCAGCTCTGAGCTGTTGCCATGGAAACAATCTGGGAATGTCCTCCCACCCTCCTTTATTATTAATGGGGAATCTTCCCTGGTAAATGAAAGGAAACTCTCAAATCCAGATGCTTGTCAAAGCCGCTATGTCCTCAGCCAGCAGGGTCCAGCTGCTGCTGCTGCAAGTTCAGAGGGAATCCCACGGCTTATGCAATTGATGTCACGTTCCCAAGGCACCGCTGTGCTTAGTGCTGGAAAAGCCTATCCGGAGGGAGGAGGGGACCTCCACCACAACACCATCGCCTGGCCTCACACTGCCCTTTTTGCAAGTGGAAACATGGGGTGCTTGTGCATTCCAGAAAGCTGTTTTCATTTAGTCGTGTCCGCCTCTTCGTGACCCCCTGGACCAGAGCACGCCAGGCACTCCTGTCTTCCACTGCCTCCCGCAGTTTGGTCAAACTCATGCTGGTAGCTTCGAGAACACTGTCCACCATCTCGTCCTGTCATCCCCTTCTCCTTGTGCCCTCCATCTTTGCCAACATCAGGGTCTTTCTAGAGTCTGCTAAAGAGTGCAACACATTCCCTAAATGTGTATTAAGCACTACCACACTGCTGAATAATAGTCACCCATCAAACAGACTTCAACATACAGCTCCTGTATTTTATAGGTATTATGGTAGCTCTCTTATGAGCGCTGTAAATGTTTTGTCAACCACATGGATTTGCTTTGGAATTGGTGCTTTAAATTTTGGTGGTGAGGGTGCTGTTTATCATAAAAAATAAAAAATGGTACATTGATTCTAAAAACCGTATTTGATATGGTTTGAATATACTTCTGTGTGTTCCTTTTCTGTAATGTAATCATTTCTGATCTTCCCAGCCACCCACACCCAATCTTCTAAATTGATATTTTGTGTGTGTGTGTGTGTGTGTGTGTGTGTGGTTGTGATTATGAAACATTTCTGAATGTAAGGTCATGTGGGTGTCTTCTGAGATGAAAGAAACGGCTCTTTGCTCAATTTCTAACTGGCTTGAGAGACCGCAAATGTGAAACTGACCATTGGCTGCTGCCGTGCCTTCTAGGAACCTGAGGATTTCCCCCAGGAAAGATATATCAGCCCCGCAGCTTGCTCTGGAGCTCTGCCGGAACGCTAATGTTCCTGCCAGGCTGGTGTGACCATTAGCAGCACCCCTGGGTGCCCCGTGGGGAGGCAGGGATGCCCTAGACAGCGAAGTGGACGAAGAATCCCTTGCTTGCATAAAGAGCTGCTTGATCAGGGCTCTTCTCCTCAAAATAGCCTTCAGCTGTACACTGCCTGCTGACTTCACCCATCGATTACATCACCCTGCTGTTGCTCTTTTACTCACAAGTCGCTCTGAACCGCCTCCGCTGAAAAACATGTTGGTGGTTCTATTATTATCACCATCATCGATTTATTAATTGCATTCTAAGCAACTGTCTCAAGGCAAATGGCACATGAGATAATTAGAAACAGTTTAAAACACAAAAGCATGGCATGCATTTAAAATGAGACTAGCTTCTGTGGTGAGTTTTTGTCACCTGCAAACCGTCCCTTGGAGAGCGCTGTCCGAGGGAGTGACTCTGCTTCTGTGGCGCTTCAGAGGGGGCCATAGATGTACCATTGCTGGCTGGTGTTCTGTTTACATATAACCCCCAGTTTAAAACAGCTGTGCTGGCTGTCAGTTCATTTTCAGGCCCAAGTCAAGGTGCTCATGTTCGTGTTGAGAGCTGTAAACTGCTTAGGCCCCAAATACCCGAAAAAGCGCCTCCTTCCCTGCAGACCCTCTCGGGTGCTGAGATCAGCAGAGGGGGCCCTCTTGGGAGTTCCTCTGCCCTCAGAGGCTCAGGGAGGTGGCAGCCCAGGAGAAGACATTTCTCTGTGGTGGTCCCTGAGCTGGGGAGCTCCCTCCCTACGAGGTGCAGCTGCCACCTTCCTTGTATAGCTTCCGGTGAAGCACCTCCTTACCCTTGCTCTTGACGCTTGAGGTCTGTGTTTTTAGGAGCCATCTTATTTTTGTGATTGTGAGTTGTTTCAAACTGTTTGTAATATCATGTGTTAATGTTGTGCCTACCTTGGTAGCTTTGGGTGAATCACCGCCATCATCACAATCACCCATCCTATTTCCCCATCTTCTGGTTCAATAAAAGGAGGTCACCTGTTGGGGGGCCTGGATGAGTTGGCTACTGGTGCTGGTCATCGTGGACAGTATGGTGCTAGAGGGGCTGGTGGCCTGTCTCTGCATGAGGCATTGCCTCCCTCCCTGTGGTCTTCAACTGTCCTTTTAAGAAAGTGACCATCTGCTTGTTTTCAAATGCATCGGGCTGAAATGTTCAGTGTTCACTCCAAAATCACAATCTGCCGCTTTTGGGGTTGGAAACTCCTCCAGCTATAAATAGCAAAGCCATGTTCACGTATGTTATTTCTAAACACACACACATCCTAGTTGCTGCTACCACTTCCTGAGTCAGGCATGCTGGAGGGTTTTCCTTGCCTGCTAGAGCCGCTGGTGTGTTCCTAGGAGACTTGAGAGTTCTCCTGTCATGCAAACCTACTTCAGGCAAAAGCCAAGGGGAATCCTGCCCTCAGAGAATTGGCCATGCTGCTGTTGCGCTAACCCTTTTAAACATTTCTGTAGTGGCCTTTTCTGGTGAATTCTATCCACCTTGTCATTTGCCTTTTTTCATAGTTGTGCATTTAAAAAGCTGTGCATGGGAGGTGCATTAACTCAGCTGGGGGCAGCTGCTGAATGAGAAGTCTGTGTTAGCACAAAGACCTTCCAGAAGTCATTAATGACCTGGAGCTGGCAGAGGGCCTTCTCGGTAGTGGCGCCTGCCCTGTGGAACGCCCTCCCAGCAGATGTCAAGGCAATAAACAACTATTTTACTTTTAAAAGACAACTGAAGGCAGCCCTGTTTAGGGAAGTTTTTAATGTCTGACGCTGTATTTTTTTTAATATTCAGTTGGAAGCTGCCCAGAGTGGCTGGGGAAACCCAGCCAGATGGGCGGGGTATAAATAATAAATTATTATTATTATTATTATTATTATTATTATTATTATTATTGGAAGGTCAGAACTGCAGTTGGTCTCACTAATTTGGTTATGCCACGTGGTGCCACTTTGAAACACTGGCTGTTGCGTATAAAGGTGTTGCTTGAAGCTGCACTAAACTTCTAGGTTCACAGATTACCAGTACTGTACTTCAAACATCTCCAAAACTATCTGCATTGGGCCACAGTAGTTTTCTAATATTATAATGCTTTTAAAAATTATGAAATGTCATTGCTATATCCCTGGACTCACACAAAGCTTAGTTTCCCTGGTCTTGCCCAGAAATTTATTATTTATCATGTATTACATTGTTATGTTCTGCCTTTCCTCCAAGGCACTTGAGATGACACACAGGGCTATATATACCCCATTTCCTCCTTGAATAATCACTACCATTTATTCTAACCTAAGGCCAACCTGTGAACTTTGTGTCTGAACTTTGTACCCAGGTTTCCATAGTCCAAGTCTGCCTATATTTTTTTAGGATGTTGTGTATGACTTCTAAAATCTTATGTTGGAATACAGTTTCCCCTCTTCTTGAGGCTCCGTTATCTAATAATTGGAGGTTTCCCACATTTTTCATGGATGCAGTAATAGTGGACTTTGTTAGGGCTTGGACTAGACAAGCTGTTCCTTTTTCGACATTCAAGTTCAAGTTTTTAGTCCATGTATTTACAACTTATTCCAGCTCTTCACCCCTTGAGCTCTGTGGCTTGCCCCTTTCCCCCTCTTCCTGTGATTCTTACTTTCTAATTCCAACTCTGCAAAATATTTCTGTAGCCACTACTCCTATGCCTTCTCTTGCTTGCAAACGTCTTGTGGTTGTCGCTTCATTCTTACCATAAAGCTCCCCCTTCCAACATGGTCAGCTGCCTTCTCTCTTGCTGCCCACCATCCCCAGGCGAGGTCCTCACTCCCATGACACTCAGTCTGTCCAGCTCCAAACTCAGCGTCACCAAATGTGGAGGTAGTGGAACAGCATGGGTGTGAATTTTTTGCTGCTGCTCTGCTGAGCTTAACAAGTGTTTAAATTTGGGGTTTTGTTCTCTGTTCCAGGCGCATATTAAATTTCCTATGGACTACCCATATTCACCACCTACCTTCAGATTCCTGACCAAAATGTGGCATCCCAACATTTATGAGGTAGGTGTCTTTCGTGGTGTCAAAATTTCAACTGCTGTGGCCTCCTTCCTTACCAGGGCATCGAAACCTCCCTTTTCTCCTCCTTTCTCTTTCTCTCCGTCATTCTCTTCTCTCCCCACCTCCCCATATTTAATCCTTCTTCACCGCCATGAAGATAAATGGGACTATCTGGAGCACTTGAAGCGAGAAAGAGACTGAAATCCAAGCGGAGAGCCTTGCCTGGTCCTGTTCTCCTCCATGACACACTTGGCTCTTGCTCCTGCTGCAACAGCTTCCTCTTCTCTCTCCTGCAAAAGCAGGATTAGGGGTTGGCTGTTTGTTTCCATCCCTTCTGCTGTCCTGGGCTTCTTAACTTGTGTGCTCTCTGATGGGTTGGCCTGCATTGGCTGTGTGAACTTAGCCTTAAGGTCAGAGAGGCCAAACACTCTCCACTTGTGGACTTGCATGTTTAACCTTGTCTCTGGCCTCTTGAAGGAGGAGAGCAACAGCGCAGCTGCTCTGCATCTCTCCCCCCACCCCAAGTCTCCTATTTCTTGCTTCCATTCCCACTAGCGGGGGATATGGCAGAGCACCAGAGCCTCTGGGCTTTGCTCTTTTAAAGGGGTGTTCATCTGCAGAGCCAGAATGGCAGAATTAAACTCTTCTTTAATATCAGGTTTGCCAGCTGGCCTCTAGTATCTCCCTCACCCCCTTTTATTGGAGCAAAAGGGTTTTTTTCTGTTTACGCAGGGAACTCCTAAATCAGGAAGTGCGGATGGCAACTTTATTCCCTTTTTTCGGAGAGCTCTGGCTCCCCCTTCTGGAATACTGTGGTTTTGGAACACTGCTTAAAGAAATAAATGTATATTTTTACAAGGGGTTGTAGGAAGCACTTTGAGGGGAGTTGCTTAAGCAGTGGTTAATATTTTGTATTCTTAAGGTTGGAAGTGTATATTTTCTTGGTGGCTAACATTGGAAAGTGCACCCTTCCCTCTAGTGAAAAAGGTTCAGTTCAGGACATAACCAGATAAGTAGAGGTGTTTATGTGTGGTCGAGGGTTTTCTCTATTATTGTGGGCCACTCTGTATTAGGGCTGGGCGATATCTGATTTTCAGCATTGTGATACATCACCAGCTAAACGTCACATTAGACCACGATGTCTGAAATAAGGATGGAGCACTGGCTTCATGGTTTTTCCCATATCACGATTTCTGCAAGCTCCTGTGATTTGCTGTCCCCTGCAGGAGGCAGGGGAGAGTTGAGCCGGCAGAATTAACGGGCTGTAGAAATTGAGAGAAGCAATGGCTGGCTTCACGGTTTCCCCCTCATTGTGGTTTTTGCATAGCATACACACATACGCATCGTGATTCGCGATATAGTGCCAGGTCAAAAATATGCAACCAATATCACAATATGGACTGGACTGTATCGATATATTGCTCAGCCCTGCTCTGTATACTCTGCAGAAGGTGTTTTGTCCATTGCATCAGCTGACCTCCTGTGTGTGTGTATTCTCTTTTGGTAGAATGGAGATGTATGTATTTCAATCCTTCACCCACCTGTAGATGACCCTCAAAGTGGAGAGCTGCCATCTGAAAGGTGGAACCCAACCCAGAATGTCAGGTAAGGCCCTTCAGAGAAAGGATTCTGTACCAATGCACAACTCAGTTCTGGAGCTGGGGGTCCTCCTTCTCTAGTGACATTACGCTTTCCAACCTGCAAATAAGAAGTGTTGGGTACCACCAGATAACCTTTTATGGATTGTCCACGTGATGCTCCCCAGATGTTCTGGACCCCGACTCTCATCCTTCCTGCCTGTTGGCTGTGCTGGCTGAGGGCTGATGGGAGCTGTAGTCTAGCAGCAGCTGTGGGGTGGGGTGGGGGACCATGTTGGCCTTGCTTCTTCAAACCCTGAATCCCAGATCTGCAGCTTGGGTTCCTTATTTATTTATTTATTTATTTATTTATTTATTTAGCATGAGCTGTGGTCACACACAGAAGCTCATGGGGGTTTAGTGTGGCAGTGGTGGCTGTTATTATTTATTGTGAGGCTCATGAGAGAGGTGATGGGGTCATGTACCAGCAGAATAGTACAGTGGTACCTCAGGTTCAGTACTTAATTCGTTCCAGAGGTCCGTTCTTAACCTGAAACTGTTCTTAACCTGAAGCACCACTTTAGCTAATGGGGCCTCCTGCTGCCGCCACGCCACTAGAGCACAATTTCTGTTCTCATCCTGAAGCAAAGTTCTTAACTTGAGGTACTATTTCTGGGTTAGCGGAGTCTCTAACCTGAAGCATATGTAACCCGAGGTACCACTGTAAAGTAAAGCATCAGGTCCGGGGAACCAGGCATCTGTGTCCTTGGTCCAGAGATGTTCAGTACCTCATTGCTGTGTAAGAACTCCTGCCAGCACCCCACAAAGAAGTTCAGCTGTAGTCTCCATGGAAGATTGCTTTGCCTGTCATGAACATGCAAAAATAGTGGTCGGGGTTAAGGCTGCAAGCTTCAAATTGGGGATGAGCCCCCAAGATGTTGTGAGAAGCCCATCAATTTCAAGGCAAAGTGACCAGGTGGCCAGAGTTGATGGGGATTGCAGCCCAACAATACCTAAAGGGCCCTTGCTTTAAATGGCAGGCTAGAATCCACTTGATCCCTGCCAGTGAGAAATTCCCCTCCAGTGTGGTTGCTCTGTGACAAAACCTGTTCAGAATCACAACCTGCTGTTCATCCTTGCAGGTGCAGACTTGCCCAATGCTGTGGCCCTGATTCTTTCTTTCTTTCTTCTTCTTCCCCTTCCCCTTCACCATCTTCTTCTTCTTCTTCCTTCTCCTCCTCCTCCTCCTCCTCCTCATGCTTTTTCCCAGGACTATCCTACTGAGCGTCATCTCTTTGCTTAATGAGCCCAACACCTTCTCTCCGGCGAACGTCGATGCTTCGGTCATGTTCAGGAAATGGAGGGACAGCAAAGGCAAAGACAAAGAATATGCTGAGATCATTCGGTAAGCCAAGCAGAACCCGGCTCTCACTCCAGGTGGGTGGGATATCCCAACGGGGGCGGTTGGCTCTCCTTTCTGGGGCCAAACCTTGAGGAATGTGTGAGAAGAGCAAAGCCCCCTCCTGGTCCAGACCATTGGCCTCAGCAATATTTTAGAGGCCTTTCCCACCTCTGCTGTGTGGGAGCATGAACTGGAAGATCTTGGCCTCTGCTCTGGTCCCTCTCCTAGCAGCCTGGCCTGGGAGCCAGATTTTCATTTGGGGTGTTTGTGGCCTCACATGCCCCTCCTCTCCCTCTCTTACTGGTGCGCCCCTCCTCCTTCCACCTGGCCTTTCTGTGTGACACCTCTGCCTTTTCGCTTGCAGTTTCCCCTCCTTGCTGGACGCGGAACTCCCAGAGAGTCGCAGTGCACCTAAACCTAAAAGGGGAAGCTGTTCCTCTTTTTTGTCTCTCCATCTCTGGCTGCTACGTCCAGGCTAGCCAGTGGGACTGTGCTGGCACCAGGCAAATGGACAAGAGCATTAACACGCTTTCTGTGTTCTGTGAACAGATTCAGAGACCTCTTAAATCTCACCACCATCAGACCAAAACAATTCCCTAAGGAAAAACAAAGATATCGGAGCAGTGGGTGGAGATCCTGTGTGCCTCCAGCTTTTGCTGGTCCCCAATCTGTGGTCCAGGATGATGGCAGTTGTACTCCAGCAACAGCTGGGGACGGGACGGGACACAGATCCCTTAGCCCTGCTATAGAAGCTTCCTTACACAGGCAGAGTTTGAAGGCAGTAGCCAGGGATCCTGTGACAATACCAGCAAAGCCTGACCTGCTGTACCCCAGAACTATTGTCTGACTCAGTGGCCATTGTTTTTTCCTGTACGCCGACCTTGGGGTTCAGGAGACGGCCAGCCACAGAAGGGAGAGGGGCTGTCAGGTATGTCTGGTGCTCTCAAAATGTGGCACAGATTTGCACAGGTTCTTCACACAGCACATAGTTATGGAGGCAGTGATGGCCACCAAATTGGATGAATAATAATAATAATAATAATAATAATAATAATAATAATTTATTTATTTATATGCCCATCTGGCTGAGTTTCCCCAGCCACTCTGGGCGGCTTCCAATCGAGTGTTAAAAACAATACAGCATTAAATATGAAAAACTTTCCTAAACAGCCTTCGGATGTCTTCTAAAAGTCTGGTAGTTGTTGTTCTCTTTGACATCTGGTGGGAGGGCATTCCACAGGGCGGGTGCCACTACCGAGAAGGCCCTCTGCCTGCTTCCCTGTAACCTCACTTCCTGCAGTGAGGGAACTGCCAGAAGGCCCTCGGCACTGGACCTCAGTGTCCAGGCTGAACGATGGGGGTGGAGACACTCCTTCAGGTATACAGGAGATTAGACAAAATCGCTGAGCCCTATTGATGGCTACTAGCCACAATGGCTATGCTGCAGTAGGAGGCAGAGTAATGCTTCTGAACACCAGTTGTTGGAAATCACAGAAGAGGAGAGGGCTGCTTTTGTGCTCGAATCCTGCTTGCTGGCTTCCCATTGGCATCTGGTTGGCCCACTGTGAAAACAGAGGCTGGATTAGATGGGCCATTGGCCTGATCCAGCAGGCTCTTCTTAAATTCTTACCTTCTGCCCTGCAACCAGGGGAAGGGGGCTCCTGGTTCTGCCCAGGGCCAACTGAGTGAATGTGCAATTCGGGTGCACACAGCGAAGGCCTGGTGGAGACAAGCTTGCCTGCCATGGCCGCCTGGTGGGCAGTCCTAACTGTGTGGCACCTTCCTTTCCCCGCCTCCCAGGAAACAAGTCCAGGCCACCAAGGCGGAAGCGGAAAAGGACGGGGTGAAGGTTCCTACCACGCTGGCGGAATATTGCATCAAAACTAAAGTGCCTTCCAGTGACAACAGCTCAGATTTGCTTTATGACGACTTGTACGACGATGACATTGACGACGAGGATGAGGAAGAGGAGGAGGACGCCGATTGTTACGACGACGATGATTCTGGCAACGAGGAGTCGTGACCTGCTCCCTCCGGCCCCCGCCCCGCTCCGCCTGCTGTGCCAGAGGGGGCGAGGAGCAGCGGTAACCTAGTGACAGTTCAGCAAAAAAAATACATATATACATGGGAGGGGGGATACCAACCAAGCCCGCGCCTCCTGCTTTCTCCTGTTGTATGGATCTCGGTCTTTCCCGCCACCCCTTCCTGTTCTGTTTGGAAGGAAGCCCCTCTGCAGAACGTCACCATTCTTGCATTCTTCCCCGCCCCCCGTCACTTGTGTTCTGGGTTTTTGGTTTTTTTGTTTTTCTCTCGAGGAAAGGAAGAAAGCGATGCTCTTTCCGCACACACCCCCTTCTCACTCTCCCCGCCGCCTTTTCCAGGAGCATTCACAACCTGACTCAAAACAGGTTTGCTCTGTCTTTAGGATCTTGAATTAAACAGTCTTTGATCAAGATGTTTAATGTATTTAACGCTGGAGACTGTGGGGGGCCGCTCCCCACGAGCTGCATTTAAACAGGGACAAGTACAAATGCAACTCTGCTGCAGAGCACTTCCCGAGGTTTCGCTGCTGCTCCGTTGACGATGACCGCGTGCGCACTTGTTTAGCCTTGTGGTGGTGGTTTTTCTCTCCTCTCTCCCCCCCCCCCCCTTCTAAGGTGTTGGGCAGAGAGCCTAAGCTCCATTGTACTGAGCTTGACAAGATTTGGTGCTGAAAGGTCCAGTATTCCATTTCAGTTCTGCTAAGTGCGTGTGGGGATGGGGACAGACGGGTGGTTGGGGGGAAGGATCTGCTCCCCCTCCCCACCCAGAGATTTGGGGTGGGGAGAGGGTGGTGGTTGTCTTGTGATATGAACCTTCCAATAAACACTTCAAAACTCTCTGTATTCTTGTCCCACTGAGCCCTTTTAGTTGCTGGTCTTCCGTAGGGGATAAACGCTGGCAGCTGTGGCCCCTCCTGTGGCCCCTCCGAATGAAGAGCCCCAGCAGCCTCTTAGTTCTGGGCAAAGGTAGTTGAAACGCTGTGGCCTGCCACTTTCCTGCAGGGGCCCCAGCCCTGGCAAGCGCTCTCTGAGCCCCAGCTGGGGCAGGATGCCAAAGGATCCTTGGGTGAAGGTGGCATTCATGACGCCATGAAGGCAGATGGGTGCCTGTCATGCTGTCTAGGGGAGAGCGTTCTTGCCAGGTGATGGGGGGCTGGGCCTTGGCAGGGACAGTCCTTGGGTCTGGGGGGGGGGATTCCTTGAGGAGTTCCAGGCTCCCAGATCAGACTCTCAAAGGCAGATTCTAATTGCTCAACCTTGGTTGTCTTAAAAGAGACCAGAGGCCGTAGACACACCTTGTCTTAAATGTCTGGAGGAGCCAGTATGAGTTAGACACATGCAAACATTCCCTTTGCTGCATGATGGCATTCGGAGCGGAGAGATGATGTTGCTGTGGAGAATTGTGTCAGCCTCGCCTGCTGCCTTCGATGCTTGTCCTGAAATGTGCCCACCATCCTGGGAGACGGCTCTTGTGCACAGTTCAGACAACAACAGTGTTCCAGTGGAGAAAGTTAGCTGCTCACGCCTTGGGGATTAATGAGGGCTTCATGACCACTTCCTGCAACAGTGGTGGGTTCAGTAGACAAGGATTGGCTGTATGGTAGCTTCTGTGGTGCTCCTGTGACATATTTCTGCTAGGCCTTGAATTTACCGAGGAAAGGGAAGCTCTGTGATGAGAGACGACCGCAAGAAGAGAGGTAGAAACCAAGTGGTCGCCCCATCATGGCCGTTTCCTCTGCCCCCATTCCAGCTCAGCTTGCCTCTTGAATGTTGGGATCCCTGCTGCGAATGTTCTGCTTCTACAGGAAAGGGAGCAAGCCAGTTCCATCTGAGGTGGTCTGATGAGTTACCCCAGGTATTCACCATGACCCCACTGCTGGGACTTTAGGGGGGCGATCCTGCTTTATAGCTCGCCATTCTGGGAGGCCTTGTGGACTGAATAGTGCCCCACATGCACCTCTCGTGGTGGCCCAGCACCCAGCAGATAACTTGTTGGTTCCTCTGCACGGGCAGCTCATCTTTCAGTCTCCTGCTGCCTGGGGCGAGGATCTGTGCTTTTTCTAACTCCGTTGCAGCTGTGATCGGAGGGTGGCCAACTGCATTAGCTGTTGGTGCTGCTGTGGAGTTCATATGTGGGGACTTGAGCGAAGCCAGAGAGATGGGAGAGGACATGATGTTGGGCACAGTTGGCGTGTAAGCAGAGGAACTGAAATGCATAGCCCTTCCAACTAGCCATAAGACAATCCGGAGTGTGTTTGTGTGTATGCTTTGGAGGATGTGTGTGTGTGTGTGTGTGTGTGTGTGTGTGTGTGTGTGTGTGTGTAGATGGGCACTGCAAGTACAGCCACCAATTCTCCCAACAGGGCAGCCAATGAAAGTTACCATTTTTTGTTCAAATTCAGGCTTGTGGGTGGCTCCTTGTCCTGAGTTGGGCGATGAGAGGAAGGACTGGATTGTCGCTCTTGGCTCAACCTGAAATGAGGATACTGCGTCTTTCAGCTATTTCTCTCTTGTACTTTGACCGTTTTCACTGTATGCTCTCCAGTGACTTGTATTCTCAAGCTTGGTGGTGTGAGATGCATTATTATACCTCTGTCCTCCCCTCGCCGTAACACTTTTTTTGTGGGGTGGGGAGCACCTGTTTCTGGGAGTTTGTGCTCTCCTCTTTGCTTGGCCAGGCAGACTCTCCCCAACCCATCATGATGTCACTGCCTGCTGACTTGCTGGCTTCCTTGTTCTTGAGATCCAACCAACCCACCGAAATGCAACTATCAAGCTACTTAAAGAGATTGAGGACAAATGTTTACTGGAGCCAGCGGTCGGTCGCCTGGTTCTCTCCTACCCCACCCGTGTCTGCGTTTACATTTCCAACTCAGAAACCAATTCAGATGCAGTTCTTAAATCCTTCTGAAACCAGCAGGGAGCACTAGAATTCTATCTTGATATGTTCTTTTTTTCAGTGCTAAAATCCTGGATGTTTTTCTTCCTCCCTCTCTCTCTCGCCCACTTTGGTTGATGCAACTTACCAGACCAGATTTAACTAATGCATTATTTTTCTTTTTGTGTTTTGTCTCCCTTTCCTTTGGTAATTTAGTTTTGTTTTTTTTCTGCACATCTGTCTACTAATAAAATGTGAAATAAAGTACACCTCTATTGTTAGTTCCCTCTTCGAAAGCCACCTTTATTAGCTAACACAGGCTTACGTGTCTCACATGAGGCGAGACCTCCTGTAATCTCTCCCCCTGGCCCCCACTCCATTTGCTTTTCCAACTGCTTTGCAAAAGTGATCGCCTGGAAACAGCCAGAATGTGGCCTTCCCTGTGACAAAAGACGAGAGGCCTCTCTCTAGTGGCTCCTATTGTCACTACAGACGTGTCTCACTAGGAGTGGAGAGGTCCCTTCCATGCATGTTCAGCCATGTGTTTTCCCTGCATGCCTTTCTAAAACACAAAATAAGGTGTGGTGTCTATGAAGCACTTCTCTGCTCATACTTGCACGGGGCTACACACAAGGAAGCTTCTCTCATTTAACCCCTTTTTTGCTTCCCCCCTGCCCACAGATGTTGCATTCTGAACCCACCTGGTGCAACTGGGGTTTGCATGTTGATGGAGCGGGTACCAAGTGAGGTGGTAGCAGCAGTGCGCACTAGCTCATGCCATAATAGTACAGTACTCTTCAAATGTATTTCCCCCCCCTCTCTGAAGGTGGGTGTTGCCTTCATGAGAAAATGGGTAAGAGCAAACCCAGGAGCTTCCTCCATCCCTCCAGCTTGTGGCCTGCAGGGTAGCATCGGTTTCAGCAATCTGCAGAACAGCCAACACACAAATATAAGCCAGAATCCTCTCTGAACTCAAGAAGGCATTACCTGAGTGTTTCAGGGCCTTGCCCCTTAACTGATGTGGAAATCGAAGCAATCAAACCACCTGCCATGTGCGCCATAACCACAACAGGAAAAATAGGCAAAGGGTAGGGGGCTGTTGGGAAACTTCTACTTAGGAAGCAATGTTTCAGTGCCATGAAGGTTATAGCAGGATATTAGGAGAAGTCACACCAGGATAGCTCATGCTTTCAATTTTTTTGCCATTTCAGAAGGAACAGTCTCTCCACTGACCTCCTATAGGAATTGTAATAAAAGAAAACTTTTTTTTTTTTTAAAGGAGACATCTTCATGTTCTTCAGGTATTTTTCTAAAATTAAATGAATAGATGTGGATGGCTTTTAAGTTTCTTCACTGGTCTTTTAAAGAAATCTTTGAGAATGGCCCATCTGTTAAGAGAACATGCTCATGCGGTTAGGTCCAGTATTATAACCCTCTACTTCCCTTAACCACAAAAATGGCAAGCTTTCAAGTAGATTCTATGGGCCTTTGGCTAAGAATCCTGCATCCTTACTGGCAGCTATTCCAAGATACTTGGAATACAGCTTCCTTTCCCAGAGACAACCTGGCCTGCTAATTGGTATAGTTGTATGGAAGCCTATAGGCCAGTGGTGTCCAAACTTTTTTCAAAGAGGGCGAGATTTGATGGAAGTGAAGGGCCGTGGAGATTTTACCCCAGGAAATAAACGGCCACAGGGGCCAAATTAAACCGACCGGCGGGCCCGATTAGGTCCCCGAAATGGACTTTGGACTTGCCTGCTATAGGCTTCTGTTGCAAACCTCTCCTCTGCAATAGATCCCATCTAGGGTTTTCCTGTGTGCATCCTGCTTATAGTCGTTAGCCTACCGGGGATAGCTCAATTGGCAGAGTGTGAGACTCAGGGTTGTGGGTTTGAGTCCCACATGGGGCAAAAGATTCTTGCATTGCAGGGGGTTGGACTAGATGACCCTTGTGGCCCCTTCCAACTCTACCATTCTATGATATAATTTTGCTGCATGAATGATCCGTTTTATGCCTTTGCAACCTCAGTATTGGGCTAGTAATGCATGTGCCTTGCTTTTGGAAACGTGGTTTGTAGCCTAGGAGTCCGCAACACCTGCTGCTGTGATTACACCATTGCAGAGGGTTCTGGCTACTTCCTTTCTCTTGACCCAGGAGATAAAAGTTCTGATTTTGCCCAACAGTTGCTTTCTCTGTGACAGCAGAAAAAGAGATCCTAGGGCACTGATCCTACCTTTTCCTTTTATTCAGGTGCAAAGTTAAAGAAATGTGTTTTCTTAAAAGTACCACCTAAACTTGCCACTGAGGTATTGACCAGTTATGTAGGGTAAACTGCATACATCTTAACATAGCACATTTAAATACTAATTTATTATGGCATAAGCTTGTGGAAGGCAGAACCTACATCATGAGATGGATTAAAGGGGTCTCGTGTGCTTTGATAAGAGCATCTCCAGGGTTAATACTGCAGTAAACCAAAATTATGGAATAAAATGCAGGTAAAAGAGGAACTTGGGAAAGTGATGGCTCGTAAGGTAAACGTCCTATGCAGGATAATTTTCCCACACAAGGCACCAGTAGACTGCTATTTGAAATCCTTATTCTGGTTACATAAATTCAGGCGGATCTGCCCATAAATTATTACTTAAATTGAAAATGTGCCTAAATAGAAATTTGCTATCTTATGTTCCGAGAAAGGCAGAGATTGCATCTAGTACAGTATGGAAAAACTTCTTTTGTGTAACAGTGTGTTTACAAAAACGAATGGCTGCACTTTAGGGAATTAAAGATGGCATTAGTGGGTTAAAATTCTAAACAGAAGTTAGCTGAAACGGTTTCAGTAGATTTCAGTACTGAAGTGTGACCATTAGTGGATCCATGTACAGAAGGCAGGTCAGACAGCACACGTGTCAGAAAGAATGCGAAGGAAGCCCGATTTCTTTCCTCTTGAGAATAAATTGTACAAATAAAAGCTATGTAAATTTCCTCATTTTAGGATTGCAGATGTCTCCATTTTACCAGCATGATTTTGCACCCAAGACAAGAGGGAGCCTTATGCTGGGGAAGAAGTGACGGGCCTAATCTATAATGAGTGAGGAACTGGTGACCCAGAGACTGGATGCAACCCCATGGGGCCTTGCCCTGTTATTTAGGTTTGACAGCAGTTTTCTATTGACCCCCACACCACCCCCAGTAGCATATGTTCAAGCCTAATTCCAGCAAAGGGGGTGGGTGTGTCATTGTTGAGCATCTGAAAGCACTTTGCAATGCATTTTGTAAAATAAAAGCTAGAGTTTGGTGCTTTAGTTCACAGCTGGTTAAGAACGTAAGCTTTCTTAACATAAAACTTCCTTCTCTACTTGCTTCATACCTGCAAAACAGGAATAAAAGAAACCCTCTTTGGCAGGGTAAGGAACCTGCAGCCTGCTAGATGTTACTGAATTTCAGCACCCATTGTCCCCGACTGTTGAATCTGTCTTGACTGATGGGATCAGAAGCCCAACATCTGCAGGGCCACTGGTTCCACATGCCCAGTAGAGGGATGCATGCATTCTCCAGAACTGGATCCTTCCCGGAGGTGGAGGAATAGCTGGACTTCATCTCTAGTTAAAAGGACTGGGCAGCCAAGTAATGGGAAAGACCTCTGTGTGCAAGAGTAGACTGGTGGGCTGGATGGGTTAATAGCCATACCTGCTATGAAGGAAGATACAGCAACCTAAAGGCAACAAGAGGGAACTTGGGTGTGATAAAAAATTAAGTGCATTTTAATGTTCCTTACCCTTCCTTGCTCAAAGGTTTCATAGTATTTTGATACCCAGACAGCGAAAGTAGGATAAACACCCAATGTGCCCATTTTGAGCTACACTATAGCCTTACTTGGTGGGTCCAGAGTTCAATTTGTTGCCTCTCCAGACATTTAGGACTATAACTCTGATCGGGTGCCACACTGGCAACCCAGGATGAAAAACTGCTAAAGATTAAAACCACCAGGAGTCTTGTGGCACCTTGAAGACTTAATAGGATGCCAAGAGTGTCATGGTTCTCTCTTGCTCTTAAGAACTGCTAAGGGTAATGGTGGGAGGGGAAGACTTTTGACAACTGATGCTGCAAACACTACTGACACGCTCAGAACTTTTATTAGGTGGAGTTCAGGCCAATAAAAAATGAAATTTCTAAAACATTCAGTTGTGTTGGTGTAGGACAGGAAGAATGAGGCGTCTTCCCACAAACACCCTTCTGATCTCCCTGCCCCCACTCCCAAAATTGAGGGGCAGGAGGAGACATCACTGGTTTCTTGTCAAGCCAGTTCAGGTTTGTGGCATGAAGCCAAAGGCCAAGTTACAAAACACAATTATTTTGCACCTTCTTATTTACAGAACAGCTACACTGCTGTGCCCAATTGGCAGACACAAAGTTCTGGGATGTGATGGAGAGTCCGTATGCGCTGGCTGCAAAAACGAACAGTGGCGGAGACAGCACTGTAGCTTTTGTGTTTTAAAAACAATAAAAAGGGGTGATGCTGCAACCTGCAATGGAACTTCTTGTGAATGTTAAATCCTTGTGCTGGCAGGAAGGGGAGGAGGGCGGCTCCTTGTAATCTCCAGAAAGCAAGATGTCAGGTACAAAGCTAGGAGGAGACAAAACCCAGTACCTGGTTCTTCCTGTGAGTCTGACGAACTCGCCTGAGCTAAGACCTGCTTTTGAATCAAGCCTCTGGTTCCAAAATGGGAAAAAAGGAAAGAAAATGGCACACTGTGTCCTTTGAAAATGTAAAAAAATCATCAGAAAAATACAAAAAGTTCAGAGAAAGGGTAAGTGTCGTGTCCAAGCTACCTCTAAGGAAATAAACAGGCTTCAAAAAATGCAGAAACCACCATTAGGCTCTATTACATTTACAAATACATACATAAATATATTACATACAACAGCAAATCATAAAGGAAGCAGGTAAGGAGTCGCGCGCACAAGGAGGGGGTGTGGATCTGCCCTGCCTGGGCTGAGCGCTTGGTTGCCTTGTCTCAAGCCCACCCCCTTTCCTAGCGGATTGTCTCCTGGCAGGTGCGGGAGTCCGAGAAGTGGGCGTCTTCCCTCCCTTCTCCTCCTCCTCCTGTGTTGGGTTAATTTGTCCAGTATGGAGACGTTCCATAGGCGGTTTTGGTAGCCTGAGACTTCTGCTGCAGGGCGCTTGGTGGATTGCGTTGACCAGATCCACCCTGGAAAGAGAGAAGGGGAGGGGAAGTTGGGCGGGTCAGAGGGGGCTCTGGCTATGACCACCTTGTCCCCATCATCCCTCGGGGCTGCACTCCGTGCTGGGCAAACGTGGTTCCGCTCGTGCAACGGGACATCCGCTTTTTCTCTCCCCCACCCCCCAAAATTAATCTGCAGCGATCCCTCTTGCTGTTCTGGCTTCTGGGATAGCTGTGCAGCCTGCATTCACCCCATAAGACGCACACATATTTCCCCTTACTTTTTAGGAGGGAAAAGGTGAGTCTTGTAGAGCAAAAAAATACGGTATTTCCCCAATCTTGTGCTTCTCAGGTGCCTCTCAGGGCGATGTGACTGCATTTCTCCCCCAGGGCAACTCACCTGCCCGTCCTGCTGAAGGTGGTGGTGCAGCATCTGGGAATGAGGCTGCTGATGGGCAGGCAAGATGTGCAGGAAGGGAGCCGGAGCGTAGCCGGGGGCAGCACCAGGGTTCAGGGGCCCTGCAGAGCCCAGGGCTGACGGCAGGCTGAAGGGGGGCGGAGTGCCGGCATGGAATACCTGCTTGTCAAAAGTCTGCACAAGAAGAAAAAAAGAAAAGGCACTTCGACACGCAGAAAGGGAACTCTCTCCGAGCCCTTATTACAGAACCTGTATCTGCAGCCAGAGATCTAACCAGGTCTAAACCACGGAGCCTAGGACTTGCCGATCAGGAGGTCGGCGGTTCAAATCTCCGCGACGGGGTGAGCTCTCGTTGCTCAGTCCCTGCTCCTGCCAACCTAGCAATTCAAAAGCATGTCAAAGTGCAAGTAGTTAAACAGGTACCTCTCCGGCGGGAAGGTAAACGGTGTTTACGTGCGCTGCTCTGGTTCGCCAGAAGTGGCTTAGTCATGCTGGCCACATGACCCGGAAGCTGTACGCCAGCTCCCTTGGCCAATAAAGCGAGATGAGCGCCGCAACCCCAGAGTCGTCTGTGACTGGACCTAACGGTCAGGGGTACCTTTACCTTTACCTATCTGCAATCAGAGTTTTGATTTGAAGGCGGTTTGGAACAACTAGGGCTCTGCTTCAGAAATGTTCCACTGGCAAGGCTCAGTTTGGGGCAGATACAGCCGGGGGGGGGGGGGGCAATCTCAGGTTCAGGAACTGAAAAGGCTTCTATGGGGGAAACCAGCTCATGTATGCTGCCAGTGGGGAAACAAAAAAATGGTGCTATACAATGCCCCCTTCACAATTACCGCGTCAATCATTTGATGAGCACAGTGAGTAATAATGCCTCTTTCCCCACCCTGGTTGGAGATTTTTTAAAAATAATTAAATCTCTATACTATATCCTTCATCCTAGAATTACAGTGCAGTTTTTAATATAAAAATACATAACATAGTAACAAATGAAAACAATACCCTCCCAGTACACAGTTTTAAAAAAGCCTGTTTTTGCCTGGCGGCTAACAATTTGCAATGAAGGTGCCACGGAAAAGGCCCTTTCCCGCGTTGCCACCTTGTGGAGGAGGCGCATGGAAAGATCTGTGGACACCAGCTGGAGGAAGGAGGCATGCGCAAGCAGACCCAGAAGGGTGGCCAAGGGTGCATGCAGCCCTCACTCTTAAAAAAGGTTAACCACCTCTGGGCTAGAGCAACATTCAAAGCAATGGTACTTGGTCTGTGGATGGAGGCCTCCCCTTTGATGTCATTTCTGTGCCTGGTGATGGACATTTTTATTTGTCCAATTTAGGCATGTGACTCCAGTCACCTTGATCATGGTTTTATCTGTTATGCTGAATTGTACCTCTGTGCTGATTCTGTTTTATTTCTGTAGCATTGTGTATATGTACAATCATTTCTCTGCACATGGAGCTTGAAAGGGGCCATCAAGAGTTGTCACTATCAGATTCCACATGTGTGGAGCACAGAAACATGGGCAAGGGTGTAACTGTGGGATCAGTGTTTTTGTCTGGGGGTGGGGTGGGCAGATGAGCTGCTCAGACAGAGCCCCAGATGTTTTCAAGAGAAAGAAGTCAGCTCTGCCTCAGCATTGACTCCCACCAAGGTCTCTGTGCAGAAGCACCTAAAGAGAGCCAAAAGATGACCCACCAACAGGGATGTCAAAATGCCAACGGCTGGGAGAGTCAAAAGAAGCAGAACCCCAGGCACAAAAGCGGCTGGACACATGGCAGTTCCTCACCTGAGTCTTATTGTAGACTGAACCACTAATATCAGGCACACCTGTGTTACTTGAGGTCACAGAAACACCTGAGGGGGGAGGGAGGGAAAGAAGAGAGAACACAATGAGTTATCAAAACTGTCAAAGGCAATGGGATTTCTCAAGCCTCACAGCTGATGTCAGTGGCGGACTTTGGGCTCTCAAGCATTGGGGTGCCCTGTGCAATGTGAAAATTTGCAAACACGCTCCGTTCGACAGCATAGTTGTGGCGTCCCCTGCAGTTTGTACTGCCCAAAAACTGTCTCTGGTGATATTCACCCTTCTTTGGAGCACTGAGCTCAGTTCTTCCTGCCAAACCCCAGAAGGATCTGCTGCTCTTTCAAGCTGCAATTAAAATATATGTTGACAGACTCATGGAAGGTAGCTGCTAGCTGCGGCAGCAAAATGCAACTGCCAAGATGGGAGGCAAGACTTGTTCCATGAGGGGAGGAGAGAATCCACACGTGGACTGAGCCCTCCAAACCACTGGCAAAGGAGGACACGGTTTTGCATAAAGTTTGCATGTGTCCTGTCATATGCATTTTTGTGTCTTCTGCAGGAGAGGAGGGTAAAATAAAATGTCAGTGGCCATGCACGTAATAAAATGTCTCTCAGCAGCCGTGGACAGGAGCACACAATGGCCATTCAGCTCTCACGTCCTGCTTGCAGTGGCCGGGTCGTCTTCCTCAACCCTTTGCTCTGGGCCAGGCATGCTGAGGTTTGTTTAATGTCGTAACACTTAATTGAGAAAAGATAAAAGTGCATCTCTTCAGCCTGGAAGGAACTGGAGAAAGCTCTCTGAATGGGAACTACAAAACAATGCCTACATGTAATTATTTCAAAAACTGTAAGACTCTCAAAGTCATTCAAAGGGCTTCCCCCAGTGGCCGACTATCTAATTTCAGTGAGAGGTGAAGCCAAAAGATGCTAGTCTTTCAACAGAGCCGATTAAAAGGTTCTGCAATCAGGCTCCCTCTACAGCTTGACGAACGGTGGCTGCAGATGACAGCTGAAGGGGGAGCCTGATGCAATGTTAAGTAATGTGCGTAAAAATCCCTGCTCTGGGTCTTCTGATGCAACAGAAGGAGTAAAGGCACCTACATCAACGGCTACATTACCTTTTCCTGGTCCACTGCCAGAGGATTTGTTTTGTGCTTGGCCCGACCCAGCGTATCCCCCTTTGCTGTAATCTCCAGCTGCCGTCCCCTGCGTCAGGTCATCGTAGCCTGGAGGAAAACACAAGAAGTGGGATGTGTTGATTCCTGGCAGGACCACATCTGTGCCTAAAGTACAATCACATCTTGTGCAGGCGTTGCTTTCTGGTGGCTCTGAGATAAGCCAAGCCTTAGGTAAAGGTAAAGGGACCCTTGACCATTAGGTCCAGTCGTGGCTGACTCTGGGGTTGCGGCGCTCATCTCGCTTTACTGGCCAAGGGAGCTGGCATACAGCTTCCGGGTCATGTGGCCAGCATGACTAAGCCGCTTCTGGCGAACCAGAGCAGCGCACGGAAACGCCGTTTACCTTCCCGCCGGAGCGGTACCTATTTATCTACTTGCACTTTGACGTGCTTTCGAACTGCTAGGTTGGCAGAAGCAGGGACTGAGCAACGGGAGCTCACCCCGTCGCGGGGATTCGAACCGCTGACCATCTGATCGGCAAGTCCTAGGCTCTGTGGTTTAACCCACAGCGCCACCCGCGTCCCTCAGCCAAGCCTTAATCTGCCTCTAAAGCCCAGGAGGCTACCGCTGGCTTTGAATGGAACAGTGGTCTTGGTTTCAAAAGGCTTCCCATAAGCAGAGGTGACCGCCCCACTCACACCACAAGTCTCCACCATCTTTCGATGGCTTGGAACTACAACTCCCATCAGTCCCATCTGGTGTGGCCAACTGTCAGGGAGGATGGGAGTTGAAGTTCAAAATATCTGGAAGATATTGGGTTGCGGGGAACTGTGAGGGACTTGGAGCCAAGCATTTCTGAGCTGGAAAAATAAAGAAGCCTTCCCTCCAAATGCCTAAATAAGCAACTCTGGTTCCATAGAAGCTTCCAGCCTCCCTTCACCCCACCCTATGCTTTCAAGAGCAGCAGGGCATCACAACAAACTCTTACGGGACTCCTGCCCACCAACTTCATGGAGTTTTTATAGAAGTCTCCAAAGTCCTGCATCCCAGAGGGGGGTGGGAGCAGCAGTATCTCATTCCAGGGGGGTCCTCTCCCCATAACTAAGAGAAGCAGCATTAGAAAGAGACAGCAAGTCCAGTTGCTGTTTTGTGCCTGCTCTGCACATTCTAGAGAACTGACAGCCTATGCTCCCCTGTTACCTGCTCCGTAGCTGTGCTGACCGTAGCCGGTCGCCTGCTGGAAGGGTGTCGTGGCCGTGTTCAAGCTGACACTATGCTGCTTGGCCGACGCTGGCGGGACCTGGAAGAAGGCAGATAAAGGAGTCAGGTGGCAGCAGCTGGAAGTTCTCAACTGCCACCTGGTGGACATGTCAAAGAGGCACCTCTATTTTCAAGAGCCCGTGCTACTTGGCTAAGGAACAGGGAGCAGGAGAGCTCACCCCAGGCAGGAAAGCAGAAAACACACGGGAGGAGACCAAGTGCCCAGGCGGCAGCTCCCAACTGCAGTGGACCCTCAGGTTACGTACCTCTCTGGATATGTAATATTCGAGTTGCGAAAGCAGCAAACCCGGAAGTATTTTTCCAGATTTTGCCGCAAGCCCAGGAGCGCACTGCGCACAATGTGCATGCGCAGAAGCGCTCTATTGTGCTGTGTGCACACGCAGAAGTGGCACCTCTGGTTACGGATTTTTCAGGGTGTGCACGGACCCCCGGAATGAATTAAATTCGTTTCCAGAGGGTCCACTGTATACCTAAAGGGCACTGAGCTAAGGAGCAGCACAGGTAAGAGCTGTTCAACTGTGAAACAGTCTCCCTTGGAAGGTGGTGGACTCTCCTTCCTTGGAGGTTTCAAAGCAGAGGTTAGATGCTCGTACCTACGGGACCGCCTCTCCTGGTATGCCCCACAGAGAAACTTACGGTCTTCAAATAAAAACATCTTGAAGGTCCCAGGCCACAGAGAAGTTAGGCTGGCCTCAACTAGAGCCAGGGCTTTTTCGGCTGTGGCTCCGATCTGGTGGAACACTCTGTCACAAGAGACCAGGGCCCTGTGGGACTTGACATCTTTCCGCAGGGCCTGCAAGACAGAGCTGTTCCACCAGGCCTTTGGCCAGGGCACAGCCTGACTCCCTCCCTCGGCAATCTTCGCGGAGCTCTGGCCCAATGGTTGCCAGTGGCTTGAATTAATTAATTTTATAATGAATGATTTTAGAGTGTTGTTTATGCTGTACTTTTATACTGTTTTATTGTTGTTAGCCGCCCTGAGCCCGGCTTCGGCTGGGGAGGGCGGGATATAAATAAAATTTATTATTATTATTATTATTATTATTATTATTATTAGCCGAGATCCTTGCATTGCAGCAGGTTGGACTAGAGGACACTTAGAATCACTGAGTTTTAGCGTTGGAAAAGGACCCCATGAAGTATCACCAATGTCTGTTTGATCTGATCTCTGCGCTGACATGCTTTGCTAACCAGTTTTGCAAAAGGGAAAGAACACACAAGGTGGGTGCACTAATCTTTCTGGATCCGACTCGGAAATATATTTGTCCTGATAAATGGTGTGAACCGTTATCATGGTGGTAGTATGGAGCTTGATGTCTCCCCACCCAAACCCTAAGAATTAAAATCAAGAGCTTGTTGGAGATTCTGCAAGATCCACCCTTTTTTTTCTCCTGGACCCAGTAACATCCAGCAAAAGTTATTATTCCCACCTTCGGTTCCACCTTCCCACCGCAAATAAAACTGACGTAGCATTTTAAGCACCTGGGTTGATGTGCTTTCTTAATCTGTGTCCTGACAAATATAAGGTACCTAATATGGAGTGCACAAAATCCATAAAATTAAAGGGTCTGTGCAAGAGCTATCTCTCCTGAACTGGTGCTTTATTTTTCTGTAGCAGCAAAACTCAGTTCTTTCCTGAGTCTGTAGTTCATTTGCTTATTTTCAGTCTAGTGGTTCCCAATCTCCCACCCACCCAAGGACCACTTAACGATTTTCCTGCCTGTTTAGGAACTGTAATATGCTCTGCTAAATGCATCATGATTTTGAATTGTATTTTTATTGCTTCTTTTGTTTCTTATATTGTACTTTATCATATTACAATTTGAATTCCATTAAATTCGAGAGAATCCAAACTTCAAGTGTTCTTCGCAGGCATTTCAGGGCCTCCCCACTCATTTCTAGCTCATTCTAGACCTCCTCAGGCATGCTCATCCAGCACTTCCTGAGTTCTGTCCTCTACAAAAACCGTCCTGTGACATACTGTCCCATCTCCTGACATTCTTGCCTTCAGACGGCAGGCTCTGAAGCTGCATCATGAATTACAGCTGCTCATGCCAGGGGCAACAACACCATTTCAATTGTTGCTGCTGTTAAAAAATTGGGGGGTTTTTTTGGGGGGGGGAAGGTGGAAAGAAAGTGTACAGTGGGGGGAACCCCCCCCCCAAATACCCTAAAGTGAATTTCATGCTTCAGTCTGAGGTGTGAGGCAATTCCCAGGCTTGAAAAAGCTGACCAACTGCCCCACTTTTATGACTGAATTACACATGCTTGGCTTCTCACAGCACAGATGGCAATGCCTTTTTGCAAGCCATGGCAGGTCACCCCTCTTGGCAGGGACATTCCCTCACAAACGTAGGCAATCTAGACAAACAGGAACCATAGGATCATACAACCCTCTGCAATGCAGGAATGAGACAGCGGCAAATCCCTTGCCCAAAGGTGACCAGAGAACAAAGAGCTCCAGGAGACCACAGACATAGACAGGACTTCTTTGACCAGGGGACGATGTGAATCCTTGCATGCCAAACATGAGGCCATCCCATCCTCAGAGCTTTCCTGGGAGAAAACTTTACGGGGTGAACTGCCCGATGTGGTGACTCTCAAATCATACTGCCACAGAGGGTGTGGTTTTGTACACCCACAACCCACACACTCTGACAAAATCCCTCTTTGCTCTGCAAAGTCTGTTCACCCACCCTGTGGAATCCCCAAGGCACCATTTCAGAGGAATCCAAGCCAAAGCTGAGGCGCAACCCCTTCCGACCCCCCCTGTGACTTACAAACATCGTGGGCCCATACTGGAATGCGCTGGGGACTCCTGGCACACCGGCATAATAGGGCAACCCAGTGTAGCTGTACCCAGGTGGCAGGGCGGGGTTGAGGAAGGGCTGCTGAGCCGTGTGGTGAGTCTGCGCCTGGTTCTGCTGTGCCTGGGCCAGAGTGGTGGCCGGGGCAGGCGAGGCAGCATCTCCCCGACCAAATTTTGTTACATCACCTGGGAAGAAAAGAAAAAAAGCCCCATTGGGAGATTGGGTGGCTGTCTAAACTCAAGGATCTAGGCAGACCCAGAGGCCCTTATAGAGGGGTGAAGCCCAAATCCTTCCACTTTCATAAATTTAGCAATACAGTGGTGCCCCGCAAGACAAAAAGAATCCGTTCCGCGAGTCTCTTCGTCTTGCGGTTTCTTCGTCTTGCGAAGCAAGCCCATTAGCGGTTTAGCGGATTAGCGCTATTAGCGGGCTTAGGGGATCAGCTGATAAGCGGCTTAGTGGCTTAACGGATCAGCTGTTAAGCGGCTTAGCGGATCAGCTGATAAGCGGCATAGTGGCTTAACGGATCAGCTGTTAAGCGGCTTAGCGGATCAGCTGATAAGCGGCTTAGCGGCTTGGGGAAAAGGGGGGGAAAAGGGAAAAAACCCCGCAGGAACTCGCAAGACATTTTCGTCTTGCGAAGCAAGCCCATAGGAAATTCGTTTTGCGAAGCACCTCCAAAACGGAAAACCCTTTCGTCTAGCGGGTTTTCCGTCTTGCGAGGCATTCGTCTTGCGGGGCACCACTGTACTGAATTGCATTTATAGAACAGGTGAGTTTTGTTAAGCGTACGCATCTTATACTCAACCCTCAATTTATCTTAGTGCTGCAGCCAAGCAGGATCAAGCCCAAAGATCTACCCCTTGTCTTCCTAACGCTGGCCAGAAAGATGCTGTGAATCTGCCCCGAGTTCTTTTGATGAAGGGCGGTATATACGTTTAATAAATAAAATAATAAATAAATAAATGCTTCCACCAAGCTCACAAGCATGTCCCTCCCCACCCCCGTGAAAATAAGTGTCCATATTAAGTCATAGGTCTGGCAGCATGAATTCTGCAGGTTGCATACATACTTTTATTCCTTAAAGATGGAACCAGCAAACCTGGCAGCCACAATGAGCAAAGCATCACCTTCTTCACTTGGCACAGGTAACGTTTTGGGATCCAGACTCACCTGAGTAAGGGTTGTTAGCAAGGCTCCCCTCTCTGCCCGTTAAGGTTGCTGGAGCAGGGAATGTAATTCCATAGTAATCCTGAAGAGAAACCAACATCAGCATTATTTTAGATTCATAGTGAAGCCAGCTAGGATCTCTCTGCACAGCCTTTTGTTCAGTGTTACTAGCCAGAGCACTTTGCAAGGAAAATAAACAACTGTCTTTAACGTGCATCTTGCCCCACATGGGGCTACTCCTAAGCAGACATTTCTTTGAACACGGCCAAAGTGTCTTTTCCAGCAAGGCACAAACAATGCACCAATCAAGGGTTAAGAAACAAGAACAGCAGCACACCTATTGGAAAGTTTCATAGAAGTCTTGTAGGCTTTTCCAGGCCGCAGAGAAAATGTAATATACATACTATGCTATACATTATACAAAATGATCTGTATCTATCTATATGCAGAGAGACAGAGAGATAAATACGTGTATGCATAATAATGTACAGGGTTGTTTTTCTGTGAATAATTAGCATATAGAAATCATCAGCAATAGCAGCAAAAAAGAAAATATAAATATGCCATACCAGTCCTTACACTGTTTTCAGCAAGGTATGTAGATATTTTCCTGTGCCTTATTACATCAGTGCATAATGAAAATGCTCCACTTTTCAATAAATAATTAGATTCCTTGCCTTCTCTCACTTTCACAATATTGGTTAATTTTCTCATGGGCGCCAGACGGTTATCATTCATCCTTCTAACATGGGAATTGTCATCCGCTGCCCCCCCCCCCAAATTTTCGCACATTGCCACAGGGGCATTGGTATACTTTTCATTTGCTACTTCTTGTTTCTCTCCTTTTATAATTCATCTTTCAAGTTCTGTTACTTCTCTTAAAGGGTTATGATTCCTAGACAGTTAGTGATATGTACAATCCAAAAATATTGCAAGAAGATGGACTCCTTTTTATTTTATTTTTTAATCCCCGTGCCTCTGTCTCTCTGGCTGCAGCAGCAAAACACTTTGAGGAGCGACACATCTCAACTCAGCCCGCACCTTCTGTGCCCATATTTGGAGCAGCCCTGCCTGTTTTTTGGTTCCGGCCAATATTACTTTCGATATCTCAGCTGGATTTCCCCTTGCCGTTTTCTGGTTTCCAAAACAGAGAAGGATGGCTCGCAGCCAAGGAAGTAAGGATGAAGACACAGCTTCAACCCACAGCAATACAGAACGGCTTCATAAATGTTTGCATAAAGCTCCTTTAACACACACTTTTTGACTGCGGGGGGGGGGGGGATTTTAGAAGACTGGACGTAAACCGAAAGAACCCGGCATTAGCACTTTTCTACAAGTCACAAGACGACTTCGGCATTTATTTAACAATTAGAACATTCCTTTCTGGCTCATCTAAATGTGCCACTTTCGTAGTTTTACCACAGTTGGGTTTTTCGGTTTCTTGGCAGATCACCCCAACACAATGCAACGGGTAACAGAAGTCAACAAAAACTCTTTTTTAAAAAACGTCGCTGGTGCAAAAAGTCATCCAGATGTCTGCACTGTTTGTGTTTAAATCCTACATTTTGATACTGAAATGATGCAATCATGTTTGAGGGGATTTTTTTTTTTTTTTTTTTGGAGGGGAAGTACCCATGAGCTCTCCAAACTGAAACTGACAATTGCAATATGCTCCCAGGAGCGGCTACAAAAATGCCCACGAGACTAATCCTCCCTAGCCAAAATTTCAATTTCTGGTTCCTCTTCTGCACCTGAATGGGCTGCCCTCACCACCCCTTTCTTCTCGATTTGGAGTTCACAGCCTCTTGTAACTTCCAGAGCAGAGTAGCTGGGCTTTGACCTATCTGCCCTGAGCCCTTGAGAGGAGGGAGACGATAGACGTAAACACATTCAATGACTCATGAGACGACCAAGGGCTGGGATACTGCCTTGGTCTCCAGCTTCTTCCATTTCAGACTTGCTAGCGACCCTGGCTTTATTCACTGCCCATACAACAGGTAAGATACCTGGCGTACGCATTTAAGAAAGCCGCCCCAAATATCTGAACGTCACCATCACCAATGTCACCACAGAGTTGGAAGGGACCCCGAGAGTCATTTAGTCCAACCCCTTGGAATGCAGGAATCTTTAACCCAGAGTGGGACTCGAACCCATTACCCTGAGATTAAGCACCGAAGGCTCTGAATACATAGGACACTTAGTCGCCTTTGTGTGTCTCTCTGTTTGCAGTTAGATCAGGTGTCAGCAAACTTTTTCAGCAGGGGGCCGGTCCACTGTCCCTCAGACCTTGGGGGGGGGGCGGACTATATTTTGGGGGGGGGGGGAATGAACGAATTCTTATGTCCCACGGAGATGCATTTTAAATAAAAGGACACATTCTACTCATGTAAAAACACACTGATTCCTGGACTGTCTGCAAGCTGGATTTAGAAGGCAATTGGGCCAGATCCGGCCCCCGGGCCTTAGTTTGCCTACCCATGAGTTAGATGGATTCATTCGTGGGGAAGTCTGTGTTTGTGTGTGCCCAACACACATGTAGGAGTAAAGGATCCTGCATTAAGGAAGGGGTGGAGTAGACGATCTTTGGCAGCCCTCTCCTCCCTAACCGCCTCCTCTTGAACCCCTTTATTTATTTCAGCTTCCATGTGCAAATGCTGCATATTAACAAAATACGCCAGGCATGGCAAGTGGGATTCAGCCTTCATGGGCAGCGGAGGAAGGCAGGGGTAGAAGGCTGTGAGAAGGTGCGATGCAAAAAAGGGGAAAGCAGCGGCAAATGTGCCGCTGGCCAGGAGTGCGCAGCAGCCAGATGGACACAAAACATGTGCCTTTTATGCGCAAGGTCTCAGGCTCATCTCCTGGCGCCTCTGCTTAAAAGGAACAGTATAGTAATAACCTCGGAGAGCCGCTAACCAGTCAAGAATGGTAAGCAATGGTGAGGGGGAAGCTGCCAGAGCAGAGGCCCAACTCTGTGAAGAGGCGGCGTCAAAATGTTCGGTGACTGGTGGATGCAAAGGCCAAGGAACAAGGTTTTGTGATATCTACTAGCTAAAGGCCTGTCAGGTATGAGAGGCGAGGGCAGGAGAGTTCAAATTCTTTCTCCTCCCTGCCACATTCCTGCTTCTCTCCCCCCCTTCCCAGCTCCCACTAAGCCATAAATTTCAGGGGCTACTGCCTGCCTTCCCCCCTTCCTGCCCACTTCCACTAGCAGCCCAAAAACCCACCCTGCTTCCAAGCTATGCCCACAGAGGCACCAACACTCCTTTGTCCAGTCCAGTGGTTCCCAAAGTGGGGGTCAGTGGGAGCACCTGGGGGTGCTAAGAGCCGAGGGGGAGCGGGAGCGGGCAGGAACTGGAGGTTTAAATAACTATCAAGACTTAGAAAAGCTGATGACCACTGAATCAAGTTCATCCATGCTGCTGAATTAATTAAATTATTGAGCTTTACTTGGAAAAATGTGCCATTTATTGTTAATGCTTTGAATTTCATTGTGTTATTATCTTAGTGGGCCATGCAATCCACTCTTCTGACTCATGCTTTTTAATTGGGTAGGAGGTCTCATCCTTGCCTCAGAATTTTACTCATTTCCCTCTCCCACGCTGTGAACCAACTGCTCTCTCCCTCCCCACAAACTAACTACTCCCAAAACATTTTCCTTTTCTTCCCGGACAATTTTATAACCACCTTCAAACCACATCTGATATATAGGCTTAGAAGCCTCACCTCCACCCCACAAAACAAACAAACCAACAAACCACTGAAATCCCATCCAGAATTTGCGGCTTTCCCCTCTCTTCCTAATTTATTTGTACACTCAGGGTCTCTCTTCCCCCCTTTATTCCTCTGGTTCAGCCAAGATTCTTCCCCTGCCCTCGCCTCCCCTTTTCCTTACTCAGTTCCACCACATTGTACCTGCCTCACATCTTTTCTCCATGCCTTTTGAAGCTGTTAAGACTGAACGACGAGCTCCAACCCTCCAATGCTTGCATTACATTAATGCACGCTGTTCATAAGATCTTTTTATTAAATACATTGCTTGAATTGAGGTGTACTCCTTCCTTAACTCCACACAACCTTTAGTGATTATTTCCAGACATGTTGCCGAGGTCTCAATGGCATAGAAAGAGGGCAATGATATGCTGGGGTTGAAGACTTGCATGCAAAAAAAGCATGCTTTTATTTATTTATTTATTTGATTTTTATCCTGCCTTTACGCCTAAAGATGTGCAGGGTGGCAAACCAGAAAACAATAAAAAGGAAGGGTTTTTAAAACATTTAAAGAAATAAGTCAGTATGCCTTGTAAACCAGTAGCCTTCATATTTTGTGCACACCAAATTTCAGCTTTATAGGTGATTTTGGGAGACGCCTACCTAATGAGGGTCATGAGACCCCCATTTTCAACAAGAGGTTCACAAATCAGATTTTTTTCCAGCGGGTAGGGTGGCCTGGGATGGCATACATGCCAGCCTCCATGGCTCTGAGGAGTGTATTTGGTATACAAATTAGGCAAACAAATAGCCCTGTGGTCTTCCTGAAATTTGAGGAGTGGGGAGGAGGAAATCATGTAAACTATATCCTGGGTTACCAGAGAAGAAGAAAAAACTGCCTTAAGGACCCACCACAGTCCAGCTCCTTAGATTCAGTTGCATGGCTGAACAGGCAAGTGGAAAGTGAAAATGAAACCTGGAAAACCCAAATGATGAAAGGAAAGCTGTCCTGCAGGATAAATAGAAGATGCAGGAGGACCAGCACATAGTCAAAGATGGATCGCAAGTGGATAAGTTACGTGAGCCCCAGCAGAAACCGCCTGAGAACCACCATGAAAATCGAAACGCGTGTGCATGCGGGGCTCGTTTGCCTGGTGCTCCTGTCTTCTGTCCAAGTCTCAGCGCTGGACTGCAACTTTCTGAAACACCGGCAAAAAGTATTTAATCTGCAGAGCCTGGAGCTGTGGCGAGAGATGAGCACAACGTTCTCTCCAGAGTGCCTGAAGAAATCGACCACGTTCAACTTTCCTACAAAGATCCTGGAAATACGCGAGTCGCAACCTGCCACGGAAGCAATCTACGAAATTCTCCGTGGGTTCTTTAACATCTTGAGCAGTGACTCACTGAAGACTGTCTGGAAGGCCACAGACAGAGAGAGGTGGGTTTCTGCTCTCCATGATGCAGGAGTGGGTGGCAATGGTTGGGATAGGATGGGGCAGCGGAAAGAGAGATTTGTGTCTGCTCCCTCTCTTCAAACTCTGCCACTCTTTTATCGCAGGTCTCTGCAGATGGTGCATGCGCACACCAAGGTCCTCAAGAGTTGCCTCGAAGGGAGAAAAACTACACCGGGGTCGTTAGAGGAACAGAGAAACAAGCTGGTGCTGAAGAAGTATTTTCGAAGGATCAGAACTTTTCTCAGAGGGAATGGAGGCAGCACCTGCTGCTGGGAGAGCCTGCAACAGGAGGTCCGAGAAGGACTCATGTACGTTGACATACTGACAAAGAGAATGAGGAGGTAGGAAACCTCTGCAACCATCGCTTGAGGAACCGTCGGAGCAGAGAAATGACAAACTGACGGCGAATATTTGTGAAACATTCGCAGAGACAAATTAAGGAAGCTACAAGCCACCTCACAGAACTTACCAAAGAAATGGGAAGAGCTAAAAGGCTTTATTATATTGAATGTACAGACTTTGTATAGGTGTTTTATTTTTTTATGAAGCTTGATATGTGTTATTTATTTATTTATTTATTTATTTGATGTGATGTGCAGATTTATGTATTTTTTGTTAATTTTATATTAAAACAATTTTAAGTATTTAATTGTTTATTTATTGCATCTTTCTTCACTTTCTAGAAAAAAACTCTTGAAGTGACTTACAAATGTATAAAACAAAGAGCCTCTGAATCACTTAAAACTACTTAGACCAAAACACAACGAAGGTATCTTTACTTATAAGGTTATTTAGTTAGTTAGTTATTAAAATCTGCTATACAGTGGTACCTTGGTTCTCAAACTTAATCCGTTTCGGACGTTCGTTCCAAAACCAAAGCGCGCTTTCCCATAGAAAGTAATGTAAAATGGATTAATCCATTCGAGACTTTTAAAAAAACCCCTAGAACAGTAATTTAACATGAATTTTACTATCTAATGAGACCACTGATCCATAAAATGAAAGCAATAAACAATGTACTGCAGTCACACAATCAATCAACCAGTAGCTGACCTGGGTTCCACACAGTCACCAAAAAAAAAAAAAAGGCCACAAAAATGCAAAATAAATAGCGAAAACAGACAGACCTCAGCGTAATACTCAAAACGGAAGTGTGGCACTCAAAACGGAAATGTAACACTCAAAACGGAGCACATTCAGCTACCGAAAAAAGTTCACAAACCAGAACACTTACTTCCAGGTTTGCAGTGTTTGGGTTCTAAGTTGTTTGAGTACCAAGGCGTTTGAGAACCAAGGAACCACTGTATAGTGCTCCAGACAGGTTTCTACACAAGTTTTAGATCAGATGGTCTTTTTTAAAATAAGGACAAAAACTGATAGGGCAAAAACCTGCAAATAATACAGCCACCATAAAACACTAACAAAACAGACGGCCTCAAACACAGGGCAAAAACCTGCAAATAATACAGTCACCATAAAACACTAACAAAACAGACGGCCTCAAACACATGAACTGACACATTACAGAACCTGGCATTTTATTTGCAAAACAAAATGCCTTCACTTAAAGGTAAAGGGACCCCTGACCATTAGGTCCAGTCATGGCCGACTCTAGGGTTGTGGTGATCATCTCGCTTTATTGGCCGAGGGAGCCGGCGTACAGCTGGTCATGTGGCCAGCATGACTAAGCCGCTTCTGGCAAACCAGAGCAGTGCACGGAAACGCCGTTTACCTTCCCGCCAGAGCGGTACCTATTTATCTACTTGTACTTTGAAGTGCTTTCGAACTGCTAGGTTGGCAGGAGCAGGGACTGAGCAACGGGAGCTCACCCCGTCGCGGGGATTCGAACCGCTGACCTTCTGATTGGCAAGTCCTAGGCTCTGTGGTTTAACCCACAGCGCCACCCGCTTCACTTGCTGGAAGACAAATATGGAACAGGAAAATCCAACCTTACGGTGGGTTATACAATGAAGAGTATAATCTATCAGGCTCGCCCTCAGCACTCAAGTACCCTCTCCAGTCTAACCACAATGAAGGAAGGATGGAGGCTTCTCTCAATGATTTGAGTGCAGCAGAAGGCACTTTGGGAGAAGGGGCTCTGGAAGTGTGTAGGATCCGAGGTGCTTTCACTGGTTCCTTGGATCAATGCACTTGGGCAAGTCTCCCTTCACAAACCAGCAATCAAAATTAACACTATGGATTCATAGAAGTTTCCAAGCCATCTTCACGGGTAGACCCAGTTAAGGATGCTACAATACTGTAATCTAGCTAGGCAGGTAACAAGGATAGTAACAAGGTCCTGATTGCAGCTTTTCTTTCAAACCAAAGCTAGTAAACGACACTCCCAGGTTCTTCCACCAAATGTGAATTAAATAGCACAACAGTGGCCAGGAGCGCCCCTAAACTACGAACATCATTTTGAGGGCGAGGGTGATAAAGAGGAGAACCTTGTACAGAATATCACCCCCAACCCTACATTTCCCAGACCCGTTGACCACCAACCACTTTGTCCTGGCAGGATTCATTTTACTGATACTCAGCCAGCCCATAAGAACATTCAAGCATTCATTCAAAAGAAACCAACTGCTACTCCTGGATCAGATGCAAATACTAAACAGAGTTGGGCGTGTGTTTGCTGGCGACAAAATCCATTTGGCTGGCTGTACTATTTGGCTACTCAAAGATATTAAACAGTGTTGAGCACAAGATAGAACTTTGTGAACCAATATTTCAGAGCATGGCAGCAGCCAACCAATACCACCCTGTGAAGGACTGTTGAAGAATGTGACCTCAACTCCAGGAAAGAAAATCTATCCACTGTCGAGGTCAGAAGGGATCAATGATCACTTATGACAAAATCCCCACCAGGAGTGACCCTCTCCCCCATCAATCTCAAGACCAATATTGCCCCACCAAGGCAACTCCAGCCTTTTTCCAAACCTTGGCATGAACCTCAGCCGATGCAGTTCTAGAACAGCGGTTCCCCCCCAAAATTCAGCCCACCCAGCCCCTAAAAAGCATGGTTCAGAACAGCAGTTTCCATGACCCACTAAGGAAGATAACTCAACAAAATTCAAAGCAGCAACAACTCATTGCACAGTTACTTAAAATCCAATTAAAACGCTCATTAATTCAAGAAAATTGATGAACTTGATCTGGTGATATCAGCTTTTCAAAGTCTGATAGTCATTTACACCTCCAGCACCCCATCTGAGCGCCACCATTCGGAGTTGCTTAACTCCTACCCAGTGCAGAGACAGAAGAGCCTTCTTCAAAACAGGGAGCATCACGGTCTCTTCCCAGGAGGCTGGTCATGCCACAAGATACTATGTAACAGCCTTTCTCAACCTGTGGGTCCCCAGATGTTGTTGGACTACAACTCCCATCACCCCTAGCTAGCAAGGCCAGAGCTCAGGGATGATGGGAGTTGTAGTCCAACAACATCTGGGGACCCACAGGTTGAAAACCGCTGCTATATAATGTTGCAGCATGAGTATGTCAACAAAATCCCGTCCTGGATTAACCCTCCTTTTCCCACAACACTTAGCAGGCTTCTCCAACCCAGTCCCTCCAGATATTTGGTCTACAACTCCCCTCAGCCCCAGCCAGCATGGGCAATGGTCAGGGACTATGGGAGATTTAGTCCAAAATCTCTGGAGGGCAGCAGGTTGTTGCAGGCTGCTGCAGGGCATAATGGAATCCAACAGGATGTACACAGGTCTCCAAAAGCAGGTGCATCACAGAGGGGCAATTTGTTTAAAACAAGCAAGCAAAGAAACAGAGACAGGCAGCTGCAGAGCAAATAAACACATCACAGCAGACAGAATAGACCTCAGAGCCCATGAACATTCCACTACTCTATGACCAGTGTAAACCTCCCAAAAATGAAACCAGCTCAGTTACAGCTTGAAAAAACCAACAACCCAGGAAATTCTACTTACCACAGGCAGCCTGGACTGCAGCATTTGGAGATCATCATAACCATAAATCTGCTTGAAGACAGAGAGGAGGAGGAGGAGGAAGAGGGAGAAAACACAGAAAGAAGTTGTAAGGCAGGACTCCCAAGGAACCACTTAGACTGGCAAATTCTCAATCCAGGCTCATAAAGCAAGCAGCATTTTAAAACCACCAGGTTTTCGTTATGTCAAATGTCATGCTGGCTGAACAGCATCCTTTGGAGGAACTGCTGCACTTTTTGAAGGATAGAGTTTGCTTATTACACTACCCTGTGAAGCACAGTAGCCTGGTGCTTTTGGCTAAATGAAAACGTACCGTATTTTTCACCCTATAGGACGCACTTTTTCCCCTCCAAAAATGAAGGGGAAATGTGTGTGCGTCCTATGGGGCGAATGCAGACTTTCGCTGAAGCCTGGAGAGCGAGAGGGTCGGTGCGCACCGACCCCTCTCGCTCTCCAGGCTTCGCGGACCTCTCCGCAAGCAGCGGGAGTGCTCCCGCTGCCTGCGGAGAGTTGCCTGCATGCCGAAGCCTGCGCGCGCTGAGATCAGCGCGTCCAGGCTTCGCGGAGCTCTCCGCAAGCAGCAGGAGCCAGCACTGGGCTCCCACGGCTTGCAGAGAGCTGCCTGTTTGGGGGCTGGGGTCGGGGGAAGCTCGGGCCTCCCCCGCCCCAGCCCCGCGCCTGGGGGGGAAATAATTTTTTCCCCTTTATTTCCCCCCCAAAAAACTAGGTGCGCCTTATGGGACGGTGCGTCCTATAGGGCGAAAAATATGGTAATTCGTAGTATTCAGCAGAAGCAGCATCACATTCTCAAGTGCCTAGCATTTATAGAGCTCATCCACACAGTCTTCTTATAACGCATACCACAGCCCAGCTAGGTAGGTCAGCATGGTTGTATTTCTGTTGTAGATTGGGGGTAGGGGTTCTCAGGCTGAGAGAATATTGCTTTGAAATGGGGAATGTGGAGTCCATCAACACCTAGAGAATTGCAACTCCCATCAGCTCCAGCCAGCATGGGCAATGGTCAGGAATGTTTTTTCCTGTGTGTGTGTGTGTGTGTGTGTGTGTGGAGTGTTAGTCCAGTAGCATCAGACTGGTTTTCTAGCCCTGGCTTAAGGCCCTCTTAAGCTTTGCTGCAGTTAACTTTATTAAGGGACAAAAAATGCAGGTACAGCCAGGATCAGACAATGCATTCTGAATAAACATACAATTTTCCACACTTTCGCGCCCTCCCAATCAATTCCTGTATTGGACTTTTAACTTGTGGCTGTCAAAAGAAAGAGCGAGCCTACAGTGAAACCAAGACTTTCACCTTCCTCCCAATATCAGTTCCAAGGCTATGGCTTGAAAGCAAAGCTATGTACTTCTAAGATGCTTGTGAATGACTTTGTGAGACAACTGTCAGGGGACAATTGACAGTAAGAGCTGTTCCAACAGCGGAGCGGACTCATAGCGTTGTAGATTTGGAAGGGACCTCAAGGATCATGTAGTCCAACCCCCTGCAATGCAGGAATCTCAACTAAAGCATCCCTGACAGAGGACAACCCTTCCTTGTAGGCTTTAAGCAGAGATTGGATGGCCCTCTGTCATGGATGCTTTAGCTGAGATTCCTGCATTGCAAGGGATGGGGCTCGATGAACCTCAGTATCCCTTCCAACTCTTGATTCTATGAAACAAAAAGTCAGTTCAGAAACTGTTGCTATACTCCAGATTAGATGTTAAGTCAATGGAAATTCAGAGGTCAGAGGAATAAGGGCTCTTGCTGGCTGGGCCCGGCAGGAGTTGCAATCCAAAACATCTGGAAGGCCCCAGGCTGGCAAAATGGGTTATCTTTCAGGTTCAGGGTGGGCCCAGCTGTGCATGCAACCCAAGCAGTACAACTCTCATTATCATCTTTAGAAGTGAGCCACAGAACAAGCCGGTGGTCCACAGACAGTCCATTCTGCACAACCTGGCTGGGACAGACAGACAGACAGACAGACACACACACACACACACACACACACACACACACACACACTCTGCCCCAGATGCCTGCAACATGGAGGTGGAAGCCAAGTTCATTTGCGGGAGGCACAAGGAAACCGCTTACTGGGTAGGCTGGCAGAAGTCCTCCAGGTCCAACAATATACTGGTTATGTAACAAGGGTGGTACACCTTGGGGCAGGTTGGGGGGTGCTTTGCCTGCAGAACCAAAAGACATGTTTTTATATATAATATATAAAACAAAAATACCAACAAAAAAGGAAGAAAAAGCAAGTTTCGGGATCTGAAATACGCTCTTTGGGCTCCTTCAGAATACGTGTTTACTCAGCATGAATCCTGATTTGCTTACATGGAGACAACTTTATATTCAGTTCTTACTATTCTGATCTGAGGGTGGGGTGGTTATACAGTATGTCAAAACAGCATTCATTCTGCATTCTTCCCAATTTGCTTGCGGGCTGTTTACACGTCTTCCTGTTTATCATTCATCTATCCAACATTTTTCAATGTGTTTCCAAACAGTAAGAAGTCCAGGTTGTGTTTGTTTTTTTGTGAGGGTTTATTGTGCTAGGATAGCAGAGAACTTCAATTCACTTTAAATGAGCAAACCTAATGTTCCAGCAGGCGCCGAAATCTCTCCTGCAAAATACTGATAGTCAGAAGGCACCCTTTGACAAGCTTCAGTCACCGCTTATCATAGGAATCTGCCAATGGTCCATCTTGCTCAGCTTTGTCTACACTTCAGGCAGCAGCTTCTTCAGGGTTCCAAGAAGGGGCTCCTTCAGGCTGCTGCCTCCACCTTATTCCCATACCCCTACCCCAGTTCTTCTGCCTCTTCCATCTTCCCACTGATGCCTTCTCCTGGACCGCAGCAGTCTCATTTCCTCCCCATTCTGTATGTTAACCCTTTCCTGGTCCCATTTCCTCAACTTCTTGTCTTTGTCCGGGGAGGTAAACTCTCTGCAACTGGAATTCTATACCGTGCAGTAGTTTAATTCTGAGACCAGCAGGCACAGCAAGAAAAGTTATTAAGAAGCAGTTTTCTTTGCTAGCCAGCTTTTTACACTTCCTAGGTGGGGAGAAACAACAAGCTCTCTTGTCGGTTCCCTGAGCTTGTGATCTAAGCTCCCTCCAGACTAATCATGAGCTGTAATCAAAGTTTGTCCTAAGATTTACAATTCAGGTTCTCCAGGAAAGCTAAACCACCAGACTGAGTTTGCACAATGCAGTACATTAAGCCAAACCAAAGCTTTGCTCAGTGTAGTGCTGTGCTAGAACCACCAGGAACTGTAATCTCCTCTCTGGGAACCCACATGCTCCCACAAAGCCATGGTTTGGCCGAACATAATGTGCAAAGCAGACCACTGTTTAAACTGGCAAGAGATGCACCCTTACATGTTCTATTAAACTTAGCTAAGAAATATCAGCTCAATACCACATTGGTAGAGAACAGTCTCCACTGAGAGCATGCTTATGCTCATGAAGGGACAACTACTCAGGCAAAAGGATGCTAGAATCTTAAGGTAGGATCTCACAACCATTTTCTATTCCTTTTGACATAGTAAAGTCTACCTACATTGACCTTGGCCACAAAACTTCTCCAAATATAGACTAGCTAAACTCTTGCCAGAGTTTGGAACGGCCCAACTGAGAAAATTCCAATTTGGAAGGTCTTAATTTATTTTCCACATTCCATTTCACTTTCCAGCACTTTGCAACTCTGTCCTGAAGGGGTCGGGAGAGCTAACCCTAAGGACAGAAAAAAGGGCTCTTATCGTAGATAGTGTAAGCAGGAGGGCTCAGTCAGAAAAGTGCAGAACTCATAATTTTCTGGAAGTGACACAAGTCCTATCTGGGAAAGTGTTTAATATCCGAGGGTAGCTGCGAGGCAATTCAATATTTCTTAAACTGTTTTATTTAAACAACAAAGTGTTGATAAATATGATCTGCCAAGTGTTTTAAGTGATAGGACAGGATGTAAATTTAAGCCAAGCTTGCAAATGTCTGCATCTAAACCAGGGATGGGAAACCTGTGACGTTCCAGATGTTGTTGGACTACAACCTCCATGAGGCCCAGTCAACAAGGCCAACAGTCAGGGCTGGTGTGAGTTATAGTCCACAACAGTCAGTATAGCATGAGACTCTTAATCCCAGGCGTGTGGGTTTGATCCCCACATTGGATAAAAGATTCCGGCATTGCAGGAGGTTGGGCTAGATGACTGTCGTGGCCCCTTCCAATTCTACAATTCCATGCTTCTAACACTTGGAGGGCCACAGATTTCCCACTGCTAAATAATAAAGATTGACTCAATCAAGCTAACTGCCAGCTCCCTTGATAATTTATTGTGTTTCCCATTCCTTGTGGAAACATTCAACTGAGACTTCTTAGTATGCAGATCTGACTCCTTACAATCCAAGAACTTAAGGGCTATTGGCACAATTCTAACCATGCCTGCTTAGAAGTAATCCAGAGTGTCTTACTTCCAAGGCCAGGGTGGTTAGGACTGCAGCCTCTGAAGCTGTACAGTCAGTCTGCAGCTGTCTCCTCTGACTGAAAGCAGCTTTTTCCCAGCCCTGTCACTCAAGATACTTCAATGGGAAATGCCAGGAAAGATGATGAACCTTCGGGAGGCAATGCATGCACCTGAGAAACAAACTATACCCCCTCTCTCTGTAATACTTAGCACAAGAGACCATTAAGATCCCCTGGGATTGGTGAGGACGTATTTCCTTGTCTCTTTTGCCAATGAACCCACCCACCGTTCCATTCCTGTTCTATGCACTCACAGGGAACAGAGCCTGCTGGAACACAAATAGAACCTACTTGGCCAGATAAAAAGGCTGGGGTGGAGATCAGGGGAACTTCTGTTAAAAGAATTGTGAAAATCATACCCACAAAAAATTACACATTTCGCTTTCCATGATTAAAATTTTCAGATAATTGGAAATGTTTTTGGCAAGGTTGAAGAACCTGACACTTTTCTGTTTTTCCTTACAACCAGTGGTGGGGGTGGGGAGATATAGACAAGGTAGCAAGTTAAATGCTTGGTAGCGGTTTCCCCCATCAAATATTCCCACGCGTTAAAAAGGCAGGCAACTTTTATTTTACAGGCCACTGTGCAAAGCATGCTGCAAAGGCGAAGTCTTTTAGAAAAGGCATAGAATTTCTCAACACAGTTTTTATGGCTGGACAAGAGGTGCTCAACAGGCAGACAAACGTCCTCTCTCGCTATATCCACACGATCGGTTAATATTGCGAACCTGAAGACACTAAGGGAGCTGCCCGCGTGGTGGGAGCCGGCAGAGAGACACTGGTCACATTCAGGCCAAGGCTGTTGGTAGAGTTGGCCATGCTGGAGACCGAAGAGGTGGTGGCCAAGGTTGAAGCAACGGAAAAGGTGGTGGAAGGCTGGAGCGCAGCAGAAGGCTGGAGCGCAGCGGAGTTCTCAACACTAGTGTGCTGGAAAGGAAAGACAAACGCACACACAAAGAAAGGGGGTTAAAGAGCAAGCAAAGGGGGCTGGCAGGCTGGAAAAAAATGCTAAACTTTGTAAGCAAGCAGCATAGGAAGCTGGAGTGGAGGGTCTTGTATTGCCACCCGAAAATCGTTCTTAAAGTTCTGTAGTACATTCTCCAGTATATTATTATTATTATTATTATTATTATTATTATTAACTTAAATTTCTATATCACCCTATATCACAGGGCAGTTATCAATATGAAAACATAAAAATTCATACCATAATAATAAAACAAAACAACACACCCACAATACACAGTTTAAAAGGCCATAGACTGTTTAATTAGTCAAATTAGAAGAGGAATGTTTTTGCGTGGCACCTAAAGGTATATAATGAAGGTGCCAGGCAAGCCTCCCTGGGAGAACATTCCACAAATGGGGAGCCACCACAGAAAAGGCCCCTTCTTGTGTTGCCACCCAGCATTTTGAATTGGGCCTGGAAACTAATTGGGAGCCAGTGCAGTTGGGCCAGGATTGGCAGGATATGTTCAAACCATCTTGCCCCAGTGCACAATCTGGCCACTAACTTCTGAACCGGCTGAAGTTTCCAAACCATCTTGAGAGGCAACCCCATGCATAATGTGTTTCAGTAATCCAGAACATAGACAACTGAAGTTAGGCTGTCCCTGTCCAGATGGGGGCACAGCTGGGCCACTAGCTGAAGCTGATAGAAGGCACTCCGTAACACTGAGGCCACCTGAGCCTTAAGCAACAGCAAAGGACCCAGAAGTACCCCAAGCTATGTACACGCTCCTTCAGAGGGAGCAGGCAACCTCCCAACCAGCCAGGGGAACTGCCCACTAACAGTGCCTCAGTCTTTTTCTGGACTGAGCTTCAGTTTACTGGTTCTCATCCAGTCCATAACTGAGGCGAGACGATGGTCCAGCATTTCCACTGCCTCACCTGCAGATGCAAAGGAGAAGTAGAGCTGTGTGTCATCAGCATATTGCTGACAACGTACTCCAAACCTCTGGATAACCCCACTCAGAGGTTTCATGTAATGTTAAACAGTACAGTGGTACCTCGGGTTAAGTACTTAATTCGTTCCAGAGGTCCGTTCTTAACCTGAAGCACCACTTCAGCTAATAGGGCCTCCTCCTGCTGCCGTGCCACAGGAGCACGATTTCTGTTCTCATCCTGAAGCAAAGTTCTTAACCCGAGGTACTATTTCTGGGTTAGTGGAGTCTGTAACCTGAAGCGTATGTAACCCAAGGTACCACTGTATGCTTTAATAATGGGGATTCTAGGATTTATCACTTCTTGGTGACCAGCCTACTGTGAAATATGAATCTAAAAGCTATTCAAGCATCTGGGAGTTTTTACTTCAAGCACAAAGCATCAAGATAAAGTTCTGCCAGCTGCCACCAAAATTCTGCCATCATCATTTACAAGATTATCAATTCTCTGTTGTCAGCTGGTACATACAAGTGGATCTTGGATATCTCCCCTACCAACAACATCCGCTGCTGCTTCTACCAACTTTCAAGTAGCATCCTTCTCCAATGCTGTGCCGTTTCCCCCTTTGATTATAGTGGAAGCTACCCAGCAGGCAAACCTCAATGTCTTGAGGCACAGAGAAGGGAAAAAATCATTCAGAACTATTAGTTCTGGCAGGTAACGAGTGACAAAAAGATTGTGTATAAGGGAAACGATTCCTCACTCCAAGTCAAAAGGAAGACACCCGTTCCATTGCAAGAGAGCCTAATTTTTAGTAAGGGTAGGTAATTTAAGCTCTTGAAACATGCAAGGAACTTACCGTGTGTGATGTAGATGAAGACAGTGCTGAGGCAGATGAGAGGCTGCTCTGATGATTTGAGAGAGAACTGGGAGGAAAACAAGTGTGAGGGATAAGATAACTGAGGGTCAGTTCACATCTGAGTACGTAGAGGGAGGGGGGAGACTGTCATCTGGGGACATATCTGGTTTCTTTCAAAACGACAATGACCAGCACTGGAGTGGGCAGGTAGTTTAAGAGCTAGGAGGTCACTGGGCAATTCTCACCATTAAAAGAAAGCCACCCACATCTTGTAACCTCAAGGCTAGACTTGTAAACCAGAAGCTTCAGCAGGTGCAAATATAGGTGCTAAGAGTTAGCCGGTCACCAGCACCACACAAACTCAGCATTTCCAGCAGCCTAACTGGCTTCCTTTTGGTAACCAGTGGTGGTGGGTGAGCCATGTGTCTGCATCATTGTGCAACTTGGGCCTTTGGTGGAAGTGTGTCAAATGAAACTGGAGTAAGCTGGCCTTGTGCAGGTTAAGGAGACACAGAGGAGCACCACTTGTGCGCCTGCCCACCCACCTCCAACTCATACCCACCCCTTACCACCCTGCTGTACCTGCTTAACTGGGAGAGTGAGCTGCTGACCAAGTCATTTGACTGCGGCAAGCTGGGAAGTGCTGCTGTATGCGGTGGTGCCGAAGGTAGAAGCAAAGCTGTGGTGGCCGTGGTGCTAGGCAAGGAACAGCCTTTGGCGGGCAGGGCCGGAGGAGAGGTTTCTGTCTTAGAGGCTGGAATTGATGGAGTGGCTGAAATAAGTTGGGAAAAGCAATTCAGAGGAGGGGCACAGCACAACCAAGCTGGTTGGGAAGGTGTATGTGTAAAATGGCACGCGCATGAGAAAAAACATATATCCAATCACTGGGCCATAACGGCATTAGGAAAGCATCAGCAACTCTGCGCAATGACAAGTCCACACGGTTCTCATTATCCACACACCATGACTTTGTCTGCCCAGTGGCTGTACATCTACTCTTAAAAGTAATGCCTCTGCCACACCATGGTTCTCTCCCTCAGCCCATTCAGCTCCCCAACAAGCAAGTGTGGCTGTGTTATTTCAGCCAAGCGGAAAACCACCAGGATAGCTGGAAGGAGCAAAGAGGCAAAGAGCAGAACAAGAGATGATGCTGTGAGAGGTGGCATCTGTGAATGATGATCTATGCTGCCAAGGAGTCAACAGCCAGCCAACGTAGTTTTCTCTATTGTGTGGACAACAAGCAAACCTCCAGGAATAGTCCACACAGGTTTGCACAGGTTAAACATGAAAAAAAAAAACCAGCAACATCTTTCTAGAAGTCGTTAAAAGAGCCGAGCTATCTTGTATGATTCGGATATCTGTGCACAGGACGGAGTGGGAACACACACAGAGTTTATTGATTGTATCAGATTCATACAACTGCCCCTTCAAGGTGGTATTTTATCAAATTCAAGAATAGCAATAAAACATAATAAAGTTACAATCAAATTGCAACCACACTGTATTACTTTCCCTTAAAACTGAATAGCAGCTATTAATTAGAAATCAAACTGAAATAAACATGTTTTGTTTCTTTTAAGTTTCCAAAGCTGGAAAGGCTCATATTTCCCAGGGGAGAGTATTCCGTAAGTATGGGGCCATCACTAAAAAGGCTCTCTTCAGCCTAATATTTCTTATGGACAGACCAGACAGCAGGGTCTCAGTGATGGATTACAACTTCCAGACAGGCTTGTATGGGACCACGCAGTCCCTCAGACAACCTGGTTCCAAATGATTATGGACTTCAAATGATCACAAGCAGCACTGTGACCTGGGCTCAGATACAAACAGGCAGCCAGTGTAACAGTTACAGAACTGGTGTTGTATGTTCTGCATGCTTGGCCTCTACTGACGTTTTTGCTCCCATATTCTGAAATGTTAAAATTTCCAAACGGTCTTTAAAGGCAGCCCTATGAAGCACAATGGATATAACCTGAGTGTCACAGTAGCAAGATCTATATACTCTAGATATTGTCAGCGGCTGGAAAACCAGTCAAAGTTGGTTAAAGGAATTCTTGCCATTGGTGTCTCCTGCACTTTCACTGAATGAGGTGAAGCCAGGGGCACCTCCAGGTTGTGTACCTGATTCTTCAGGAGTAACTGAACCCCATCCAAAACAGATTTCCCATACTTCAATGGACTTAAATCTGGCTTCTACAGCAGCATCTTTACCACTGCATCCTTTAGAGAGGCTGAACTACCTTCTCCCTCAGTTAAGTATTTATAATCTCCAAAGTCCATACTGACAGCCTGGTCCTGGCAGATTCTACTGGCCAGGAAGGACAATTCAACAAGCAAGGGGTAGAGGTAGAGCTCAGCCACCCAAGCAAATAAACAATCTATTCAGGCTGCAAAATATATAGAAGCATTCAAGCCCGCATTCTGAAGCACTCCAGTCCACTGACAGATATATCACAACCACGAATTTTGCCTCTAAGTGTCAAGTAGATTTATTTTAACGTGTTAATATATAAATCTATGTTTTATTATGGCAAAATGTGTCTCATGAAGAATCCCTGCTTAAAAGAGAACTCTAGAAGCCTCCCAAAAATGACTGCTAAGATCAAAGGGTACTACAAAGAAAGAAAAAAACCCAGAACGATTCACGCAATGCAAACTTCCAAGATGTCAATGGACCACTTAATTCTTTGGCCCAAATGTGATGTTAGCCCAGTGGATTTCCTTCCTGATAAGCCTCACCCATTTCCTTACCCAGCAGTAAGGATAAGGAGTGTCTTGTAGGTCAGCTGGTCTGGTTCTCTTGGTACATTAATTACAACAACAAAAATCCCACCAAGTAAAGCTGTTTTGTACAAAAATAGCTGGAAAAGCCTGGAGGTTCCCAAGGGAAAGCTATAAGCTTTAAAAATTGACTTGCTTTCCACCCCTAGGGCATTGCTGAAAAAATTGCTTCTGGGTTTTGCAAAATTTTAACAGCCCTATTTTCTAAAAATACACAAAATGTAACAGCATAACTCTCTAGACGTTAGCAGAAAAGACTCAGTCACAGGATTTTCCACAGCATATTGTATCAGATATGTGCTTGGAAGGTGAACATCATAGTCTATTCATTGTGGCTTGCTAGATTCCACAGGGTAACCAAGTTGCTCCAGCAAGACCCGCTCCGCCAGACAGCCTAGCAAGTAATTTAAGGTGAAGTGTTAACTACTGTGATTGAAATAAAAAACCCAAGCAACAGTTGGAGGGGGCAAGACACATCCAAACACATCAGAGAACAATTAGGCACTCATAGTTGTGAGCTCATGGCACTTGAAGAAAAAACAACACACTTCACTAACAATCTAGTGTGAAGCTTTAACTAGTCGACCTACGTAAAGGACCTTAAAGCAATGTATTCCTTTTGAGAGCTGGTCCAGGCAGCTTCCCTTGCCAGGAATGTGAATTTGAGAGTAACAGGCAAGCAAAATGCTGGGAGAGAACAAGGGAATTTGTGATGGGACGATGAGCTGCTTGTGTGTAAAATCCTAGTCCCTCAGAGTTTGGTCAAGTTTGCAAACCTCTGTCTGTAACGGAGCCCCTTAAACATGGCTCCGTCAGTCGCTGGCAGATTCCGACAGTGGTTGCTTTCGGAATCGCTTCCAACATAAAAGCTCCTTAACGGAAACACGTCTTCTGGACTCTCTGCGTGACAGTTTCCGGCGAGGAGTGGGTGTCCCTACAGGAGGTCCTGAAACCTCCCCACTGTTTTCGCTGGAAGTGTCTCTGAGCCATCCCTCCAGCTCCCTTTCCCTCAGCTCAGCTCCTCTCCCCCTACTGGTTCCCTCTTCAGCTGCTGAGTCTCTCCCAACCTGTGTGAGCCCTTTCACTTCCCTTCCTTCCGATGGCAGTTCCCTGACATCCACCTCCCCTCCAGGGCCCCCTTCATCCCCTCTCGCCCCCTCCTCTACGGGCGGTGAGGAGGCAAAACCCCGGAATGAACTTCCTTCATCTTCCGATGTCCCGAACACTTCTCTCCACCTGTTGCGGTTCCTGGTCTCGAAGTACTCCTCCTCCTCAGAGTCCATCTCCCCTTCCCCTTCCGATTCCGAGAATCCTTCCAACTCCTCCTCCTCATCGGTGGTCCCAAAGTATTCCCTCCGGAACCTCTCCACAGGCTGAGGTTTCCTTGGGAACCTTTGATGGAACGTTTCTATCAATACCTCGTCATTGATATCTTCTGCCATTACCCAAGTGTTTTCTGACTCCGGTTCTCCTTCCCACGCTACCAAATACTCCACCTGATCCCCCTTCCATCTGGCGTCGAGGATTTCTGCCACATGGCTGCTGCATTCCCTTTCTTCTATGACCGGTCCCCGAGTGGCCATCCCTTCTCGTCCCCCCTCATACGGTGACAGTAACGACCTGTGAAATACTGGGTGCAGTTTCATGTGGTTGGGTAACCGGAGCCTGAAAGCCACTGGGTTGACCTGTTGAATGACCTCAAAGGGACCCAATCTCCTGGGTCTTAATTTCTTACAACCTCCTTTGAACGGCAACCCTTGGGTTGACAGCCACACCCTATCTCCCACCCTTATGGTTTCACCTTCCCTTCGGTTCTTGTCTGCCTGCCTCTTGTATTCTTCCTTCGCCCTTTCTAAGTTGAGTTGGAGCTGACGATGGATTGCTTCCATTTCTTCTACAAAATGCTCGGCTGCCGGGACACCCCATCTCTCCCCTTCTCCCCCTGGGAAAGCCCTGGGATGACACCCATAATTAGCCAAGAAGGGGCTCATCCCTGTGGACACATTCTCGGCATTGTTGTAGGCAAATTCCGCCAGCGCCAACTTTTCTACCCAGTCATTCTCTCTGTCATTGACATAACACCTCAGGTATTGCTGGAGGACCCCGTTTGCTCTTTCCGCCTGCCCGTTGGTTTCAGGGTGCCGGGCAGTCGAAAAGTTGACCTCCACCTGCAGTAAGCTCATGAGCTTCCTCCAGAACCTGGAAGTAAATTGTTTTCCTCGGTCTGAGACCACCCTCAATGGCACCCCGTGCAACCTAAAAATGTGTTCTACAAATAACTTCGCTGTCTCTTCCGCCGTGACTGCATGCGAGCAGGCTACAAAGTGGCACATCTTTGTTAGTAGGTCTACCACCACCATGATGGCTGTTTTCCCCTTGGACTTCGGCAGATCAGTCATAAAATCTATCGACACTGCCTCCCAAGGTCGTTCTGGGGTTGGTAAGGGTTCTAATAGCCCCGCCGGTGCCCGCCTCTCCCCTTTGGCTCGCTGGCATTGCTCACACCCTCTTACATACTCCCGTACATCTTCCCTCACCTTAGGCCACCAAAATTCCCTGGTGACCAACCACATGGTTTTGTGTTGTCCAAAATGCCCCGCCGTGGGGCTGTCGTGCAACTGCTTGAGTACCCTCCCCCTTAAGTCTCCTTCAGGGATATACAGTGCCCCTTTGTAATACAAAGCTCCATTTCTTTCCTCGAAACCCCCTGGTTCCTCTCCCTCACCCCTAAGACCTCTGAGCTTATTCTGGGCGTATTCATCATTCTCTGTTTCCTCTACCAGTTCTCTTTGTCCCACCAATGCCGCCCCACACACCCAGCGGTCCTCTGGAATGACATGTCTCTCTTCGGGTGCTCCCTCCCCCTCCAAATATTCAGGTTTGCGTGAGAGAGCGTCCGCCCTAATGTTCTCTGGGCCTGGCACGTAACAAATCTCAAAGTTAAATTTGGAGAACTCCTGGGCCCATCTCACTTGCCGTTGGTTGAGCACTCGTGCCGTCCTCCAATACTCTAGGTTCTTGTGGTCAGTGCACACTTGCACCTTATGTTGTGCGCCAATTAGCAGGTGCCTCCATCTCCGGAACGCCTCATGAATGGCTAGTAGTTCTCGGTCATACACCGTGTAGTTCCTCTCGGATTTGTTCAGCTTTCGCGAAAAAAAGGCACACGGTCTCCACTCTGACTCCTCCTTCCCTGGCTGCAGAAGCACCGCCCCAATAGCTCTGTCTGATGCGTCAGTTTCCACTCTCATCGGTTTTTGTAAATCCACATGCAGGAGTTGTTGTTCCGAGGCGAAGGCCCTTTTTAGTTCCTCAAATGCTCGCTCCGCCTCCTCAGTCCAAACGAACTTCTTCTTACTGCTGAGACAGTCCGTAATGGGCGCCGTCAGGTGGGCAAAGTTTCGGATGAACTTACGATAGAAGTTCCCAAATCCTAGGAACCTCTGCACATCCTTCCTTGTTTTGGGTGTTTTCCATTCCAGCACCGCCTGGACCTTGCCGGGATCCATGGCCAATCCCTTGTCTGACAGGCGATACCCCAGGAATTCCACCTCCTTGGTATGAAACTGACACTTCTCCAGTTTCACCCACAGCTGGTTGGCTTGCAGCCTGCTCAACACTTCTCTGACGTCTCTCACATGCTGCTCCTCATTCTCAGAATACACCAACACGTCGTCTAAGAAGGCCACACAATTCTTGTAAAGCAAAGGCCCCAGGACGTGGTTCATAAACGATTGAAAGCACGCGGAGCCTCCTTGTAGGCCGAAGGGCATAACTAAATATTCAAATGCCCCCAAAGGGGTGAACATGGTGGTTTTCCATTCATCCCCCTTCCTTATTCGTATCAGGTTGTACGCCCCCCTTAGGTCCAGTTTAGTAAAAATCTTTCCCTTCCTGACCCTTGTCAAAATGTCGTCAATCCTGGGCATAGGGAAAGCCACTGGTTCTGACACTGCATTTAAGGCCCTGAAGTCACACACAAGCCTCGGCTTGTTCGTGTTTTTTTTATCCACAAAAAACACTGGGCTGCCCCCCACCGCCCTGGACTCTCTGATGAACCCTCTCTTCAGGTTCTTGTCAATGAACTCTCTTAGCTCCTGCATCTCTCTGTCTGACATGGCGTACAGCTTGCCTACAGGGAGCTGTGCCCCAGGGAGTAAATTGATTTGACAGTCAAAGGGTCTATGCGGGGGTAGTTGGTCAGCTTCCCTTTCGCTGAAGACGTCGCGGAGATCTGCGTATTGTCGTGGTACCTTCACGTTCTCCGTTACTTCAGTCCCTGCTAGGGTGGCTTGGGCCCCTGCCAAACCCTTTCCCTCTTTGCAGTGTTCTAAGCAATGTGCTGAACCAAAAGAAACCACTCTCTGATGCCAGCCCACCAGCGGATCATGTAACGCTAGCCAGCTCATCCCCAATATAATGGGAGCTCCTCCCAAGGTGGCCACATTAAACGCTATCAGTTCGGTGTGCCTTGCCACCTTCATTATCATTGGGACGGTCTGCAAGCTGACTTCTCCTCCCAACAGCTCCCTGCCATCGATCGTGGTCACCTGCAGGGGGTTGCTTAAAGGGATCGTCTGTATCTGGTGTTCAGCTGCAAACTCTTTGCTCATGAAATTGCAGGAGCTGCCTGAGTCCAACAGCGCCTTTATCTTTAGAGGGTGTCCGTTTGGCAGCTCTAGCGCCACTTCTATCACTAGGGCGGGTTTAGGAGGTTCTGGCGTGGGCACTTTCACTGCTCTTTGGCCTGGCTGCTGTGCCCCGACGGTGGCAGCCAGGCGTTGGCTTTTACTTGCTTCGGTATTTCTTCCTCTCTTCCCTCCACAGCTCCTACATCCCTTGCCATTCCTTCCTCTGGGGGCAGACTCTGGCAAAGTGACCTGGCTGTTGGCAGAGATAGCATTTCCGGGCGCCTTTTCCCTCCTTCTTTCCCCCCTCACTGGGCTTTGAAACTGCGCGCGCGCGCGCTGTTCCGATTTCCATCGGCTCTGCCGGCGGGAAAGTTGGCTCTGGAATGTCTGGAATGCGGAACTCCTTCCAACGTTCCCCCTTCCCTTCCCGCCTCTCCAATGCTCTCGCCTCCTGGCGCGCTCCTATGGTCAGCGCTGATTTGGTCAGCTGGTCCATAGACTCCGCCCTGGGCGCCCGGGAAAGTTCGTCTTTCACAGCCGAAGAAAGCCCTTCTTCAAAGAGCATTTGAATGGGTTCCGCCGATAGATCCCACCCCAATTTATGGATCAACATGGTGAACTCAGTCCAGTACTCACGGACAGATCGGCTCCCCTGTTTGCAAGCCATTAACTGTCTGCGGACCACTCCCTGTTCAATATCGCTGGAAAACATCAGATCCATGGCGCGAAAGAACTTCATCGTGTCCTTTAGGACGTCACTATTCGCTGCCATCAGGGGTCTAACCCAGTCTCTCGCCCCCTTTTCAAGATGCCCAATCACGAAAGCCACTCGTGATTCCTCGTCAGGGAATTCATCAAACTGCAGATTGAGGGCATATTGCATCTCTGTCCGAAAGCCATGATAGTCCTTGGGCTCCCCCCCAAACTTCTGCACCAATCCTGGTACCTTTCTGACGAGCTGGGTGTCTTTCCCCTTTTTGTCTGCATCCTGAGCCCTCCTCTCCTCAAGCCTCGCCGTCTGCAGCGCTAGCTGGACCTCCAACACCCGGTACCTTTCTTCCAGGCTTGGACCCGCTCCAGCTCCTGCTTCTCCGGTTCCGGCTGGGTTGCTCATGATGCCTTCTCCTGCACAAGCTGCTCACGAAGACTGTCGGAATGCTGTGATGGGACGATGAGCTGCTTGTGTGTAAAATCCTAGTCCCTCAGAGTTTGGTCAAGTTTGCAAACCTCTGTCTGTAACGGAGCCCCTTAAACATGGCTCCGTCAGTCGCTGGCAGATTCCGACAGTGGTTGCTTTCGGAATCGCTTCCAACATAAAAGCTCCTTAACGGAAACACGTCTTCTGGACTCTCTGCGTGACAGTTTCCGGCGAGGAGTGGGTGTCCCTACAGGAGGTCCTGAAACCTCCCCACTGTTTTCGCTGGAAGTGTCTCTGAGCCATCCCTCCAGCTCCCTTTCCCTCAGCTCAGCTCCTCTCCCCCTACTGGTTCCCTCTTCAGCTGCTGAGTCTCTCCCAACCTGTGTGAGCCCTTTCACTTCCCTTCCTTCCGATGGCAGTTCCCTGACAGAATTGGTGGGGAAACTGAAGCAAACGTAGGAAGAAAGCCCTGCAGCTGGATCAGGCCAAAGGCCCATCTAGTCCAGCTTCATTTTCATAGCAGCCAACCAGATCCCTCTGGAAACCCCACAAGCAGAACCTGAGTGCAACAGCATTCTCCCCATGTGCGCTCCCAAGTAACTGTCATTCAGTGGAGGTAGACTAGCCTAGCGATCTGCCATCAGACCTGAAAACCATGCCCCAAAAGAGGAGAGCAACAAATCAAAGGCTGGCAGTCAGCAGAATGCTAACTCAGTCCAGGATTGACTAAACTTCAGCCTAGCTTGGGAAATATCCCGAATGAGGCTGAACTCACATATGCAACTGCACAGAGACCACAAAGAGCCACCAAATGCGCTGGCCTCATACAGGATACCAGCTCCCTGCAGGATTGCCGCAGATATTCTTAGTGAATGATTTTTAAAAGGGATGCAGTGTCAGCCCTGTCAAAAGTCTGGGCTTGGGCACAGGGTGCATGCAGAGGAAGCAGGAAATAGCCTGAACTCAATATGGTTAACTGCTAACACCCATCTGTACACCAGGTGGCAAGCTTCACACAGCTGGCTTGATTGTGAACTACTAAGGCCTGCATGGAAAACCAGCATAAGCGCTGCAAGTACAAAATATGGTCCTCACCACCCTGATCTCCAAGAGAAGAAGGCTATCAACTCATACTACAAAAGTGCACAGCAAGGAAAAACTAGTAACTCCATGCATAACAAAGGTTTATGAACTTACTGTCAAGGGTTGGCTGTGTTCGCACACTGCTGTGTCCATTCTGGAAGAGTAATCAAATAATATTAATTAGCGTATCAGCTCTCCAAAAGTGAAATGAAACAGGTAGCTAAATCTCAGCTAACACAGCAGGAAAGGAAAGGAATTCGGCTCAGGTCATTTTTTGTGTGCTAACATGCAAAAACAGTGAGAAATTATGTGTAAGGGGCATACATTAAGGGGTACGTTCTACTAACTCAAAGAACCTTGTAATAAATTGGGGGCAGTCCATCTAAATTGTGGCAGGTTTTTAGCAATGTTATCTTTTAAAATCCAGCTTTAACCCGACAAACGCTTTTTCAAAGTCATTGCTGTTTTCTGTTAGCCTGTGTGACGGAGCAGGCGAAAAAACAAATAAGACTATGGTTGGTCATTAATGATCCCCGCCATATGTACGTACATATGTATGTATGTTTCTCTTTCTTTCTTTCTTTCTTTCTTTCTTTCTTTCTTTCATATATCACCTTTCTGCCAAGGTGGCTTACACTTTTAAGTATTAAAATGAGTGATGCAAAATGTAAGGTTGGTCAGAGGGAAGGAGGAAATAAGCTGGCCAGAGTTTAGTGAGGATGCTTGTTAACAGGCAGGGATTTTCAAAGGTAAGTGACTATTGCTTGGCACTTTTAAAGTGCAAGTTCTGCAAATGCATGTCTTGGTTTGTGTATGTTGTAGTGTACACAGGGTGCAGCGCTCATCTCACTTTTCAGGCCGAGTGAGCCAGCGTTTGTCTGCAGACAGCTTTCTAAGTTATGTGGCCAGCACAACTAAACCACTTCTGGTGCAATAGAACACAGTGACGGAAGCCAGAGCGCACAAACACCATTTACCTTCCTGCTGCAGTGGTACCTATTTATCTACTTGCACTGGTATGCTTTCAAACTTCTAGGTTGGCAGAAGCTAGGACAGAGCAAAGGAAGCTCACCCCATCGTGCGGATTCAAACTGCTGACCTTCTAATCAGCAAGCCCAAGAGGCTCAGTGGTTTAGACCACAGCGCTACCTGTGTCCGAGCAAGCATACCTAGACTTTCAAATATCCCCTGCTATGACAAGTGACTGTCTCTTAAGCTTATTAAGTCTTTTGCAGTTTGAACAGTTCCTGCCAATTGATCACTGGTACTGTTTAAATTTTTGTAATCAGTTATGCTAGTCCCCAACTCATTAGACAGTCTTCAGGAAAGACTGTAGTTCTCAGTGTTGGTTTGATAATGCTGCTAGCCTACTTTACAGGGTTATTGCAGATTACTGAGCATATGTGCAAAGCACTTTTGACTGCTCAAGGACTTTCAGGTTGCATTGACTCCAAAACATTGTGGCTTCATTTGAAAAGACAAAGCAATCAATATGGCATTGCTGCTAGATGCTGCCCAGCTGGGATGTAAAGAACAGTGGGATATAACTCCGATAAAATATGGTTTGTTCTTAAATGTGTTCTTTTACAATGCATCATTTTGTTGTTTGCCACCTTGGGCTCCTTTGAGAAGAAGGGAAGGACAAAAGTCTAATAAACAGAATAAAATATTTCAGTCAACGATATCTGAAGCCAAGCCTGAGACACTGTGAGCAGTATGATGAATTAGGCCTTAGGTCATTTATCTCAACCCAGGCCTCCATAAGCAAGCTGCACTATGGTGACATTTCCACAACGGATGCTTTGCAAAACCTACTCACCGTGACAGCAGCTGAGATTGGTTCTGATAGAGGCACGGAACTTTGGTATGTTATCCTGCTATGCACAGAGGCCTGGTCGAAGGAGGACGTGGTTGTTATGGGACTAGCAGTCTGGGAGGAACCGCTGAGGCTGGCAGAAGTGATGGCAGGGGTGGCATAGGTGGGCTCCTGCACTGTATTGGACATTGGCAAAGAGGTATTCAAAGGATCGCTGGAAAAAACAAAAGTCATTTGACATCACAGTTAACACAGATTCAGATATCATCATGAAGTTAACCAGCTCTCAAGAAAGCTGCTTTGAACCAGATATGCAAGTTTCAACAGCTTAAAATAAGGAAAGGCCTATGCTGGATGCTCACACAACTCAAAAACAAAGAGGCCTTCAGTTCTTGGAGTTCTGCCACAAGGGCAAAGTCAAAAATTTGAGACGACCTTTGAAGTAAATCAACACCAGTTATTTCCCATGGCTCTGCGTCACTGTTTCCAGGTAAAAAGACTTTGCTCCTGGCTTTTAAGAGAAATCCAAGGGAAGGCATAATAGTTGTGAGTGGTGTCAAGAGGGGAAATGTTTTGCCTCCCCTTCTTGCAACATTAAAACCCAGTATGGCAGTCCTGAGCTCAGGGCTGGCCCAAGACATTTTGGCATCTGAGGTAAATCACAAAATGCTACTCCCCCTCCCCACTAGGAAAAAAGAGGTGAGTGAAGATCTGCATCAGGAGCAAGGGGAAACAAAGATCTACATTGGGGTCTGCTACCACAGTGGATCCTGCCACCTGAGGAAGTCCCCTCACCCTGCCACATGGGTGGGCTTGTTCTGCCTGAGCTTGCTACCAAAGGTAAACACAGAAAACCAAATAGTGGCTTTCTTGGCCCATTAGGAAAAATCCAAATACCTTATCGGGCCAATGCTTTTATTAGGCCAATTAATAAGTCACAAACTAGTGTGCAAGTGTTTGTCCAGCCCAAAAAACTCTCATAATCAGACTAGATAATAAAAAACACGGGGGAAGGAGGGGAGAGAAAAAAGGCTGTTTTTCAAGACATCCATGTCTGCACCTGGTACAAGTCTTAACATGGAATGTGGGAGGAGGTAGCAGACATTCATATGTGACCCTTTCAGGGGCTTTGTAGGTTCCACCCTGGGCTGCCAGGAAGGACACAAAAATGACTGATCCCCCATCTCTGCAAACACTGCGTTTGAGAATTAGAGAGAGTGAGGACCAGCCATTATAATACATGCAACCAAGGTAAACTTAAGCCACTGTGAAGACTTAACTAACAGAACTCACTGCCACCAGACACGATGATGACCGCTATCGTGGCCTTAAAGAATTGCTAGATAATTCACAGAAAATAGCTCTATTCTGAGGCTATTAGCCAGGTTAATTAAACAGAGCCTCCATTTGCTAAAGGCAGCCTGAGATGCTGGGGACAGAAAAGGGGAAAAGATACTGCCATGCCCCGCTTTGTGTGCATCTGGCTAGCTGGATTTTTGGCCTAATCCAGCAGGGCTCCTATGTGCACCACAAGGACAACTTCCCTACTTCACAAACTCAGCTGTCATTTTACTCAGTAGACTCACAAGGCCACAGCTGTACGAATCTGCTTTATCACTGTAACCCTGAGCTACAAAATGCTCTTGCACAGTACTCTTGTCAGTACATTAAGATGATCATCTCTGAGCGACAAAACTGTCAATGCTTGTAGCGGCACAGAGCCAGGGCACACAAGGTGTGGTGCACTTTCTTCATATTCTGACTTGTGTTCTTCTTCCTGTGCATTCTCCTTTAGGGCACTGCTTCGTTTGGCAGTCGGAAAATTTGAACTGGGGATATAAACCTGGACCTCAGGTCAGCTAATTCCTCATCTTTAGCCCAAATCCTCTGCAACGCTCATGGATGAAAAGGATGCTTTTTTGTTGTTGTTGTTGCTATTGAGGCTTATTTCAATAAAGAGCCTGTCCCTTCCTGAGCTCCTATTTGCAATCTCAAGTCTTCTCATGTAGCACTTTAAGACCCAAGCCCAATGCTGCCAAGGAATAAATGGGAAGCCAAACCGCCCAGAGCGGCTGGGGCAACCCAGTCCGATGCACTGGGTATAAGAAATAAATTATTATTATTTTGTATTTTACTACAGACAGCTGTGGGAGTTTACATAATTAGGGAGTTCATAGGAAAGCTAAGGCATCCACAGCATCCATTTCCACTTCCAGCCTGATTTTCAATGCAGGTCTTCGCAGCCAGCAAGTAATAAACCTCTTTACATTTAGAACCCTACACCCAGGATTCTCTTATTTACAAGTAGATCTGTTTCAGCCCCGGGAGGGTTGTGCCACAGAGTCCCTAGAACAAAACACCTTTATCTTCAGACATCTTCCCTGACACAAAATCAAGCTTGGTGAGAAGCAGACCACAGGACAGAAGCGGAACAGTGTGCATACTTTATGGGCTTTGGGTACAGGATGTTGTTGGGTGCCTGGCTGGTGTTCTCGTAGCTTGAAGCAGTTCCAAACTCCGAGAGAGAAGGCTCCAACCCAAACTCAAGAGCGCCAAACTGCACATTTAACCCTGATACGTCTGTGGATCCAGGCATCTCCACAGCAGAGGAAGGGATCTGAAAATGAAGGAACATGTTGGTAATCTGTTGATTTGGCACCAGAATGAATCATTTCTGCCGCACAGATGCTGCTTTGTACAATATATTTACTTTATTTCTATTTAAGGCGTGAATATCCCACTCATAAAACAGATTTCCAAATGCAATTAAATGTACCCTCCACAAATCCCTACAACCAGAAAAACAGTGTGGTGCAATTTAACAGCAAAAGCTAGAATAATACTATTCAACAGACATTAGGAGTTCAAGAGAAGAAAACAGTCTCAACTCGACAGTCGAAAGTGCCATGTGCCATATAAGGGTCCTAGGGAAGGGAATCCCAAAGCTGCAGCAACAACACAGAAAAGGCCCCGCTCTCCAGCCACGTGACCTCTAAAAGGCAGGGACAACGGTCCTCAGAGAAGAGCTCAAAAAGGGCAGGCAGGTTTATACCCTCGTCCCAAACCATATAACAGCTTTATGGGCCAAGACACACAGCATTTGTGCCAGGAAACAAAATGGGGTGCAAAGAAACAGGGAAACAACTTGATTTCAGATTAAGGAGACCTTGACTTTTAGGAATGTATTTGCTGCCAGTCAGTGGGAGTAATAAAGATTAAGCCAAATAAAAACGTCATCTCATAGCTGCAAGCAGCATTCACCCCCCCCCCCACAAACAGAGTTTGGGAGAGATTTGTACAACAACGTCGCTGGAAAAATACCAAGCTCCCACCTTCTAAACATCTCAAGAATTCCCAGATTTGCACACAGAATGCCAACAAGTGCATGCTGTTCAAATTTACCCTTATTTTGAAAGCTACATAGGCAGCTGCATTAACGTTTTGAAGATTATGTGATCTGCACAGCACTCGACACCTGCTAAGTTTATTAAGCAGCTTAAACTTTAAACTCCAGCATCCAGCTACAAAAGCCAGACTACCGTCTTGCACAAAACAAAACAAGCAGCCAGATAAGGGACATTCTGAGGAAGATCTATCAATGTAGGTTCTTCTGTCTCCAAAACAAGACTACAGCCCAAGTGCAACTGCATTGTGCAGCTGTACAAAATTAGGCTTATGGAAAGCATGTTTTAATTTATGGGAAGGCAAGTTAAGGGCACCCATTTGTTTCTGAAGCTATTTTGACTCTGGTGAAAATGTTTAAGATCACCTCTCCCCACAACCATGAGCAGCAGCTTCTGTTTAAATATAAGTGAACATACACACACCTTCATTATTATTAACATAAAAGTACTGTTTTTAAAAGGTTTTTTTTTAGTGTTTTATTGTTTACATATAGTTGTAAACCTCCTAATATTTTGTGAAATAGCAGTATATACCGTATTTTTCGCTCTATAACACGCACCAGACCATAACACGCACGTAGTTTTTAGAGGAGGAAAACAAGAAAAAAAATATTCTAAACGAAACAGTGGATATATGATTTTTGTGGTTCATGCTGTGGCCACAGACATGTGATCTGACAGTGAGTTTGGAGTAGCCCAATGCAAAAATCCTGAGGATCCATGTGGATCCATGCTTTGTAACCACGTTTTTGCACCACTGCGGCCCCAGGCAACAGTGGGTGCGTGCTTTTTTTGGTACAAGATGTAGCCATGGACATGCTATGTGATCTGATGGTGAATTTGGGGTGACCCAGTGCAAAAATCCTGAGGATCCATGTGGATCCGTGCATTGTAACCATGTTTTAAGTGGGGAAGGAAGGAAAAGCACTCAAGGGACAAGGAACACGCGTGGTGTGTGTGGAGAAGGATGCTGCTAATAATGCAGGAGAGGAGTTTAAGGGGAGAAGGAACACGTGTGGGGTGTGTGGAGAAGGATGCTGCTAATAATGCAGAAGACGGGTTTAAGGGGAGAAGAAGCATGCGTGGGGTGGGTGGAGAAGGATGCTGCTAATAATGAAGAAGAGGGGTATAAGGAGAGAAGTCTCCTCTCCCCTCCCGCTTTGCTCCTTTAAAGAAGCAGGATCTCTGTCCCTCTCTCCTCCCCACTCAGCGGCTCTTCTCCTGCTTTGCTGTTTCAAAGCGAGCCACGGAGGAGGGAAGGAAGGGAACCATGGATCCTCTGCTCACGACTGCAGCAGATCCCCTCCGCTACCCGCAGGCATTCGCTCCATAACACGCACAGACATTTCCCCTTACTTTCTAGGAGGAAAAAAGTGAGTGTTATGGTGCAAAAAATACGGTAAATACTTTTATACCTAAATAATCCTAACAGATATACTGCTTACTGCCAAAATAGGCTTCTCAAAAAGACACCTATATGAAGGCTTGGCGATATTGTACATTTATTTAATCTGTTAGGAGGCAGGTATTTGAGTGAAGCTGAGGCTCCAATACTTTGGCCACCTCATGAGAAGAGAAGACTCCCTGGAAAAGACCCTGATGTTGGGAAAGATGGCGGGCACAAGGAGAAGGGGATGACAGAGGACGAGATGGTTGGGCAATGTTCTTGAAGCTACCAACATGAGTTTGACCAAACTGCGGGAGGCAGTGGAAGACAGGAGTGCCTGGCATGCTCTGGTCCATGGGGTCACAAAGAGGCGGACACGACGCAACGACTAAACAACAACAACAAATTGAGTGAAGCTCTTTCATGAGTTGACGGCCTTCGCCTATGTCTAGCAAGGGCAATACTGCCAATGCTTGAGCTCTGCAGCTTTACCCACCTTTGAAGCTGGGGGTATCCTCCGTTTTGGCGGCTTGATCTGTTTCTGCTGCGTTTGCTGGGAAGGCGCCACCTGGCTATCGGCAGACAGGCTGGGGAGGTGCAGCATTTTGCTGGCAGCCATTGAGCTGTCAACCGGTGATGGCTCCCGGGCTTTCTGTGGGGTGAAGGATTCCAATCCAGGAGGTGGGGCAGGGGCTGCCAGTGTTTGCTGCTGCTGCTGCTGCCGCTGCGTCAGCTGACTCAAAACTGGGGATGGTTCAGGCTGGGATTTGAAGTCTAAGCACCAAGACCAAGGGGAGAAAATGAACAATTACATCATCCCTTGCTCCAGAAACTGCTACTTGGTCAGTGGGTTTCACTAGACAGCAATAAAGTTGCTGCTTGTTCCCTCCCCCCACCCCACCCCGCTTTAATCAAAGGGGTCAATGAACACTTACCAAACTGACTGAGGATAGAAGGCTGTGAAACTGACGGTTTTACATCCCAGGATGATGTTGTGGTTGTGGAAATGGGGGAGTTTGTACTGAGAGAACCTTGCGACGGGAACTGGCCCAAGCCTGGAGATTTCAACTGGTCTAAAATCTGAGATCCAGTGGAATTGGCCAGCTTTGAAGATCCAAGCTCTCCAAACCCTGAACAGAGGACTGAAGGCTAATGAGAATGGGGAGAAGAAAAACACACCAAGGTTCACTAGACTTAATACACAGCAATTCATGTTTTATAATATATTACAGAATAATACAAATACTTTATACACAGCCAGTTATTAAAAACGCAAATGTCTGTGGGAATCTCTGATATCTTTAGTGCTCACCTTCTACATCCGGGGATGAGAACATTTTTGGCCCTGCAGGCCAGATCATTATCAACCCTGCAGAGGGCCAACTTTGGCAGGTGGGGTAGCCCACCTGTAAATCATGACATCAGCTGAGTGATAGGAGGGCAGTCCCACCCAACTGCCAAAGTAGACTTATGGAGGTGTGGGAGATAAGTCTGCTTCACCAACACGTTCCCTACAGGAAATGCCCTGGCAAAGGAGCACCCAGCAGGATTCAACCCTGCCCATCAGCTGATGTTGCCCGGTATCTTCAGGGCATGGACATATGGACATGGTTCAGGGAAAATGGTCTTTCTGGCCAAACAGAACCTCCAGCCGACCGCGATTGGCCCACAGGCTATAGGATCCCAATCTCTGCTGTATAGAAACTAAGCTTAAGCACATGCAACTGTTCTTGAGCATAGACCCCTGTGACCTTTCTCCCTTCCTTCTTCTCTGTCGATATTTGGTTTGTGAACACCCTGGAGGAGAAATCTGCTTTTTTGCTTACATTACTCTGTACACTCCCATAGGAATCATTGTAGTAGTAAATATGACATAGAAAGTAGAAAAATGAATACAAACAAATTTATAAATTCATGCCTATGGGATAGTTTTAGGGGGAGGGAAGGATGAAGCTGTGCCAGATATAGTGAAATATTCTTTGTTTCGAGAACGATACCTGCCTGTACTAGCAAAGCAATTTTCGCAGAGCTAGAAGACTCAGAAAGTTTTCATTTCCACATGCAGCAGTCAGATATGTGCTTGGAAAGAATGCATCACAGTCCTCCAGCCTGGAAGCGCTCTCAATTTCACGAGCAAAACTGCTTTATTTTAATTAATATGCACAGAGTATCCTCTGCTGTACTTTCAAGAATCAATACAAGTAGGTCACTTCAGCCACTGACAGGGAACAAGTCAGTATACCAAAGATGGGGCTCCCCAAGCGAGGCTGGAAACACTAAGGTTATCCTTTGCAAGAACAGGCTCACATGCCATGTCATGGCAATCTAACTTCACTTTTGCAAATAAGTAGGCAAGACGGCAAACATTATTCAGGGCACAGAACTGCCTGGCATTTTTAAATAGCATCCAGGGCAACATTACCAGGCTCTGCGGAGAATAGGAGTTCACAGTGCTTGTGTTGCTTGCTCCCAAGGCCATCTGAGAATCGTGTTGGGAATTTGTGAAGACCAAAGCCTGCCCAAAGCCTTGCTGCTGAGGAGTCTCGAAGGAGTTTGCCTCAGTTTCTTGGCCAGACGTTACAGACTTCTGAAGCAGCGTCACCAGGTCGATGCTACAAGACAGGATGTGAAGACCAGGGATCAGCAAACTTTTTCAGCAGGGGGCCGGTCCACTGTCCCTCAGACCTTGGGGGTGGGGTGGGGGATGAACGAATTCCTATGCCCCACAAATAACCCAGAGATGCATTTTAAATAAAAGGACACATTCTACTCATGTAAAAACACCATGCAGGCCCCACAAATAACCCAGAGATGCATTTTAAATAAAAGGACACATTCTACTCATGTAAAAACATGCTGATTCCTGGACAGTCTGCAGGCTGGACTGAGAAGGCAATTGGGCCAGATCCGGCCCCCGGGCCTTAGTTTACCTACCCATGGTCAAGACGCAAAGGAGGCACAGATGTGAGGAAACCATATTTTGACTTAAAGTAGTTCTGGTCACCCCTACTCAATGCTGCAAGTTAGGGTATTGTACACCTGAAGCACCCCTGACAAGTATTTGTCCAACATTCTTATTGACAGCATCCAAACAGATTAGGTCATTTTCTGATGTTATAATGTTGCCTGTGGTAAGAAGTTACTCCTAAGCGGTTTCATTTTATCTTGCCTGAGAGACACCCAAAACCTAAATGCAAGGGAGGCAATTTGTTTTAACAATGAATGCCCTGTCAGAGAAAGAGGACAGAGGCAGATCTCAATCTGGATATTCTGAGCATGTAAATTACTCTTAAGTTGCAAGTCATATTTACAGACCTGACTGCTGACAAATCACCAGATACTGGCACCACTTCAATCATTATCTTAATTTGAAATATGAAATCTTAAATTAGTCAGATCTTTGGGGGGGAAGCTGGATTACACTTCACAAAAAAATCTCAAACACAGCACAATCAAGTAATTGGCCAGCTTCTTCGCATGGTGTACTGTTCTTCCATAATCCGGCTTTTCAGAGAATTTAGAATTAGTCATAAATGAGCTCCAGGAGGCAGCAAAAAGGAGGATAATGGATGGCCAGAAAAACTGAAAGAAGAGTTGAAGCCAGCGCAAATAAATAACATACATGAGGGAGGAGCAAGAAAAGGTCCACATTCTTGACCCGATTCCACCTTCATTTTTTCAGATACAAACTGAAAGCAGTGGTTTCTCATCTGCATTGCATCCATGTACATTCACAAGCCCACATTATTTGTGGGTGCAATATATTTCTCTCTCTCTCTCTCTCTCTCTCTCTCTCTCTCTCTCTCTACCACACACACACACACACACACACTCACTCACACACACCAAAGAGATTCAATTTCTTAAAAAACCAAACTGATTGCAAGTCAACTATTCCATCATCTGAGATAAAACTTATCTGACTTAAGCCAAAAGTTTAGAACAACATCCAATACACACAACCCCTGATTTATGCATGTTCACTGCATGTGCAAATGTGCATACATGCCGAACACAGAAGTAACCTGAAAACGTCACAAAAGGGGGCAGAGCGAGAGGGGGCAGAGGTGGGCTGAACGGGGTGTTTGCAGGCTTTTTCAATGGGATTTCAAATATGCACCATTTCACTGATGCGCACAGTGACCTACTGCACTTCAAAGCACAAACACGGCAGGAACTAGTTTGTGTGAATGGCTCATCTAGATGTGGAACAGAGAAAGAGAGCAGGGAAAGGTATACCTTTGGCCAGCAGCAACGTGGTTCTCCACTGGGACAGATGAAGCAGTGAAGACCTTTGTTTCTGAAAGCTGAGACATGGGGGTGGAGAGAGAAAGAAATTGAATTTTAGCCACATTAAACACACAATTCTTTTTCAGGAGACAATATTCACGAGAAAGACAAGAAGAGACATGCTGAGCAAGACAAAGTGTTCCATCTAGCCAATTTGCTTGCCTCAGAACTATGGCCCGTACAAACGAATTTCAGGAAGGAAACTGATACAAAAAAGGGGTTCTCAAGCTTGATAGGAAATTGGATTCCCCTCAGTATAGATATATAGCTGGAGATCATCTGGTGCCATAACAAAGTGCTCTGAGCTCCTAGGAAGAAGGGGTGCATATAAACACATTAAAGAATCCAGGGAAGTTACAGCAGAAGAGTCTCTCAGTAAAGAGGGTTTGCAGACTAGGGTTAAGTGGCCAATACGTAACAGGAACCAAAGGCACATGCTGGCCAAGGAAAAGGGGTGAGGGGAGAGGCAGAATGCTATGCTGGCCTGGAGTGATCAGGCCAAAACCATCACAAGACAGCAGTGGAGCCAGCTCAGGATCCAACAGGTCCTGCTCACTCCCAAGACTGAAAGTGCCTTACTTTATGATAGCCTAGAAGGACAAAGGAAGCTTCCCGTGAGGATCTTATTTTTTCTGATGCCCAGGTAACCTATAGGTGGGTCAGTGGTCTCTTGGGATAAATCCTGAGTTGAACTGTGTAAAGCAAGCTCCAACCCCTCCAAAAGCAGTAAAAGGCAGAAGAGTCTCTTCTCGGCAAGATCAGCTACCTTATCAGTCTACAGACTGCACTGTCCTTGTGGCCAGAACTGATGCTACAGACTGGGAATCATTTTCAAACGGGTGATGGCTCAGAGAGCCTGCTGAGGACGGTGGCATTTATCAGATCACATGATGTTCCCAGCAGCTGAAAAGTTTTTTGTTACACAGAATCCAATAAGGCTTCTGGGAAGCAATTTAATCTGCTTCTGGGCGAGCCCAATCATGGCACAAAAGCAAACAACAACAACAAAAATCCCTCACTGGCGCATTGGCAAGTTCCTCGAAACAAACAGATGATGAATTGTGGTTGCCAGTTGCTTTGCAAGAGTCTCACTGCCACACTGAGCCCCTCTTAGCAAGAATCATCTGTTCAGAAGCAAACTTGGGGGTAGGCTGCAGGTTTAAATGTGTCCATCATTCATCAAATTCGCAGAGTATTTGAACCAAAAAGCTTCTGCGCAGCCCCAAACTACCTAAGAATATCAGTTACCAAGGATGATCAAGGGATAAGTGCCCCTTTCACACACTACTTGTGTACTTTCCATGAAGGAAGAAATAGAGTGGACGTGAAGGAGCAAAGTGGGAAATGTTTTTCTCACATTTAATTTATTTGCTCAGTTTATATCCCACACTTGCCTTTGAAGTAGCTCAGTCAACAGAACTAATGAGAGAATTTGTGTAGTCCTGCTTTTACCATAAAGACTCACACTGAACTTGGGATACTGTTCAAACATTTCTTTCCAAAGAATCTTTACAACGCAGCTTAGATGAGATTTGGCCAGCCCTGGTGCAGCAAAGATTCTTTTGAAAAGAGACATTTGAACAATATATCGGGATTAAAATTAGTCAAAGTTCAGGCAACGTTCAAGGCAAGGTGTCCCAAAAACTAGCAAAATGTTCTAGGTAGCTCATTCAGAAGGAAGTGGCATTGGCTGATCAGAGAATGAATTCAGTGTTCCTGCCTACCCAATGATTACAGACTTACATCTTCATTCCAGTCTTCAGCAGTCCATTCTTCTATTGTGTTCTTCCATGCTCCTATGGCAATAAAGGAGAGAAAAGACAATCAACCCACAATTCCTGGCCCCATACATCCCCCTTGACAGATCCATCCCTAACTGGAAACCCATGTGAAAAGAAATAGAAGTTTAGGGTAAAACTTGCAAGGTTATTAATTACCATACTTATTATGATAGCTTTCAGCAACCTAATGAGTCCTCCATTAACACTGTCTAAATTCAACAGAATTATTATTTTCTGAAATAGCTCAAAACAAGCCCACAACTGCCTCCCAATGCTCAGGGCATCCATCTGCTGGTGCTGTCATCAATGGCGCAGTGTTTTAGGATAGAGATGAAGGCTGGCAGAGTAAAGATTAGGGAACATAACGTTTTTTTCCTACAATTTATTTTGAAAACCCCACTGTTGCATTTAAGGAAAACTCAAGAGCAGCATAGGCCAGATTGTACCATACAGTTCAAGCAGTGCCCTCTAAGTTAAAAATTGTAAAATTGTCTTCTGTCACAGCTAGGTCCCACCTGTTGCCAACATCTTAGAAAAAGAGGACAGACCATCTACTTTCTTCATAAGGACTTGCCCTGAGTCTTTGAAATCAGTTGGGAACTGGGAGTAGGGAGGTTGCCATTGCAATGGGGCACCTCTGAAGCCCAGTGTGACTACAGGAGCCAAGCCCAATCCAACACTGTGGAAGGGCAGGATGTGTAGCAAGCACAAAATCTAAGGAGCTTCCTCTACACACACACACACAGAGAGAGAGAGAGAGAGAGAGAGAGAACCCAGAATTCTCTTACTGAGGTGGTCCCAATCCCCTCCTCTCCCAATGTAGTACAAAGGTGGCCACAGAAAGCCTCCTTTCTAAGATAAAGGATCAGAATCAGCAACACAATTGCAACAATATTCGAAGGCACTTCCCTGCCTTCAGTTTTGGAAGCCCAAACCTCTTATCTATATCCTGTGAGGACATGCACATGCGCACACTACAATGTTGTGTTTTAATGTTGTAACCCAGGTGAAGCACAGGTCATTATCATTATGAATAAGGATAGTAATATTTTTGCTAATGTTAACTCTGGTACATTTGTAATTCTCAAATCTTTGGCGGTGTTGCCTCACCTGTTCCATCATCTGCCTCATTCTGCCCAGACTCCCAAGATTCTTTTGTTCCAAAGCCATCTGTAGCAGAAGACTCCGTATAATCTGCAGGGTTAAACGTCCTACAGGTCAAGAGAGTTGAGAAAGTCAGAAATATACAGAAAGATGAGCTTGTGTACCTGCCTTAGACAGAGTAAGACCATTGGCTGGTCTAGTCTAACACTGCCTCTTCCAACAGGCAACACTTCTCTGGGAAGTTGAGGGCACTGACTCTAGGGTCTTGAGCAGGTAAACCATGTGCTCTTCCAGAGAAGTCTGGAATAGGGAAGTGCCACTATGAACATGCACACCCAGCAATCATAAAAGAAACCCCTTCTTTAGCATCGCTAAAACTGGATTAGGAGATAGGTGGATGGGGAGAAAACAGCTTCCTATCAATTTCTTAAATGGCTATTACTAACTAAATAGAATGCGTCAAAGTTTCCCTGTTGTTGGTCTGGAAACTGCAGTTTGTGCAGACTACAGAACTTGCACTTTTAACTAGTATCATATAATATTTGTTCTCCACCTGTCTCTCAGGACAGCAGGACCTATGCTTTGGAACTCCCTACCTATGGACACTAGGCCAGCAATCTCACTGTACTGTTTTATAAAATGGTCTGGAAACTAAAAACATCTTCACTAGCTGCCAGTGCACTTCTGGGTGGGATTCAGAAGGATGGCATTATATGGTCAACATATTTGACTATATGAGTCTGCTTGTTTGCTGGAATAATCATCCTATACCCCACTCTTGGGAGGTCAGACAGGTAACAAGGAAGGGCCATTTCAGTGACAGTACCTAGGCTGTGATAAACCTTCCTAGAGACATTCCCTTGCCCCTCCATCCTGCTACCACTTTGTTGACTGCAGAGGCACATTAAAACATTTATAACAAATTAATTTTAATGAGAGACAGCTTGAGGGTCCTTCTGCTTATATTATAAAATGGCTTAGAAGCCATTTGGGCATGTAAGCAGTACTGTAAGCATGCAACTTATGCGAGTGTTACGCTCCAGGAATCACATCTAAAGCCCAAATAACATATAGTCTAATAATAATAATAATAATAATAATAATAATAATAATAATTTTATTATTTATACCCTCCCATCTGGCTGAGTTTCCTCAGCCACTCTGGGCGGCTCACAGCAATACATCAGAACATACTAAAACATCAAACATTGAAAACTTCTCAGCAGGTGGGATGGTCAAAGTCAACTTTCCTGGAAACCCACCTTATTTCCAATTTTTAAACTTTTTTTTTTAGCCACATGCACAAAGCTGAATGTGCACAAGTTAAATTTGCAGCTTTACTGTATGTAAATTTAATAATAAATAATAATAATAATAATAATAATAATAATAGGTGTTTATTTTGGTATAGTCACTTGAATGGTGCTTCCACATGGTCTTTTATTGATCTGAATTGCATTTTATATATATGCTTGCCACCTTGTAGACTATACTGTAAAACAGCAGACTATAAAGCAGTTTAAATAAAATATACTCCCTTCTCACTGCGTGCAGCAATATCTGTGACCTTGCACACTCCCACCCAGCTCTTCTCGTCACATAAAGGCAGCAATATCTGAACTGGGAGATCCCACAGCTATCTGAACAGGAGAACTCAATGGCTGAGGAAACATGGGATGGAATAACAACGAGCGAGCAACCTTGCACTGAATAAACCTGTACAGCTGAATGTGCCTTCTATACACAGTGAGGAGGCCAACAAATCCCTGATCTCAATGCATTCCGAAAACATGGAGGGGAGGGGTAATTTAGCCACTACTGTGCTTCTTAAAAGCATGTCTGCTTGTGCCTCAAAACTATCATTTAGACTGACTGTGCTCATGTTGTAGCGTACCATGAGGGAAGCAGAAAAGAGTGCCAAGGTTGGTAAGTTTTTAACTGCACAGTGAGAGGCGTTGCAAGTGAATGAGCGAATGTGCGATTAATTTGACACTGCCAGATGGTGCCAAGGAGCAACCACCACCTACTGCCAGCAGAGGATGTAATTTCAGAAACTCTCAGCTGGAGTAGAGTTGGGGTGAATGAGCTCCAGTAGTCCTTTTAACTCCTTATCCGCCACGCCCTGCTGCCTACATTAGATGGCAAAAACACCTTCTGTTCATGGTTCCAACAGTCTGAGATTGTGACTTCCCAGGGGGTTAGCATGTTGCACCAAAAACAAAGAAGAGTCTTGCAGCATCTTAAAGACCAACATATTTATCATGCCTTAAACCTCAGTGGGTGAGCCCACTTCACCAAATGTGCATTGGGTGGGCAGCTAATATAACTTTTGGGGGGGGGCAGCTAATATAACAGCCACTATTAGTCACCAATTCTGAGACTAAGAAAAAAGGCTACCAACATCACAGCCATGCCTATGAATACCTCAAGAGCACAGCTAGGAAGCCTTCATACTTTCTAAGGCAATGCTGGGGTTTTTTTTATTTGACAGACTCTTTGATTTGGATGTCAATTTCTTCCATGGTGTCCTAAAATTTTTTAACACAAGGCCAACTGATACTGCAGTCCAGGTTAAGTTTTACATTCAGATTATTTAAACCCCTTAAGTTTTATTTTGCTTTTGCACTTCCGTATCTCCAAATCGTATTAGGCACCTGCAAGTGCTATTTTGGAATCTACAAAGTATCTTCAAGGGCACCCTCCCCATATTAGCAGCAATATAACACAACCATTTTGTGCTATCCATTAAGTTGCGAAATGCAATTGTGCATATGCTGCTCAAATAGTACATGTCTTAATTGCAGCGCCTGTGACATTTTCTTGTTAGAGACTCACAATGCAAGTTGTGCCTAAGTGATTGTTATAATTCTGTTATGAATATATTAATAGCATAAATTTTTGTTTAGATACAGAAGTTTTTCTGGAAATAATAATAATGCATAATAATATGATTGGCAAAACAAACAAAAAAACCCCTTACTATTCAGTAGTATTAAAATGCCCCAGCTTGCACTCAGCATTGTGTGTGTGTGTGTGTGTGTGTGAGAGAGAGAGAGAGAGAGAGAGAGAGAGAGACAGACTCGGTGTGTTTTAATTAAATTCCTGGGACAATTCGATAGACCTAATTCTCATCTTGGGCTTATGCTTACCTCAGGCAACAAATCGGCTGCTTGAGGTTGTCAATCCCTCTCTGCCTCTGGAAGTTTTGCTGAATTACTCAAGAGTTTGCCTGTCAGGCTGTAATAGTGAAGGCACCCATTTCACAAGGACTTTTATAAAGTTTCCTGATATCAGGACGAAGGGAGTCAATAAGTCCTCTCAATACAGTCAAACATTTAACAGATTCTCCATTACATGGATCTGTGTAATTTCTTTAATACAAAGTTAAGCAGTGTTGACAGGTCCTATTTTAGCTGATATATTTTCTTTCACTGACATGGTGTAAAGAACCTACCCCATGCCTTGGGCTGAAAACCTCCCTGCTCCTCTTCCTCTGCCACGTCCAAATCCTGTGGGAAGGAAAGAGCCTCATTTAAAGGTGCAAGGTGGATAAGCTGAACATTCAGCTCCCAAGGTTTCAGGAGGGGGAGTCAACTTGAGATAGTAGGGCTCAGCCTTTTCTCCTCTTCTCATTTCCTTCAGAAACAGCACACTCTCTTCTTAATCAAGGAAGCAAGACAACATGACAGCAGAAAAGAAACTCTTTTTCTATCCTCTTCATAAAAACCTAGAGGGAAACCCTGATGGTGGAAGTGTGGTGCAGTGGTTAGAGGATTGGGAGTCCAGAGTTGACATCCCCACTCAGCCATGAAGAGTGACCTTGGACCAGCCACTGTCTCTTCCCATAACCTAGCCCACAGGGTTGTTGTGGGGATAAAATGGGATGGGGGAGAACTTATTCTTTTACCCTGCAGCTGCAAGAAGAGGAGACTGAGGGAGAGTTATCTTTTAAAGATGCTAGATCCAGTTTGAAAACAAACCCCTTTGTTATATGTCAATACTGAAGCTATAAGTAAGTATATAAGATTTCAGCCAGGCCCTGAAACCTATTTTCCAACCTGCAAGCTCTCTACAACTTGCAGGTTAGGATCCAATGATTCTCACCCTCACCCACTGTGCCTCAGTCCCCAGGACCGACTTATATGGTCTTCAGTCCTATAACTAGGGAACTATACACTCTCCCCAGACTCTTACTCTAATGTTGGCCCCTCTGCATGAAAGCTTGGTACTATGAGCCAGCTAAAATTACAGAAGTCTGCTGGCCAGCTGGGATGTGAGCAGGTTAGGAAAGGATAAGAAAAGTTTTACTTCAAACAAACCCCTTCCTCCTGTACCCACAATCTCATCACAAGCCCCCCCACCCACCTGCTTGTTCTTTTTGCAGTCTTCCAGCAAAACAATCTCTCCATCTATTAAAATACTACACTGTTATCACTAGTCTACAAGGACAACATCTTCACAGCTGCACTATTCTGAAACACTGAACTGAAGACAGCCTAACCAAACACATTTCTGCTTCCTGAATTATACAAAGGCTGCTTTTAATCATGTGGTCTGGAAGAGCCACCAACACACCAATCAAGGGTGACAAACTGGACCCAAAATGCAAAACGGATTAGATGTTTAAAAGTGCAGGTACAAGCTTAAAAATGCAGGCAGAAGCTATCGCTCTTCAAGCCTCAGCATTTAATTTGGCCATGCCCTCAACATGGACACAGTTTACAATACAAGCCACATGTGAAAGGGTGATGGCATGCTTCAGCTATGAAATACAGCAGGGTATTCTTCTGCATGTTTTTTTAAAGATATTCCCTGAGCTGAAAGTACTTCAGGCTTATCTTGCATCAACTGCAAAGGAGGTGCTGGTTTTCAGCAATGTCCCAGGATATTCTTAAGCAGGAAGCACCAAGATCCTAGTGCTTATGCCAGTAGTTAGGCCACATTCACATGGACAAAATGCAAACAAGACTCAGGTCCTGCTTATGGGATTCCTCTAGACACTGGTTGGCCACTGTGAGAACAGCCTACTGGGCTAGATGGTTGCCTGCATGGCTCACAAGTCCTGCAGCCCTTTAGGGGCAAGAAAAAGAATTATCAGGCAAGCAGAGCACAGGGTTGGAGGGTGGAGGGCTCTTAACAAAAGCTATTTCTTGCAAGGTTCCTTTTTCAAGGAGAAGGGAAAACAAAAATATTCGTAAGTTTGTCTTACCTCTCCCTCTGCTACGTTTCCCACGATCAGAAGGCCTCTCTCCTTGGCTGTTATCCACTCCATTCTCCTCTACTCTAACTAGATGTGGAAGGAGAGACACAGAAAGCAAAACGTTACTATATATAATATGAATGTTTGCCCTCTCAGTCAGACTTTTTGTTTTTCAACTGTGCAGGAGACAGAATCACACAGCAAGAATGGAAAGGGTGAGGGGTCCTAACAAGACACAAGGATTTGGACTTGCAGGTGCTACTCTGCCTGTTAGATGAAGCCTCGGTTCACTGAGAAGCCTACAGAGATAAATGGTTTGATGATATCATGCCTAAATCTTTCCACAAGCTCCTGCCTTGAATATAAAATGTCTTTCCTTTTATCAAGCTATATATTTTAGGACTCTGTGTTCAATATGCACGGCACTGGCCTTGTTTTTATACTGTGTTGCTGTTTTAGAATGTGCGTTTAAGAGTGATGAGCATTTGCTGTTTTTGAATATTTGTGAGCAGCTCTAACAGCTCCTTTGAGGTTGAAGAGTGAGCAGGCTATGTGCCCATATAAAAATATTTGATCAGCTTTCAGACATTTTTCATGTGCCTATACTCAATACAGAAAACACAATATTATTAGTATTATTGTTTGAAGAGGAGAAAAGCGTCATTAAACCAAGCCAGTACCAGGTTCTCACGGCTGTATAAATTGTACCCAAACTAGGCAAATCCTTTTGTTGAAGAGAAACAGTTCTGCGTGCATAGTTTGTGGTTCTTCCCCCAGTGCTCTACTGCAAACATACAACAAAGCAACTCAAGCACAACACGCTCCTCTGTGAACGCAAAGGCAAACTGAGGCAACCGCGTTCCTAGGAGCAAGGTGCCTGCGCTTACACTCTCGACCACGGCTGCCCCCTCTTCCTCGTCTGCTGGAACTTCCCCGTCCACGGCTCACTTCTCTGTCCCCTCGCTTTTCTCTGTTCTCTTTGTTTTCTGAACTCTCTTTTCCAAGACTTTTCTTCTTTCCTCCCACTGTCTCCCACGAAGTCTATTTGGGTGGAGAAGGAAAACACAGAACAATTCAAAAGGGGTTTAAAGACTGCCTTGAGAATATCTTCCAGTGTAAAACCTCTAAGCTCTATGGGAACCTTTTACAGCCCTTCAGACATGCAAGGTCCATTGTCAAACAAAGCCTTGGGGGCACCTGCAAAGCCTAGAAACCATCAACACTAATCCAGCATCCTTGGAACGGAATTAATCCCTGTGGCATTTTAATGGCAAAGCATTTTTACAGGGACAAACTTTGTGGCATTAAAACAGGGTCTTAACATTATTTACTTATTTATTTAAACTGTAAATAGGCAAATCAAGATCCAGACCTCACACCCCCCAAAATACTATAGTCCTGATTAAAATCACCCCTCTCATCCATGGCTATTTGGCACATGAGTGAGGCTATCACTCATGCCAAATAGTATCAGAGGTGGGTTGCTGTTTTTTGGCAAAAGCCTGGTTATCTACTTTTTTAAAAAGTCCATACAATGTTAAACCACATGTTTAATACCATGTAGGTGTTTGGCTCATAGCCTCTTCCCTTACTATTAATGACTAAGGCAGGACATATTTAGGCCCATTTCATAAGCAGGTATCAACTTGCCCACGATCACCAGCACAACTGTGTCTGAGAAGGGGATGGAACCCAGAACTGAAATCTGCCTCCTCACCCTCTTATATCAGCCTTCCCTAACCTTGGGTCTCTAGATATTGTTGGACTATAACCCACAACATCCCCCAGCAAGCATGGCCAGTGGACAAGTGGGATGGGGGTGTAGCCCAGTTGCACCTAGGCTATGCTAATATCTCATGACTGACTTTGGTATTGTATCCCAACTTGTCTTGAGACACATTCCCGCATTACCATTATACTCTGCTGTCTCATTTCATGTGGCCCCCATGGATGGTGGAAGTGGGGATTTTTTTGACTGCTCAACTCTTGCAACAACTGCCAACACTCACAATGTTCAACGATAAAGGGGGAAATTTCCCAGAATATCTTGTCTATTGGTCCTTGAGTTGTGGCACATGCGTATGCTGGTTAAGCAGCAAGAATTGGCGGGCGGGGAGGTGAGTTTTGCTGCTTTTTTGGACTAATTTGTACTTTATTTTTATCCACTTTCCAGGCAAATACTGTCTCCAAAAATGTCTCATATCAGTTCAAACAAAAACAAGGTGCTGTTCCACAAGACACAAATGAGAAGGGAGTGAAGGGAGAAGGCAGAAGGAGGAGATCAGTCTGACAATGCCAATGGTGGTATATAAATAACGATTGAAAATCCAGTTGGTGCCAGGCTGGTCTTCCCTTGAGAAAGACATGCCCAGAGCTTTGTCACTCAATTATTAATTCTGAATGAATGTAACATACAGGTATTTGCTTGATCTGCATAGCTTCACCTGAATTACAAGGGGAATATCCTGGCCCAACCAGGACTGGTCAAAGAACAAAGCATAAATCCTAGCAAAATATACCAAGAAAAATATGTGCACATCTCAAAGTGACTTGACTACCAAAATGCTTTCCACCAATGTCATCTCTCCCTAACCCCCAACTCAATAGCCAATTTGTCAGCAAGCAAAAGAGAACCTAAATGAATCTTTCCTGCACCCACTAAGAGGCCCAAAAAGCTTTTGCTTTTCTTAGGTTCCAGGGAAAGAGAATCCCCTCTGATGCTGGCTCATGGAGCAGTTGGGGTGGGGAATGAGGTTTAGGTTCCACCCCCTAACAGTGTGCAAATCAGCCCAGAACATGACGGGGAGGAAATACCAGCTGTTTTTATTCTAGAAAGTCCTGATTTAGGTAGTGTACAGTCTCACTCCAGGTATGAGAGTGAGACTATGAAGAAGACTTATGTCTCTGTTGTCCCAATTCAAAATGTAGATAGTAAGCTCAAGAGGGCATCACAGTCCCTCACAAACATATAGTGATAGGTTTTCTTGTTTTATCATAATAAAACAGGCAGAGCTGTCCATCCTCATTCCACACACAGTGAGCCACAAAGGTCAGAAGTGGGACTTGTTTCTTATCAAAATTCTACAGGGCAGAAGAAATAGTAGAGGAATATAAGCTGCTGAACACAGAATTCAGCTTCCAGAGAATCTGAGCTCCTATTTTTCAAGAAAGCAGCAAGTTCCTACACCTTATGTTGCAAACAGATACTTGAGTGTGTGGGGGCAATGCCTACTAATATCTCAAAAGCCAGAGAAGTGGTTGAAAAATTACAGAATTGTAGGACTGGAAGGGACCCAGAGAGTCATCTAGTCCACCCTGCTGCAATGCAGGAATCTCAACTAAAGCATCCATAACAGATGACCATCCAACATCTTCTTAAAAACCTCCAATGAATAAGAGTCCACAACCTCCCTATGGAGTCCGTTCCACTTTCTAACAGTTCCCAAAATAAAGGTGGGGGGAGCAGCTTAAAATACCCCGTACAATTCATTGTCCTCCATAACTAGCAAAACTGGAATTAGGGAAGAAAGAAAAAAGTAAATTTGGAAGCTTTAGTTTTCTTGGGGCCTTATTTTTTAAAACCTCAAACACAGTCCTATGCAGGAATAGTCAAAGTTACATTTGAGTGCCCCAGTTGAGCATTTGCCTACACCTTCACATTACAGAACCCTGGTAGCAAGTATCAAGGGTCAGGGATAGTTCATCCTAAGCAGGTGCACAAGTTAAGTGCTTTGCCAGTTTTCCAGGGCAGACCTCCAGTTCACCTGCTCCTTTAGACTTAGAGACTTCCAGGCTCTCCAGATCCAGGGTCAATGTCCTGTTTGTTTGAAGAAAACTGCATCAGAAATTCTAACTGGTAACAGGACAGAAAGATGAATCTAGGTGATAATTACAGTGGATTGTTTTTTAGCATGTGGCACTCTAAAACAGGGATGGGCAGGAGGTAGATAGTAAAACAGGGGTAGATTAGGGTTCTACCAGTAAATTTGCAGTGATTTGCAGTGGCTCAGCAAGGATTCTGACACCAAATTATTTAATAAGAACAACAAGACCTTTTCCTCCCTTCTAAATTAGGCTGCTGAGCTGAAGAAAAGTGGCTGGGGGGGTGAATTTATGGGGGAGAGCAGATTTTAGTGTAAGCTCAGTCCTGGTACTGAAAACAATTTCCTGGGCTCAAAATGAGGAATCCCCTACAAAGAATCCTTTTCCTGAATTATGAGGTTATTGCCCCCCTCCCTGCCACTATTTTATACCTGGCTTTGGCTGGTGGATCTCAGGGATCTAGTAAAATTAATTGGATCCTCACAAGCCTGGTCTGCAGACTCCAGTACCAGAACAAACTTTTGCAGGAACCAAGTCTAAGGAACTGAGGCAGATAATGGTGATGAGGGATGAAGTTCTAGGCCTAACAGACAAAATAAAAACTGACAAAACACCAGGTCTGAATGGCATCCACCTGAGAGTTATCAAAGAACTCAAATGTGTAATTGCTGAACTTCTAACAAAATGTAAGTTGTTCCTCAGATACTTAACTGGAAAACTGGTGAAAAGTATTGGTAAAGATAAAATAACCAAGCACAGAGAAGAACAACCCTTGAGGAAGCTGAGCCAGCATGGCTTTTGCAATGGCACGTCCTGTCTCATGAACCTATTCAGAATTATTTGAGAGTATCAACAAGCATATAGACAGAGGTGATCCAGTTGGCATAGTGCACTTGGACTTTCCAATAGCTTTCAACAAAATACTTCACCAAAGACTCCTGATTTGAGTAAGCTTACTAGTCATGGAATAAGAAGAGACTTTCTTGTGGACCAGTGAGTGGTTAAGTAACAGGAAACAGAGAGCAGGAAAAAATGGACAGTCCTCCAAACGGAGAGACGTTGAAAGTGGAGTCCTGCAAGGATCAGTATTGGTACCTGTGCTTTTTAATCTGTTCATAAACAATCTAGAGCTAAGGTTGAGCAGTGAGGTGGCCAGGTCTGCTGATGATACTAAACTGTTCAAGGATATTAAAACAAAAAGACTGAAATGTTCCCAAAGCACCTCTCCAAACAGAGATCATTAGGATAGCAACTGAAAAATAAAACTTCCAATATTATAATATCACTATACAATCTATAGTGTAACGACATTTAGAATACTGTTTATACAGTTCTGGTCACCTCTACTGGTGTGCTCTGGGATAATGTTATTACCTAAGACTAAAGAGCATCAGAAACTGATACACAGAGATGTTATGGCTGTGACAAATCAAGGCACCACTTTTGACTGTGATGTCACGCAGCAAAATAACCTCAGGCTACTTAAAATTCACCAGCTCTTTCCAGTGTTTAATTTCTTGGAAAATTCTTGACAGCAGGGCTCAAATCTGTTTAGAAATCATTTCTTTTGCCAGTGATAGACAACTGAATTTCTTCCAGTTAACTGAGTGAGCTGGGGGCCAATTTCAGAGTTTCACTAGTTTTAAAGGTTTTTGAAACCTACATATAACAAAGTTGTTTCTAAAACGTAAGTATTTGACATCTTTCTTAGCTTGGCCACAGCTTTTCATTCCCCAATGAAAAGCAGGAAGTCTCCATGTGTTAACTCTTCAGGCAAGGCTCCTCTCAAGGCTTAAGAAAAGGATGTAGAGTCCTTACTGTGTCAGAGTTCCCTTCCAGCAAGATATTGATTGCTCTGTTCACATCTCCATTACAGTCATGTAGAGCCACTATGCAATCATCCTGATTCTTCCCAGTCACTTCCATAAGCTGGAAAAAAACACAAATATATGAGTCACGTTAAAGAGACCTTGATAACACAACAAAGGGAGTTCAGGCAGCAAGTGGAAAAATAGGTTAAAAATATACCTACAATTATATATATACACACACACCATCCCAGAGGCACTGAGTGGGTAGCAATACAAGTTGCCCCAGGCCTCAGACAAGCTCTCCATGTGCCTGGTTATAGCACCGTATTCAGCTAAGTTTCAGTTAGAGTGGACCCACTGAAATGAATGGATCCAAGTTAAATGAATGGATCCAAGTTAATCATGGCCATTAATTTCAATGAGTCTACTCTGACTGAAACTTAGCTGAATACAGTTCATAATTACTATTATTCAAGCTGAAGTTTTAGTAAGCAAGTGGACTTGAAACAGGCTTGAAGTAGCAAAGGTTATTCTCCACCAGTCCATGAAAGCCAACCCACCCACTCACCAGGGACAGGGGAAAAACATATACCTGTTTCACTTTATCCTCAAAGTCTGCATCGTTCTTATCGTAGATCATCTGAGCAAGGCGAATTTGTTCCGCTGTTGCCTGGGAAGCACAAACAGATCGGTTATAGAAATACACACGCAAAGCCAAAATTTTCCCCAAATGCTTGAGTCTCCCGTAATTTGTTCTTTTGTTCCAGGGTTGTGGAACCTGCGGCACTCCAGATACAGGTGAATTACAACTCCTATCATCGCCTGACCATGCTGACTAGGGTGGACAGGAATTGGGAGTCCAACATCACCTGGAAGTCTACTGGTTCCCCACTCCTATTTTATTTTTAACTCCAAGGGAAGAAACATTGAGGCATCCTTTCCTATCTAACAAGCCCAAACTCCAGATTGCAGGCAAATATAAGAAAAAAACAACCAGTACCGATCCCTCACAGAACAGTTCTTAAAGCAGATAATTTAGCATTGAACACAAGACAAAGTTGTTAAGTTTTATCTAAATTATCAAAGGAACCACTGTTCGGGTGCATGGCCTATTATGAGCCCTAATTAGAGAACTACAACCCTTGAATTTCCTGCCCATTTTTTGCCTAATTCTGTCACTCAATCTTTGCACACAATTTAATTCAATAAAGTGTTCATTTCAGAGCACTGGCATGGTTCTGGCTGGTAGAATGGGGCAAGGGGTACTGGTATTCCCCTCACTGCCCAAACAGGAAAAAGCCACCAGAAATAAAGGCTGGTGTTCTTTTAGCGAATACATCTAAGAAAGCAACCTTTAAACAGTTAGGCATAGTGATGTGAGGTGAGAATATTCCCTGCTAGAAAATTCTCCAGAGAATACTCCCCCAAAACTGTAAATTCTAACGTAAGAACCAGTTTTACAACCCACATTTTAAAAATCTAGTAAATAATAAGTCAAGCTATGATATTGCCAGTGTAAGTAATGAATAATGATTTTTTGATCCAGTTACAATTCTGGCCATTGTGTCATTCACCATTGGCAGTTCTGAAATGTGAGCTACAGAAAACTTTTTTTTTTTTTTTTTAAGTTTTAAAAATTCATTTAAAATTTGAGTAAAATTTGAACTTTTAGTTAGAGCAAAATTTGAAAGGCTACGGGTTTGCAATCCTAGATTGGATGGTAAGCACTCCTAATTCAAGTAGATAAGATGAATCTTACGGGCTGTCATGTGTATAAACCCACTGAGCAATGGTATTTTCAACATCATTTCTTGATCTTGATTAATTCTTACAGGTTCAGAATTACCGATACATGGATCCAGAATATCCACATCCCTACCTGTACTACTGGTTTCTGTGGTTGCGTCAGCTGCGTGGCTGAAATCTGCGCTTTGTCTCGAGTGCCCCGGGTACGTTCACTGCCCACCGAAGTCATCATATACAGTATATACAAAACAACGTATGTACAAAATAGAAAATCTGAAAAGAGAGAGGAAAAATCCAGCTGAGTTAAGCACTGTTCCTAATATGAAAAACTGGCATAAATAACAGTATACAGATTAACACAAAAGAGAGCTAATTATGTTCATATCCCAAGTAGCAATGTGACTTTTTTTTTTTTTTTTTTGCACACATGGGAAGTAGAAATGCATTTCCTAAAAAGTCTGGCAAGGCACTACCTCAAAACTCCTATCTGCAGAGCAGGTCGGGGCCAGGGTCCAAAAGGCTACTTTGCTTGAACACTGAGAGATCTCAGACTTCCTTTCCATGAATAAGAGGCTCAGGTGACATTTTAAAAACTGCTTTAGGAACCTACCCCAACTTTAAAAGTGGTTTCCCGCGCAGCACAGAAGTCGAGCTGTCTAGAAACTGCAAGCCCAAAATCCACATGAAGACAGAAAATGGGTTGTGCGGTTGTTTGCATTTTTTGTACCTAAAGATTTCCTTTAATGTGGTCCATATCAGCTGCTACCACATGAGATTAATGAGATGACTCCCATCAAGGGTTCTTCACCACAAAGGGTGGGGGGACATCTGAATTAACTCTGTTTCTACATTATCCAAGGCCTTAACTCCTTTTAATATCAGTTCAAATGGCAAGTACAGTTGTACCTCTGGTTACGAACGGGATCCGTTCCGGAGCCCCTTTCGCAACCTGAAAGGAACGCAATCCGCATCTGCGCACGCGCAGGTCTCAATTCACCGCTTCTGCACATGCGCGTGACGTCATTTGCGCGTCTGTGCAAAGTAACCCTTTCTGGTACTTCCGGGTCACTGCGGGACACAACCTGAAAAAACGTATCATGAAGCAAATGTAACAAGAGGTATGACTGTGGAGAAAAGTGAGGTACGAGTAAAGGTATGTGATTTAAGAAGAGCTACCTACTCCTATTCCACTTTTTCTAATTGTAAATTCATGTGCTCATATGGGGGGGGGGCTGCCTCCATTCATCTGAACATAGGTGTAATCATGGCTATGGCTGGTCACAGTGGTCCTTTGACCAAGTGGCTTAGTATCTCCAAATCTGGGACAGCTATTAACCAAATGAAAAACAAGGAAGCCAATGGACCTGATGGGATACCTGCTGAAGTCTTCAAAGTGGGTGGAGTTGAACTTACACAACAACTTCACAAGCTCATCAAAAAAATCTGGGAGAGAGGCGGTCCCAGCGATTGCTTAGGTCAAAGCAACATACCAGAAATGAGGAACCTGTGGGATGTTGCCATATGCAAACAGTAACAACTGCAAACACAAACTCGTAACATTTTATCTATCTGAAGAAGTCTTACACAGCATTCTACAGAGTCATCTGACATTTCACTGCTGACTCGTGCAGTCTCACCAGCATTCTAACTAGGGCTGACCCAAATGCCTTAGTTTCCTCAATTTCCCAACATTTCATGGATCATAGGTGGGGTGTGAAAACCCACCCAAAATGTGGGAGTGAAGGAAGGAAGTCATTGGACTGGCTCATACGATGACAGGCAAGTACTACCCCACCTTAAAGTCCTGAGAATTTCATTTAGAAGGAAACTGACAAAGCTGGGTGTAGCTTTGCACAGTCTTAATTTTAACCTCCTCTTCCAGCTATTAACAAATTTAGCTTTTATTGGCCAAGCCTATATACCCAGCAACTGAAACGCTGAATGCAATAAGGAAAGAATCACTCCAGAGATATGGCAAAACAAACAAACAAACCACCACTTCCTTGAGCTCTTGCATAGTTAACTAAAGAGAGCTGCCTGTACCTGGAAATGGCTGCAGGATCTGACCCAGAAGACCACATTCCATTATGACCGAACCTGGCAAAGCCCAGCTTGTCTGCTACTTTGAAGATGATCGAAGATCACCTACTCAGCAGAGTTTTCACTACTTGAGGCCCATTTGCACAAGCCATAGAATGTGATAGCAGTATGTAAAGGAAGAGGCATAAAGTGCTACTTGTATGATACGATGTGCAGAAAGTCTATAGCTCAAGCTTTTCTGAGGTACTGCTTAATCTAAGACATGAAGCACACCCAATTTGACTGCTCATTTTAAGGCAAGTGAGGGCATTCATAAGGTCACAAAATACTAACTTTATGCCGCCACTAGAATGTTAAACTGGCCCTATGAACTGGCCCCAATTCTTTTGCCAGAACTATTCACAGATAAATTTTGTTGTACCTTCACCTTCCACTGAAAGGGCTAGGAATTTGCTCCCTAAAAATCTGCAATGATGCCTAGATTCTGTATCCAAGACCTTTCAAGATTTCTGATGCAATAAGGGCTTACAAGGAGCTAGGTTTTCCCTTTCATTGTGCCATTTCTTCACTGCAGCTTCCACACATTTCTTACCCATTATCTGCAACCATCTAACAGTTCCAAGGCTATTAGAATGTAACTGGTCTGCTCTCTTATTGTAAGAATGTTTTCCCATTCTTTTGTTTTGGATCTTTTTTGTACTGGAAAGGCAGCTTTAAAAGCTAGAATTGATTTATTCAGGTTGGAGCAGAGGCAATCTGCTTATGACAAGGTTGCTATATAAAATTTTAGGTTATACACACACAGCAGACACATACTCCGCAGAAAACCAATCCTTCACCTTCAAATTTTAGGAAATATTCCCTGGGAAAATTACACATAATTTCAGCACACAGAACAATCCCAAAAAGCCACCTTGGCTCTCCTAATAACTCTAAATATTCCCTCTACAGAATGAAAATATATTGGAGAAACCTTTTCCAATTTCTACCTGGTCCAGGAGGCAGGGCCCAGACTCGCCCAGAACAGCTAAAAGGCTCCTGGGGAGGCCAGAGCGACATTGCTGCTCCGTGCTGCAAGGAGGCTGAGGGCACACTCCACAAGGGGTGTTCGAAAAAGGGTGAGAGGCTGCCAGCTCTGCATGCAAAGGGTGACATAACTGGGCTCCTGAGTCCCACAGAGGTGCCGCAGAAAGAATGCAGTTGGTCAAGGGACCCATGAACTCAAGGAGGTTGAAAACATCTGCCTTAGAGAAAAGAGAAGCGCAGAAATGCATTCTTCCTCTCCCCTGACTCCACCTGAAGAGGAAAGATTGGGTAACATGGGGGTTGCTGTACTCATAGCACCATCTCCAGGTCTCAGAATGCAGGCCTCTGGTTCAATTGTGTGTTTTAAGAATTAAAAACAACAACAACAACTGCGGAAGATTCCCCTGTTACAAGGTATAGGTCAAGTAGAAGCAAAGAACTGAACATTATAACCATTGTTCTTTTTAAGACACATACTCCTCCTGAACTGGAGCAAGAAAATCAGGCTCTTACAGAAGCTATAATTTCTTTACAATAGTGATGTGGCAGAGGGCAGCATTTTGTACTCTTAAAATATGTTTATAAATGGCATTGCGATGTTCCTGCTAGAGGATGGAAGACTAAAAGCCTATTATTAATGCTCCAGGTCTACTCAACCGAAGACTACTTTAACATGCAACTCAGTAGTGTGCCTACTACAGGAACAAGCAGGTAATAGTGTTCTTATACCTAGGGTTTGAGCTTTTGAGTTTGGAAAGGGGTGGCACACTGGAAGGAGATTGAGGGGAGAGAAGAGAATCATTGTGTGTGGAAAGAGAAGAGGATCAGTCAAGACCTAAAATCTCAGCTAGAACTCAAGTTCTGGCTATTTTATACTTTTAAGATGGCTGGGTCTGCTTAGCCTGTTTCCTTTTTTTTTTTAAGCGTTGATTAATTTTCCAATAAAAACATCCAATTAACATATCATATCAAATCCAATAAAAATAAAAAACTAAAATAAAAAAGGTCCAATTGTCTTCCAAATTGTAATAATTTTGTTTTGACTTCCCACGGTCTGAATTTCGAAGCTCATTCAACATCATAGTCCTGCCTCTCATCATCCTCAATGTTATTCATAATTCCATGTCTGATTTTTCCCTTCCACATTTTGACTCTGGTTCTATGATCCTCACTCATGTCAGAAAACCGATACTTTTTTTTTCCTATAGAGTGCAGATTTGTCTGTATATTGTACTCCTTGAGCTGTTTTTTCATCGCACCGCTTCATTTAATTGCATCCAATTTCAAAGTTCTGTCCAGCTCTTTGAGAGTTGTTATTTTGGCAGCTCCCAGATCGTTAATCTTTCCCGTCCAGGCGTTATCAAAGAAACAGAGAGAAATTTCCTTCTGTACCCTCCTTGTTGATTCATCTTAAACAGACTGTTTGCAATGTAGCCATATATCAGACAGTTAGCAATTGGCCTTTGGAATCTTCCCAGTCCCCCCTCCGGGCCCTAGAGGGGGGCTGCCAGACATCCATTTAGCCCTCTCTCTCGCTCGCTCGTAATCAAAAAAACATCTTTTTGCAAACAGTTGTATATGTAATATTGTTTCCAGTCTTTATAACCAACCATCCGTTAGCTCCTGTTTCTCTTAATCAGGGAAGTATTTCAGATATTCAATAACGACGTGGTGGGAGACGCCATTTTGTCCTTTGTCCTTTGTTTTCGTCTTTAACAGACATTTCCGGTCTTAGAGGAGAAGTGGCTGCGAGTAGATCCCAATTATATATGAAAGTCCATCTGAACTCACTTTTTGAAGAGCAATTTAAGTTCTTAATGAGACTTGGCATGCCTTACGGATTGTTGATGTTAAGGATAAAATAATGGTTTTTTTACATACCAAGCCCCTCCACATTCCAAACATGATGAGGATCTCTTTGAAGTTCGATCTTTTGCACCAGAGACTGTACATACTGCAGGTTTTTTCCAGCTTCTTCAATTCAGAGCGTGTCTGTTTGTTTTCCAAATCTTTATATTTTCCCAAACAGATGCGTCCGGCTATGGGGTGGCGTCGCAGGAGTGTCAGCCGTCCCTAGCTCCGTGACCCAGTGCCCCTGTCGTCTGCCACATCGGCGATCTGGGGCAGACCGCGGGTGGTTGAGACAGTCCTCCCCTGCCCTGGGGAGGCTGCCAGGGCTAATTACCCCCATATCAGCCCTGAAATATCGGAACGGCTGAAGTCCGATTGTGTGGGATCAGCCATTTTCCACCGCCGGAAACAGGAAGTCCTAGCCTGTTTCCTTTAGGCTTCAAGGATGGTATGGATTTTTTCAGAAAAACCAAAAGTATGAGTTGAAAAGTGGGGTGAAGAAATGAGAAACATTTCATACAGTCCCGAAACAATTAAAAAGAAGTCATAGTTTTAAAAAATCAGCTATAGGTTGGCTTAATGTGAACAAACAATATGATGGTGCAACACTTCTGAGATGCTTCTGCTGTACTCCTCCCCTACCCCAGCCACACTCTGGCTTGTTGTGGTGTCCAAGCTGAGGCTTATGGTGTGTTGTTCTCCAAACAAACCATGAGCAGTCACCATGGTTTATTCTTAGCCAACCGCTCATGGCTAAACCATGGGTCTAGGTTTGGACATCACAACAAGACAAAATCCAGCTTTGTTTCCCAGCATCACAACAGCAGCAAGAATAGGCAAGGAGCACAATAACTTTTCAGCAGCATATGTGGGCATAAGTGTTGTTTTTTAACTGTGGTTTAATGCAACATGCAATCTAGCTCAGCCTGTGCCCATGGGGCCAGAGACTAAAGATTGTGAGGAGAGAAGGTGGATGTGGTTATTGTTTAACATTTATATTTTGAACCCAGATCTTAGCCTCTATCCACCAGACCATTTTAAATTTCAAGTGAGCCAATAAACCAGTGTTCCCCAGTCTGGTGCCCTCCAAATGTTCTGAACCATGACTCCAAACAGTCCCATTCAGCTGTACTTCAAAACATCTGGAAGGCACCGGATCAGCGAAGGCTAGATGAAGCACTCGGCTTTGAATCCTACTCAAGAAGCCTAAGGCACAACAGCTACATGCAGTTGCTAGGAATTTACATTTAAGAGCAAGATTCTTATAAACCTAACAACGTACAAGGAAACAAAGTGCAGTGAGCCAAGACTAGAACATTGCATGCTTTTGCCAGATGAGGGGAACAATTCGTGTGTGTTCTGCTTACACACAAGCTCATACACTGCACTCTCCTGAACTTTCTAAACTGCTCCCCCTCCCCCTGGAACAAGTTTCAAATATTTCCCCAGAATAGAAGCAGAGAAGCAACGCTTGCTAAAAATAGCCGAGCTGAGGGCTCAGAAGTTAATCGGGAGATCACAGATGACCATACTCCCAATGCCCCTGGCCAAGAAGCATATATCTGCCCCTAATGCACAAAAGTAATGGGCAACATTAGCTGGTTGAAAGACAGAAGAAGGAAGGGACCAAGAGATCCCAACTGCCAATGTCAAAAAAGAACAAAAGGTTTCAGCAGCCAGGGACTAATGCTAGGAAGGTTAGCAGGCCATGTATACGCTACATACACCTTAAACTTTTAAGGAACCTTGGGAACTGTTGCTTTGTTAGTGGCACAGGAATGAAAAGGAGCCTCAGCTCCCTCTGCCCCCTAAAAAAATAAAACATTTCCCAGAGTTATTTATTTACAGTATTCAGTAAAATGCATACACCACTTGACTGTAAAAAAAATAAAACCTCAAAGAGGTTTGCAAAGGGAATAAACCATATTATCAGTAGAAACAGTTAAAAACTATTTAAAACATAAAAAACAGCAATAAACTAAAAATGAATTAGAACACACATAAGCATTCTACATACAGTTATACCTCAGGTTGAAGTAGCTTCGGGAGAAGTATTTTCGGGTTGCGCGCTGTGGCGACCGGGAAGTAACAGAGCACGTTACTTCTGGGTTTTGCCGCTCGCGCATGCGCAGACGGTCAAAATGACGTCATGCGCATGCACGGAAGCTGCGAATCGCGACCCACGGACGCGGGTTACGTTCGCTTCTGGATGCGAATGGGGCTCCGGAACGGATCCCGTTCGCATCCAGTGGTACCGCTGTATCTGGGTAAGCTTGCCTAAACAAAAAATGTTTTTAGCAGGTGTCAAAAAGACTACAGTGAAGGTGCCTGCCTGGTATCAATAAGCAGGGAGTTCCAAAGGGTAGGTGCTGCCACAATGAAGGAACAAGTGGAACAGGTATTATGTGGCACTTTTAACAATGCCAGGTCTGCAGACAGAAGTGGGCAAACTGGTCCCAAGCTAAAAGCAACACCTCTGGTGAATTTATTTGATGGAAACCAGCAATCTAATTTAATAAAGTTTGGGTTTCTAGCTTAACTGCTACCACAAGCAAATCCCAGGTATGTTTTTATGCTGTCTTGCTTTATATGACCGACAGAATGTATAATGTTAAGGAATCTCACTAAGTTGCATTCCCTTATTTAGGCATCTGGTTGTTACCCATGGTTATTGGAAGCTGGGCATGACTAATCAGTCATCTGCTAGTCAACTCAGTGTTATAAAATATTCTAGGAAGACTTAAAATAAGACAATAAGGTATGAAAAGTCCTCTTCGGGCTCCAGGGAGGGTCTCCTCGCAAGCCACTAGGGAGGACTCTCCAGCTCTCTCCCACCATTTCCTTGTTTGACTCTATTTATTTATTTCCTGACCTGACGCACACATAAGTGGGATGACACCTGTACTTTCAATCTTTACGGAGTTTTGGTACGACACAGCCTAGAGGGCACCGTGACAGTGAATCATCCCAATACCACTCCAGACAACCTGACATCTTGCCAAGTGTTAGGATGAGCTTTGTGCTGATGGGGTTTGCAACTCTGTAAGTGCATGAAATCCAACCCTCAAAGAACTACTTAGCAATCATCTTAAGAGCTCCTGACCAATAAGCACTACTTGAGTGAGAGCGCTCATTCCAAAGGAAAGGTGCAGCACTCTTGCCAAGCATGAGGTCTTCCTTCGAAGCCTCAGGCCCTCTGAATTCATCAATGGAATAAACGGGGCAAACTGGAGGGAAGGGGTTTGCAAACACTTGCATGTTGCTCAAAATATTGCCATTCATCCCCGCAGAGAATAGCAAAGTATCAAAACATATATTGTCTTAGGAACACTTTTCCTCAGGAACTTCCTTTCTGAGTAGTTTGAAATCCACAAAATGTCCACTAGAACATTTCCTGTGCAAATGCTTTTGAGTTGAAAGATTTCCCTTGCCATGAAGCTAACAAAGGAGAATAAATCTTTAGGAAACTCCAGCTACCACTGGAAATTTCCTTATACAAGGCAGAACACGCACCACCACCTGGTATCTTTATCCAAATACAATCCAAATCCAAATCCAAATACTTACTTTATGAACTCAAGACAATATCCTGAATCACAATCTATGCTAAACTAAACTAGGGCTTAGGTGTTGGCAGGGTTGCAGAAGCAGGAAAGGAACTGCTTGCTTGCAATGCTCTCAATGTGCAAAGGGACACTTGCTTGTTGCTGCTAAGCCATTGTTTACATTAGTATTAAAAGGTAAAGGTAAAGGACCCCTGGATGGTTAAGTCCAGTCAAGGGCGACTATGCGGCTGCGGCGCTCAACCAGACTAGTTGTTCATAATCATCCTGCTTTACACAGAGCTCAATGGACAGAACATGGGACTCTTAATCTCAGGGTCACGGATTCGAATCTCCCGTTGGGCAAAAAAAATTCTGCACTGCAGGAGGTAGGACTAGATGACCCCTGGGGTCCCTTCCAACTCTACAGTTCTATGATTCTATGATTCTATGACTACTGAATGGAGCATTGCAGTGCACATTGCTCATTCTTATCACCATGGCACCTTCTGAAGATACCAGGCCTGAAAGCAAATTATGCAACAACCTTGCTGAAACTAAGCAGGTCTGGCCTAAAGATTGCCTGGATGGCAGCATGTCCAAGAACACAATGTATGAGTTCTATCACTGAAGAAAGCAAGATACGCATAAATGTAATAAAGAAGACCAAATCAATTGCTCACACTAAAGCTCTCTTGCAAATAAATAAATAAATGTAAACATGTTTCACTCTGTCACACATAGCTCTAGGGAGAGAGAGGACTGACAAAAAAATTGATGCTATAAAACCAGGTGTAGACATCACCCCCTACACCTTTTCAAAGTTTTGATGATCAAATTTTCATCTGCAGCTGACACTGAGAAATTCCTGGAATCATTTATTGGACAGTCTCATGCAATTTACTGGCAGAGCGGTAATGAGTTGTAAGTTACGGTAGTTGCTGTAACTCAAGGTGTCATCATAAATGAGTTGAAAAAGCAACTTCATAGGAAGTTTGAATCACATGGTGACCCATTCATCACTCTAAGCCAGGGGTAGGCAACCTAAGGCCCGGGGGCCGGATGCGGCCCAATTGCCTTCTCAATTCTGCCTGCGGGCAGTCTGGGATTCAGTGTGTTTTTACATGAGTAGAATGTGTGCTTTTATTTAAAATGCATCTCTGGGTTATTTGTGGGGCATAGGAATTTGTTCATTCATTCCCCACCCCCAGCCCACCACATGGTCTGAGGGACGGTGGACCGGCCCACAGCTAAAAAAGGTTGCTGACCCTTGGACTAGGCTATTAAGATTTTTATTCCGCTCCAATTCAATACCCAAATATATATTTAAAAAGATAAAAATAATGTATACACTTTTTTAAAAAAATGTATATTAAGTATCACTTAGTACAACATCCTTTGTTTGTTCTCAAACTCGAGATGTAAACAATAGCAGCCTAATCACCACAGCCCTTGAAAGCCAGCCCCCATCCCCACCCCAAAGTCCTTACCCTAACCTCTCTATGGTCCATCTTCCTCAGCAGCAAGATTGAAGACTAAAAACATTTACCTTCCTTTCTATTCTTTGAGACCTACTTGAGGCAAAACCTGATGCACAATGCCAAAGCCATAACTCTGGATTTGTGACATCATTCTGTTGTCACAGTAATTGGCACAAGGTCAGTACTGCAGAATACTCTTCAAATTCAAGACCGAATATTGCCGAAGGCAGGAGAGACCACTGACTGCAAATCAGACCATACAAATACAAATGCAACTGGATTTAAGTGGGCAAACAGGGATGTTAAAATTTCCGTTCTATTCCCTGAAAGCCTTATTTTCTCTAACTGTACTCAGGCTAGCCTATTCACTGCTGAATTACTACAGAAGCATGAAACCCTGGCAGAGTTCACACCACAGAAGTTGCTTTGTTGTTGTTGTTGTTGTTGTTTAGTCGTTTAGTCGTGTCCAACTCTTTGTGACCCCACAGACCAGAGCATGCCAGGCACTCCTGTCTTCCACTGCCTCCCGCAGTTTAGTCAAACTCATGCTGATAGCTTCGAGAACACTGTCCCACCATCTCGTCCTCCGTCGTCCCCTTCTCCTTGTGCATCTTTCCCAGCATCAGGGTCTTTTCCAGGAAGTCTTCTCTTCTCATGAGGTGGCCAAAGTCTTGGAGCCTCAGCTTCAGGATCTGTCCTTCCAGTGAGCACTCAGGGCTGATTTCCTTCAGAATGGAGAGGTTTGATCTTCTTGCAGTCCATGGGACCCTCAAGAGTCTCCTCCAGCACCAGAATTCAAAAGCATCCATTCTTTGGTGATCAGCCTTCTTTATGGTCCAGCTCTCACTTCCATACATCACTACTGGGAAAACCAGAGCTTTTACTGTACGGACCATTGTCGGCAAGGTGATGTCTCTGCTTTTTAAGATGCTGTCTAGGTTTGCCATTGCTTTTCTCCCAAGAAGCAGGCATCTTTTAATTTCGTGGCTGCTGTCACCATCTGCAGTGATCATGGAACCCAAGAAAATCTCTCACTGCCTCCATTTCTTCCCCTTCTATTCGCCAGGAGGTGATGGGACCAGTGGCCATGATCTTCGTTTTTTTGATGTTGAGTTTCAAACCATATTTTGCGCTCTCCTCTTTCACCCTCATTAAAAGGTTCTTTAATTCCTGCTCACTTTCTGCCATCAATGTTGCTTAGCATTTGAATAGATTTCCAATGACACTAGCAGGTGCTGAAAAAGCAGTTAGGGGTGGGAAACCTCAGGACCATGGGCCAAACTTGGCCTGCAAAGCCGTTTCCCCAAAACCACACCCACCTGCCATCATATGTCATCAAGTATGGGGAAGGTAGATGTGGCTGCCAAGGCACCATCAGGAGTCTAAAATTGCACTGGCAAGGGAAAGTGGGCTTTGGCTTTAAGACCCCTGAGCTGATGGGTGGTAGAGTGAGTCAAAGCCTGCTGGGTTGGCTCTGCTAGTGAGTTCTCTGAAGCCTCAAGTGCTTTAAAGCAGCGTTTCCCAACCTTTTCCCGATCACGGCCCCCTTCTGACCTTGTTTCCTTCCTGTGGCCTTCCACCCCGTCCTACCAGTAGCAAGGTAGCAATTTAAATGCTCTGTTTGTTAACAGAACATATTTTATTCATAATTTCTATAATTTATACAAAATACAATTACATAAAATGATAGAAAAATTAAAAAAATTGTTGAAGCAGAAAAACATAGCTGGAAGGGACCCCAAGAGTCATCTTTCTAGTGCAACTTTCTAGTGCAATGTGGGAAACTCAGCTAAAGAATCCATGACCAATGGCCATCCAACCTCTGTTTAGAAACCTCCAAGGAAGGAGAATCCAGAACCTCCCGAAGGAGATCCATCTTCAATGTAAACAACACTTATTTGACCCCAGTTATTTGACAGAGGGGGGAAACTACAAATAACACTCCAAAAGCATACCCTCCAACATTACTCCAATGAAAATAAGGACGTCATATACCATAATAATAATTTTACTATTTATACCCCGCCCATCTGACTGGGTTGCCCCAGCCACTCTGGAAGGCTTCCAACTTATATAAAAATGTAATAAAATATTAAACATTAAAATAACTTTCCTATACAGTGCTGACTTCAGAGGGCTTGGGGGTCAGATAACTCCATACCCGCCAACATTTCTCTGCTGAAAATAGGAACGTCCTAAGGAAAAGTGGGACATTCTGGTATCAAATCAGAAACTGGGACTTCTCTAAATCCAGGACTGTCCCTGGAAAATAGGGACACTTGGAGGGTCTGCAAAAGGGAGTTCTGTATATATGGGGAGGGGGGGAATTAAAAACAAGTAGTCCTCTCTGACTTGGTGCAAAAATATATTGTCATCTGGAGGAGCCCTGGCTGCCTAGATAAAACACTATAGCCCCCCACCTTTACCTGAGAATGAGGCCCACTGAGCTCACGACACTTAGTTATTTACTAGATACAAGTCAGCAGCACCAGATGACCCTGCTTGGTTAGGTGCTGGGGTGGATTGCACCCCGCGCCTTGCAGAGTCAGGCCCAGGCTGCCACCTGGCCCAGCACTGGCGGCAGCTACAAGCAGTGGTCAAAATGGGAGCCTCAGTGATAGCCCTCTCCTACTGTAAACAAACCATGACTATACAAATTCAATATAAAATGAAGTGCTAGGCCGCCCCCTGGTGGGCCACCCCCTTACCTGCTTGTGATTTGCCAAGCAGATAGCCAGCCAATCAGGATTTATTTTTTTTAAAAAAAAATTGTTTTCTTTTCTTCTCACTTCCCTCTGTGGGCCCCCATTTATGTAATTTTCACCTGTGGCCCCCTTGGAATATCCTGGGGGGGCATATGGCCCCCAGTTGGGAAACACTGCTTTAAAGCACCATACAAGGCTCTTTGCAAAGCCCTGTATGAATTAGACACCCCAACTTTGGGATTTCAGAGCATCCGTCACAACTGATTTCATTGTGGGCAGTTCACCTGTAAAGGCAATCAGTTCACCTGTAACTTGGCCCTAAAGGTATATGGGGTACTAAAAGGCATTTCAGCCACAACACACCTTTCCCCCTTCTTCAAGTAAACTGGACTCAAACTGTTTAGGCTTTAAAGGTTAGTACCAGCACACAATGACCAGGCCAAATGACAGCACTAGCACAATATAATTGTGTTTCCTATATACAGTGGTACCTCGGATTAAGAACTTAATTCGTTCTGGAGGTCCATTCTTAACCTGAAACTGTTCTTAACCTGAAGCACCACTTTAGCTAATGGGGCCTCCTGCTGCTGCTGCGCCACCGGAGCACGATTTCTGTTCTCAACCAGAAGCAAAGTTCTTAACCCAAGGTACTATTTCTGGGTTAGCGGAGTCTGTAACCTGAAGCGTATGTAACCCAAGGTACCACTGTACATGAGAGAATGAAGCTGCCAACAATAAATTAAAAACTGGTAAAGTACATTTCAGGGAATTTGTTAGAAAGGACAAGCTTTTTAACTGTAAGAGGGGTTCAGTATGAAGAGGCGCCCCTGGAGATGGTTGACTTGCATATCTTTACAACATGTGCCAAGGATATTGTAAACTTAAGACTTCCTTCCTTAGGCAAAAAGACGAGACACCCTATGGGTCCCTTCAAAGTCTAAGGCTCCAGTTCTATTCTACAGCTACTTAGCTACCATAGAAATGACAAGAAAATTGAAATTGGACACCCTGGCTCAAAGGGAGACGAGAGCTGTGTTCCCTAAGCTGAGAGATAAATTCTTGAGCATATCTGTTCTGAGTGTGATTAGATCACTTCCTGACTCCTATGCAGAGACAGCAGAATTTTCCTCCTTCACTGACAGCTGACTGGAAGGGAAAATATCCAGAACCTCACAGGACTTTGTTTCTCCCAGAGTACTAGCATTTTTTTCAAGTCATACTAAAGCGCCATGGGAACCCTGAAGAAAAAGGACTTTCCAGAAGTTTCTGAAACGTTACATGTCATATTTAAATAATATGCAGTTTTTCTACACGAATATTGACCAAGGGTTTCAGGCATTATATCAAAGCAGTTAAATGAATCCAAGGCCAACTTCCCTATGATAATCCCCATTCAATGAGTCTTGAGGATGGCACCAAACTCTCATAGCCATTTCATCACATTTCTAAAAGCAGGCTGCCCCTAAAACTTTAAGATGTGGCACGCACCACAAGAAAGGTGGCTCTCATTTTACATTTTTGTTTGCAGGTACACAATCCCAATTCAAAATACACACATGACCTATCAAGTGTGGAAGGCATGCAGATAACTCTCAGACTTGGGCATAGTCAGCCAATCGGTGTTAAAAAAGGATAGAACTTTCTTTATGTATGCTACAACAGCAGCAAGAATACTCATCGCAAAGTATTGGAAGTCACAAGAGCTACCCACACTGGAGGAATGGCAGATGAAAATGATGGACTACATGGAATTGGCAGAAATGACTGGTAGAATCCGTGACCAGGGAGAAGAGTTGGTGGAAGAAGATTGGAAGAAATTCAAAGATTATCTACAGAAATATTGCAAAATTAAAGAATGTTAGAGTGATGTTGGATTGAAGTTAAGTGGCTTCTAGCTGTACAGGCTTTAAAGTTATAAATATATCAAGATTAAGGATTAGAATTAAAAAGATTAAAAGAATGGAAAAATTGGTTTTTAATAGGTAAAAACTTAATGTTATAATATATTAAGATTAAGGATTGGGATTAAAAAGGAGGGAAAGAAATTGCTGGACTAACAAACTGAATTGGAATACAAAAGAGGGAGGTATGAGGAAGTCCGGGAAACAAGTAAATGTAAAAGAAGTTATGAAAAGACGGAAATGTTTTTAACTGGTTTTTTTTCTTTTCATCTTTTTGTATTTTGTATTGTGTATTTTTCTTTTTATTCTTGAATTTTTCTTTTCTGTTGATGTGATTCTTTCTTTGTGAAACTTTAATAAATATCATTTAAAAAAAAAAAAGATAACTCTCAGACTTGAATCTGGAGGTTTAGATCCTTTTCCCAGTCACAACTAGAGGTTTTTGAAGACCATTCATCTAACTGCACATGTGTGCATCCTCCAGCTTTGTCTTTTGTACTTTAGTATATATAGCCCAGTGCAAAGTGAGACTCAGTCCTTCAACTGTGCATAGGTAACTGTAAAGAGGACTTAAAGAAACAGCATCAGGAAATACACTACAAAATAGATTTAGTGTCTTGCAGTTGTATCTAAGCAAGCTGTACTGTACATGAAACAGACTCACTGAAAATAATGAACTCAAGTTAGTATCTTCCACTAATTTCAGTGTTTTGATTTTAAGTTGAACTTAGTTGGATACAACCCATAAGCTGATTTCCCAAGATGCTATGCACAATTCAGTATTCATATTCAAGCCATATTAATTGAAATAAATATATTGGTACATTTAACTTGGTGCTGAATTATATTACAAATTACAAAGGTTCCAAGTCTGTGCATGCAGATACAAAACTATTTTTATCATGAGCAGGAAGAAACGTCCCACATACATTGGCTATGTTTGAAAATCACTTGCACTGACAAGAAAAGGTGGGGGCACCATGGCTCACTGCACATAAAGAATGCAAGAGCAACCTTGATAAGTCCTTGTTATTCACATGATTTTCAAGGCGCAAAGCAGATGTGTGAGGGTTTACAAACTTCTCCTTGCCCCCATCCCACACTAAGTTCTCTTTCACCTGGATGAAAAGATGAAGTATGACCTAACTACATAATCTTCTAGCTGCTGCAACTCTAGACATAAGTTGGAAAAGAAACAGGCAGTGGTTGATAACATTTCAGGTATCAAAGTGGGTTCTTAACAGAAATTTCAGCAGTTAAAACAGCTTTAATTTCTTACAAAGCTTTCTAACCCTTCCCGTAGGTAACAAAAGAAAGATAGTAACACGACTGCCAGTTATTACTACCCAAAGATGCAGTCTTTTTCTAAACTAGACAAAATGGCCATTTCTGGTTAAATACAGTACACTATAGCTCCTGCTGAAGCCCCTGGAACAGTGAACCACTTTATAGTGTGCACCAATCAACATAACAATATCTTATGCACAAGAAGGTATCACAGACTTTCAGACAGGACAGAAAAAAGGCAAGATTCCTAGCCATTATCTGTTGTGTGTTCAAACATAGCAGAATAAATTTAAAAAACAACAACTTCAGATTACATACATGGGTCAAGCAACATGGAAAACTGTTCCAACCAAAACATTGAATGAATTTATTATTTCGGTCACAGACCAGTTCCGGCTCACATACAAAATCAGGGAAGTCATGAAACACAATAGGGATACATTTAAATTGGCAGTTCAGTATAACAGGGACAGTACAGATATAGCAGCAGTTAAAATATATAAATTAGATCTTACTCACTAAAATATAACCTGAAGTCTACCAAAACATGAAAAAAAAAATCATACCACTCTATTCCTTTAAGTCTCTTTTACTATACTCAAACTCAGCCATCATCTAGCCTCTGTTCCACCTTGATACAGTATTAAAATAAATTAAATATTAACATCTGATCTAGTTTAGCTTAGTTGGCAGACACATTCTAAACTGATCACATATATCTGTTATGTAAAGCATTGTGCTAGATTTAAACTTAAATGTTTGGGGTGGGGACTGTCTTCTGGTGCTGTGCTGCCCCACAGACCAGCTGACTTTTGCAGCACTGTAGCCACACCAGCCAGCCAGATGGAGATGTTAGGCGGCAAACCTATATATAAAGGAGTATAGAAATGAAATGAATAACAATAATAATAATAAACCCCATTACAAAAAAAAAAGCTCCTAGACATTCTGTTGCAGTGACCATAACCTAAATTAAGGTGTCATCTGGCAATTAGCTTATATATCTGAGTTTCTAACACCGTAAAGAGTTAAACTAATAACCACAACAGCACCATTTAATCCAACAAAATGTATATATTCCATAATCGGTAAGTCACAAAAGAATATCAGTTGGGGCCCTATGGCAAACTCCCTCTTCTCCTTAAGTAACCTTGTAGTGCTGAACAGATTAAACATTTTCAGCGAGAAATGCTGTTGCAGAACTGCATTAATAAGGATTTTCTGTTTAACAGCTGCCAAAGAGAACAGCCACTCTTGTATGAAGCTAATCTTACCACCAATTATCTAAAGAACTATGAGTCTTTTTCCTCATTAAGTCAAGTTATTTCAATGGCCCAGACACATAAATCAGGAAAATGTTTTTGTTCTATCCAAGTAACCAGATTCATTTAGTAGTTGTATCCTACAAACATTGATAAAACAGCCTACAAAGCATAATACAAGATTAAAACTCATCTTAAACTTTTTTTAAAAAGTAGAACAAAGAAAAAATCTCCACCCTCTCAAAAGAAATATTTAGAATTTTTTAAAAAAAATATAGAGAAAGATCAAAGCTCCTTCAATACTCCATTGATCTTAATGCAAGCTGTTCCACTTAAGCAGGTTAGCATCTCCTCCAGCTAATCTGTTAGAAGACTGAATTAAGTTGTAAGAAGGGTTCCACTGTGCAGTATTCCTCAAAGCATTTCTTGCAGGGACACAAATGGAAAATCTCAACAGCACACGATAGGAAATCCTCCTCCTACAAGAATGTCAGCAAATGAAGTACAGAAGCCACCAGAAGCATTCTGGAATATTCTAAGGTTTAAAAGGTTTTCAGGTCTTCTGGAAGGCAGAAAGAGCACAGATGTTGTTTTCCTACCGTGCTATCTCTATTTTTCAAGGCTGTTGACTATATCAACTGACTGCCAAGGCTGCTTCGTTATTCTCTTTCTTTCCTACTGCCATTCTGTTTTTACTTTCATTTTTGCATTTATATTTGTGTGGTGTGATTTTTAACTGCTGGAAACTGGATTTGCTCTAAATGAACTAAGTTTTGCCTTGCTAGGGATCTAGCAATGAACTGTATGATTTATGCCCTAGTAAACTCTACTAACGACATTTCCTGCATTCTGTGTCTTATTGGAATCCACGTGTCTGCCAAAGTTCCGCTACTCAGCTAAACAAAGGAGACGGAGGTGTCCCGGGTCTTGGGGCACTGGCTCATGACAAAGAATGCACCAATGAACAGATATATGATCAAACCACAGACTACGCACAATGCAATATATACATGGGCAAAGAATGTGTAGGATAAATGTAATGAAGCAGTGAGGATACTGATTTATATAAGCTATGAGAATTTATTCTAAAAACATATGTTACACAAGCATTGTTCGATATTACAAACCAGGAATATATTTAATATTTTAATTCAAAATGAAGTCCATTAGGGGAAGTATCACTGAGATGGCCAAGCTCGCCTTTTGCCAACAAGCAGTTCCATGTGGATGCATAGCCCACTACTGTATTATGTATGCATTCATAGCAATCATTGTGGGAAACCCGTCTCCTAAAGATATGTACTACCAAATGGCAGCAGCAAAGTCAAGATACTCAGTAGTAACTGGGTAATTTTGTTAACATGAAGCCAAAATTCAGACCTCACTTCCAAAAGCTCATCCTTGAGGGTCCTAGGACACAACAGCTGCTCCTTTTGCACAAAGACAACTTTGTGACTTCAGTTGCAAACAGGCTTCATGTCCACTCAAACTACTATTTCTTCAACAGAAATGCAGTCGGCAAATTTTGACTACACAAACTCCAAATTGCCCTGGCCTAAACTATTAACTAACCCTGGCAGCAGACCAATTGACAGTTTGCCACAAGGTGCTCGCTCATACAGGGTTGTTTTGAGTGATTATTACAGTTTGCCTCTGTTGCACAGTCACTCAAAAGAACACTCTGTACAAGCTCCTTGTGACAAACTGTCACTGGATTTCGCATCAGCTGCCACACAGCGGCCCCAACTGTTAAAATGTAAAGACTCAAGCCTTTCTGACATTTGGTTACAAGTGACATCAACACAGCGTTTTAAAATGCCAACAAAAGTTGCAGGAGAGTTCATCATACCAATTAAGAATTAAAAGCAATAATTATTTTGGGTTTACTTATATAGCCCACACCCTACTTGTGGCCCACCAGTTGCTATTGGCTATCAGCTAATCAGTGGCAGGATGACATCACAGTATTATGTAGCCAATCACTGAGGACAAGTGATGCTGGAAATGACTATGAAAAATAGAGTACATCTAGGTCACCTCTAATCATGCCTTGATACTTCATAATTGTGTAGCTTGCAGCTTTTCCATTTCAGTGTACAGTATAAGAATTTATAACATTTGTGATTCACACACACACACACACAAAGCCTCAATGCCACTTCACAGCTTAGAAAAAAGTAACTGGACCTTATCGATACTTTCATACTGGTAAGGAATAAAAAGGTAGCTAGAGGGAACATATTTCTGGAGCACACAGAAGAGCCTCTCGAGGAAGCAGCGATTCAGGCCAAAGGTAGTTTGCCAACATTAGAAAAGGCAACAAGTTTTCTAAAGTTTTCTGTGCTCCAGTTCTTTTCCTGCTGTCAAAAGTTTTACACATCTTGTTCTTCCTACAATGAAAATCTAGGTCTCTTATGCAGTTTGGAATACCGCAAACTCAGCATTAGAATATAAAAGTCAATTTAACAAAGGTATTCATAAAAACATCACTGAAAACATCATTAAGTATTGATTATATTAAAAAGAAAAGTCATGTTTGCAGAGGCCTCTCCAAAAGGACCCTCCATCATCCTTGAAAATAAGATAGCACCGTATCACAACACGCTCTTCCCGCCTAATGGTGCACATGCCTTTCATACTAAAGCTTAGAGGGCAATGGGGGAATAGAGGTCACATGTTCCCACCAAACCCAATCCATTGCCCACTCAACAACAATGACCCTTTCTTCTATTCTTTTGCCATCTAAGGGATTAGGAGTGAAATTGAGCTCGGAAGCCGTGCGCCTCAGATATTCTTACTCCACCCAATTCTTCACAGTTTCCTAGTTGCAAGATTTAGGCAGTTTCACTTTCTTGTATTAGCACAAGTCTATCACCAGACACTGGCTGCCCCATTTATAACCTCGCATTTAATATAGCATACAGACAATGCACAAGCTCCGACTTTGGCAGACCTGCAGAGAGAGGTGCCTGAGATCCAGAAGAGAAGACACTGAAAGTAAGTCTTTAAAGTGAAGATTTTCTCAATCCTGTATTTGACAAACACTGCATACAACAGCTCCGAATAAAGATATGTAGGAGGCTGCCTAGCAATGCAGCTAAACCTATATGGACGGTTGCCAGCAAAAGCAACACAAAGAACCTTTAAACAGCCACTGAACAAGTTTGCTGCAAAAACAATATGAAACTCAGCCTCCCTATTTCCATGATGCCCTATTTTTATGTTTAAAGAAAGATAATACAAGACAAAACACATTTGGAAACCTAAGATTTTTGAACTCTGCCTAGACCACTCTTAAATTCTAACTCAAATACATTTAAAGATATAACAACAACTTGGAACATATCTACTTATCTCTCAAGCGGAAAGGGCAAAAAGAGATTAACCTGAATTCCAGGCTTTCACCCAACTTGTAGGAAATAGCATGTTTAAAAAAGCATTTTCTACATATACTGTAAAACGTGCCAGATACAAAAAAGACCCATTCACAGCTTAAGTTAAAATTCACAAATATTTGGGAGAACAAACAAAAACAAAAACCTAAAACACCTTCACTTCCCCCAGACTGTACATTAACATGTGTTTACAATAATTAACACAACACCTTCAAGTAGCACATTTGAGTAAAAAAAGACCACTCCAGTACTGCAAGCTGATTTTAGCTTTGGCGGTATATTGTTTCACACAAAGCTAAAGGCAGCAGACAAACAATGTATGGCTTTTACAAACAAAGCTAGTTAGGTAAATGTGCAAACAGAGACTCCAGGGAAAGATGTGACTTGAGGAACTACTATAAACAGCTGCTAAGGATACTAAAGCAAGTAACACCTTTTATGATGCTATTTTAGGAAAGAAGTATGCTGTTCTAAATCTGCTCTTTCTTCCCTCTTTTCTCCGTGTTTAAATCCAGCTCCTACTTCCCTTCCTGGGTGAAAAAAGCAGCTGTTCCAAACACAGAATAGGCCCTCAATTTTTCCTGCCTAAACCACCCAAAAGAATATTCCCTCAATTGTGCTACATTATTATAACTCATTTCATCACTGATTCAAATAAGGACAATAGAGAAGAGGAAGACAGGTGGCTCTTCGGCACCAAGAGGGCAGGACTGAACTAGTCTAGAAGTCACTTACAGGAGACCAAGTTAACCACTAGGAAATTCACAGCACAGAGGTACTAGTTTCAGTTCTGCAGGATCATCACCCTTTTTAAGGTGTAAGTGAACTGTAAACACAGACTTGAGGCTGGCCTTAAAACTGTTTAACTGCAACCTAAGAAGGAAGATGTACTGAAC